>NC_089513.1:7730227-8342045 GCF_036850995.1 Saccopteryx leptura | reverse complement strand
TTCTTTCCATTCAGGCACAGCCAGCTTAATGATTTTACTAAAACTGAAGTCACATTATGTCAGTTCTTTGATCAAAACTCTCTAATAAATTTATATTTTACAAAGGTTTGAAATGATAGTCTTCGCAATATTAAAATGATCTTCAAGACTCAACATAATCTGGGATAGACAACCCATTTCCACCCCAAGCCTGCCTTTCCTGGCTTCTCATCCTTTCACACTTTCAACAAAAATCGTAAGGCGTGTTGTAGAAAACAAGAACAGTGTTAAGACACAAAGTAAACATCAGGGCCAGACTCATTGTGGCACACAGATTCTAGAATTCTTATACAGAGAGTTTAACTCTGACTAACATACTCAGGACTTTACTCAAAAAAGTAGACAACATTCAAGAACAGATGGGTCATGTAAACAGAAAGATGGAAATCACTTTCTGATGTACTCAACTCTGCCTTCTGTCACCTTCACTGTCACTAAAGATTTCAGTGTCCTGTATGACACCTAAGCAGAGATGCTCTGGTCCTCTTTCATGTGACAAGACAGCAGTTTTGACATTCCTAGGCTCATCTTTTTCTCGCTTCTTGTGTTCTTTTTTTTTCTTCCTTTTGACTTTCATTTCCCTTACGTTTTTTGCTCACTTATTTTCTTTATATCTTGAAAATAACTCTAGGAAGACAGTCATATTCTCAAGGGTCAGGGAAAAAGTTACATTGTTTTGTCATGAAGCTTTTGTCTTTGAATTTTTTTTATTTATTCATTTTTAGAGAGGAGAGAGAGAGAGAGAGAGAGAGGAGAGAGAGAAGGGAGGAGGAGCTGGAAGCTTCAACTCCCATATGTGCCTTGACCAGGCAAGCCCAGGGTTTCAAACCGGCGACCTCAGCATTTCCAGGTCAACATTTTATCCACTGCGCCACCACAGGTCAGGCTGTCTTTTAAGTTTTAAGAAAATAAGTATTAGAGTTAGAGCTGAAGTCCCGTTGAATAGCTATTGCAAGAATCTTTTCCTTTCCCCTTGCCCCAGAGACATTCCTTATCATAAATTTTGAGTAAAATCACCAGTCTTTTTGCTCTAATTTTACATGCAAATGTTATAACTGGTTGTGTATGTCTCACATAAACTTTATAGTATTAGTTGACTACTTAAAAATTTTTAAACGAATGATGTTGACATTGGCAGACTACATGCTCCCCTTTCTCCTGTATGCTTTGCCAACTTTTTCTTTGTCTAATGATTATTAGCTAAATTTAAAACTGTTTGTCCCCTTGAAAGAGCCCCAGAACAGAGAAAACATTCCCTGTCGAGTTAACTGACTGAGACTTCTGCTCTTCGCAAAATGACCCTTATTGTAAATCACCCCATCTGGAAATGGCTACTCCTTCTAAATGTCTGTTACCAGACATTCTGCCGGGCACTCTGATTTTGGGATCTGGGGTGCTCTCTGCAAAGCAGTAGCTTGAATAAAAGCGATCTCCTGACTTTGAAAATCTCTTCCTTTCAACAAATAAAAATCATTCATACCATAAAGAATTTCATCTTGTGAGCCTCAGTGCATTTTTAGGGTACATTAATATAGATTGGTACTAATTATTCTTTGTTGAAGTATATCCAGAAATATATAAAGAATCAAACTGTAGCTCATTTGTATTACTATCCTATTGATGGATAATCAGATTATACTCAATTGTTTTGCAGACAGTGCTGCAATGTTTACTTGTAAATGTCTCCACGTGCACATGTATTAGAGTTTCTCCTCATTTATAATGTAGATAACAATAAAAATAATAGTACCACATTTCAAGTGCTTTGCATGTGATTACTCATTTTATCCTCATAATAATTTTCTAATAGTTGCTAGCACTTTTCCTGTTTTAGAAATAGAAAACAGACAAATGTTATGCAATTTGACCAAGAGAAACGGTATTTGGTTAGTAGGATTGTGCATTTCCCATTTTGGTATATATCACCAAATTGCCTCCCCAGTGGCTGACCCATTTTCCTCTCTCAATCCAGTGCAGGAAAGTGCCCTTTCCCCCCAACCCAAGCCAGAATCGGTCATGTCAGAATTTTGCATGAATGATGTATAAGAAATTATATTTTACTGTTTCTATTTGAATTATCCCGATTAATAGGAATTTATTTTCCTTCACATTTCTTTAATTTTGTGAATTATTTATTAATTTTATTTGCCAATTTTTTATTTGGTTGAGTTTTTCTCAGTAATATGTAGGCATTCTTTAAACATTTCTAGATAGTAATGCTTTGTCCCACAGATTATATTTATAATTGTTTTTTTAATTTATTATCTTACACAGAAAGTTTGAAATTGAATGTATTCAAAAGGATCACTCTTACTTTTTTTTAAAAATTTGATATATACATCTTTTTTGAGGAAGCTCTGCGGGCAATCCTCCTCTTTCCTAATCTTCTATCTTTTCTTGTCATCTTCTTCTGAACTCAGTGGAGCATAGAAAAGAGGTGCTGCCTACCAGGTGGTGGCATGGTGGGTAGAGCATCAGACTGGGAAGCGAGGACCCAGGTTCAAAACTCTCAAGTTCATAAATATATTTTTCATGGGGATTTAGGTATGATGACAAAGAACATTTTTTTTTTTTGCAAGAGAGACAGAGACAGAGAGAGGGACAGATAGGGACAGGTAGACAGGGAAGGAGAGAGATGAGAAGCATCAATTCTTCTTTGTGGCCCCTTGTTACTCATTGATTGCTTTCTCATATGTGCTTTGATCGGGGGACTCCAGTTGAGCCTGTGATCCCTTGCACAAGTCAACAACCTTGGGCTCAAGTCAGCAACCTTGGGCTTCAAGCCAGCGACCTTTGGGCTCAAGCCAACAACCATGGGGTCATGTCTATGATCCCACGCTCAGCCAATGACCCTGTACTCAAACTGATGAGCCCGCACTGAAGCTGGCGGCCTTGGAGTTTTGAACCTGGGTCCTCTGCTTCCCAGTCTGATGCTCTACCCACCATGCCACCACCTGGTAGGCAGCACCTCTTTTCTATGCTCCACTGAGTTCAGAAGAAGATGACAAAAAAGATATGAGCTTAGGAAAGAGGAGGGTTGCCCGCAGAGTCCACTTGGAAGTAGTTACTTTCTTTATCTTCAGGTAGCTACCAGAAGGAGCGTCTGGGGCTGCAGCACACAGGACTCATGCCAAACAAGCTTAATAAATACAGAGGGTGAAGATGGAAGGCTTGGGTATTAACTCAAACATTCTTGCCAAACAGAGAGAGATGAGGGCAGAGGACAATTCAATTATCCCACTGAGATTGTATTTTACTCAAGACAGTTTATGCCTTATTTGTATAATATAAACATGTTTCCTTCTATTCTTAGTTTGCTAAGACTTGGATCCAAGAATGGATCTCTAGATAGGAATCTTTTTTGATGTCTTGACATACATATGCATTTTCTCCCTTTTATTCTATCAATGTAGCAACTGAAAGCATTTGTTTCTTGAGTGGCAAACCAAATGTGTATCACTGGAATACATCGAGCTTGGCAGTCCCCTACAGCTCATGAATGTGCTCTTCCATGTTAACACGTGTTAGAACTGCCTGGTCGGCACCCAGCTTCATTTATTGTGTTATTCAAGTTCAGACTTTCCATTCGATGTTTTCCATATTACAGAGTTATCTGAGCCTGACCTGTGGTGGCGCAGTGGATAAAGCATAGAACTGGAACGCTGAGGTTGTCAGTTCAAAACACCAGGCTTGCCTGGTCAAGGCACATATGGGAGTTGATGCTTCCTGCTCCTCCTCCTTCTTTCTCTCCCCCATCCTCTCTAAAATGAGTAAATAAAATATCAAAAAAGAAGAGTTATCTGATGCAACTTTTTAACATGTCATCTCATTTCTGGCACATAAAGCACTACATATATTAGGACCTGAGCCTGCATATTCTGATATGCGAACCTCTTACAGGTATGATAAAGGGTCAAATACTTTTTGCTGCTCTTAGTCATGTAGTTCTATGTCCCGGGAGCTTTGTAATGCCTGATTGAATACTAAACATTTTATATGAAAAGTTCTTTGAATTTTTTACCCCTGAGATGGTAATTAATAGAGCTAAAGTGTTTTGAAATCTTTATTTTTTATTCAGGAAAATGGTAATAGAACTAAAATATTTAAGATTTTAAAAATCAAGGATACATGTTTTAATCTGTAAGGTAATTACCAGAAAGAATAAGTAGCAAAAGATGCAAAACAAGAAGGATAGCATCAGAAAAGGAGTATTAAAAATATGCAAATGATTCCAATAAAGCTCTCCTGATGTAAGTTATAGGAAGAGAAGAAGCAAGCAAGAACTTTGAGTTTCAATAGGATTTTACAAAGAATAAAACATTTTCGTTCCCAATATTCTAATGTATTATATTTCTGTGGACCAAATAAATATGACTCTATTTCTTTTTCATTTCCCTAGGGCCTAGCCATATATACCAGCAATGGAATAGTGAATGTTCTAACAAGATGTTGAAGGTCATCTACTCCTCATTGACTAGTAAGGTCCCCCTGCCTAGTTCTGTCTCAGCCAGCCATTTTTACAGCCTCCCACGCCATACAGACTGAGGTGTAACCTGTCCAAGTGAACCCTCCGGCTGTGCTCACCACTATAAATGGACGTGGCTCCCCAGGGGTGGGAGAGGTGCAGGTGGACTGACTTTTTACGGCTTATGTTCTGTGAGGCATGAAGAATGTGAGTTAAGCACAACCAATTAAAAACAAAAAAGCCTATGCATCTCTTTTCTCATATTACATTTATGTCCCGAATTACCAAGTGCCTCCATTAAATATTTGTATGATTAACTGTGCTTCCAAAAAATATGGATACTAAGGCAATAATTTAGAAAGATTTTCAGCGTAGGCAACAAATCCTGGGGAAGTTTAACATTTTGAACTTATAATTTGATACCTTGGTGGCAATTCAAGCATGGATTAACATAAAAGCAACCAAATGTTAGTTCACATATTGGCATATTTATAATAAAAACATCTAAAAGATTAGGCAGCAGCAACACTGAGGAAGGACTTCGTGGCAGCCTTGGGAATCAGTACTTCATTTGGAAAAAAAGTACCAGTTATATTAGTAGTGCTACTTTTTAGAATGTCCACAATTGACACTTTACAGGATTTACTTTGTGCCAGGACTATTTTAAGCACTCCACAGGTATTACTTTCATTTTATTACCTTTATCAGGTATTGCTATTTCTGTTCCGCTATTACGGATGAGGAAGTGAGCACAGAGAGACTAAGTAAATTTATGAAACACACACAGCGATGAAGTAGCCACATCGGGATGGTACACCCAGGTCGTGTGGTGTGGAACATGCTGTCTCTCTCTGTGCTGCATCAGACCGAGCATTACACACCATCTGCTGTGCCCTGAAACCCCGCATCCCTCTCCCATACTCTCTACCAGTCGTCCTTCTGAGTTGTGTAAAGGTATTTTTCCCCAAGAAGGAAGGAAGGGGCCAGAGCCGCAAAGTGTGAAATAACCAAAGGCTTTATTATTATTATTATTATTATTATTGTATTTTTCCAAAGCTGGAAACGGGAAGGCAGTCTGATAGACTCCTGCATGCGCCCGACTGGGATCCACCCAGCATGCCCACCAGGGGGCGATGCTCTGCCCACCTTAGGGCGTCGCTCTGCCGTAATCAGAACCATTCTAGCGCCTGAGGCAGAGGCCACAGAGCCATCCTCAGCGCCCGGGCAAACTTTGCTTCAGTGGAGCCTTGGCTGTGGGAGGGGAAGAGAGAGACAGAGAGGAAGGAGAGGAGGAGGGGTGGAGAAGCAGATGGGCGCTTCTCCTGTGTGCCCTGGCCGGGAATCGAAACCGGGACTCATGCACGCCAGGCTGACGCTCTACCACTGAGCCAACTGGCCAGGGCCAACAAAAGGCTTTATTGAGTACAGAGCACGCATCCACCCTACGAGGTTCCTTGGCCCTGAGGAAAGATGGAGGCCAGGCAAGTTGCAAGTGGTGACCCGTGTGGGAGATGTTTAAAGGGTCCCTAGGGTGGTCGAGCTAATATGACGTGGTGAAATCTCACTGGCTGGCAGACGGTCCCTGTTTTCCAAAGGGCTCCTGGGAAGTTTCTTTTGGCGCACTTGGTTGTGGGCGGTCCTAGCCGAACTTCCTGGGCCTGACCTTTCCCATTATTCACTGACCTTACATTTTGATCTTTTGTGTTAAATAGAAAAGGGGTGCCGTTTATTCATCTGGCTACTTCCTGCTGATTAGGGGCGTCATGGGGAGGGGGAGATCGGAAGGTGGTGGCTTGGAGGGGTGTCAGGAGGAACATCTGTTTTGCCATGAGTTGAGAAACTTCGCAATGCGGTCCTGTAAGGATTTTAAAAAAAGAGGAGTAATAGAGGGATTTTCAGGGTCCAGCCTTTTGGTGAGCTAGAGATGGATGGAGTCCAGTGGTTCCGACTGCCAATGGTCCTGTAAGGAGGCAAGCTTGAGGCAAAACTGCATGTCAGGAGTGACATAAAAAGGAGAAAGGAAGGGGTCCTATTCATTCCCATAACCGAGATCTGTGAGGGAATTAGAGGTCCAGAGTGTGATGGCAAAACAGAGAAGGTAACCCCGTGTCCACAAGAAATGAGATGGACTTACCCACTACCTGTAGCGTCACCCTTGCTGTAGAGAGAGTAGTGGGGGTCTCTGAGTCCAGGCTGCATCAGTCATCTGCGAGGCCTAGGAATTCAAATGATGGCCCCTCCTGCCTGGCTTGGCCTCCCAACTGAGCGTCCTGTCATCCACGTAGAGATGTCGAGGATGAGCCTGCTGCCAAAAGGGGACAGTCGCTCCGCCAGTGACTGGGCTGCTTGCAGCCACTGGCGGGGGCCCTGCCGGGGACTAGTGGTCCTGCTTGCCACACTTAAAGCAAGCTACTGGTGGGGTTTCTCTTTGTGGCTTGGATTTGGGTCGGGCACTTCCTGTGCCTTGCCTCTGTTGTTCTACTGGCCTCAGAGTTGCCACAAGAGGTGGGGTTTGGAGCATTATCTTCTACTGCATGCAGGCCTGGCGAACAGCCTTGGCCTGTTTCTACTAGTTGGGACCATTATAATCTTTAAATGCCGTGTTCACAGATCCTGGACAGGGGTTTGGGGTGGTTGAGAATAAGAGGAGAGCTCGTGGGGAGCCCAGCACCCAGATCTCGCAGGAAATGCTGGAGCCAAAGGCAGGACAGGGACAGAACTTCCTGCAAGAAAATTGGGGTTGGACATCCTGAAAACCGGTATAAGAGCCAATGCCAGGCTGAGAATGGCCTGACAGAGGAGGGGTTTAAGAACACAGTGGAGAAAGAAGGGGCCCCTGGCCAGCAGGGGAGGAGAAAGAGAGATGGTAGTGGTGAATAAGAGACAGGTTTTTGAGAAGGGAGGGGAGGGGGCTCTCAGAGGGAAGAGAACCGAGCACAAAAGAGGTTCGCAGAGGGACCAGAGAAGTCCCAAGAGAGGGGCGCCCCCGGGGGTCAGACAGGAGGGAGAGAGAGTTGGGAGTCCGCAGAGAAGGAAAGATCAGGAGTGGAGGTTTTAGGTGAGATTTCTCCGGCCAGAAAAAGGCCTGCACGGTGGAACAGGCGGCACAGAGATTAAGGATGGGTGCATGAATAATTAGAAGCTGAGTATGTAAGAGATCTCCAATTAGTTCCCAGCTTTTTTGGTGATAGTTAAATTGGTGAAGGTGTTAAAACCGAAAGTCCCTTCAGGAGGCTAATTCAGTGGGTTCTGTGGTCTGGCCACAACGGAGAAGAAGAACAGTTTCTTCTTCTTTAGGGAGGGAGATTCCTGTGCCCCCACGGCTTCCCTCAGTCCTCGAAGTGGTCAGATTTGAGCATTAGTGTCCCAAAACTCAAGCTCTGGCCACGAACAGATAAGGTAAAGTGGATGTGCTTGGGATGTCTCCACGGCACACACGCACTCGGAATGGAAAGACTTCCCTGACATAGCTACGCTTTTAGACAAGGAGTCTCGGCGGAAAGAACTGAGGGGAAGGTGGAGGCAGGGGACATACCGCACCGTGCGCGCCAAAGGGGGTGGAAGGTTGGAGATCCTGGTTCTTTCTCGGAGTAGATGAGAAGAGGAGCGGTCCTTGCAGACTTCAAACTCCTTCAGGGTTTTTGGCACCAAAATGTAGGTATTTTTCCCCACTGAGAAAGAAGGTAGGGGCGTAGCCACCAAGTGTGGAATAACAAAAGGTTTTATTGAGTACAGAGCATGCATCCCGCACTGTGAGGTTCCCTGGCACCGAGGAAAGATAGAGGGCAAGGAAGTCGCAAGTGGTGACCCATGTGGGAGATATTTAAAGGGTCCCTAGGGTGGTCAAGCTAATATGAGGTGGTGAAATTTCACTGGCTGGTAGACAGTCACTTTTTTCCAAAGGGTTCCTGGGAAGTTTCTTTTGGTGCTCTTGGTTGTGGGCGGTCCTAGCCAAAGTTCCTGGGCCTGACCTTTTCCATTATCCACTGACCTTACAAGTTGTTTTATGAATTGAGATTATAAGTAGAGGAAATTATGATAGGTGAAAAATAGTTACATTCTGTATGAGTTTGGAGGTCATATTAAAACCTCATTTTAAAACAATTGATCTAGTAAGAAAGATTCATTGTACTCATATGAAAAAAAAGAAAATCTTAGTGCTAACCTTTTTCAATAAATGAACAGATTTATTTTTTTTACTTCATTTGTATTTTTCCTGTTTTGATTTATGTATCATCTATATATCTACTAACCATTCCAAGTTTCTCTTATTTTTCACAAGTCTCTAAGTTAAATGGCTATTATCAAAAATGAAATTCAAAAATAATTAAAGGAAAATTACCTTTTTGTTGGAGTTATAGTCTACATCTTATTTATTATTTATTTATAATTTTAGTATAAGGATTAATGTTTTTTTCTATTTCTATTCTAAAACTATAAAGTACTCATTTATATTTTGTTTAAAATATTAATGAATAGCCTAATAAATGGTATAGTGGATTATTTTTTCATGATGATAGCAATGCAATCAATAAACTTAACATATAATAAAAATTATATAAAATTAATTATGAAAATTAGCCGGTTTTACCTGTCAAACCAATAGATTTTCATATATATATATTTATTTTTTTCTTAGATGTATATATAGTGACAAGTCCCTTCATTTATTATGAAAAATTATGGATATGGTTTGTAATAAAAGGTAACATGAAAATCAACACATGTTTTTATTTAATAATAAATATGCATGAATATAAAATGCAGAAAACAGACCAAAAAAACACAGCCAAACCTGCCCCTGAATTGCTCTTCCGGGCGTCCTGGAGAGATCAGAGTTCAGGGAGGGACCTCAGCTAACCCTGTACATTGTTAACATTTAAACCCTAAAGCACAAAGCACTTAGTACAGTTGCTAAGGATGGCTGTCATGGGTATGTGTGTTTGTTACATGGTTTATTTTAATTTTAAAATGATATCTCTCATATCATTTTTTTAGCTTATTTTATAGCTTATTCCCTACCCAGGACTCAGTTAAAAAAAATAAAAAACACGGTTAGCCGTGGACAAGTCCAACTAAAAGTTCTAGCAGTCAGTTTTCTTTTTTATGTCATTTCCCGTTCTATATATTCAGTCGTCAAGGATTTCTAACAAGGACATTAATCACCAAGAGATTTATTTTAAATGGTAATCTACTCATTGCCTCAAATGACATACCTCTCTCTCTAGGCTGTGATTAAATACAGATAACTTTGAGTATTATTTTGGTTTTCTTTCCTGAAATTTTAAGGGGTATGGTGTGTTATGGTATGCAGAAATTAGGTCCAAACACCAGTCTAGAATGGCTGTGAAAGTATTTTTTTTAAGACGTGGTTAGCACTCAGACACCTGAGGAAAGTCCATAACGTGGGTGGGTTTCAGCCATTTAGTTGGAAGCCATAGTGAAATAAATAAATAAATAAATAAAGTTCAGCCAGGGGAGACATGAGCTCTAGTTTGCATGTCCCAGAGAGACTTGGGCTGTGGTGACAACTCCATCTGGGTCTCTGTCTCTCTCTCTCTCTCTACACACACACACACACACACACACACACACACACACACACACACACCCTATCCGCTGGGAGCTAGTCCTATCCTGCTGTGACAAGTTTTCTGCCACCACAGTCTTTTGAATGCAGCTCTAGAACCAGGATGGAGCCTCTGAAATATGTTTTTTCCCAGGCTGCAATGTCCCCATTTACTTGGACATGTGTTAACATATGAGAAAAAAAAATGTGTAGCCATTATTACAATCCAGATGAACATCAAGGAAGACATACCTTGGTCCCATAAATTCTCCACTTTCTACTGTCCAGCCAAGCAACATGAAACTCAGGTGTGCTTATTACATTAGGTAAAAATCATATTGGGTTTATTGCTGATTTGGGACTCAAGCACTCACAAACAGGAGAGATATAGGAGTGCATTTAAGCAGAGAGAGCAGAAGTCTCCCTTAATTTTTGAAAAGATTCATTTTTTAAAGAGATGCTGGCTTGCCATCTGTTTTTATTTGTTAAGTACAGGTTTTATTTCCTAATCTAAGCAAGTACCGCAGATATTCAGTATAAAGAAATGAGATACTACCGTTGTCTCCCAAATTGAAAGAAAGCAAGGCCCCAGAGAAAGACCGTGCTTTCTAATTAACACAGCCTCTGATGGGTGCGCCGGTGACTTGGTTGGGTCACCCACTTAAGGAGCAGCTGAGAACAGCTCACCTAAACCAAGCTGAAATCACACCAAGTTCTTTTGGTTTACTTGGACAGTTACCAGTTGTGTAATAATCTGTCTGCTTTTTTTTTCATTATATATCATTTTGTTTTTTCAAAATATTCGTGAAAATGTTGTACATTACACCTGTGCATATTTGAAGGGGATCCAGGAAGATCCTGATTCCACTCTCACCAAAAGAAAAGGGGATGTTTGCGTACTAGCATAAGACAGTTCAAAACCAACAGATTCTGAGATTTTAAAAAGTTTTTGTTTTGATCGCTGCTCTTTGCTCATCTGCTTCCCCATACTCTTCCTCTATTGTGGTGTTGTCTATCTCACTCTTCCTTTTCTCTCTCTTACAGATATTGATTTTGGCATAGAATAAATAACCATTGTGTCTTTTTGTCTTCTAGCTCTGCGTTCTAGCATTTCATTTTTCATATGCTCAGTGTTATCCCCTCTCCCCCAGCAATGACTAACGCCATGTCAGCAGGAAGTAATTACATACTTTCACAGATTACTTGATAATTATTCCTGACATTACTAAGTACTTTCCAATGTTAATGTGTAATGGTTTTGGAATCCACGATATTAAAGCACTTGAATACGTTTCTGAAGGAGAATGAAACCCATGTTGCAAAGCAACCTCACTGCATTTCCTCCATCTGCACGTGAAAACAACAGGAAGTGCACGTGTAACCAATAGGATTTTGAGCACGGAATCACTACTGGTTACTGAAAGCAAAGCATCTTAATTTTCTCAAAGAAGAGCCACATTAGCCAAGGGTACAATGTTCTGAAGTCAGAAAATATTACCTCATTTTCATTGATTGGTCCCTTTGACGAATACGTATTATCTGTTTACCATTTGACAGGAGCAGTATTAAATGCTGGGGACACATATTGAAACAAAAACAAAAACAAACTTGGTTCTAGCTCTCATTACTTTTTCCAATCTGCCAGAGTAAGCAATGGTTAATCAAATCATCACACAGAAGAGTTATTAAAGTTGCAACTTTGAAAAGTACTTTGAAGAGATAAAACCTTATGCCAGACATTATATGGAGATTTGACTGATATTAAGGGGTAAGGGAAAGAATTGATCACAGATTCAATATTTGAAGGAGGGTCAGGGAATAAATCTACAAAGAGAATTCCAGGCAGACTTTTAGTTTGGAGAGAAATGCAAACCAGTCTGACAGAAAGGGAGTCTGGGTCAGGCATAGGCTACGCAAGAGGTGGGCTCCATGCTGGTCACAGCAAAGATCATGGCTGTGCAGGAAAGATGAACGATCTTTGCAGGTTCCAGAAATAGGATCAACTTGAAAGGACCTTGTTAGAGATCTATGGAGCAATTTAAGAAGCTTTTCAAGTATCTTGGATCAGAGATAAAAAGTTTAGATTAAGGGCCTGGTGGTTGTAAAAGAGAGAAGAGACTTATTCAGGAGATTTTTTAAAAGACAGGAAGAGGTGAAATGGGGTGGGTGGAGAAGTATCAGGAATGTTCCCAGATTCCTGACCTTTGCAACTAGAAATACGGAGACGTGAGAGAGGACTGGGTTTTCACTCAAAGATCACGCATTCCATGACCATTCTGAGCGTGCTCAAATTGAAAGTACTTGAAATCTTTTTAAGCAGTTATGTCAAATAAATAGTTGAATATATAAGCTGATGGAAATTCTGGGCTAGATTCTGATTCTCAATCGATGTTTAATGAATAAAGAAAATAAAAGCTTTTGTGAATTATTTAAGGTTAATATATTAAGTCAAGCCGCAAATCTTGGTCAGGTGACCCTATGCTTATTTCTCTATATCATGTTGCCACATTTCGATATTTTATCTCTTTGAGGGCTCTTAAATCACTGTGCTTTAAATTCATTATTGTTGGCTCAAGTTAGTGTCCTCCTGGGATAATCAGTGCTTTTGTTGACTGGCCCCCTAGTTTCTGTAAACACGGCTGCAAATGGGTTATAGAGCCTCCTTCTACTAAGTATTTCCCTTGACCAACTAAAGCCACCTCCTCTCAGCGGCCACCCATACCTGGGATTCTGCAGCTGGTGACTGCTGATGGGAGAGAAAAAGGCCCACTTCTCCACCTCAAGGCGGGACACCTCTGCAGTGTGATGCGTACTCCGGAGTCGTCACAGCATCTGGATCTGCCTAAGGCGAGACGGAAGCCGCAGCGTTCTTGCTCAGCCATCTCGGGCTCTTACTCCCTTTTGGCTTCTTTGGTAGAAGAGCAAACTCTGTGCCACAAGGCTGTGTCACAAGCACCCCCAAATTCAGAGGCTTTTATTTTGCTCATAACTGATATCTGGGTAGGGCACGGTGGGGACAGCTTGGATCCATTCTGCTTATCTGTAACCTGGGTAGCTAAAATCACTTAGAGCTGGTTTGTGCTGATTCTCCTCAGTCCACAGAGCTGCAAGCCGGAACGGAGATGCTCCGTGGACATCTCTTACCATCTCTGTGTGGTCAGTCCTTCTGCATGACTCCCCCGGATTCCAGGTAGCAGACTTCTCACAGGCTGCTCAACACTCTGCAGGCACAGGGGTCAGGCAGAAGCTCTGCCCTTCTCAAGCTTTAGCCTCAGATGCCACATAGCATACCCTCTCCCCCACTCTCTTCGTGGGAGCAGTCACAAGCCCACCCAGGTTCAAGGAAAAGAAAATTGATTTCAACTCTTTTTTTCTCCATTGATAGAGAGAGCTGGGGGGTGGGGGGGAGAGAGAGAAGCATCAACTCATTGTTCCTCTTAGTTGTTCCACTTAGTTGTGCACTCATTGGTTACTTCTTATACATGCCCTGACTGGGGATTGAACCTGCAATATCAGTGTGTGGGCACGATGCTTTATCCACTGAACCACCTGGTCAGGTCTTGATTTCAACTCTTTAGAGGAGATATGGACAAGATTCTGAAAAAGCACGTGTACTGGACCATCTGCCTTGTTTCAATAAGTCACATTCATCTGAAACCCTGTTTCAGTAGTTTCAAGGCCTATCTCATTCATTAAATATTTTTGATTTTTTTAGCCCTGGCTGGTTGCCTCAGTGGTAGAGCTTAGGCCTGGCATGCATAAGTCGTGGGTTCGATTCCCAGCCAGGGCACACAGGAGAAGCACCCATCTGCTTCTCCACCCCTCCTCCTCTCCTTCCTCTCTGTCTCTCTCTTCCCCTCCCGCAGCCAAGGCTCCATTGGAGCAAAGTTGGCCCGGGCGCTGGGGATGGCTCTGTGGCCTCTGCCTCAGGCGCTAGAATGGCTCTGGTTGCAACAGAGCAACGCCCCCAGATGGGCAGAGCATTGCCCCCTGGTGGGCATGCAGGGTGGATCCCAGTCGGGCGCATGCGGGAGTCTGTCTGACTGCCTCCCTGTTTACAACTTCGAAAAAAAAAATATATTTTTTTGATTTTTTTAATGGCAATCATTATAGTATACCTGAGTAGTTTTTCCTATTGTGTAATTTTATCTAGTTGTTAAGATTTGGAAAATAAAGTTATATTATATAATATTGATAAAATACAATATTTTATTCATTATTTTTTCTGAAATAGAGATAAAATATAGCTTAGCAAAACAACAACAACAATAACAAAAAACAAACAACTGAAAGGGCTTTTAATTTTTCAAGCCTTAAACTAAAAATAACAGTACATGGTATCCAACATCCCATGGGGCACCAGTTTATTCCAATAAAATAGGAGGAAGTGGAAAATAAGGATTTCTCTAAAGCCCTGGGGCAGTCCTAATCTGGGGTCAGATCTCTTGGGTGTGAATGCACACAAAAAGATATTAAAGAAAGGACGAATGGTTGTGCTGATGACTCACAGAGAGGCCGAAACCAGAGGGGAAAACACAATTCACGGCATCCGCCTTGCCCCCACTTCTCACTAGGCCTGCCGTGGGACCTCTGAGAGCAGGGCTGTGCTACTCACAGGTGGAGAGCCCTAGTGACCTGGGTTACCCACGCAGTTACGGACATTCCAAACTCCATGGTTGATTTGGCTATTTCATCATTGAAATCTATAAATGGGTCACTTACGAATTATCATGTGAGCTATATTTTGCTTTCTGGTATATTTCACCACGGTAAACCCAGTTATTTTCAAATTGATGTCCATGTAACTCATTTCTCAGCTTTAAGTCTGGACCTACACAAACTACTGATGTTAATAACTGTGTTTTCAGTGAAAAGCTTTGTCCACTGACTTAAGTTTAACTCTTGTTAGGTACAGAATTTCTGAAACTTGTTTTAAGCATGAGACTACTATATAATACATAAGCCTTCAAAAAAGGTTGACTCAAGTAAAAGTTTTACCCAGCACTCACTCTGTTCTGCCTCTTCTGTTGAACACTACAAAAATGAATGTAATTAATTCTCACAATTGTACAAGGAGAAGGGCATTTGTCCCTGTAAACAGAACCTGAGATTCAAAAAAATTAGATTGCTTTTAATGAGTCAAAGAGCTGATGACTTTTAAAAGCTGAGGCTTAGCCCTGGCCGGTTGGCTCAGTGGTAGAGCATTGGCCTGGCATGCAGGGGACCAGGGTTCGATTCCCGGCCAGGGCACACAGGAGAAGCACCCATCTGCTTCTCCACCCCTCCCCCTCTCCTTCCTCTCTGTCTCTCTCTTCCCCTCCCGCAGCCGAGGCTCCATTGGAGCAAAGATGGCCTGGGCACTGGGGATGGCTCCTTGGCCTCTGCCCCAGGCGCTAGTGTGGCTCTGGTCGCAACAGAGCGATGCCCCGGAGGGGCAGAGCATCGCCCCCTGGTGGGCAGAACGTCGCCCCCTGGTGGGCGTGCCGGGTGGATCCCGGTCGGGCGCATGCGGGAGTCTGTCTGACTGTCTCTCCCCGTTTCCAGCTTCAGAAAAATACAAAAAAAAAAAAAAGCTGAGGCTTTAACCTAATACTTATTATGAAGCTGTTGCCATTTGAATTAAGCAAATGATCAAAAAATTTCTGAACAAATAATATGGAAATTCCAAACAATATGACTTAGGAAATTTTACCTAAGGTCTATGAATATTTTGAGTAATTCTATTAGCTTTAGTTTCTCATTGAAAAAAGAATATATATGTATGTGTATATATATGCATATATATAATATATATAATATGTATATAAAATTATATAAAACTAATAAATTATATGCACACATATTATATATACTTTTCTGAATTTATGTTTAATTTTATGAGCAAAACTGTAACTTAAGATTAATTTCAACACATTTTTAAAGCTGTTTCACCTTCACTTAGATTGATACTTAATTAGTAGCGACTCTTTATATTTTAATTCTAATTTATTCTGTCCTTCAAACATTGTGAATCAATTATAATGTTACACAAGCACTTAAAGTTATTAGAAGAAGCATGAAATTAACCCTTATTAAATTTAATTAATCTGTGATTCAAAAATAATCACTCTTTAATAGTTGTTTTGCAAATGAATATTAAGTGTGTGACATTATTGCTTTGTTGTCTTACAGACCTAAAAGTTTCCCTAATTCTCGAACCCAATATAATTTAGTTCTAAAGAAAGTCTCTAAGTTCGTAGGAGAATTTAGGAATTTCACCAAGTCTGTTTTTAATTCTAAACAACAACTGTGACTGGGTGATACTGACTGTTAGTGTCTGTATCTCCCGGACAGTGGCCTTCCTCTTCCTTTTTACTTGTATACCATATTTCTAGTAAAGTGACACAAACATTGCTAACTTAGAGAAATTGATCTAATTTGGAAGAAATTATTTACCAGTGTGACTACCACTAGACTTTATTTTAAGTAAAGTAAAAACTAAGAAATTTTAGAATGCTGATTGAGTCCAAATATGTTATATGTGAGAAGCATAATTTCAATTCTCACAGATATTTATGTGCACGTGTTAGATGAATATAATGATGGCTTAACCATATTGTTCATAATTTCATGGAGGAAATCAGGTGTTATCACCTGTGAATGTGAAGATTGCTAGGTTTTTCAAAATAAAACCTTTCCCTTTATGAAAGTCCCATTTTATAGTATATACATACCTTGTAGAGACCTAAAACTCTTAAGAAATATTATTTACATTTCTGCATGCTTTCATCAAACTACATAGTTGTTTAATATTATTCTGAATACTTTTGAAAACAGGATTTCCACTTTATTTTTTAAAGACCAATTCTAAACTTCTCAGCACGTCCTGCATGGTCTTCTGACTCTTAGGCTACGATCTTAGCAATCCTATACTCCTAACTCACTATGTTCTATTTGCCATAGCCTAATTTTAGTATTCCAAAAATGCCAAGCCCTCCCTGCCTCAAACCCAGGCACCAGTGCCTCGTGTTTGCGAACATCTGCCCCTCCTCGGGGCCTAGTCTCAGGTACCTTTCAGCATTCAGTGCCCACTTCACTTTCCTAACCTCTCTCTGTCAAAATCAGATTTTTATTTTATAGATTCATGTAAACAAACCATACATCTTTGACTTGCCATTATTGTTCTGTAATTTGTATACATTTTGACTTCCTACCTTTCTCTTTTTTTAGATGGCGGTGTAAGAATAAGTATCTTATCTGTTTGATGACAGTTTCCCAGGCTATTTTTTTTTAAAGTAAGATCTGGGTCCCAGTAGGTGTTCAGCAAGTTTAGGCTTAAAGAATGCCTGAATGCATCAACTGAATTTTAGTATGGGCATCCAAAATGATCTCTGGGTGTCACGCTTGATAATTAATTTCTAAGTTCCCTTAGCTGCTCAGGTATTGTTTTTCAATGAATTTTTCTGAGTTATCTTCCTGAACCAATTTAAAATAGAAAGTACCATCTAGGATTCCCTATATAACATATGTTTCATGAGAGTTTCTGATCATCTTTTTCTATGACTAACTCATACAAAATATATGAGTCATGGAAAATAAATGCATTCATATTTATTATCTCCATACAGATCTATAATCTATAGTATGACTTAGGTTGTCCTGCACAGTATTGACTGTATTAATGTCTATTTCAATACCTTATAATTTATCTGCCTGCCCTATTTGTGTGATCTCTGTCAATACTGGCTGAACTGGAGAGAGAGAATTTGGATGAGATCATTAAAGTACATTATGTATGAGGATTATCTGATGTTCATGGAAGGTGACAAATCTTTACTGAAATGAAATTCAGATGGTCATTTTTCATATTTTTAAGTGAGAGAGTAAATTACTATTATGTTTCTGGAAAGGATTTTGTAAAATGTATCAAAAGCCCTGTATGTGTACATTACTTTATGTAATAATGTAACTTCTAATAATATATCCTGTGGACATAATTAGATAAACGCACAGAGAATTAAGTACATATATGTTCATTTCAGCCCCTCAAATATCACACAACTTAGAAGTACAGTGAATGTCCATCAATATGGAAATGATTACATAAAATTTGCATATCCATACAGTATCATACAATGTAATGATAAGTATTTATTTAAAAAAAGAACATTTATAATTTGATAATTTGTTGAATGATGTTGGCATAAGGGTAAGTAAAAACTAATGCAGAACGGTATATGCAATAAAATGTCAATTAAACGTGTTTATTTTATGTCCATATACACAAACACAAATATGTAGTACCATGCAAAGTGGAAAAATAATTTTAAATAGTACATATTTGAGTCCCATACTTAAAAATAAGTGTGTTGCATAGGAATAGGCACACCATAATAACACACAGACACACCCGTAAGGCAAATGAAATATATAAAATATTAATTATGGTTTTCTCTGCCTAGCAATTGTGGGTCATTTCTTTTCTCCATCATCTTATCTATTTTCTAAAAATCGATGAATTCAAGACTGCGAGGAGGGCTCCAGGAAGGTGGTGAGAGTACCTACCCCCTTTCACGCGCTGCGTCGGGTGCTGGTCCAGCTGGACGCTGCCCACAGAGGGTCACTGTTTGACTGCCGGTGCCCACACAGCAGAGCGGGCTCAGAGTGAGCCCGGCAGACCTGTCTGCACCCCTGCCCATCCCTGGTGTGGTCTCCTCACACCTCACACCTGTCCCAGCTCCTCCTTTAACAGATGAGTGAGCACCCTCTGTGGAGGTGAAGGACAGCCCGGGGTTGCAGAGGTGAGGACAGCCCGGGGTCACACAGCCAGTGGTGCGGGCAGTCAGGATGGAGCAGGGCCTTTGGCCTCATCTCTTCCCGCTTGGGGCCCTCAGCACATGTACCCCTACCAAGCCCTTGGATGTGACTGTTCCCCATTCCAACCTGCAGGACCCAAGAGACGGGACCTATGTCGGCGACGCCTTAGACAGTGTCGCTGTGTGGATGCAGGCCCGACCCGCACCAGGACCTGGGACTAACACTCATTTAGTTCTCACGACAAAACTGAGAGGAGCACCAGAGTCCTCCCACTTCTCAGATGACAACGCTGGGCCCACAAGCCATTGCTGGTCTGTGTGGAGAAAGATCGACTGGGTAGACATGAATGCTGCCTCAGACTCAGGGATCATTGGAGAGAGATGTGCAGAAGAACAGACTGGACAGGCAGGGAGGAGGAGAGAGTAACTGTGTAGAATGCAAAATTACATTAAATCACCGATTCAAACAATGAAAAAAAATTCAAGACTGCGTGGTTGCTTAGATAATAAGATGATGTATTATTTTAAACTCTATCTTACTTGCGTCATATATTCAGCAGTAAGTGTATTAGTCAGATTATTCCCAGTGCCAGTGTTTAAAAAACATTTTAAGACACTCCCTGCTCAGCACTCTCGGTGCCTAGAAATCTGCATAATTTTTCACTTCACAGAAAAAGACCACATCAAAAGTTCTAAATACTTTTCTCTGTTTTTGATATTTTCTTTTTTTTTTCTTCCTTTATAATGTGCTCAGAAATAGATAGAATAAAAAAAAAATAACTCTATCCATCTTGTATTTCTCATGCAGGAGGCCTATGAGCGATCCGCACACTGACTGGGACATATGAGGTCCGCAGACACCTCTGGGCCTCATTCCCCTTCCAGAGTCATCAATTCTCCTTTGAGTTGTTATCCTGACAGAGAGATACATGGAGATTGAACTTTCATGTTATCTTCCATTTGGGAAATGTAAATATCTTGATCTGCTAAGGTTTGGAAGACTCAAATATTGTTTTGAAGATCTCCTATCATTAAAAATTTTTGTAAAGCCAAAGGATATCATATGTTTATTAGCAAATAAAGATAATCAGTGCACAGAAGCCACTGACGGGCATTCCATGTTGATATCACAATAATCCACAGCTGTCAGCATTCTGTGTCTCAGTCCAGAGAATTGCTTTGTTTGGAAAGCTATAGAATGGTGGGTGGGGATTGTGACTTCACAGTGGAGCGGAAAACACAGTAAGCTTCTGACTTTTAAATAATAAGCTGCAAGAATATGGGTGCCACACAAAATTTGTCTAGAACCAGAAAGTTATTTGTAACACTGGGCTTACTTTTTTCTCAAACTCTTTGCCTAGCGTGGCTCCCCTGACACAATTTTCCTTGTCTTGCCCATGACCGTAGTAGTGACTTTGCAAACACCTCCAGGGAAGGGAGTCAAAGAGGGGAAAGGCACAATCCCAAGCCACGCCAGGGTAAAATTAAACTTTATTTCCTCTCTTATCTTTTCTAGGATGGACCTTACTACAGTTTAAATCGCCCAAGTAAAATAAGACTAGACTCCAAGCATGCAATGGAATTAAATATCTAATCTGGGGTAGCTACCTTTGTTTCCATTTCCCTGGAGAGTTATTTTACATGTGATTACATCATGCAGCATCTTGTTTTATACGTCTCTGTTCCTGTGATTGTCCCTGATGGTCATGGCCTTTTGGAGGCTGGAGGCTCTGTGACATATCCGTTATGACATTTGCACTGCTTAGCTCTAAGAACATACCAGGGCGGTAGCTTTATGACATCCTACCGTGCACCCATTTGGTGGACCCTGACCCGCACTGTATAAGTGTTGCCCTCGTACTGTGGTCGAGAATATAACTGTAACTCAGAAACCAGTGCAGGTGCTGACCGCAGAAAGCAGGACGCGCCTCCCAACCCTACTCATTTCTTTATCACTTTGGGCATGTTTCCTGCAGAATAAAGATAACCTACTACTCCATTACTGTGTTTCTTCAAAGTGACCACTTTCTGAATAAATACTGCTGACAACTTGGGTTCATTGGTGAGCATCACGCCTGGGGAAGTTCATTTCCAGCTGTTGAGATAGTGAGAGAACTCAGAGAGATATACCTAACTGTGAACGTGTATGTTCTCATTTCAAGAGAAAATGAAACTTGCCATCTTATAATGTATCTAGGTTATAAAAGTCAGAAACACTGACAGTGGATGTAATCTGGACCTTGGAGAGACGTGTGTAAATTCCAAAACTTCAGAGTAAGAATCTAAGAATTTGTTTCATGCCGTTTCCAAGGAACAAAAGTTTCCACTTCCTTTAAGGAAGTGAAGGCGAGGCAACATTTTTTTTATCCTGAATATAAAGAGAGAAAAATCTACTCCCTGGGCTATGGCACTATTATTTACATAAATGTTTTTTTTTTAATTGCAATAAAATCGACATATCTATTATGCTAGTTTAAAATGGACAATGTGTTTTTTTGACATGTCTATATATATTGCAATATAATTCTTTCCGGAAGTTTGTCTAGCACCTCTATCACACTTCATAATCATCACTGCTGTTATGGAGTGGGAGCAACTTGGATCTAGTCTCTTAGCAACTTTGAAGGTTGTAATACACCCTATTTGTCTTTTATCACTGTGCTGTATAACAGATCTTTAGGATTTATGTATCTGCTGGTGTTATGCAGAAGAGATTTGACTTCACTTGCATCCATCCTATCATCCCCGGGGTAGCAACCAGGGAATGTTTGGGGACCTCACAGTCATTATCTGCTTTTTAAAGTAAGTAATGATAATCTATTGGATCCAGAATAACTGTGTTCCCATTCATGCTAAAATCAGTAAAGATGATTTTTTTTTTTTTTTGTATTTTTCTGAAGGTGGAAACTGGGAGAGACAGTCAGACAGACTCCCGCATGCGCCCGACCGGGATCCACCCGGCACACCCACCAGGGGCGACGCTCTGCCCACCAGGGGCAATGCTCTTCCCACCAGGGGGCGATGCTCTGCCCCTCCGGGGCATCGCTGTTGCGACCAGAGCCACTCTAGCGCCTGGGGCAGAGGCCAAGGAGCCATCCCCAGCGCCCGGGCCATCTTTGCTCCAATGACTACGGAAGGGGAAGAGAGAGACAGAGAGGAAGGAGAGGGGGAGGGGTGGAGAAGCAGATGGGCGCTTCTCCTGTGTGCCCTGGCCAGGAATCGAACCTGGGACTTCTGCACGCCAGGCCGACGCTCTACCACTGAGCCAACCGGCCAGGGCTCAGTAAAGATGAATTTTAAAAACACAACTATCTCTCATCCAACTCTGGCCTTCTGGGGCCTCAATAGTTGACTCACTTCAAAAAGAAAGAAGTTTATTTCAAAGTGGGAAAGATAGACTAGGAGCAGCTGAAACCCTCAAAAGCACCCAAGGCCAAAAGCTTGGTAGACGTGAAACAGAGAGGCGCTCCTAGGAGGCGATAACCCTCCAAAGATGCGGGGTCCTCTGCTCGCCTCTGGTGGTCATTAATCAGTGTAACATGACTACACATTATATCAATGATAGGACCCAAGATGACTTTGTTAGTGACATGGACATAGTTCTTTCTCCCTGTTAGCACAGGAGAAGACTGAGTTTAAAATCGTGACAATTTATATAATGTTTTTTTATGTCTTTCTTTTTTTTCCTTTTCAGGTTTCATCTGGGAGAATTTACCCAACTGAATTTAGTGTGTTTGTAGTCTAATAGGTTAACCTCTATAATGATGGGTCATAGTGGTTCAACCAGACAAGCCAGAGGGAGTCTTTTAATTAAAAAAATTTTAGTTCAAAGCCCTCAATTTTCACATTTAGACCATTTTAACATACTGTCCAACATAGTAGTTTAACTTCTGGTTTTCAAATTGGAAGACTGAAATTATAATTCTGACCCTACTGGGTTAGCATATAGGTTTATGATTGATCTTGCTAAGTGCTAACTACTAAAATAAGTAAATTGACAGAAAAGGGTAAAGTTATTAAATGATTAAAATGAAGGTTCATTTAAATAATCTAATGAAAGTTTGAATTGTCAATAGCAAATAACTTAGTCAATTAAAATTGCAAAATTATTAGAGCAGAATATAAAATGTGTGGCAAATTTGTGTTTTAGATTTGAATTTGACATATGTTTTTTATCCATTACAGTAAACAAAAAATACTCTTTAACTTCATCATTTTGCTATGTTCAAAACCAGTTGCCCATCTGAACTGTAATTTTTCATGGTATTATTCACAACAAGAAAAGATCACAAAATATATTGCCTATCACTCATCATGAGCTAAAGTTGTTCCTGTTCTCTTCAAATGGTGTTCTATTTCATAACACATAAACATAATTTTCTCTCGTTGGCAAACTCATAGTGATGATGCTCTGATATCTTAGACCAGGGGTAGTTAACCTTTTTATACCTACCACCCACTTTTGTATCTCTGTTAGTAGTAAAATTTTCTAACCGCCCACCGGTTCCACAGTAATGGTGATTTATAAAGTAGGGAAGTAACTTTACTTTATAAAATATATAAAGCAGAGTTACAACAAGTTAAAGCATATAATAATAATTACTTACCAAGTACTTTATGTCGGATTTTCACTGTTTGGCAGAATAAATCTGTATAAAATAACTTACTATAGTTAAATCTATCTTTTTATTTATACTTTGGTTGCTCCGCTACCACCCACCATGAAAGCTGGAACACCCACTAGTGGGTGGTAGGGACCAGGTTGACTACCACTGTCTCTTTTCATTCCTATACAAATTAAACCTGTCACACACCCACCGTGTCCACTAGACCTCTAGATGATATCTGTAAAGTAACTATAATATTCACACTGATTTTATTCCTGATGTCATATTGACTACATGAATGATTTCCATGGAAATAACTTAGAAGCCTTACTTATGCAAACTAGCAACAAGTTATACCTTTATTTAACTAGCGTTAGTAAGTTAAGGAGAATGTATCATTCCAGTTATGTGTTATTCTGGAAAAGACAAAACCATGTAGACAATGAAAAGCTCAGTGGTTGACACAGACTTGGGGTTGGGGACAGATGAACAGGTAGAGTACAGAGGATTTTTAGGGTAGAGAAAATACTCTGCATCCTACAATAGCGATAGGTATGTGTTATTATACATTTGTCCAAAGATAGCCTTACTTCACTCCTACAATGGTAACATCAGCTTACATACTTGGAAATATTTGTCCAAATCCACAGAATACATAACAGTTATAGAAATGATAACTTTGGGCAAATATGAAGTGTTGATGTTGATTCACCAATTGTAATAAACACACCACTCTGGTGGGGACGTTCCTAGGGAGAGAGGCTGTGCACATGTGAGTTTAGGGGACATACGGGAAATCTGTGTATCCTCCTCTCAATTTTACCATGAATCTTAAGCAAGCCCTTAAAAGTACAGTCTTACTAAAATAATAAAATATAAGAAGAAAAATGCATATAGTAAGACACCAACATCAAAAGCAGAATGAAGAAAAAGGAGAGAAAGTTGAACCAATGAGAATAGGGGATCGATGCTTTAATTTGAGCAATAGCCATTTCTGTTCTGCCCTAGAGATTAAATATTGAGACTTCATCCAATCAAACATTCCCAGTAGGCACTTGTCCCTCTCGGCACTGTACTTAGTCTCTTCCTGAAATGCCTTGGATAGGAAACACACTTCATCCCTCTCAATGACATATTCTTGGTGGCATCTAGAAGAAAGCATTCCAAGAACTGGGGCCCAACTATTTTTCTTGAAGTTACTCGGTGCATAGAAAGACCAAAGATAGCCCTAACTCATTTCTACAGTGCTACCATCTGCTTACATACTTGGAAATATAAAATGAAAAAGTCACTTCAGTGTTTGGATAGTAAATACATGTTATGTTTGACATTACAGCTTTCCCCTGTGACAGTGAACTTCACCGTCTCTCATGGTATTCTTGCCACTCTGAATCTAAAGCAGCCTTAGAAACCAATCACAGTAGTGAAATCTAGGATTCTAGTTGATCAGAGTTCACAACAAAGCACAGACTTATCAAGGGAATTCTATGCTTCTTATTCTAAAAATAAGATGGTACAAATTATTTTTTGTTCTTTCACTTATTAATGCTGAAGTATGAAAAGAAAATAAAGTAAATGTTAAATATTTTAATTCTATATTATCCTAATCTATATTCTGCTAATAAAAAGGAAAGATATTAATTTTGATTACTTTTTTTAAGTGAGAGGAGGGGGGATAGAGAGACTCCCACATGTACCTCGACTGGGATCTACATGGCAACCCCCGTCCAGGGCTGATGCTAGAATCAACCAAGCTACCCACAGCACCAGAGGCTGATGCTCAGACCAATAGAACCACTGGCTCTAAGAGGGGAGAGAAAAAATGGGGAAAAACAGATGGTTGCTACTCCTGAGTGCCCTGACCAGGGATCGAACCTGGGATGTTCACAAGCCAGGCGGATGCTCTATCCACCGAGTCAAATGGCCAGGGCCTCGTCTGAATTTAAAGTACAAAAAAGAAAGGGCAGGGGACTGAAAATTATTGTAAAACTCAACATGTTTATGTTCCTATTACACACTTTGCTTGGTTTTATAATTTACTATTATTTGAAATCTATTCTGAATCTTGACCTTTGTTATCTAAGGTGACCAATCGTCCTCCTTTAGGAAGGACAGTCCTTCTTTTGTAAGTTCCGTCCTCCCTTGAAATATGTCCTCCTTTTTGATATTGGAAGAATAATCTGTAAATGTCCATATTTGATCGATGCAGAATCGATCCATTGCATATGATATGATGTATCTGTATTTGAAATGACAATTAGTCAAGGATCAGTACAGTGCGGCAAGACGCAGTTATCAGACGCATGCACTCTGCACAGGAGACCTTGAGAGGGCACTTGGCATACCAAGCATGCAAATGGCTTTGTGTACTTCTTACTGAAACACGACACGGCACATTCAACATTGTAGACTCACAATTATTTCTTTCTCAGTGAATATTCAAGCATAGATAGGTAAGCACAATTCACGTTTTATTAATTCATTATCTATTTAATAATTTCCAAATGCATATTATTTTATTTACAAGTATTTTCCTGAAATTTGAGTTTTAAAGTAGAAATCTAACCTCAAACCATATGTATTAATAACAATTTTGATTAAATAGTTGCATAAAACACGTTTTTTAATTAGAAAATTATAAATACACCCAAATATCACTCCAAATTAGTGGTTTTGTTTGATATTTAGTTTTACTAAATGAGGATTTTTTTCTTACAATAATTATTAAAAATTAATAGGCATGTAAGCATGATTACAATATAAAATATTACAAATGTATTTATTATGCATTTATCATATTATAGTGTATTATTGTTGCAATGAATAAAATGTTTCATTTACAATATTGTTTTCTTCAATTTATTTTTGTCCTCCTTTCATTGTAAAAAAGTTGGTCATTTTAATGTTATCTAACATGTTGTTTATATGTGTTACATAAAAAAGTGAACCCAAAGAATTTGACTTGAATCATCGTATCGTGTCAAGACTCTGGCCAGTTGGCTCAGCGGTAGAGCGTCGGCCTGGCGTGCAGGAGTCCGGGGTTTGATTTCCGGCCAGGGCACACAGGAGAAGCGCCCATCTGCTTCTCCACCCCTCCCCCTCTCCTTCCTCTCTGTCTCTCTCTTCCCCTCCCGCAGCCAAGGCTCCATTGGAGCAAAGATGGCCCGGGCGCTGGGGATGGCTCTGTGGCCTCTGCCTCAGGCGCTAGAGTGGCTCTGGTCGCAACAGAGCGACGCCCCAGAGGGGCAGAACATCGCCCCCTGGTGGGCATGCCGGGTGGATCCCGGTAGGGCGCATGCGGGAGTCTGTCTGACTGCCTACCTGTTTCCAGCTTTAGAAAAATGGGGGAAAAAAAAAAAAAAAAAAGAATAAATTGAGTTAGGCTACTGGGGCGGGGTGTCTTTCCTGTTGCTGCATTCAGATGGCGCCTGGGACTGAAGTCACGTTAAAGCTGGATTGACCCAGAAATTCAAGGCGGCTTTTGCCCTCACATGTCTTGCACCTCAGGTGGATGGAAACAGCTTCCAGGTGGTGAAATAACTCTTCCTCTTCCTGCGGCTTCTACTGTGGGGAAGGCAGTCAGACTTCTCACAGGGAGATCGCTTCCCCAGGGCATGTGTTTCGAAAGATCCAGATGGAAGCTACAAAGCATTCCATAATTTAGCCTCGGAAGAAACTTAGTGTCACTTTCACTGCATTCTATTGATCAAAATCCAGTTAAAGTTCCAGCATACATGTAAGGGGTGGGGCTCTGTGTGTATGCAAATGTCAGGAGGCGTGGCACATCAGGGGTTCATCTTTCACGATTAGCTGCCTTATCTGCTTACATAATGAGGCTGGGAGATAGGAAGTTACAGAAAGGATCACTTTGGAAGGAAAAGGGCATTCCCTTGGTTCAAAGGTAGAGCTCAGAAGAAATGTATTAATAACTGATGTTTTGTAATAAATATAAACTTTCACTATTGAAATCAAACAAGAAGCTACATCTGGTGGGTTTCACTGGACAAGTTATCATCAATTCCCTTCTGTAAATGCATGTAGAGTTTTCAATGAAATGTCTCCATAGTGAAACAAGTGATGTTCTATATTTTTTAATTTAAAAAATTATTTATTGATTTTAGCCAGAGAGAAAGAGGGAGAAGAGGGAGGGAAAGGGAGAGAGAGAGAGAGAGAGAGAGAGAGAGAAAGATGAGAACATAGATCTGCTCCTGTATGTGCCCTGACCAGGGATCGAACCGGCAACCTCTGTGCTTCAGGACGATGCTCTAACCAACCTAACTATGTGACCAGGGCAGTGATGTTTTATATCTAATGCTCATATACCATCCACCATCTTAGGTTGCCTTACTATTTCATCCTAGTCCCATTCTAATAATTTAAGAGTTATTAAATCTTTGAGTATAAAATACTGATAAAAAATAAATGAACATGACTATATTTCAATTTTGAATTGCATCTACATTGTCCAATGTGACACTGAGACACCAATTAGTTTATATATATTTTACTTTATCAAATCATTATTCAGCTTGTAAAATATGGTTGCATTTAATAATGAAAGAAAATGCAATGGAAGTATTTGTAAAATACTCCCTGAATCAGCAAACAACTTATAGTATTACTGAATGGATCCTTTTCCCCTTCCTCATCCTGTTGTTTGTATAATCAGGGTAGCACTGGACCACAGTATTGTTTAATGCCTACTAAGACCCAATTGTAATCTCAATTTCACTGTGACTAGAGATATAACTTTTATCCCAGTGTGTTTGTAATCTAATGGAGTCTTCCTTTCTGCTTAGGTATCTGGTACTATAGGGTTGAGAGTGAAACTCTGCAGACATTCAAAGTAATTATAGCAAAATATAAAGAATGATTAGTATGTAATCACAACAAGAAGATGGTCCCTTTGCCGAGTCTACAAACTCAAAAGCACAGGGAAAATCCCATAGAACCAGTGGCTGGCTGATAAACTGTCAATATGTGTTCAATCTGTGTGTTTGTATGTGTGAAATAAAGAGGTGTGAGTGTGTGAGCGAGGGAGAGTGTGTGCTAGTGTACATGATTTTGTTTTGCAAATTGCATGGTTATAATCCAGAAATAAAATGTCTTTGTTCATCCTTCACACTTAGGCACTTCGGTCTGTTTGCAGAAGTAAACACTCCTCACTTTTGTGAAAGAAGTATAGATACATAATTAGCTATGCCACAGAAAATGTTTATTTAATAAAAATAAATAAGACACTGCTAATATAGCTATATGATACCTTTACAATTTTGTGGTTGTGTGAGTCTGACAGTATTTTAATTTCTTACAGTTTGATAGAATTCACTAATGAAGTCCTATGACCCTGAAAACTCTTTGGGCCAATAATTTTTTATTATAAATTAAATACTTTTAAAGACTGGACTAATTGGAATTTATATTTATTCTTAAATCCATATTCATAATGTATGTTTCTCAGGTAACTTTTTTAAGCCCTTAAATGTATTGTCAGATAGTTAATCATAACATTTCCTTATTTTTAATATTTATAGGCTATTACTAATGCCCATTTCCTATCTTCTATTGTTGACTTGTGCTTTCTCTTTCTCTTTAATTAGTTCTGCTAGTTTTTGATCACTTTTATTAATCTTCTAAGCGATGAATTCTAGCTTTGTTAATGTTCTCTGTCTTCCACCTCATTAACTTCTGTTCTTTCTTGTTTTTGTTCTACTCACTTGAGGTTAGCTTGCTCTTTCTACCTTAAGGTCGAAATTCTACGTATGCTTATAATACAGTCTTTCAAAATTAAATATCACTGTGAGTATAGTTAAGTAAATTGTATTGTACACTTGAAATTTGTTAAGAGAGCAGATACCAAGTGTCCCACCACATAAACATAAATAAAAAAATGCCAGGTGATGGAAGTGTTAATTATTTTGACCATGATAGTCATTACATAATGTTTCTGGACTTTAAGTCATATATTCCTTAAATATATAAAATTTTTATTTTGCCATTTATATAGCAATAAAAAACATCTTAAATTATTTTCCTATAAATACCATTTCAGCTCTCCATATTATGAATTTTGAAACGAATGTGCCATAGATGGGAATTCTATGGGATTTCTTAAATTTATTTGGTTAATCTTTGTTTTAAAAATTAAACTCTCTAAAATAAAAAGTGTGAGCACAACCAGAGGACCCTCTTTTACAGGAAACCCCTCTTAAAATAGCTTAATATCTAGATGTATGGAAAAACCTCTTTCAAAAATTTGTATCAACATAAAATACCAAGAGAAATACGACTTATGATGTTGTGCAAGGGAAAGCATTCTGGAAAGAAATGAGTAGGTTCTTTTGACTCTGAAAGGAGGAGGGAACAGAGATACAGGATGCCTATGATGAGGTAGGCACTGTTAGGGCTACATAGGTCTCCGGACGTTGCAAAGCACTTTCTAAAAACAATAGGAAACTATTAGAAAAGGTCAGTCTTGTATTAATACAAGTCACTGAGATGGTCAGACCTTCATTTAAAACATTTTTTATTTCTTGGTTTTAGAGAGAGAGGTAAGGAAGAGAGAGAGAGACAGGAACGTCAATCTATGCCTGTATATGCCCTGACTGGGGATTGAACCAGCGGCCTTTATGCTTGGGCCAAAACTCTATCAACTGAGCCATCTAACCAGAGAATAGACCTTCATTTTAAAAATAATCCTTGGCTACAATTACTGAGAGAATTGGAAGGAAGCCAGAATACATGGAATTTATTAGTGCTATTGTATTAGTACTAGTAGACAATAGGAAATTGTTTCAGAGTGGAGATGAGATAGAATGATTGCAGACATGTATGTATGTACGTATGTGTGTGTGTGTGTGTGTGTATATATAAACTAAAATAAAATTGTTGATGGATTAAATATCAAATATTGATATAGAGCAGTAAAAAATGATATTAAGAAAACCAAGCCCTGGCCAGTTGGCTCAGCGGTAGAGTGTCAGCCTGGCATGTGGAAGTTCCAGGTTCGATTCCCGGCCAGGGCACACAGGAGAAGCGCCCATCTGCTTCTCCACCCTTCCCTCTTTCCATTCTCTCTGTCTCTTTCTTCCCCTCCCACAGCAAAGGCTCCATTGGAGCAGAGTTGGCCTGGGAGCTGAGGATGGCTCCATGGCCTCTGCCTCAGGCCTAGAATGGCTCTGAATGCAGTGGAGCAATGCCCCAGGTAAGCATAGCATCACCCCCTGGTGGGCATGCCAGGTGGATCCCGGTTGGGTACATACAGGTGTCTGTCTGTCTGCCTCAGCCCCTACCTCTGTTTCTCACTTTGGAAAAATACAAAACAAAGAAAAAAAAAAAAAGAAAAACAAGGTGTCTGGCTTATGTAACTCTTTAATTAAATTGCTATTTATTGCAAAAGAAAACATTGGAGAATGATAATGCTATTCTCACTCACTCTTTCCTGATGTAAATTTTTCTGAGCAGTGCTACTACATGGAGCTTTGGCTTTGTTCATCATAGTGTTTCTTAACAGTTAGTCCTCAGGAAGAGCCACTTGATAAAGGCAGGCTCATGTTTATTTGTCAAAGTTGTTTGCCCCTTTTTTGGTGTGAACCCTGGCAAACAGTAGGAACTTAATTCATAGATACCAAATGTAAGTTTTAAGGAAAAAGTAGGTCTGGACAGTTTTTGAGTTTCAGATGTCGGCTTGCTTTGGAAGGCTGCTGTGGGCTGAAAATCACGATAGTCAACATTCTACTCTTCCTTCTGAAAACACACAATTCCTAAATTGTTTCTAACCTTATTTTGCCATTAGTGTCATTTTTCTAAAGTAATTCAGATTCCCTAATGAATTATCAATCACTTCATATTTATAACTAGAAAGCTCTACTATGATCTTATATCTGTGATATATTATTGCTATTTGATGTCTATTCCTCCCACCCTTTCTATACAACATGTGAAAATTCTTTTGTTTTGACACTGATGACACAAACAGATGAATGTCCAAAACAAAAGTAGATCATGAAGTATAAGTGAGTATTAAAATAAAATAATAACACAATATATATTTATGGTAAGAAAATATTAATCTTAATCTTGAATCCTCAATTCTCTTTTTCATTTCCATTTATTTACACAATATTTTAACATGTATGAGAAATTTTTACATCAGGAAGTTTATACTTTCTAGAATCTAATAAATCGAGTAAATGTTTGCTTTTGCACTCACATTCATTAAGATGCTAAGTTTTTCTCTATTTATAATATTATAAGTTTACTATTATAATTTATAGTATTATTATAATTATACTAAATATATTTATAAGTAATCTATATTAAATAATCTTATGATGTGTGTATTATTTCATCAAAAGCACATAATTTGGATGGAAAATAGAAATGTTAGGTAAAATAGTTGAAAATGCACCATATTACATCTTATGCTGAAAGAAATAACCAGTGAAGAAGAAACTACTCATAATAATATGTATATGTACAGAAGCTACTTTGCAACTAATGAATAAAATGTATATAAATAAAACTGGCACTGCTCTGGCCGGTTGGCTCAGTGATAGAGCATCTGCCTAGCAGGTGGATGTCCTGGGTTCAATTCTCTGTCAGGGAAAACAGATGTGACCATCTGCTTCTCTCCTCTCCCCATCATCCCTCTCTCTCTCTTCTCCTCCCACAGGCATGGCTCAATGGTTTGAGTAAGTTGGTCCTGGGAACTGAGGAAGGCTCTGTGGAGCCTCCACCTCAGGTGCTAAAAATAGCTCAGTTACCAAGCAATAGATAGGCAGAGCATCATCAGTAGGGGGCTTGCCAGTTGATCCAGTCAGGTCTCATGTGGGAGATTGTCTCTCCTCTTTTCACTTAAAAAGAAAAAAGAAAAATAAATAAAACTGGTACTACCTTCATTCCATTTTTAAACTCTTGAAAATTCTTCAAACATTTTACAATATATTTCACATCATGCATAAATCATATTAGGAAAAAACAACTAGATACATTAGATTCCTCCTATCTACTAAATCATAGTCAGTGCTCACTGGTCCGATGGCCACCAACAATGAATGCTGTAGAAAAGAATTCATTTGAATGTCCTGTACATTCATAGTTCTGGAACTCCTCAGAGTGGAAATATCACTTTTTCTGGTATATAATTAAACACGTTAATAGTCAATCATTCCAGAATGTACTATTAATCATAAGCCACTATACCAAAACATTGGCTGTTAGAGGACTGATTGTGGTAAATATACCATATTCCCAAGTTTCCTTTGAACCAGTACTGTTTGGCAGTCTCCACATATGGCTCTATCTCCCAAAACAGGAGAGTGAGCAATTGAAATTGGTCCTGCTATACTATACTCTTGCAATTGCATGCTGCTATCATTTGAGCAAATGGGCAGAAAAACTTAAAAGCTGCTCTATTTAATTTAGAGAGCACGAACTTGACTGTTTCTGCCCAACAGCACAGTATCTAAATTCCTTTCTTGAATTTATTGCATACTGATGGAACTCGGCTCTACTAAAAGGCAACCCCAAAATTAAGTCGGTGCGTAGCCAGTCAAAGCAACAGAATGGGTGGGTGAGGTAATGCCTCCAACCGTGTTGAAATTAGCTCACATTTTTCTAATAATTGTTTTCAACTTGCTTTAAATGTGAGACTGCTTAGTTCCAAGTATGTAAAAGCTTAGTTCTATGTGTATGAAATGGAACACAGTCATGCTTCAAAGACTGTGGAATCAGATAAAAATTACAGCAAATTTTATATGTTTTCAAAAGGTCAATAATGACTGCAAAGTTTTATGAAAACAGGCAAAAACTACAGAGAATTTATAATGACCTTTAAGTCAATAAAATGAAAATTGTACCATGCACACCCTTTCACTGTTCCACATGGCTATCATTTTGAAAAGTTTCCGACAACATATACAAAGTAAGAAAGCTCACTGGGGCTAGATTCACAGAACCAGTCTGAGAACAAAAGCAACATATGTGGGAAAAGCATCTTCAGAAGAAATGTGCCAGAGGCAGCCTGTGGTGATGGAGAAGCAAGCATGGGTTCTGCGCACTGCCAGTGAACGCCATCTAATTCCAGCTCGACCAGGAACCTGGACACGAGGCACTAGTAAATTCATTTAAATTCTTCGGGCCTCAGTTTCCTCATCTCTACGTAACAGAATGCTTGTGAAGGTTTAATGAGAGACATGTAAAGGTCTTTCTTGACCACACTACCTGGAATAAAGGGTCTTTTTTCATTGATCCAATGCAAACTGCCCATTTTTATGTCTACAAACAAACATCTCTGATGGTAATACCTGTCTTGCCTAACCTTCCTAAAGCCACTAGTGCTCATAACAGTAAGTGACTGTCGAATCTTACTTTTTATTGTCAGGATTCAAAAGTCACAGTCCCCAAGCAACCCTGATCATTGTTTGCTGCATTTAAAATACGTATGGTGAAAATAAAAATAGTAGTTTCAAATACCACTAAACTCAAATTCAGCCTGGAAATGCCTAATTCCATCAAGCATAGATAATGGGTTTGATATGTTTAAATTAACCTCTAACTTCTTTGAGCAGAAGTAAAAGTAGGACAACTGAGCATGTTCCAATATCTTTTCCTATGAAATAAAGACGATAAGCCCAAATTATGTGCCTTCAAATATTCAGGCCTCAAGTGAATATTTCTATTACTCATATGCCAACAGTTTCTTCCTAACTTTGAGGGCTACTCTTTAACCCTGGAAGGAATTTTGCCATCACCAGTTGGTACCTGGTCCATGGATATTAACATGCTTGCACTTTGGAGAGAAAAACTTTTGATTATATTTGCTGGAAGATAAAATAAATCTATTTATGTGTCATCTTGAAGTTAGGCTTGAGTCTGAATTATTCATTCTCACGCTTAAGCAATGGCAGGGCAGTGGAAAAACACAGGCTCACTCATTTGCTCTCACTACCTGCCTCCTTACAAGGTGGCCCTGATGTGGAAAGCCTCGTTGGGACCACTTAGCCACCAGCGAGTAACTGTTTGACCCACAAAACCATACCTAGAGAGAAGCAGCACAGCTAAAAGTAAAGGAACAAGAATCCTTTCTTTTGCTTTGTTTTGATTAATTTGTATTGAATATAGTGAAAATGAATAGATTCATTTCAGTGCAGTGTGTAGATGAGGCTATATATTCATGAATGTTCTCTCATCAATGCAAAGTGCTAACATAAAATTACTCTTAAAAACAACTGCATTTTATAATATATTAGTCTCACAGAAAGTAAGATCAATGGGATAACACAGTTATTAAAATTCTTGTTGAGAAAACAATGAAAAAGGGTGTGAAATTATATCTATTTCGGTTCCACAGTTCCACAGTATTTGTGAGCCCCATGGAGCCTTCTGAATTAATACGGAGGTTGACAACATTGCTTGTAGAAACCGTCAATCCTACTTTAATATTTTGTCAATGTTTTTAATCAAATAACACCCAAACATGACTTTGCCTAACTGAAATGCAAAGCAGATCTGTTCTTATATAGCAAGAAAATAAATTCAGCGAAAGAATTACAATTTGTTTTTCTCCTCTTTTTTTCCTCAGAGACTTCGACTTAATTTTTTTGAATAATCTCCACAGATGCTCAGCTGGCCACTGAAGACTTATCCTTCCAGATATGAGCCCTTTAAATGAGAAAGGTAGATGCCTAATACTTCTAAATAATATTTTCTAGTTTTGCTTTTTTTTTTCTGAGTTAAAATTTCCTAATTTTTTCTAGTTTAGTTGAATGCCTTCCCTTGGCTCCCTCCCTCTCTGCTTATATCAACTGAGTCATTAGCTCAGTGTCCAGATGGACACTGTATCTCAGGAAACGTGTCTACTTCTGGAAGACGGAGACATATCCCCTACACCTAGCACAGTGCTAGGCATATAGAAGGTTTTTAAAAAATACTTTGGCCCTGGCTGACTTGCTCAGTGGTAGAGCATCGGCCCAAGACAGTTTGCCACATGGATCTCAGTGGGGCCCAAGCAGGAGTCTGTCACTCTATCTTTTCTCCTCTTACTTGGAAAAGAAGAAAAAATAATTTTTTTATTTTAATAAGAACCCATAACATGAGATCTGCTCTCTGAATAAATTTATAGTGTACAATAGTGTTAATAATGATGCAAATCTCTACAACTTGCTCATATTGTGTGACTGAAACTTCATGCCCTTTGATTAATGTCCCCACTTCCTGGTCCCTCAGCCCCTGGAAACCATCCTACATCTGTTTCTATGGGTTTGACTATTTTAGACACTGCATAATAAGTGAAATCCTGCAGTATTTGTCCCTCTGTGAATGACAATTCATGTAGCATAATGTCCTGATTGTATGTCCATATGGCGCGAAAGTGACAGCGCCTCTCCTTCCCCTTTCCGTGGGGGCGTTTCCCCGTTGCCCTGGTGAGCAGGAGCCGCTCAGCGGGTCTCTCTGTGTGAACTTCAGCATGTGCTGGTGTGAACTGCAGCATTGCTGAGCAGAGGGCAGCTCAGGAAACTTTCATGTCGCCACCTTGGCCCCCCACTCAGCCTCCTCTCAGGTGTGTGCCTCCCTGTGCCTTTAATTTGCATTTCCTTGGTCATCAGTGATATTTAGCATCTTTTGATACACCTATGGATCCTTAGTAATGTCTCTTTCAGAGAAACGTCTATCAAAGTCCTTAGTCCGTTTTCCTCATCAGGTCATTAGTTCTTTCGTTATTGAGTTGTATGAGTTCCCTTTATATTTTAGAAATTATCCCCTGACGTGATACCTGGTTTGCGATGATTGTTCCTCGTTCTAAAGTTCCATTTTCACTCTAAGAGAATAAACGAGGGCAGTCATGAGTATGGGTGCCAGTATATAAAATGTGTTTCCCTTTTAGCACGAAGACTGCGTTCTGTTTTCCTCTTGAACCTGTCTTTGTTAAACATTTTCCCCCAATTGTTTCCCAAATTATAAGAAAAAACTCAAGATAATTCATTAAAATCAGCGAAATATATGAAAAATGATGAAATATATATTTTTTGTGGAAACCTTGTGTTAAAATCATCCAATCTGAACTGGCTGTTTGGCCAAGATTTTATTAAGCTCCTTTGCTAGTGTGTGTGTGTGTGTGTGTGTGTGTGTGTGTGTGTGTGTGTGTGTGTATGTATGTGGTGGGGGGTGAGTGGAGGTGGGGCAGGTGAGGGAAAGGAGAGTGGGAAGGAGAGAGGGAGAGAGGGAAGGAGAGAGGGAGAGAGGGAAGGAGAGAAGGGGAGAGGGAGAGAGGGAGAGGGGGAGAGGGAGAGAGGGAGAGAGAGAGGCGGAGAGGAGGAAGGAGAGAGGGAGAGAGGGAGAGGGGGAAGGAGAGAGGGAGAGAGGGAGAGGGGGAAGGAGAGAGGGAGAGGGAGAGAGGGAGAGACGGAGAGGAGGAAGGAGAGAGGGAGAGAGGGAGAGGGGGAAGGAGAGAGGGAGAGAGGGAGAGGGGGAAGGAGAGAGGGGAAGAGGGAGAGAGGGAGAGGGAAAGAGGGGGAAGGAAAGAGAGGGAGAGAGGGAGAGAAGGAGAGGGGGAGAGGGGGAAGGAGAGAGAGGGAGAGGGAGAGAGGGGGAGAGGAAGAGAGGGAGAGAGGGGGAGAGGGAGAGAGGGAGAGAAGGAGAGGGGGAGAGAGGGAGAGAGGGAGAGGGGGAAGGAGAGAGGGGGAGAGGAAGAGAGGGAGAGAGGGGGAGAGGGAGAGAGGGAGAGGGGGAGAGGGGGAAGGAGAGAGAGGGAGAGGGAGAGAGGGGGAAGGAGAGAGGGGGAGAGGGAGAGAGGGGTAAGGAGAGAGAGGGAGAGGGAGAGAGGGGGAAGGAAAGAAGGAGAGAGGGAGAGAGGGAGAGAGACTGCCCACATTAGGAAAAAGCTGTCATCACTACTAGAGGAACCAAGTAAGATAACAGATTCCTCCCCAAGGCAGATGGTAGCAAAGCGCCTCAGGGACTGTTCGCACACATTTCACTAACTTTATATTTGAAGCATCTGACGTGGTAATTAGTTTGATAAAAAAATACCCTCTTGCCATTCTTTTTGGTTACCCATCAATCTGAAATACACTGCTTGCATTTTAACTGACTCTTCAAGTATAGATTAAACATTTATTTTAAGTTTAGTTTAAAGTTTTTGTTTTGTTTGAAACAAAGTCTAGCATTGGAACACATAAAGCCTCTAAATCAGTCAGGTCTGTAAAGAGACAGAACCTTTTTTTCTACAACTGGTGAGAAGAGCCATCCTTTGTCACTCAAGGCTTTCTAATGAGAGACACACAGCACAGTGTCCAGGCATTTGGGCCAACACGTTTGACTTCCAGTTCCTTAACCTGCGAGTTCGGTAATTCTTGCACATCCTCAAAATCTCAGCCTGCCTCCCAGCAAACACTGGATAGCAGAAAACCAGCCCTGAAAACTTAAAGTAAGAATTCATTACCAGTATTAAATATAATAAACTCACTTAACAATATATCATCAAGTGTTAAAAAATAATGGGAATGAAATGGCACTTCTCAAAATAGTTTTTTGAAAGGACATTTCTGAACTACTTGCTTCAGGTTTTTTTTTTTTTGTGTGTGTGTGTGTGTTTTTTTGTTGTTGTTGTTGTTTTTTTTTTGTCATTTTTATAACCAAAAGTCATTCAACAGATCTGGTCAGTCAAATTAATTTTCCATATCATTAATGCGAGCTATAAAAGTTTTACAGAGCTGCAGGATGAATTTAAAAGTTCTAAAACTTTTTTTAGAGATGAGAATTATTTTAAAAAAAATTTTATAAAGGGCAGCATAACTTAAATATCCCTTTCTTCCCAATTCCTTTTAACCAAAATGGCCTTAATGTTCCCTCAGCCAGATTGACTTTAGACAGCCTTTCTCCTGACTCTGGGCTCTTGACCTTCCTTTACTTAGGGCATTTACTTTAGAAAACTTGCTATTGTAAATTCTTTCTCTGTCCCTCTGAAATATAAAAAAAATGTTTTTCCCAGCCTGTTGCCAGTTTGACAAAACAGAAACGTCTTTTTCAGGGATGTGGGAGCCAACCCTTCGATGAGCCTGGAGATGACTGTGTTAAGTGAAACGAGGCAGTCAGAGAGAGGCAAAGACTGTTAGACCTCACTTGTAGGTGGAATAGACCTAAGCAAAGAAACTGACGAGCAGAAGAGAAGCAGAGACGTGGACAGGAAACAGACTGACAGCTGTCAGAGGGGACAGCAGGTGGCGGGGAGGGGACTGGATGAGAGAAGGTGAAGGGATTAAGCAGAGTAATACACACACATACACACAGACAGACATAGACACAGACACCAGTGGGTGACATCCAGGGGGAAGGGGTTTGAGGAAGGGGGAGGCAGAGGCGGGCAGAGGAAGGGGAAATGGTGACAGAAAGAGACTCTGCTTGGGGTGATGGGCGTAAGATGCAGAGTGCAGATGTTTTACTGAGTGGTGCACAGGACGCCTGTACCCCAATAAATTCAGTACAGAAGATAGCTAAGCCCTCCAGTATCCGGGTCTCTGTGGGAGGCTAAGCACCTCCACTCACAAGAGAAGACCAGAAAACAGAGAGGCTCTTGTCACTGGCTAGCCTCCCCCCAAGTCCTTCAGTGCTTTTCCATGATTCACCCTAGAAATAATTTCAATTGATGTAAAATGGGCTGAGACAGGGCATTTATGAACATGGGGACTTTGAAAAAATAACAGTGTGTTTCCCTTTTTTAAAAAAAATCATATACATATAATTAGTTAAATAGATGTTTTCTCTTCGGGTCAACAAAAACTTTCTTTTTTCAGTGATACCCATATCCATATAGCAGAGAATGACTTCATAAAGAATGTATGGCAACAGCTGAGCTTGTAAAGATAAAGCAATAGGTGGCATCCAGGTGAATGTATTCCAATAGTGTAGACTTATTTTAATGCTCCCTACTACATAAGATTGGACTATGTTTACTTTTTATAGCTATCACATGATCCAGCATTTCCATTTCTTTGTTATTTCTCTGAAGAAAACACACACGCTGACTTGGAAAGATACATGCACCCTCCTGTTCATTACAGCATTATTTACCTTAGCCAAGATAGGGAAACAACCAATTTGTCCATCGATGAGGAATGGATACTGAAAGTTCTGTAATACATGCGCACACGGCGAAATTGTATTCAGCCTTAAAAAAATCAAATCTTGCCATTTGCAACAATATGGGTGAACAAACACTGAGGACATTATACTAAGTTAAATAATTCAGAAAATTCATATTTGTTTAAAATACATAGTGAATAAAACAAACCACATGAAGATGATGTAAGAAGGACTGTGTTTGGGAAACACTGGCTCCACTATGACCACGTGGATCTGTGATGTCATGATTCCTGTGCCACAGGTTTACAAATCCCACTAAGTAATCGTGATTAAGGGTACCCTAACAGTGCTTGCTTTAACAGCTCATCTACTAAAATTGGAGCAATATGGAGAAGATTAGCATGCCCCCTGCACAAGGATGAGACACAAATCTGTGAAGCATTCCATGTTTTTGGAATACAGAGATGTGTTGCAGAATTGGGAACCAGAGCTTATATAATTATGGTAATCATTGTCACTTCAGTAAATTCAATTAAAAAAATCCTTAAAATTTGTTTCTGATACTAAATGTTCACTCTTAGATAAATTAACAACTAAGACTTAAATGTTACTAATTTTTCATATCACATTATTTATTAAGACCAATTGTAAGTCAAGAGTACTCTCAAATCTGCAGAAGCAAAAATAACTGTAAAGTGACCATTGTTACCTGAAGGTGTCATAATGAAAAGGGTTGAAAAATGTGCAGGTAATCAGTAGATAATTAAAATGACATGTGATAATTACTACACTAGCAGTACTAATGAAATTCCTTGGAAAGATGATGTACTACAGAAGAGAAAATTAGAAAATACTTGAAACATGCAGTTAAATATAAACTGATGTGAAATTTATCGAAAGGAAAGGGCGGGGGACATCCTAGATGAAGGAGCTACTTTTTAGCTTCCCCCAAGGCAGTAGAGCTGTAAAAACCAACATGTTTGAGGACAAGGACAAGTAACAAGCTGTTTTCAGATGTGCAAAATGAGATTAGCGAGCTACCCAGTTGATTCTCAGTGCAGAAAAGCCTTCTATGTATGCACTGACAAGTACTATTTCAAGATTCGCCCACGTTGTTATTGTATCAATAGTTCTCTCCTTTTTATTACTGAATAGTACTCCATGACAGGCAGGTTCCTCAGTGCTTTCCTCCATTCACTTATTGAGTGACAAGTTGAAAAAAATGTTACAATTCTTTATTTTTCCTATCCAGTCATATGCTTCTATTTCTCTTGGTAAATAGGGTCATAATGTAGGCATGTTTAATTGTTTAAGAAATTGACAATTGCCCAAAGCAATTAGACAAATTTGCCTTTCAACCTAAGGTGTATGAATGAGATTTCGTATTCCTTCACTTCCTCACTAAGAATCTTTTCAATTTTAGTCATTCTAATGGGGTGTAATAGTTGTTTTCTTATTGAGATTTGAGGGTCCTTTATATGTTCTGAATAAATATTCTTTCTCATTTTTCCCCTAGTTTGGAACTTATCATTATATTTTCTAAAAAAAAATGTTTTCAAAAGGGCAGATATTTTTAATATTAATTTAAATTTAAATTTTTTCTTTAAATTCTCAGTCCAGCCCCTGTGTAACAAACTCTAATTACACACACGGGGACATCTGAAATTGTCCTTCAGCTTACTGATGTCCTCCTCTATTTACATTTATTCATTTTTTTTTTTCTGCTGTGTGTTTCATTTTGAATAGTTATTATCACTATATCTTCAGATTTGCCCATCTGTTCTCCTGGCAAAGTTCATCTTCAGTTAACTGAATCCGGTGAATTCTCCGGCATAGACAGTATAAATTTCAGCTTTTGAATTACAATTCTAATATCTCTTATATCTTTCATGCCTCTACTTATGAATACACGAAATACAGTTGCGATACCTGTTTTAATGGACTTGTCTTCTAACTTTCACATCTGTGCCAGTTTTAGCTGGCGTCCAATGCATGATTTTTCTCCTCATTACATATTGTATTTGTCTGCATCTTTGCAAGCCTAATAATCTTATTCAAAATGGCAAACATTGTGAAGTTTAACTTGTTGGGTATTGGCTACTTTTTTATTATTATTTCTATAAATACTATTGAGCTTTGTTCTAGGGTGTGGTTAAGTTGTGTATAACAAGTTTGCATCTTTAGGATCTTGTTTGATGCTGGGTACTTAATATAGGGCTCATGATACCCCACTACTGGGTACTCGATACTGGGTACTCAATATGAGGCTCATGGTAGCCCACTACTGGGTACTTGATGCTGGGTACTCGATATGGGGCTCATGGTTGCCCACTACTGGGTACTTGATGCTAGGTACTCAATATAGGGCTCATGGTACCCCACTACTGGGTACTCAATGCTGGATACTCGATATGGGGCTCATGGTAGCCCACTACTGGGTACTCAATACTGGGTACTCGATATGGGGCTCATGGTAGCCCACTACTGGGTACTTGATGCTGGGTACTCAATATGGGGCTCATGGTTGCCCACTACTGGGTACTCGATACTGGGTACTCGATATAGGGCTCATGGTTGCCCACTACTGGGTACTCGATATAGGGCTCATAGTTGCCCACTACTGGGTACTTGCTACTGCATGCACTATGAGGTCTCTCCAGGCTGACCAGTGGGAAAAGGCAGTAGTTTGAGTCCTGTGAAAACCCTGCTGCTATCCTCTCTAATTCTTTGTAGGGGCTCTTTCCCTGGCTCTGGCGGCCTTTCTTGCAGGTGCCCACTGACCAGACCTCTGAAATGCTCTCCTTTCCAACACTCTGGCCTGTTCTCGACTCTAGGGGTCAGACAGTATCTGACTGGTTTCTCTATCTCCGAATTGGGAAAGTCATTAATTACAAAAGCAGACAAATGGGGGCAGTGCGGGGGGACACAGCCAGTTTAGTAGCCAGGAAGGGGAAAAAAAATCAAGAAGCTGGCAAGACGTGAATCGGAGAGGACACTTTGGACAAAGCTCAAAAGGACACGTTCTTCCTTCAACACACAGAATTTTCTAGCACATGTGAATTCCTCAACTCCTACTTACTCTGCTTTTTCCTTGCCATCTTTTTACTGTGCCCTTCTGTTAGGTCTTCATTCATTTTTGTCTCTTTCATTTTATTTCTGTTTATTTAGTTTCTGCTTACTCTTCATCCATGTTCATCCACATGGTACCACCCCCCACCCCCCAGGACTGCTCTCCACTCAGTGTAGTCACCTGAATCTGCTGATTGGAAGTACACTTGGCTGCAATTGTCATGTAACCATGGCTTAGAACAAGCATATCACAACGGCAGTGGCATACTCATGCAATCAGATATCAATGTCATCATACAACGATCAACTTTAGTGATATTAGCCTTGCTAATTATGTGAAACAATTCAGTACTAACTTATTGATATTTTTTTAAATTCTAAAAAAAGTTTAACAAACTTAAACATTGTCAGAAAAGAAAGTTTATAAGTTTTCAGTGGTATTTTACTATTAAAAAAAGGTAAAAAAGACATGTGAATTATTACAAACAATTCTTAGGGTTACTTTTGTTTTGTCTTTCTTGTTACCATACCTTAGTTTTATCTTGGGAATATCTGAAAGTAGAATTTTCTGAAAAACAGAAAATTTTATAAAATTTGATAAAGTTGCATCATACAGTTAACTTTTTTAAAAATCTATATGAAAGGCCCTGGCCTGTTGGCTCAGTGGTAGGGCATCGGCCTGGCGTGCAGGAGTCCCGGGTTTGAATCCCAGCCAGGGCACACAGGAGAAACACCCATCTGCTTCTCCATCCCTCCCCCTCTCCTTCCTTTCTGTCTCTCTCTTCCCCTCCTGCAGCCAAAGCTCCATTGGAACAAAGTTGGCCCGGGCGCTGAGGATGGCTCCATGGCCTCTGCCTCAGGTGCTAAATGGCTCTGGTCGCAACAGAGCAACGCCCCAGATGGGCAGAACATCGCCCCCTGGTGGGCATGCCAGGTGGATCCCGGTCGGGCGCATGCGGGAGTCTGTCTGACTGCCTCTCCGTTTCCAACTTCAGAAAAATACAAAAAAAAAATTTATATGAAAGAATAACTTTAAATGGAAATTTGCACAAATAATTGAACAAAATAACAATAATAAAATAAAGAGTTTAATTTAGTGGTATTTATTTTGTCTCTTGTTGAGAAGAAAGAACATTACTATATTTATAATGAACACATGCTTTCCAATGACAATTGTAAGTATATAGAGTCACACAGCCCAACAGACAAAGGAGTATCTTTGTGTCTTTTACAGCATCCTGAATTGGGTTCCTAGACTTCTAATTCTAGACAGGCGAAAACGCACAGCAAGGTCTATGGAACGGAATCTAAGTCCTTGCTGTGTAATACATTCCCCGAATTCCTACGTTGATTCCCCGGGTACCCGTAGGATATCTTTTCTTTTCACCGTACACAAGTCTACTCCCATTCTATTGCTAGCTCATCCTTGAAATGCTAGAATTTCCCTCTACCTCCCTATCTATACATTCTCAAGAAACTTTCAATTAATCTGTAGCTAACAACTCATGACAGGCCACATTAAAAGAAATAATTAATAATGAATGCTTTCTTATGAAAACAATTTTATAAATTTCATAATAAAATTGTCTTAAATAAAATTTACGACAGATGACCTATGCTGATATTTACATGGGCTTTTTGGCAGAAATTAATAAGTTGTGTTGACAAAGCACAAAACATAGTGCTTATACTTAAAACAGGTCTCTTTTAAGGTCTTTGATACAATTTGCAAGGCGTAGCAACAATATAAAAAGGATGTACAATATAAAAGAAGATTGAAATTCATGGATAACAACTTATATTTTCGAGAGAGAGTTACATATGTCAGAATTCTCTTAGGCTACTGATCCATAGCCAGCTATTAGGAGGTAGATGGATCATATAGACACTGACATAAGTGACATCGTCCCATTGAAATTTTGACAAAGACAAACTAGTCATCAAGGAAGGATTTGTCATTAGGCATTGGGACTAATGTTTGGGGAGAGAAAACAGATTCCCTCATGACTGCTGTGCAGTATCATTAAAATGACTGAATGAGTCGGTAAGCTTCTTTTTTTTTTTTTAATTTCATGGACACTGAGGGGTGTGTGCTAATATGAAAGATGGCAAGCCCCAGAAATTGCCATGTGAACATCTTTGCTGGGCATAAAGCCATTATTTCAATCCCATCTTTCCTGTTTGTTTGTGATTTTTTAGAGAGAGACAGACCGCAGGAACAAAGAGAGAGAGATGAGAAGCATCAACTCATAGTTGCACACCGGGGGGCTACAGCCAAGCCAGTGACCTTGGCTCAAGGCAGCGACCTTGGATTCATGCCTATGATCCACACTCAAGCCGTTGAGCCCACACTCAAGCCGGTGACCTTGGGCTTTTGAACCTGGGTCTTGGGCATCCCAGGCCGACACTGTATGCACTGAGCCACTGCCTGGTCAGGCAAACCCATTGTTTTCTTTTTTGATTCTTGAGCCCAAGATTTCCCTTTTCTTAAATTTTATGCCAATGTTTGCCATTAAGTTTTAAAATTCTTGTTGTGATTAATCTATAAACTAAGTGGAATACAGAAAAATGGACAATTTTAAATAACTGTCGTGAACTGTGAGAAAAAAATGAGAAAACACTAGTGTAGTTGAAATTTTTCTTCTACCTTAATCTTACCTTTCTTTTCATATTGACAATTTGGTCATTTATTCAGTACAACCTCCAGAATTTCAGTATTGTCTGAGACCTGCACTAGGTTTTATTCTTTCTCATCAGAACAGACATCTCTTTATTTTTACAAATTTTCTCTCTCTTTTTTTAATGGTTGTTAAGCTTCCCAGTAACATCATGAACTAAGTTATATAAAGACCAGTCACTGAAAAAAGAGTTTTTGAATATTCTCTGTTATCCAGGTGAAAAGATTAATTCAGGGTTGCTTTCTGAATAAACACTATGAAGCTAAAAGAAATGATAGATTTATAGAAAAAAATACTGTATAATGTAAAGGGCTATAAGAAAAGACAGAAATCACTTAGTTCTGATGCTTGAAGCATGAATTTGTTGTTATTTGACAGTGAAAATAAAACACAAATTCTCTACATGTCAGTTCTCTGAGAAATGCTAGGAGTAATAGTGATTTTTCACCATTTCTCAACTGAAAATTTTATCTGACACCATTTGGCAACAAAGCTTGAAAAGCTAAGAATTTTATTCAATTTCCTCTTTCTCTATCAACACATCCTTCAAATCTATGCAGCATTAAAATGACAACTTCAAAGTATCTGTACTCCAAATTCTTAAGATTGTCAAGGGTCAATATCACCTTATTTCTGCTCATATTTGATGTGTCTTATCTATAGCAACTAATCTCTATTCCATAAAGTCACTGTAACTCATTTAAGCTACACGATGTTGTGCATGGATAAAACAAGGGCCTCCCAAATGCCAATATTCCACCTAGGAACTGATCGGAATTTCAAGATTCTAAAACTGCCTTTTCCCCATTACCTCGTCACCTGTTTTTTCTTAATATTGTCTCTCTGAACCCATCATTTTGAAATGTCTCTGGCTATGAATGAATTTACTCTTTATTCTCATTGCTTTTGAGGATTTGGAACTTGCTTCCTTTTTGCTATTTTTGGATCTACCCTCCTCTCTGAACCCCACCTCAACTGTTCCAGAGGACAACTTCTGCCTCTGCTCAAAGCCCTTTTCAATTCCATCCCCTTCAGGTGATGTATTTTCATACCAACAATGGGCTGGTCTAGCCAAAGGCTGGAATTTAAAAACTCTCTGGCTTTGAACTTCTCTAACGCTGTGAAAAACCATCACCCTGATGAAACATAACCGAAGTCTCCCTTTCACAGGCCCACGCTCTGAACTGTCCGCCCTCCCCACACACTTCTGAAGGCAAAGTCAAGGTGGAGAAGTACAATCACATTGTTTCCTGTTCACTGCTTTTCCCGATAGCATGATTTTTTTTTTCTCATTAGTTCAAAAGAGTCATTCTTAAGAATGAGAAAATGTAGGGGAATCAGAGAATATTCTGATAAACATTTCAGGAGAATCAGAGGGAGTTTCTGATAAAGGTTGACACATGTGACTATACAGGGTGTGAAAACTGATAAACAGAAGTCTCATTTAAAATGAATTTCGGGGCCAGAAGAGAACTCCATCTTGTGTCACTCAGCAGGCACTCCTGACCTCAGCAGGACGAGACTACCTTACATCTCCAAAACAAAGTGATACTTCTTTACTACCTCAACAGGAGGAAGAAAAGATTTTCTCCTTGCCCAGTAACAGGAGATGGGAGACTGCCACAACTCAGCCAATGAGAAGTCACTATCATTTCAACTTTCAGTCTCCTCCTACCGATGTTTTGTTTACAACAATCCCTCCAAGTCCATAAAGACAATTCCCTTCCTTTGTTTCTCTGGATTTGTGGGTGGGTTGCCTTTAAACACATGTCCATAATTGCAATTTTTTTATTATTTCCAAATAAACCCATTTTGCTGAAGAAATGTCTGCCTACTTGTCAACACGGTTCGTAAAAATATTGAAAATTAGAAACAGGGTATATTCAATAGTTGTGATTCTTACTTAGATAATATAATTTTTTATTTTGATCTATAACATATACAATGTAGTTATTTTATTACTATTATTTCATATTTAAACAGTGGATATAATAGCAGAAGTCACTGTCATAATAAAAATAAAGTATATATGGAAATAGATTAAGTAAGTATATTAAATAAAAGATATCCACTATAATTTAACATGACTCATAAGATAATTTCCTGGTTATCTTAAATATAAAGATGAGTAAACATCCTCTAAGATTATGTTTTGTTAAAAAAATTTTAAGAATATCTTTTATTTGTGAATACCAATAAGATGATTCTTGTATATTCTCCATGATTATATTTTTATTTTTCTATACAACTCAGAAACTTCACAAGCTTTCCTCCCAACATCACCTCATGAACTTTCCCCCATAATTACATCACACAGGAAAGAGGAAGGCAACAGAAATGGGTGAGCAAGAATCAACTGGGAAAGGGGATGATATATCTTTTTCACGTCACTGAGGTTTTCTCATTCTAGAATTGATTTCATATTTTAAAGTTCTCCTGAAATTGAGCAGAACCAAAAAAATTTACAAATGAGGAAGACTGAATATTTGAAAACAAGATGTTGCTTCGTTTGTGTAGGTTTCAGCCAGTTATATCATTGTATCAACAGAAATTATAGATAATAGTTGACAAAATTTATATAAAATTCTTTTATTTTGCTCAAACATGTTAGATTATTATGCTTTTTATTGCATGTAAGTTAAGAGAAATTTAAAAAAAACATTGTGTTATAAACAGATAAAAGTAGTATTTATGCACTAACTTCTACTGACCAATAGCCAGTATCCTTGATGAAAGTTCTGTGTCTACAGTTTTTGTTTTTGTTTTTTCAGTTTTTTAAACTTTCTCAATTTCTTGACCAGAGCATAGTCAGCTCAACATTACAGTCTCAAACTGAATTCAAATTTCTCTTTTTCCCCCTTGGTACAGATTAGCCTTGGTTCTCCAGTGGATTGTGGGCGGAAAAGAGAAAGAATTTTTCATTGACTGGGACTGATGAGCTCCCTGTTCTCTCTCATAGAGAGGCCGTAAGAGCTTTAGATCTTGGTATTTTGTTCATCATGTATAGCTCTCATTTATGCCAAGAAAAGTTAATTCTAGCCCACCCTGATCAGGGTCCACTTAACACAAGAATTAGCCAAAGATATTTATACATATTTGATATATATATAATTTTATTTATTCATTTTTCAGAGAGAGAGAGAGAGAGAGAGAGAAGAAAGAGGGAGAAAGAGAAGGTAGGAGGACAAGGAAGTATCAACTCCTATACATGTCTTGACCAGGCAAGCCCAGGGTTTTATTCATTTTTCAGAGAGAGAGAGAGAGAGAAGAAAGAGGGAGAAAGAGAAGGTAGGAGGACAAGGAAGTATCAACTCCTATACATGTCTTGACCAGGCAAGCCCAGGGTTTTGAACCAGCAACCTCAGCATTCCAGGTCAAAACTTTATCCACTGCACCACCACAGGTCAGGAGATATTTATAAGTATTTGATTTAAAAGGATTTAATGTCATTCTAATCCTCTGGGAGAATGGAGAAGATATTGATGATATCTACTCACATATTCTGTGTTTCTCCAAATACTGCTTAACCCATTCTCTCTTTCACCCTTCATTTCTGTTGAGGGTATGGGGAGAAACAGCTAAAGTGATACATTTAATGAAGTTCTTCTAAGTCATTCTTGGACTCTAAACTGTTAGTGCTTTGACCTTGGGTTGGTGGACTACTTTACAAATTGCCAATTTTTAATTAAGGTGCTAAGTATTGTAGTAATACTACTATCTAAGTCAACTAATCATGATGATGAAATCAGTAATGTCCTAATTGAACTAATTGTCTGTGAGAGTAGTAATCTCATTGTAATAATCTTCATACCTATAGATCTAAGTGTAATCTGGACATATTGAAAATATTTAACTAAACATAATAGTTTTGACATTGATGGTAGAGCCATATTTTAATAGTAAATATTTATTCATTGACATAATATATTTCATGTCTTGTGAGCCATTTTTTAATTTTTTTTTTTTGTACTTTTCTGAAGCTGGAAACGGGGAGAGACAGTCAGACAGACTCCCGCATGCGCCCAACCGGGATCCACCCGGCACGCCCACCAGGGGGTGACGCTCTGCCCACTAGGGGGCGATGCTCTGCCCCTCCGGCCGTCGCTCTGTTGCAACCAGAGCCACTCCAGCGCCTGGGGCAGTGGCCAAGGAGCTATCCCCAGCGCCCGGGCCATCTTTGCTCCAATGGAGCCTCGAGCCATTTTTTAAAACTATAGGGCCCTAGAACTTTAAGCGGATTCAAGATTCACAAAAATTATCATCAATTTATGGGAAATTTAATAAAGATATTCTAGTAAGTAGATTGGAGTACTTGGGAAAGAAATCACCAAGACACCAAACAAAAATCATACCATATTTTTATGTTATTTTTAAAACTAACTGCTCCTGAAAGCCAACATGTACAACTGTAACACCACTTTAAATATATACCTATACAAACACACATATATACATTGTAATATGAGATAAGACTGGTTATCTCTTTGATAAATGCACAAATGTAAGTTTTTATTTTAGGATGTACTTTGTATCTCTCAATTTTTGAATAGGCCATTTTAACCTATTTAGTTGCATCCAAGAAAATCTACCTCACTATCAAAAAATATATACTTTTTTTTCCAAAATAAAGGAAGAACAAGAGTAAGATATGAGAAAACAGGGAATACAATAAACTATCATTCATTTGTACCTATTTAGATAGCTTTATAAGAAATGGAATGCACATAATCATTTCAATGGATGTAAAAAGCATTTCACAGAAATCCAACAGGCTTTCATGATAAAACACTCAACAATCTAGGTATAATAACCTTCTCAAATTGATAATGACATCTGTGAAAAGCCCACAACTAGCATTATACTTCATTACAAAACTTTTTCCCTAAGTTCAGGAAAAGAGACAAGGATATTTAGTTTCCCCACTTCTAATCAACATTGTTCTGGAGGCTGTACTCAGAGAAAAGAGGACAGAAAATGAAATAAAAGTCATTAGGACTGGATTAAAGATTATCTTTGTTGTAAGATGACAATTTTTTATAGACATTATGGAATCCCTTTAAAAACTATGAGGGCTAATAAATAACTCAGCAAAGTTGTACAAGGCCAATATACTAAAATAATTGCTTCTCTAGTACTGATGATCAATCCAAAAATGAAATTTTAAAAAATGCATTATAAGAGCATTGAAAATAAAATAGGAAAAAAATTTAACAGAGGTGAAAATTTTATATATTGATATGGAATGCTGTCTTTCTCTAGTCTTCCATGTAAAAAAAGAGAAATACTCAACTCCAGTCCACACTAGCTACTTGGTCCCATATCAGCAGGGAGAGAAAAAAAGCTAAGGAAACACTTTTGAAGTTCACAGTTCAGAGGTATAAGGTCACTAAAAGGCCGAAACCTAGCCTTGGGACATACACCTGATCTGAATAAAGTAGATTTGGGTTGGCATATAATACTTTTTAGGATTGCTAGTTTCTGGCTGAATGTCTACTTTGTAATAGCTTTGTGAAATTCTGAAAATTGACTGAGAATATTGATTGGGGAGAGTATGACGATCCTATCTGGAAGGAATTAAGATGAGGTCTGAGTTATCAATTAGAATATTGACTAGAAAGAATAGTCTGGTCTCCTGCACTTACCTGAATGTATAATTATAACACATATTATGTGTGAATTGGGCACTTTGGTCTTCCCCTTTTTATAATGAATATTAACTAATGCCACTCTTCTCTGGTTTTAATTATCCATTGTATATAGAAACCTTCTGAACTTCCCAAACATTCCTAAGTAGTCAAATTTAAGCAATAGTTATGAAATTATAAAGCTGGGTGTCATAGCCATGCTGGTTCCTATTGGATTTGGGTAGACAGTAAAGGAACTGTGGAGCCAGAAAATGGTGGGCCATTTGTTTATTAGCATCTCACAACTGTGGACAAGCAAACAGGCAGGGGAAACCGCTTCCCTTTCTCTCTCTCAGGGCTGACTAGCAAAACAGTCTGGGGGGGAAAGCCCCTTCACAGGCAAGCAATAGCAAAAAATGGCCCCTCCCAATGGTGGTAGGTAATCCACAATCTACAATCTGCCACCCTGAGAGCAAGCACCTTCAGACTTAAGTAGACTCTACACACAGGTACTGCCCCAAACTCATGCACCAATCAGGCAATATACAAGCGAGCAAACCTAACACACTTGTTTGCCCAACAGCAATACATAATTGGTGTAGGACAAAGATAAGATGATTTTTTATATTACAGTAATGCATAAGGAAGCTTTAATACACAAACTACCTTTTCATATTTTAAAAATATTTTTATTTTAATTTATTGTGTTGATGCGGTGTCAAGTGTCCCACCTGATATAACACTCACTACCCCCCCATCATGCCCCCATGCCCCATGCAAAGCCATCGTGGTCAGAGAAGATAGTTGATAAAATTTCTATCTACTCAAATTTATTGACACTTGTCTTGTTTCCTAACATGTGATCTATCCCAGAAAATGTACCTAGTGCACTTGAAAAGGACGTATATTCTGCTGCTTTGGGGTGAAATGTTCTGAAGATATTATATCCAGCTGAGCTATTATGTTACTTAAGGCTGCTGGTTTTTTTGTTGATTTTCTGTCTGGAAGATCTATCTATAATTGGTAGTGGAGTGTTGAAAGCCCTTATTATTACTGTATCACTGTCACTCTCCTCCCATTATGTCCATCGAAATCTACTTTATATATTTAGGTGCTCCTATATTGGGTGTGTAAACATTGACAATGGTAATATTCTCTTGCTGGATTGCTTCCTTTATTGTTATGTAGTGACCTTCTTTGTCTCTTAATATAGCCTTTGGTGTAAAGGCTATTAGATATAAGTATTGTTACTTTAGTTTTTTTTTTTCATTTGCAAGAAATATTATTTTCCATCTTTTACTTTCAGTCTATGTGTATCTTTTGTTCTGAGGTAGGTCTCTGTAGACAGCATATCTAAAGGTCTTGTTTTCTTATACATGCAGCTACCCTGTTTTTTGGATTGGAACATTTAATCCATTTACATTTAAGATTATTGATATTTATTTATTGCCATTTTATTCTTTAAACCTATAATCCCTTTTCTCTTGATTTTTTTATTTTCTTTCCTCTTCTTATAGCAAGCCCTTTAACATTTTTTCTTTTTCTTTTTTTTTTTAAAGAGAGAATCAGAGAGAGGGACAGACAGGGACAGACAGACAGGAAGGGAGAGAGATGAGAAGCATCAACTTTTTATTGCAGGACTTTAGTTGTTCAATGATTGCTTTCTCATATGTGCCTTGATGGGGGGGGAAGGGCTACAGCAGACTGAATGATCCTTTGCTCAAGCCAGAGTCCTTGGGCTTCAAGACAGTGACATTTGGGTTCAAGCTGGCAACCTCAGAGTTTTGAACCCTAGGTCCTCCACATCCCAGTTTGACGCTCTTCCACTGCTCTACCACCTGGTCAGGCCCTTTAACATTTTTTGAAGTACTGTTTGGTGGTAATGAACTCCTTGAGCCATTTTTGTCCAGGAAGTGCTTTATTTCTCCTCCAATTTAAATTATAGCTTTGCTGGATAGAGTAGTCTTGGTTGCAGGTTCTTGTTTTGCTACACTGAGTATTTCTTGCCAGTTCTTTCTGGCCTGAAGTGTTTCTGTGGAGAAGTCAAATGTCAGTGTTATGGGGACTCTTTTGTAGGTAATTAATTGCCTTTCTTTTCAAGCTTTTAGTATTCTTTGTCTCTTAATTTTGGAATTTTAATTATGATGTGTCTTTGTGTGTGGCTCTTTGAGTTCATCTTTAATGAGACTCTGTAGTTCTTGAATTTGTGAGACTTTTTACTTCATCAATTTAGAGAAATTTTCAGCTCTGATTTCTTCAAACAAGTTCTCTTCTCCTTATTTATTCTCTTCTCCTTCAGGAACCCCTATGATACAGATACTTTTCCCTCTTCATGTTGTCGCAGAGTTCTCTTAGAGTTTCCTCAGCCTTTTGAGCTTCTTGTCTAATTGCCGCTCTGCTTCTGTGCTTACATTTATCTGTCCTCTCACTGATTTTATCCTCCACTTCATCCAGCCTGTTGCTGATTCCTTCTAGTGCAGTCTTTTTTTGTTTCATTTTGTATTTTTTTTGTTTGTTTTTTATTTTATTTTATTTTATTTTTTTCTGAAGTGAAAAGGAGGAAGACAGAGAGACAGGCTCCCACATGCTCTCAACCAGGATCCACCCAGCATGCCCACTAGGGGATAATGCTCTGCCCATCTGGGTCATTGCTCCATTGCAACCAGAGCCAATCTAACACCTGAGGCAGAGGTCATGGAGCTGTTCTCAGCACCCGGGCCAACTTTGCTCCAATGGAGCCTTGGCTGTGGGAAGGGAAGAGAGAGACAGAGAGGAAGGAGAGGGGGAGGGGTGGAGAAGCAGATGGATGCTTCTCCTGTGTGCCCTGGCCAGGAATCAAATCAGGACTTCCACATTCCAGCCGGTGCTCTACCACTGAGCCAACTGGGCAGGGCTCTAGTGCAGTCTTCATTTCAGATACTGTATTTGCCATTTCCAACTGGTTCTTTTTTATAGTTTCAATGTCCTTTTTAATGTTTACTAAGTTCTCACTCACTGTGAGTTTTCATTCTCCCCTTAAGATGGTTGAGTATCTTAATAACCATTATTTCAAACTCTGCATCTGGTACTTTGGTTACTTTCATTTCATTTAGTTTTTTTTCTGGGGATGTCTCTTACTGATTTATTTTGGTTGTATTTCATTGTCTGCCCATTTTGTCTGTGTACTAGGTAGCTCTGCTCTCTCAAATTTGTTGTGACACCTTTATAAGGAAGATAGGCTCAGTGGTACTGACCTCCAGGGCACCTGAGCTCCTTGCTCCAGGAATGTTTCTTGAAGGTTATATTTACTCTCCTTTTATATGTTGAGTCTTGAATCCTGTTTTCCTTTTCATGGATGGAGTTATCCCTTCAGGCTGGCTGGCTCGAAGGGCCAATCTTGATCATTTGAATAGACACTATGCAGTGTCTGTCCTATGGGAGGTAGCTATTCTCAGCAGGATCAGGTGTCTGCTGAACTCCTTCTTTGAGCATGCCACCTGTGTGACTTGCTGAGTCTAGCGGTCATGCGATCTGCCACCCACTACTGGTTGTGTTGGTTCCGGCCCCTCTTGGATGGGGTTTGTGTCTGAGTTGATGTCAGATGTTCTTTATAACTTGCTGTGGGCTACATGTCTGGAACTGCTTCTCCATTTGTTGTTTGTGTCCGTATTTTCTGTGCCTGGGTGTATGTGGGAGGGGCCAACCTGTGTATAAAGATTAGCTTCCTCCTGCTTAGAGATGACAGCAGCTCTGTAAAAGGGCCCAAATTCCTTAAGATTTGCCTCCACTTTTCTGCTGCTCCACCTCCTCTTGCAGAGCCCAGGTCTCCCACAGCCTCTTCTGTAGAAAGACTGTAGAGTGGGTGCAGACTGGCCTCACCCCACGATCCACTCCACAGGCTGCAAGCTTAGTGGGTTAGGGCTTTTCTGGGTAGTGTATAGGCATATGGTTCATGTAGATTAATAGTAGACTATCAAGGATTAAACAGTGTATTTTCTTCCATTACCCTCATTGTACCTGATTTGGGAAATACTATAAAAGATGTTCAACAGGCAGAGGGGGACTTATGTGCCACTAGGGTCCTGCTTAATGTTTTCTTTCTGGTAGTAATTTTGGAGTCCACCCAGAACAATACACCTTCTGATGGACTGGGAGCTGGTATGTGGTTACCATGACACCATAAGGACATTTGAATTTGTTGCCCTGTTGCCATGACGTTGTCAGGCAAGACTTGGACTTGACAATCATTCAGAGTAATTTGTCAGCGGAGCTCATTGATGATACCATGAAAACTGAGTTCTCAGAGAGAAGAGGTCAGAGACACTGGGCCGCACAGCCATCCTGTGGAAAATGGACACTCTCTGATAAATACAGTTAATGTCATGGCCTATTTCAGCCTGAGAAATTCCTGGGGCAACCATGGACAGTCTTCAAACTCTGGGAAATAAGTTCTTTCTCACTGACCTTATCACCAAACAAACAACAACAACAAAAATCCCAGGGACTGGTGGGCTCTTCAGACCTAGAGAAAATCATTCTTTATTTAAGAAGGCTGTTGATCTCTGTTCCCCAGGGACAGATAGATGTCTGAATATGAATAAAGGTGGAACTGAAATGAGATTGAAAGTTGTATAAGGCTGGTGGATCAGGCTTACCAGATTCTTCAGTACTGACTCTGTGTAATATCAGCATCACATGCAGAGAATCTGCAGACTGGGGCCCTATGCTGAGCTCAGATAAGGCTACCAGCAGAGAGCTCTTGGAGTTTGCATGCTAAAGCTGCCTAATGCAGCTGCTCCGTATCTTTCAAGTGAACGACAATTGGTAGCTTCCTTCTGCTTCAGGGCCAGGTAAGACGCACCCCTGTGCTGCTGAAGGATGTAAGAAAATTCTGAGGCCTGAAATACTAGTCCTCTCTGGGTGATGTCTGAGGGACAGCCGAATGATGGGGAAATCAGCCCAGCAAAATCCATTCACAGAGCGGAGGTCGTCTTGTGTCTTTGCAAGAGCACGCCCCCGAGGGAAGCCCAGGAGGAGTGTGATGCCCGTGTGAGCAGACTCTCACCGCTGGCATTGACCGTCATGCTAGCCCCAGAGACCTCCCTTCTTCCCTTCCTCTGTGGGTATCAGAGCTATGCCTGGTTCTGTGATGAGGTTTCTGGGACTGAGAACACACTGTTGTCTGTAAATCGGTCTCATGCCAGGGCAAAGGTGGAACCGATGAAGGGACAAGAGAGCAAGCACAGAGGGTAGATCTACAGAGGGGGACCTGCTGGGGATCCCTGGGGGAGTGTTTGGATATTCACAGCCAATGCCCTCGAAGTAAGGTCAGGCAAATGCCCCGAATATACAGACAAGGAAACAAAGTCTAAACAAAATGTTTGGTACACTCTGAGGGACTGGGAATGGAAAGTTGGAGTGTTAAAATGAATCATAGACATAGTAGTCACCTTTTAAAGCCAACTTCCCAACTCAGAAAGGGACTGGAAAGCTAACAGCCAAATCTTAGATCCCTAGACCCAGAGATGGGCTACATGGGCACGAGTGCTCAGCCCTCTACACCGGCTTTGAGGACAGTCCATCCCCACTGTGTCTGCCCTGACTACTCATGTAATAAAAAAACACTCTTAATGTCAATAGGAAAAGAAATTGAAAATTACTGTTGACAAACTTCCCTAAGGACAAGCAACAAAGAGCTGACGAAGGGATCATACTTCAGCTCTCCCAGAAGCCCACGGGGATGGCCCTGCTTGGTTTGTACTAGTAGTAAACACAGAATGCAATTAAGCTCATCAGGAGGCAGAAATCAAGACTGGAATAATACGAGGTCAGAAAAAGAGTTCACTTTGCCTAGAACTCGAGAGTCAATGCCCATGTAGGCAGGAGACGACTGAGTAGACCTATCCATTTTGCTTTGCTCAACTACTTTATGACCACCCAACTTTCCTGAACACGCCTATTGTTCCATATAATGTGAAAGTTACATAAAGTGTCCCTGGTGGAAAGACTCAAGGCATAAGACATACTGATAACAGTGGCCACATCTCAAGTCTATGAAGGAGGACATTTCCATGTATATATATGGCAGGGTGTCTGGTAGAACTCAGAATTTTTGAAATCTGAACCTGAATTGCAAACAGTTTATGTTTGCTCACTGGGTGAAGGAAGAAAGTGATCTGTCATTATCAGCGTTCATTTTTTTCTCACTATGTTAACGTTTATTTTGTTTGACATGATCTGGGTGGGGTTTTGAAGTCCCCATGGGGTAGAATATCATTTTAATAAACTACTATTTTTTCAGGGAGTGTGGAACAGATTAAGTAATATATGACATGGTCTTCTTTGGCTGTGGGGAATATGTATATATGTGTACTTTTCAACATGCAACACCTTAAATTTAAAACAAAATTTTTTAAATGAAGAAGAAAGCCCTTTTTAAAAAGAAACATTATTAAGGTAAAAGTAGTAAATAAAAAATTTCTTCATGGTAATTGTTTCATACCAATCCCCAAGCATTATGTGTTCAACTTCCGCTTGAACACTGACAGTTTCAGTAGGAATCAACTATCTCGAAGCAGGTAACAGACATCTTTCTACTGAGTTGGATTTGTTTTTCTCCATTAGCTCTCTTCCATGCTGGCCATAAAATGATTTCACTCTATTTGAATACCTTGAAGAATTAGGCATATAAAAATATTTTATTTCTTACTTTCCAACATTATTTTAATTAGAAAAACAGTGTCTTACTGAGTGGATTTTGTTGCAGCTCCTGTGGCCTGCCTGATCTTAGGTCCTTTCCTTCCTTCTCTCCCTTCCCTTCCTTCTCTCTCTTCCCTCTCTTCCCTCCCTTCCTCCCTTCCTTCCTTCCTTCTTTCCTTTTCCTTCCTCCCTCCCTCTCTCCCTCCCTCCTCTCTTCCTCCCTCCCTCTTTTTTCCTCCCGCCCTCTGCCCTCCTTTCCTACGAAAGTAGTAAAGTCTTTAAAATTTGTCATTTTGCAAGCTCCTAAGGTAGACGTGAGGCTCATTCCCAGACACAGCCCTCAATTTCATGCTAAAAGCTTCAGGCCGTCAGCAGACCAGCTGAGTTTTGTTCAGCCTGGCCTGACTCACCTTATTGAGCAATGTTTGATGTTCTTGAGTAATATCTAGTGGACGAGTAAACCTCTTTCTGACACCATAATTTGGTCAACTGACTCTACAAAATTCACAATTTATGTTACAAGTATGTATGCAACAAATGTACAGCACAGGCAAATCTGTCAGCCTGATATTTAGGTCAGGGGGCCAATAATAAAAGCAGCAGGAGATGAGCTCATATACCTTTGTTGAGAAAAATTGAGACCTTTCTGTCACAAGCACAAGAAAACTCAACAATTCTGGTCATTTCATCATCAACAATAGTTTGAGTAAAGCATTAGCCGTCCTCTGAAGCCCTGGAGTTTCTGATTAGCATGAGAATAGCGGAGAGTCACCTGTGTGAGGATTACCTCATCTGATGCGGAGACAGCCTGAGGACCTTTAAGTACAAGGCCAAACCAATTTTCATCTCAGCTGCCCCATAATTGGCCATAAATGGATTTTTTTTTCTACCTGGAGAAATAAGGTCCAAAATATATACAGCTCTTAACCTTTCGTGAAGAGGTCGAAGTGGAGTCTGTGGTGGGGAATCTGAACAAAGACTGTCCTTTTACACTGGTGACAACTGTGGACGACTGTCAGGTCTGCTCACTATTTGGCTATTTCTGTGCGTTGGCAGATTGAATTCATGCTAGAATGTTATTTCAACCATAATATTTGCTAGCGCAAAACAGAGTTAAGCTATGAGCCTTGTCTAAATTTATTTTTGTTTCCTGCTCATTTAAATGGCACTTTGCTAAAATAATGGCCAACACAAAAATGAAATGTATGGCCTCGTTGGCTTATGTCTGTGAATAGGACAAAGCCTGCAGTGAGGATGCTGGGGCCAGAATTTTGACAGTTTTATCTCCCATAGTTACAGAGGCACCAACACTATTTTACTCAGTCATGTAATAAAACAGAAGAGCTTCATTTATTGGAGATTAATAAAGTCTCAGAAAACATTTAAGAAGTCACTGAACCCTTAAATATAGATTATAGGTAACAATGCGATCCTATTTACTTGAGTGTTTCTCCAATAAATAACTAAATAAAGTATCATTTCTAAGAGATTATTAAAACACCAAAATTTAAAAACTTTTTATTAGTTTTACAAATATATTTTAATAATAAAATTAACCAGAATCTTTAAATTGGCATCACCTGGGGTAGATATTTTACAAGCAGTATTTATAAAGAACAATATAAAGGAAAACAAACTAAATTAACCTATTTAGGCATGTCCACTAAAGCCTATGGATGCATATAAGAGCAGTGTGTGTGCGTATTTTCAGTGAATTCAACTGAAATTGTCTTTGTCAAAGTAGCCATCAATTTTATATCCCAGAAATCAAGACTTATATGGAGAACAAACTAAATATTATTTATTTATTTATTTATTTATTTATTTATTTATTTATTTATTTATTTTTACAGAGACAGAGAGAGAGTCAGAGAGATAGATAGATAGGGACAGACAGACAGGAACAGAGAAAGATGAGAAGCATCAATCATCAGTTTTTCGTTGTGGTGCTTTAGTTGTCCATTGATTGCTTTCTCATACGTGCCTTGACTGTGGGGCTACAGCAGAATGAGTGACCCCTGCTCGAGCCAGCAACCTTGGGTTCAAGTGGGTGAGCTTTGCTCAAACCAGATGAACCCGCACTCAAGCTGGCAACCTTGAGGTCTCGAACCTGGGTCCTCTGCTTTCCAGTTAGACGCTCTATCCACTGTGCCATCGCCTGGTCAGGCTAAACTACATATTATTTGTTATAATTATTTACTCTTTTTTTTTATTCTTGATGAAAATGGAAGAGGGTTGTACATAGAAAATTATCTTTCTTTTTTCTGGATTCAAAATTTCCTTTTTTCTCCAGATATTTTCATCACTAATTTTTTCCTTTTGGATCACCTCCAAATTTTCTATATCTCGCCATGAAAATCTAAGCAGTTGTACACAAAAGAGAATGATCTCACCTTGTGAAATGTCCCCAACTTGACTGCTATACCTCTGACTCAGGCACAATAATCAGCCTATTACATTTCCTAAATACTTTCATATAAATTGAAGTCTCGGCTGTGACTTTCCCATTAGTACAATTGCTATCCGTGGAAATCCTCATGGGTAGGCCCTGGTACTGATGTGAAAACTGTGGGAAGGGAGGCAATATCCCTTGTTGAGTGTGGAAGTCCCATCTTACACATAAGGGGTATTTACACCTAGGCAAATCACGACAGAACTTAGCACTAGGAGACCGGCGCCCAGAGATCCAGCTACTACGAAGGCCAGGGTGGGGCTGACAGTCAGTTGGCAGTTGGATTAGATGCAATGTTAGGTCCTTCCCAATGCCACGATTATTATTAATCTAACTAGTGCAGTGCAGTGACCAATAGCTGTCATTTGAAGGGCCAGAACTAGGGGACAACCAAGACCATGTGCTTGGCATTCAAAGTGAGAGGCAGTGGCCAGGTGCCTATGCCAGGATGAGGGACCTTGGGGGTCGTGCTCAAGGTCATGGTGGAAGTAAAGGGAGAGAATGTCAGGAGCACTGATGGACCCACCGTTACAGGGGGTGACAGCTCCAGGCAAATGAAACAAAAACAAATGGTGTTGGGTTTGTACCATTTTTTACTTTCTTTAGGGTAAGCTGATAAGCTGATAAGCTTTTCCCCCTACAACCCACAAGGTTTTAGGTAAAATATCATTTGTAAGAGAAAGGCATCTAAAATGAGTTAAAGGTCAGCCATGCAATGGAGACAACTTTATTTTCTCTTCCCATCTGTGGTCTTTTATACAAAATAATCAGAGCATGTCCTTTGCACTATTTTGTCTACGGGAGCCGATCACCCTAAATCAAAGTGTATCAACAGGTGTTTTATTTAAATCACGGCCCCTGTCTCTATAAAAGTTTATATCTATATAAAGTGACCCTTCCCTGTGCTCCCCTTTATTACATCACCCCGATGTAATCAGGGTTGTGATATAACAGAATCCTCCATCCTGTGTAACACTGGAAATAGCCAGGTCGCCACGTGCATGGGCCCTTCATCTGAAGTGCAGCCACACTCCTTGTGAACTATCTCATAGCCGCACTGATTATGAACGAAGCTGGAGGGACTGCCTCTGAGCATTCTGTGCTTAAATCTGCCCCACGGCAGCCTGTCAGACTTCTCTCCATGTCTACGCGTGCCCACAGAAATCTGATTCTATTCTCCGACATCATGGTTGATTCAGAGAACTGTTAAATATAGACCAAGTTGCCCATAATCTTCAAAAGCTACAATAAGTAAGACCCTTTATGGGGCATCATTTGATGTGGCTGGCTTTGCAGATTCCACCCTAGACTTTCTCCCGGCTGCCGCTCGCTCATGGCAAGGGAGAAAACGTGTAAGACAAAAGAGGGGCATCAAGAAAAATTTCAGTCCATCACACTGAGCTCACCTGGACCCAGCGCACTCTCTCCACACAAGGAAGTGACTTCTCCACCAAGAAAGCCCGAGGACCGATTTCATCATGACCCTGACATACACACACATTCCACCTTTCCCCCTGCATGTGACCACTACCTTAAAATCATGAGTTGCTCTTCTGGATTGAAAGATGTATGGCACCCACCCATCAAGAAGAATAGAGCAAATGGTCACCCTGCAAGAAACTAGAGGCATAATTCAAGGGTTACTTTTAGCAACTGTGGCTGCAGACATTACTTTTAAAGAGCCCTTGGGTTTTCAGCTGGCTGTGACTGAAGGAAAATGATTTCAAACCAGCTAACACCATGGTGAAGAGAATCTTGCCAGCTGATAGAACTGGCGGCACCATAATTTTAGAACACATTAACCTCTTTGGTGCTCATGAGAACCATCTCTTATGATCAGGCACCAAAGTTTCACATTCCAGGTTTCAAAGTTTAAAGGGTCCAATATAAGGTCATAAATACAAAAGAGACCTACCATTTATTGGAATATCTAATCCATCTGGAGTGTTCGTCAAATATGTTTTCCAATATTCGTGGAATGAGGGTTCGGATCAGGTGTAATCCTTGCTGTTCACTACGCTGCTGCTGCTCGCTCGACTGCCTACTCACAAACATGAACAAGAGAGAACAGAAATGGTGGAAAGTCATGTACGAATCTTTTTCTGGCGTAGTAGCACCATTGGTCAATATATATTTGATCGTGTGCCAGTGAAAGTTACATTGAGTACTACGAAATGTGGACTTGTTTATAATCATGTGGAATTGTTACTCTCATCCTGGGGCATCTGGGTATCTGTTCAGGGATTGATCTGTCTCATGACACTTATCCACATGCAATCTAATCTCAAATCCCACTGCTCCCGATTCATTTGTTATTCATTCCCAGATATGTACAGAATGGCCCTTCTTACTGGTATATTATAACCACTCTACAGATATTTGTGAACAAAGTCCTTCCTATATTAAGCAGTCTCTGTCTTAAAGGACAGTGAGGTTGTCTGCACCATGGCCAAGTGGACCAGATGACTGCAGCCTCCCTGGACGATCGCTGCGCCAGAGATGGAGTCCACCTTAGCTGGCTGTGGACATGCAGTCCAGCACTGCCCAGTAAAAACTCCCAGCACCACACCAGCTATGTGGGCCCTTGTCACTGACTGGTCTGTATCACTACCACTACACTGCAAAAAAAGAGAAAGAAAGTAAAGAGGCAAAAAGAACATTTCAGTGAGAGGATGAAATGGGGAGTTATTCTTCAATGGGAATAATCAGTTTTGCAAAGATGGGAAGGTTCTAGGGATCTTTTGCACAACTGAGTGCACACAGTGAACACTACTGTACACTTAAAAATGGATAAGATGATCTATTTTATGTCATAAGCTTCTTACCACAATAAAAGAAAAATGAATACCAAAGGAGCACTGCATACCGATACAAAGGCTGGTGGATATCCGAGTGCTTGTCCATAGATGGTGTGACAAAATAAACTGTGCTTCCCCCACATCCATGCTGATGCCTCACCCATGGCATCTCCGAATCTGACAGTATTAGGGAATGTGGTTTATAAAGAGGTTATCAAATTAAAATGAGGACTTTTGGGTCACCCTAATCTGACTAGTGTCCTTAGGAGGAGAGGAAATTTGGACACACAGCACAGAAAGACCCCATGAGGACACGGTGAAAGGTGGCCAGGGCGCCAAGGAGAGATGCCTCAGAGGAAATTAGACCAATAGACACCTCGATCTGGGGCTGTAAGCCTACAAAGCTGAAAGCAAAGCAGTGTCTGCTGTTAAAGCCATAAACAGACAAAATCAAAATAATGAATATGCCCTCAAATATTAGTGACTTAGGAAGTGGATCATTTCTATTTATCAGGCACTGTTCTCAACCCTTTTGAAATCTATGTCAGAGTTCTAAGAAGTAGATCTTATATTTTTTCCATGCAAGGGCAATAGAGAGAGGTAGGGAGGGTTTATATGTATTCTGCTCTAAAATTCAAGTGATTGCTCTACACAGGGTGGTCAAAAGTAGGTTTATAGTGGTTCCTTTGAAAAAAATATATAATACAAGATTAAATAATGCAAGAATAAACTGTTTCCTGTACTTAAAACTGTAAGCCTACTTTTGTCCGCTACTTTATAGTTTTAAATAGTTGTAAAAAAAAGTAGACATTTTCAAAGAAGATCAGAAAATACAAATCATATGTGTGTGCATATGTTAATACATATGTGTATAGACAAATAGTCAACATCGCACTGTGCATTTTAATGGAAAACAAAAAAGAATTATTTACATGGTGCCAAGAGCTAAGTTTTTCTGATTATTCATAGCACATCGGATGAGACAGCAGTATTAGTAATGCAATGTGTTACTTTCCTAGCTGTGTCCGTAAGTGGTAACTCCCATGAGTCAGGAGATGGGGTGATTCACCCGGTCTCTTACATACCAGTCGCAGCCAGTTTTTGAAGACTCTTGGGCATGTATGAACCTCGACTTTCCGGAGCCTGCCTGCTGACTCCTGTTTTAGTTGACTTAGAATGTGACTTAGAACAAGCAGGCTGTGAAAACAGGTCTCACAGAAACACAGCTCCTTACACAGTTTTTTACAGCCTAAAGTATTTCCTGAATTTTGCAAACAGAAATATATTCTTAAGAACTAAAATTTTCTAAATTTTTTAAAAATAATAATAACTAGAGGAATGAGGTAGGTAAAATACAATTCTATTGGGAAAGATGGTTGCTGTATGTTTGTCTCTGTCACTGAGCTCTTCCATTTCAGCTGTTCCCCAATATGCTTGCCCTGTGCACCCTTTGGCTATATGTGTTCTTTACATCCTAATACATGTGGTAGAGCATCAGGTTAGAGACCATGTGGTTGCTACCATGGGGACCTTGTCAGAACAGCGCAATCATCAGGGGACGGTGCTAGTTTGAGATCACAGAGCCATCGCTTGGAAATCTAGAGAAAGCTGGACTTGTCTGACAAGAGCCAGTCAAGGCGGACCAGTCGGGTAGTATTCCCACATAGCCGAGTCTGTAGGTAATGTTAGAATTAAAGCAACCACTTCGTTGTGCCCCAGCCCGGTCAACACCCATTGATTCCAACTCCCCCACAGGCACCGGGCAAAGTCACGGACTCCTTTCTCTGTGCACGCTCAGGAGAGCTCAAAGCTCCGTCAACACATCAACTATGTTATTCAGGGAGTACTTAGGTTATACATTTTTCTCACTCAATGTCAAAAATAATGATAATAACAAGGCCCAGAGATTTGTAGGAAATAAATAATCTTCTAGTAAAGACAGAGTAAAGATAAGTTAAAAGAAAATCGTACAGCCTGGAGAAAAGACTAACTTTTGTATATCCTACTTCTACTCACAGTGGCGATGACAGGGAAATAAGAACGATAATTAGCGTAGACACATGAAATGTTAAATTTAAAAAAAAAGTGCCGTTTCAGAGTCTCTGACGTCCCTTAATGTCTCTAAGCCCAGAAATTTGGGGTCGAAGCTTATTTAGAGGCGAGTCCACGGGATGTGTTGGGTAGCCTCCTCGGGGAGGAACAAAGAAGGACGAGTTCTGGGTTGCTCTTGGTGGGCAGGTTGAAGGCCATTCGTGCCAGTTGCTCTAAATAAGGAGTAGAAATGGATCTTCCTTTTTCTTGGAGGAAAGAGATGTTTTTATCCTCTTCTCTTTTTGTAAAAGGTATTTCTGGGTGGAGAAGCCATAGATGTGGGAAAACTGTCTCTAAAAATGAATCAAGCCCAAGGCCAGAGCCACTTGGTGGAGGCTCCCTGATCGTCACAAAGACCCCTTGACCACAGCAGCCTTGTGGGCGGGGAGATGGAAGAGGGGGCGTGGCTACACTGGAGAGGGAGCCCAGGAGAAGTGAACTGGAGCTGTAAAGCCCTCGGGTTTTACAGTAATATTCTAGGGCCACGTGTTGCCTTTTTTCTTTAAAATGTTTCCGTTGATTAGTGACACACGTCATTGTAGCTCAGATAATTTCGGATCGAACCAGGCCACTCAGCCATGCCTGACTATAAAGCCTCCAGGTGAGGTGGTGAGCGGCTAGAAGCTCAGTGAGCTTCACCGTCTCTTCCGGGGAACTCAGGGCTGCCAGGCAGAGAGGTTTTTAACACAGAAAGCCTGCAGCCGTTTTTATGCTGTTAATATCCCTGTTTTTTTTTTTATTGAAAATATGCTTAGCTACCTGAATTCACCCCAAGAAAAAAAATACGCCCCTCAAAAAGAAATCAGAAAAAATATTTGGTTCATCTCAAAATTGTAAGGCAATAGATACGTAATAGGATGTTACTGTGGACTATGTATCACATTAAAGCATGGCAGGTTATCAGATAGCAATGTGTGAGAAATGAGTTTTACACCCTTAGAGATCTTGTTAAAGGTAACATTCTAAAACCAGTTGCATGACTTCACATGCTTTACTTATATTAAGCGTAAAAGTTTGAAGTAAAATATGTTTAGAGATAGCTATGCTTTGATTCCCAACATCCCCAAGGTGGCGTAAAGTTTGGGGAATGTGTACTCTGTTTTATCTCAAGTCAGTGGATAGAGCCTTCAGCTTGGAGAATTTACTACACTCTCTCTTTGGTGAGGAGATTCGATGGGTGGCTCCTGGACTCATGCCTGAGGAATGCACAGGGTGAGAATTTTGTTTCTAACTGGCCAGCAATGCAGTTCAGTAGAGCGCGATGCTGTAAATGGATCATTCTTCCAGGTCAACTCCCTGGACGTGAGTGTTCTGTGTACAGAGAAAGAAATGAAAGCATGAATGACCAAAGGGTAAACTGCTTGTTCATTCTACCTTCCTTCCATAATATTAGAACTTCCGTCAAGACACAAAGATATCTACAGAAACGACCACATCACTAAGCCACCTTGATGCTGGATGTGACCATGTGTTTAAGTTCTGGCCAGTTAAATGGATACAGATGGAAGGGTTGTGTGGCAGGCTTGGAAAAACCTCCCTTAGAGCTAGTGAACAAAATTTAATTAACATTTTCTCCCTTTTTACCAGGATGTGTCTGGAATAATCAGAGTTGCGATGCTCTATCAATAATGTCCCCTTTTGTTCCTTATGCCACAGTGGCATGGGATCCATAGTTCAGACATTTTCAGGTTATGCCCCGAGAGAGCTGAGTAGCCCTGATGGGTCTCCCAAGTCTCTGAGTACCATGCACTTCCAGTGACAGGGGTTTGTTGGAGTTAGGGATACGAATCCACACATCACCATGGTAGTGGGAGGTCACGCTTAGAAACAAGAGTATGGGAGCAGCTGGGATAGAGCCACCTCAGAGGAGTCTAGCAGCTGTGGTCACAATGTGTCTGCCCTCCCCCCACATATATATGTAGACACCTACCTCCTAAGGTGATGGTATCAAAAGGTGGGGCCTTTGGCAGGGGCTTTGGTCATGAGTAGATTATCTTTATAAAAGATGCCACCATGGGAGGAAAAGTATGCCACTTGGACAAGAGCCCTCAACCACTCCAGAGCTGTGAGAAATATGTTTCTGTTGCTTACAAGCCAACCAGTTTATGGAAAGACTTAGCCACCTGCCAATGACTAAATAGCAGTGAAGTAATACATCACAGCAGGTACCACTCCATGACATACCAGGGACAAGGTGACAGAATCTGTTATTGATAAAGGAAAATCCTGAAGTGGCTAAATTTGACTGGCCACTGAAGACCAAATTAAGTTCTACAGACCTTTTTTGTTTCTGAACCTGATTTTCCATTGGTTTCATTGTTCTAGGAAAACTAGAAATTGTCCATTTACAGAATAATGAAATCGAAGCTTGTGTTCAGAGTGACTGCAAATGGAATCTTGTCTTGAAACAGCGAATATTAAATTGAAATGTGACCCTGACTAAATTGTGGATCATATGGTGAGCCTGCCAGGTAACTCATACTTAGAATTCAAATGGAAAGCCAGTACCCAATTCTCAGACAGCAAAAAAATGGTATCAGATAGGTATTGGTAATCTTCCAATACATAATGGTGGGTACAGTGTTGAAAATTTCTGAAATACAATAAATGGGGCTTTTTAGTTAAATCAAATCAAAGCATTTCAAATATTATATTCTGCTTTAAAAATTATTTTTAGAAGATAGCCTGTTCTATTGTACAAACACAGCTTAAGCCAATTAAAATATTTTTACACTTCCATACAGGGATTATTTTCACTTTCTGAATGTATTTATCCAATCAGTGTTTTTCCCAAGTAATAACTAGAATAACTGTGCATTGAATACATGAATCTTTTTACCATGTTGGCCCTTTTTGTCTTGACTTCTGCCTTTTTGCTGCTAAACTTAATTTGTTTGATATTTTTTAGAGATTCTGATTGTATTATCACTGTAGTTTGCTCTCCAGAGATTTAAAATCTGCCAATGAAAGACTATTTGTCCTAAATTCTAGAGCAAACTAAATTAAAGCTTACTTTAATTTAATTTGTTTCATTTCATTTAGTTTCATTTGTTTCAGAGAGTACTTACTTCTGTTTGAGTTTGAGGCATCATATTAGAACAGCCTTCTGAAATTAATTTGTTTATAAATATAGACCAAGTCATTAATATTAGCACAATATTTGCATGGTGAAATGATTTTTCTCAACTATGTGAAATTTTATGTTAGGTATGAGCCTATCCAGTCAATACTGCTACCTTCTAAAAGCTCATATTAACTATTGAAATCAAATGTCCTTATGAAACAGGAAAGACAAACACCATATTTAATTGCAATGTAAATGCATTGTATTAATTAAATGATTAAATCTTGTTTTCATCTTCACTGATAGAAAAATATAAGACTTTTCTGAATGTATTTTCCAAGAAGTCTTTTTTGTATTTATACACTAGTGTATTTAATTTATTTAATTAATAGGTTATTTATATATTAGTATATTAGTAAATATATTTGTATTATCAGTAGACTTTGAATCTTGTGTTCATTTTGTGCAAGCAGAAATACTGCCGGTAGGTACCTTTTCTGAACTATCACGTTGCATTTTCAATATTCTATGTTCTCATCTAACAAAGTAAAGAGATTTGGGGTGTTGAAACATGTCTTAAACTATATAGTTTTAAAAAGAACTGTAATTGCAGCTAATAGATGATAGAAATAGACATGTACATCTGTGTTCTATAAAAGTCATAACTCTACATATATTTTCAAAACAAAACTGTGTTATGCCATGTCTTTTATTGAGATTTAAAAAGATATTTTCAAGGCCGTTGAAAAAAATGTTTTAGAATGTCACTCTTTTAGCAAGAGAAAAGGTAACATAAACCTGAGAACATCAATGAAAATTATTTTGCTAATGTTCCTGTCATATCTATAAATATTTATTAAATACCTAGAATTTTTATTGCATTTTTCATTGTGTGTTTTAAGCAATCCACCTTATTTAGAGGGAAAAACCCATGAAAAAATCCCCACCATAATTATGGCAAGTTTAAATTCCAGGTGGAAAGTTTAAAAACAATTTGATCACACAGGTTGTTAGATAAATAGCCTTGTCAGTACATCTACAGTTCCCAGAAATGGGATTGATTTCTTTGTTCAGACCACCATCATTTACTGAAGACTTGCTTGGATCCCAGAGGAAATTAAAGACCCACTGTCTAAGTCACATAGATCAGTGGATAAATCAAACGACCAATACATTCTTCCTGTCTTCTTCCGGGTGACAGGAGGCATGATGGTCAAGAATTTACTAGTCCATGTAAATGTCTTGGGCTTGTCCATATGTTTCTCTTGTAAATTTATGAGATAAATTCTAGCACACATGTGACAGAGCAGACGATAGATTGGGGCAGTGGAAATCCTCTAGAAAGGATTTTGGACATGTGACAGGTGGGATTCTCTGGGAAGCAGTCTCTGAGGTGAGGTGAGTATTTCAGGGGTGTCTTTGGTGGCACAGCCAACAGAAGGGATGAGCAGAGAGCAGGAGACAAAGAGAAAGAAGAGTGGGGTGCTCGCCCACTCCGGCCTCAGGAGAACCCCTCGCAAGTGCTAGAGCTAGAATCCCCCTGCGCTGTCGTCCAGAGTTGGGCCAGGACTGCCAAGTCTTCAGGACTCCTCCCCACTTTATCCATACTGCTTCCTCAGGGGGCTGTGGACTGCTCAGAGGAGGGTCAGGAACTTGGGCAAAGTGGATGTTTGCAGCTGAAACCCGCGTAGATGGGCTAAGAGCTGAAGGTCGCCTCAGCAGTGGGGGTGACACAACTGGCCTGAAGGAGGACCTGGGGCCACATCACAGTCTCTCCATAGACCATTGCTGGGAAAAGATCTCCTGAAAATTGAATACCTCCAAGGAAAGAATATTTCAGTTTCACCATTTGCCCTTTTCTTAGCCAATTTGATCCGATCTGATCCAATCCAATTCAATCTCATTTTTCACTGTCCGTGACTTTTTTCAGGCTTTCGGTCTGAATTGTTAAGTGTAGGTGACTCAGCTGACTCACCATGTGATCTACAATCAATCAGCGTAGAATGGCTACTATCAACAAGGCATATACAAACAGCCAAGAGATACACAAAAAGACACTCAACTTCACTAGCTATTAGGAAATGCAAATCCAAGCTACAACGAGATACCACCTCACATCTGTTAGAATGGCTGTTATCAAAAAGACAGTTAATTGGTTGTTTTGCCCAACTAATCCCAGAGCAGTATTTTATGTGTCAATTATTCTGGTTGCTTCCTGTTACCAAACTTAATTGCTAAAATCACCATTTCCCAATTTGAACATACTGCCCAGATATTTACGCATCTTCGTATAAAAATTAAAACTTGTTAGCTAGTTATAATTGTGTTCTATCATTCATTTTTGGTAATGAGAGATAATTTATTTTTCTCTAATATATTTTAAACCAGTCTTTTCTGTATCTAATACATTCCCGAGAGCGTAATTTTGTTGTGTGAATGTTTCTAGAGAAACATGTGATTAATTGATTTCACCTTTCTTAACTAACAACGGTGAGTGAGTCAGTGAAGTCTTCTGATATAGTTCACTGTGACAGTCACACTGAAGTCTGAAATTCATTTAAACATCTTTTGCACAGATATCGAATGAAGGCAGCTTAGTTTTCAAAATTCATGGCAGCTGCTGGCTTCAAAGTGTGCAATGCAAGAGAGCATGTGAGAGTACAAGCTACCAGTCCTCTTCTTTTAAATGCATATAAACTGCACAGCTTAAAGAGATCACATTATTCACAATAGATCTTTCATATCAAAACTTTAAAAATATTCAGGTTATATACTTAGTGTCTAAAAACTTCTTTCAAATAATTTGTCATATTTTTTTCCTTCTAAGAACTTCCATGACTTTATTGATAATCCTTTTTTGAAATTCTATTTCTTAGATAATCACCCTGTTTTATTACTGTAAAATTAGCTCATTAATCATCTATTACAAATCCTTTATATAGAAGTAAAAAAATAAAAGTTCATTTTTATCTTTTCCTGAACACTTCATTATTTTTAAGTTTCTTCTTACGAATTGAGCATTCTTGTGTATTTACTCCTATCTTTTTGCTATATAGCTATAAATCCATCTGTGTGTCTATCTATAAAGAGAAACTAATGGGTTAAAACAGGAAATGGAATGAAAATGTGATTGTCTATATGTAATATTTTGTTGACTTAAATCATGAATGAAAGCTCCCCACAGAAATCAATTAAATAAATTTTAAAATTTACTGTGGCCTTGGGTTTGAGCCAATATAGAGATGGGATTGGTAATATAATGGCAAATGTTGGGGCACATGTGAGTGCAACTAAGAGTAAAACTTAAAGCTCACCATGAAGTAGGTACGGAAATAACACAGAGAATGGCTGAGCACACACTCTCACCAAGAATTAACCATGTGGCTTTTTGATCAAACTTAATGACTATTTAATAGTAAGGACAAAAAAAAATCCCTATGTTTAGTGATTCATTGAGATTAAAGGCACGTGGTAGATAGAATGTTTTCCAAAATGGGGGGAGAGGCTGAACCCTGGTTTCACCACATGACTGCTATGTGAACTTGGGCAATTTACTAAAATATGCCCAAACTTTTGTTTGTTCATCTTTAAAATGAACCGTCAGGTCCACTTGAAGGTTAAAAAAAGTAAACACATGTCTGGAAAGGTGTCCCCCAGCACGGCTCCTTGTGGGGTCAAGGGCACTTTCCTCCTCTCCTCACCTGTGTCCAGAGCTGCGGTCCAGGATTTTAGTTTCTGGGAATAAAAGATCTCATTTTTCAGTGTGGCTGCATTTTCTTATCACTTGCTTTCCTTTCTTTCATCCTTTTTTGGTGGTTCTCTTGTGTGTTAACTCATTTAAAATTATTCCTGAGTTTGTCTGACAGATAGTAACTATTGCTCTCTAATAATGTCCAAGGGGCATGTCCTAAGGAGAAAGTCTGTTCACTTACAGAGTTCACGGGTTGAGTGGACACCTGGTTTGTGTCCCCGAAGGCTCCCGAAAGAGGGGTTGTTTGGTCACTGTAGGATATAGGAGTAACTGGGAATATTGCATAAATACAGAAGAGAAAGAAAAATCTCCTTGTTAAGAAATGAGAAATCCTTGCTCCACAAAAACTTTTTTTTTTTTCACAAAAACATTATTTATGTCATGGTCCTGTAGGGCAATAAAAGATTCATATTTACTTTACACCACACCTTGATCATGCTCAGGGCAGTAAATATTTTAATGTTAGTGTCCATGGGGATACACACAAAAAACAGATTAGAAAATGATTGCTTTCTGCATATAATAATTTTTTTCCGAATGAGGAGTAGGCCGAAATGAATTTAGTAGGGCACTCAATTAGTAATTTATAGTTTTCTCAAGTTTCTGAAAAGTAAAATCATTTGGCTTTGCTTTCTGCTATTTGAATCTACCTTAAACTATTCCTAGTCTTATAATTGAGACTATATAGTCTGATGTATTTCCAGATATTTAACACAGAAACAACTTAATAGCTTTAGAATTTAATCTTTACTATTTAAGTCTTTGAGAGGTATGTATTAATGTTAAAATGAGTCAATGAAAGTTTTAAATATATACAGTTTTGCTTTCTGATATACTGCAACATTTGCAAAGTTCCAGGCAGATCAATGTCTTAAGAAATGAAACCAGGAAAGTATCAAAATAAGACTTAGATGAATGTTTTTTTATACCTCTAATTAATTTTTTTGCTTATAAACCTGTAATGACATACTCATGCACTCTAACATCCAGTTCAAACTCCAAGTGTAGCATAAAAGATCCTTTATTTTCTCTCTTTTTAAAAAATTTATTGATTTTTAGAGAGAGAGAAAGGGGTGGGGAGAAGCGGGAAGCATCAACTCAAAGTAGTTGCTTTCTGTATGTGCCTTGACCGGGCAACCCCAGGGTACTGAACTGGCAACCTTAGCATTTCAGGTTGATGTTTTATCCACTGCGCCACCACAGGTAAGGCTTGGTCACTTCTCTCTTAACCCCTATCTGTGCTTACTACCTGCTCACCTGTGGGGACTACTCAATGCAATGTTCCTCCAGAACCCCTTTGTCAAATTAATGGTGCTATATCATAACTACGTTTTTGCTTCCCAAACACATAAAGGAAGACAAAAAACATGCCCTCTCCAAGAAAAACATAATCCATAGTAGGCGCTTAAATAAGTGTTTTAAATAAATTTTCAAAAAATGTCTTGGATAAAGTTTTCAAAACTTCCACTTTGCTATTATGCTTGTTTAAACAAAATATACTGGCCAACCTATTGAAAAACATTATGCACTATTTATGCTTTAGAGTTTGGAATTGGAACCCCAAATCAAAGGTCAAAAGTTTCCAACCCCCCCCCCCATGCGAAGGTGAGCAGAAACAAGTCCGAACAAGCTCAAAGGTTCTAGGAAAGGCGGGGAAGAAAGGTTCACCATCGTAGCAAGTTCTCTGTTTGTTTTTTTATTTTACTTATTCACTTTATTTTATTTTATTTTATTTTATTTTTTTTTATTTATTTTATTTATTCATTTTAGAGAGAAGAGAGGGAGGGAGAGAGAGAGAGAAGGGGGGAGGAGCTGAAAGCATCAACTCCCATATGTGCCTTGACCAGGCAAGCCCAGGGCCTCGAACCGGCGACCCCAGCATTTCCAGGTCGACGCTTTATCCACTGCGCCACCACAGGTCAGGCTACTTATTCACTTTAGAGAGAAGAGAGCAAGAAACAGAAATAAAAAGGGGGGAGGAGCAGGAAGCATCAACTTCCATATGTGCCTTGACCGGACAAGGCCAGGGTATTGAACCAGCAACCTCAATGTTCCAGGTCAATGCTTTTATCCACTGCGCCACCACAGGCCAGGTTCAAGTTCTCTGTTTAGAGGTAAGAAATACTCCAGTTTTCCCTTCCCCACCATGGATGATAGTATTCCCCACATCCATAACTACCCAAGTAGAGGGCCATTTATAGGATGCTTGTAAAGTTTGAGGTTTTTTACAAGCAAGGGAAGAGGGTGCCACCCTCTCTGGGGGACGCCTGCTGAACTGCTAGGGCTCAGGCTCTGCCTTCCTGCTGAGAGAGGAACTTGGCACAGGACATCCTGCCAGAGCTTGACAAGGCTCTTCGGCCGGCAGGCTTCCTCCCTGGGTATCCCTAGAGTCATCAGGTTTGCGGGAGCCATTGCGTGAGCTGGACAAAGGAACAACTTGGGTACAATGGGCTTGGGAAGAGTCCCGTTCAAAAGACTGAGGACCTAATGAACATATCACAGCCTGTTTGGCCAATTATAGGGAAAGTAAGATTAATTTTTACCTGTATAAATGACAGCGTGGCTGTATCTTTGATAAATATAAAGTTATTTCTTTTATTAGGTATTGAGAATTGAAACATTTACTTTGTAGTATATGTAAAACACATGAATTTCTTTTCTTGCTCAAAATAAAAGTTACTCAAATATTCTGTATAGTTTTATTTTCTAGGTTTTCTCTAATTCAGATCTCCTTACAATGAGTTAATTACTAACAGAGCTTTAATAAATCCCCTATATATGACATGTCTTTGTCCACAAAGAACTTATAACCTATTTGGAGTGGCCAAACAATTAAAATGATTTTAAGAATTTTGTATACATCATTATCAAATATGACTAACAAAATCTAATTTCTGTCACACCAAAAATAAGACCTAGGAAAATTAAGATTTATGTGATAATTGCATAGGGGACAAAGTACATAAAGCTAAATGGAATTAAAAAGGGAAAGATGTGACCTTAGCCAGTTGGCTCAGTGGTAGAGTGTTATCCCAGCATTTGGATGTCCCAGGTTTGATTCTGGTTAGGGCACACAGGAGAGGCGACCATCTGCTTTCTCTACCCCTCCCCCTTTCTCTTTTTATCTCTCTCTTCTCTTCTCACTGTCATGGCTTGATTGGTTCGAGCACATCGGTCCCAGGCAGGCACTGAGGATGGCTCTGTGGAGCCTCCACCTCAGGTGCTAAAAATAGCTCAGTTGAGAGCATGGCCCCAGATGGACAGAGCGTTGGCCCCAGATGAGGGTTGCTGGGCGGACCCTAGTTGGGGCACATGTGGGTATCTATGTCCCCTCCTCTCACAAAAGGAACAAAAGGAAAAAAAAGTGGGGGAAATGGGGGTTGGGAATCACAAGGGAGATAGAATCACAAAAGTGTAATCAGAGCTAGCTATAAAAAAAAACTGATTTTAGCTCAAGAATAATCATTTATAAAAAAGAGTAGCAGGTATGTGATAGTAGAAACAGATTTTATGAACAGGAAAAATACATTTTGTTTATGTTTTTAAAATCTAGATACCTTTATATCAATTATACTGAAATGTTATTACTTTGTTCTTTAAAAAGGTGAGAAAATTTAATCAAGCCTAGATATACATGCTACTTTTGGAAAAAAAAAAAAATCTGTAATCATCCAATGATTCCAATGTAGATACATGTCCTTGGGAAGAATTTTTAAAGCTTTTTCTTAGTCTTAGTTATATTTGTGAAATATGAGTCAATAATAAGCCACATAATTATTTAACAATTGAATCATATTTTAAAATGTGTGATATATTTCAGACAGACATTAATCATACAATACTTTGTTTTTTTCAAAATTAATCATACATGACTCAGAATAAGAGAAGGTTATACAAATTAATGTCTTGTGAGGCATTCTTAAAAGTAATTAGAAAAACTCAGGATGACTTTTCGAATCTGACTCAGGAATATGACATTAAAAACCCGGATGGGTTGAGTTAAAATTGGCCAGCCTAAAATGATGCTATTTTTCACCATGTTGCTCTGAATTCAACATTTCCTCAGGTCTGAACACACACCCCCGAACTATTTCATTTGAAATGTGATGGCAACGCAGAAAATGTTACCAGAGCACAACCATTAAAATAAAAAGCGTACTGCAGTTTCCGAGACAGAAGCAATGTCAGGGAGTAATACGGAGAATTAGATGAGGTGGCAGAGATAAAGCAAGCAGGCTTGGAGATATTTACCCTTAATTTTCTGGCTTTGCTACCTTTTCCTTAAAGCGCATTTTAACAAATCAAGTAAATTTTCAGATACCACAGAAAGCAAGCTATTTCCCAGCGTGCTTTTTGTAAATCACCTGGGAAATGTATACATTATTTCAGACCTCTTTGGCATCAAAGAAGACAGGCCTATACTCAACCAAAACACTATTTCATGACAGAAGGCTCCCCTGTGGTATGTCTCAGCCAACCAGGGCATTTCATCGATAATGGTCAGGCATTAAACACATGAAAGTGAAGATTTATTGCCAAGAAAGCCAGTGATAAGCCATTCCAGGAGAGTTTGCTGTTTGGATTCCGGTTATTCAACTATATATAGCCCTTACACACCAAATCCTTAAGCTAATAGAGTAATAAGGTGTTGACTTTTACCACAGACATGACAAAAATGTACACAGCATCAGGTAACAGTTCTGGGTATAGGAAAAAAATAAATTATTTTTTTCTGTGAAATAAATATATTGGGTGCATAAATAGAGTTATTGTACGAAATTATGTTTTAGTTCTTTTCTATGCTGGATTTAACATTTAAACACATACATTCCAGTCCTTAGGAATGCAGCCCAATGCCTCGAATTTTTGCCAGGAGAGAGCCCATGAATATAAATGACACAGAGCGTTATGAAATGCTTTTACTCTTCTTGGTTTAACTCCCATATTTGCATAATAAGGTTGAAATCAATCAATACCATAAATCACACAAAATGAAAACATTAGCTAATCATTGGCCACAAATGAGAACCGGACTGTCACCCTCTCTTTGGGAGTCAGCTCTCCAAACCTCTCCTCCTGGCCCACATGCCCTGAATTCTTCTTCTTTTCTTGATCTCAGACACTCACTAAAACGTCTAGAGAGCTTTCCAACATACTTAAAATAAATTAAGGTTAAAAACACTAGCAGAGAATTAATAGTCGTATTATGATAAGAGTGTCAGAGTTCTCTTGCCTCTCTTCAACACTGATACCCTAGGAAATTCAAATGTTACCAGTGTCAGGTGCCCAAGTTAAGGCAGGGTTTTATTCCACCTGCTTCTCTGAACCAAAGTGGAAGATCATATGAGATAAAAACAAAATAGGTAAATAAAACTTCAAAAAAGTACTCAAATAGTCCAAACATAAAACATGTGTAAAGAATATTGGGAAAATTTGGACCTAAATTTGGCAATGACATAAGATCCTACTCTTATCTTTGTAGACATCCAATGAATCCTGATATCCCTAAAAGTGGATGTCATCATTTTGAAGGGGGCACCAAATGACACTTGGATCAGAATTAGAACTAGTTTTCTGTGTCAGCCAAGAGAGAAGGACGAGGACCACAGAACATGAAGCAAAGTAAAGCTTAAGGAGAGGGGACCTGTCATGTATTTGCAGACTTTGTAACTTGGCACTCAACCTGAGAGAGATGACTGACTACAAATGACAGTCACAGGAGGAAGTAGAAGTCGCCATGGCCGGATTCTAACTCTGGGATATGGTTATTTTAGACACTCTACTGGACCCCAGTGACCTCCTGAAGGTCGGAAACAAAGAAAATACCAGAGTACAATTTGGGCAATGTTTGTAAAGTACTCTTAACAGAAACTCTCTGAAAATAAACACAGTAATTAACTGGTAACATTTTGACAAATTAAAAAGTGTATTTGAAAAAATTTATCACACTGAAAATTGGTGAATGACTTATAATTTGTGAACTATTTGACTTATGGTTTTGTTTTTGCTTTTTAAGGAAAAACACAAACTACTTCCAATTAACTTCTCCTAATTTCTACTTTCTCATAAATCTGCCCTGATCAGACTGAGCCTACTTACCAGACATAAAAGTTCTTATTTATATAAATTATTTATTAATCTTTTGTTTTTCACAGAGACAGAGTCAGAGAGAGGGACAGCTAGGGATAAACAGACAGGAAGAAGAAAGATGAGAAGCATCAATTCTTCTTTGCGGCACCATAGCTGTTCAATGACTGCTTTCTCATATGTGCCTTGACGGGGGGGGGGGGGGCTACAGCAGACCAAGTGACCCCTTGCTCAAGCCAGTAACTTTGATCTCAAGCCAGCGACGACCTTGGGCTCCAGCCAGCAACCTTGGGCTCAAGCCAGCGACCATGGGGTCATGTCCATGATCCCATGCTCAAACCAGCAACCCCTTGCTCAAGCTGGTGAGGCTGCACTCAAGCCAGATGAGCCTGCACTTTAGCTGGTGACCTCGGGGCTTCCAACCTGGGTCCTCTGCTTCCCAGTCTGATGGTCTATCCACTGCAACACCGCCTGGTCCGGCAGGATTATTAATCTAAATTTACATAATTATTAGTTGAGAAAATTTTCTTTCAACAAAGCAGACTCTATAAATCTTCAAACAAATAATGATAACCTTTGCTTCAATATCTTCTTTTGCTTAATTTTACTTACAATTTTTTGTAAATTGTTTTCTTGGACATTTTTGCTGAAGTTGTCATATATTTTCTATGATAGAACTTTCATCTCTTTGTTGTAGTGCACAAAGACATTTCAAATGGGATATTTTATTCCTTTTCCAAAGTCCAAAGCTCCTTAGAATTCCTAAGAGTTTTCTCTTTTTTTTCTTCTTCTGGAAGTTGGCGGCAATGTCTTGCTAGTGCTACCTTACTTGTTCCTCCCTCCTTCTCCCATCCCCCTCCCCAAACCCTCTTCCAAAACCTTTCTTTTTAGAGAATCTAACTTCTAAATGGGGGATTATTTTTAATTTTTTGAGATAACTCCATACTGCTTTCCACAGTGGCTGTACTAATCTGCATTCCCACCAGTTGTGCACGAGAGATTCCTTTTCTTCACACCCTTTCCAGTGCTGGTTGTTTGTTGTTTTCTTGATGATAGCTATTCTGACAGGTGCGAGGTGATATCTCATGATGGGTATAATTTGCATTTCTCTGATGATTAGTGATGCTGAAGATCTTTTTATGTGTCTATTGGCCATTTGTATATCCTCTTTAGAGAAATGTCTTGTCAGATACTCTTCCCACTATTTAATTGCATTTTTTTGGTGTTGATACATTTTGGATATTAAGCCCTTATTAGATGTATCTGTGAATATGAACAACAGTGTGGTGATTGTCTGGACAGGTAGATGGTGAAGGATAAACATTTGACTTAGGGTGGAGAACACAGCATAAAAACATGTGTTTTAGAGATGGGCACCTGAAACATGTATAATTTTGTTAACCAATGTTTCCCCAATAAATTCAATTTTAAAACAGGGGTGTTTCAGACCCACATGGAGGAAAAGGAAAATTTGTAAACTGAAGTTGTTTTTCACTTTAAAGTCTTCTTTAGCTACAAAGAAGAAAATGCCAAAGGTGCAAAGTATTTTAGAGCTAGAAAATACTAGGTTGTTTTTTACTCTTGTGAATATGTGTTCATTACCATCTAACATTTAACTATTTTAGTTAGAAATATAATAAATTCTGTGTCAGTTCTTTATAATGGTATAACTTGGAATTTAGATTTTAAGTTCATGTCAACAGCAGCTCCTCAGAGATGTTTGGTAGGGAAGTTGTCATTTTTTAACAGGAAATAATACTAAAATATTTGAATCATTTAATTCTGTGGAGGAAGGAAATCTCTAATAGAAGGAATTTTGTCCTACCCTTCTCTTCAATAGTAAAATTAACAACAATATGCTAAAAACAAAATCTAGCCCTTAAGAAATGCTTAGAGAAGCCTGTATTTTGAAAGATATAGTACCTCCCAAAATAGAATTTTTACTTAAAGTTATGTGAAAAACTACCTAGCCTTGATATATTTATGTTATTTTCCTCATTCTTTCCATCCTGATTGTAACTTTGTGGTTATTTGAAGCTATGGCAATAAGCCCTAAACGGGACTCACTGGGTGTTTCTTCAAATAGCGCCATTTATTGAACCTCAAACAGCTTTTTTGAGGCACTATTAATGGTTTTTTCTATTTCCTATGAATCACAAGGGCTTGAATATTCAGAACTACATTTGTTGCCTGTGTTTCCTCCTGAGGTAACCAGTATGGATTTCAACATAGTTCACATTCATAATATGACCACTTTTATCAAAATGTACTGTACTATGAAAAGTGAATTAGCAAGGTGGAACTGATACCATAGACTGGAATTTCCTCATCTGTATGTAACCATACTGTTTGACAAAGTAAATATTCCTTCCTAAATTCTTACAGGTGAGCACTTACTATTCTCTTTGATAGAGAGTGCTCTTATGATGAATAATAGCTACTCAAAACTAAAGCACATGACCTCATGGGACAGTATAGGATAGGTCGAAATGCTAGAAGGAGCACAGTCTTTGCCTAGGGGATGGTAAGAGAATTTACTATGGTGGTTTATTGAAGATTTTGAGGCATCTTGAGAAATGGATAACATTTGGATGTATAAAAGTAGATGGTGATAGAAAATTTTATGTTCTATGCATTTTACTGAAAAATAAAAAAGCAGACAATGGTGAGCACAATGAAATGTAGCAGCACAGATGGTTCTCAGGGTCTGGTGAATAATATATTTCTTTTCCAATGAGAGGCTGTTTCAAGAACTTAAAAATATTGGAAGATGATTAAAATTATTAATTAGGAAAAGGAAGATGAAATATTTTGAAGTTTTGTGAACTCAAAGCTAGGTTATTACAAAAATCACAAGGACTTAGTCACCAGAATCATCAATACTGTAAACATAGATGAATGGATGGATAGATGGATGAACAGATAGATGGATGCACAGACAGATGGGCAGATGGATCAATAGAAGAATGAATATGTGATTGAAAAACCAGTTAGTTCAGATGCAAGTAAGCCTTAAAGGTGAAAAATATTGAAATATGGTGAAAATTTCAAACATAATATGATTGATCAATACGTCATTGATGACCTTTTGAAATAGTGATTCCAATAGAGCAACAGAATTGGAGCCTGATGGGAAACAATGATAGTTGATTGATTTGCTTAGGCCAGTCTACTTCCTTCCTTTATTCAATATTTAATAAGAATGAAAATGGAAGGAATCATCATCAGATATAGTCGTTTATTTTAGCCAGCAAGAATTTACCTGCTTGCCTTTAAGATATCCCTGTGAAAATGGAAGGAATCATCATCAGATATAGTCGTTTATTTTAGCCAGCAGGAATTTACCTTCTTGCCTTTAAGATGTCCCTGTGAAAATGGAAGGAATCATCATCAGATATAGTCGTTTATTTTAGCCAGCAGGAATTTACCTGCTTGCCTTTAAGATGTCCCTGTGCCTTTCGACCACTTTTCTACTTCCTGAAGCCTCTTCTTTGCAATCAAACAATTGTAGTTTTCCTCTCTATGTTCTTAGGGAAAAAGCTAAGTTATTTGTAGTTTTCCTCTTTATGTTCTTAGGGAAAAAGCCATCCCTTCCAATTGGGTGTCGAGATTTGCTTACTTTGAACTTAGGATGGATGTTTTAAGTGAAGTTACAGCTAATCTTTTTTTCCTAATCGGAAGCTGAGCTTCATACCAATAACTGAATTAAGAAAGTCAAGCTGCAGCATGGATGGCCCTAAGGGTTTATGCTGAGGAAGGCAGTCAGAGCAAGATGAATACCATGATTTCCTTTATTTGTGGGATCTAAGAGAATAAACTCAACAAACAGAATGGGAATAAATAGACTAAGAGATACAGAGAACAGACTGATGGCTGTCAGAGGAGAAGGGGTTGGGGACTGGGTGAAAAACGTGAAGGGACTGAGGACAGATCGGTAGTTACACAGCAGCACGCGGATGACCAGTGCCCACAGGGAGTATATGTAGTTGTCTTTCATTCATCAAGTCTCTCTTCTAGGCAATTACGAGTCAGGTTAAACATTTCTGCTTATGAACTCATGGACTTTCAATTATAGAAAACATTTCAGGACTTGAATTCTTAATACATTGAGTAACTGTGGGGCCTCAACTGTATTTTCCCCAATCAATTGATTAAATACTTTCTTTTACTTACAAGTTAATGTTTATTTTACTTATAAGTTAGGAAGAAATCCAAAATATACAGTGAATACTTAATATTTGCAGTTTAGTTGATTGATTCACACTACACACCAATTATATTTCTGAAAATTTTTTAAATAAATTTTTAATTATATTTTTATCTCAAATATTTATTATATAAAGTATAAATATATGGTCACTATATCACTTTTTAGTGATTGCATTTTCCCCCAAATGCTGTACTTTTTTACATTAAAAAAACATTTTATATTGAAAAAAAATTACAAATATGACCAGATTTTAAAATAATTACATTAGAATCATTTCTGAAACATATCAAAGCTACAAATATGTCTGGAAGGAGTAAATGAGAGATTCTAAAATTCTCCAAACAAATTTTGTTACTAGGAATAAATCCATATATGCTTATGCAGCAACCAGCTTACTCAAATTATGTTAGAACACATGGTTGTATTTGGTGGTGAGAGTTAATGGGTTCACTCTTCATAATCTCACCGTTTTATTATCCTGGTGCTCTGTTCATGCACCAAAACTTCCGGTGAAGGTCAGGCAATCTACACGCTCAGTAGATGTCTAATGTATATAAACACACACATATGCACATACTTATATGTACACCTGGTGTACATATCTCCAGAGATTGAGAATAATAACCATAACTTCTAATGTTCCTTCCCCCGGTGCAGGTCTCCTTCTCCTGTTTTGGGATTTCTGATTTTCTGCAGATTAGGTATTTTTCCTGGCTTCGCACTGGAGCTCGTGGCTTTAATGCTTACCCTTAATGGAGATGCATTACAGCTGAGAAAAGTTTAAAAGCATGGTTTGCTCAGAGAAGAGACAGAACCCGAGTGGGGTGGCTTATGGCAATGGCTTCTCACTGACTCCAACTGCTGGAGCTGGTAAAATTGAGCCTAAGATTCCCGGCGAAAAAGCGAGTTTTCCAGCAAGATTGCATCTCTCTGCAAGCCGCGAGTCCAGAAATACCGTCACAACAGCTGTTCTCACGAAATATTAGCATTTCTGTGAGTGGTCTCAGCTGCTTTTCAGGAGTGCAAAGAGATGCAAACATAGAAAATGCTTCTTTTTAACAGGAGCTTGAGTTTGGAAATCAGGGATCATTCACCAGCCCCCAAAAGAAATGGAAATACATTTCTGCTTATTATTTTGTTCCCGAACTGCTATGACACATGTAGCTAACAGAACACCCTGTATTAGCTACAGAGGGAGGGGGGGAGCTGCTAGGTTTTTTGTTGCTGTCCATAAGGTGGGGGTGGTCTTACACGCCATCAATGGAGCTCTCATCGTCTGTATAACAGCAAATATCAGGGGTTGGGAAACTTGATGGCTAAGAGAGCCATGAACACCACATATTTTAAAATGTAATTTCATTAGAGCCATACAATGACCCATGTACGTTAAGCATTATCCAATAAAAATTTGGTGTTGTCCGGAAGACAGCTGTGATTGGCTCCAGCCACTCACAACATGAACATGAGCAGTAGAAATGAATGGATTGTAATACATGAGAATGTTTTATATTTTTTTGAGAATGTTTTATATTTTTAATGTTATTTTTTTATTAAAGATTTGTCTGCGAGCCAGATGCAGTCATCAAAAGAGCCACATCTGGCTCATGAGCCATAGATTCCCGACCCCTGGCATACATGATTTCATCCCTTTATGCCTTTCTACCCATGACTGAAATACAGAGACTATGAAACTGGAATGATTGTGGGAGTATATGAAGGCAATAAACTAATTTTCTGGTTCTGAACCAGAAGGGAAGTTATATCATAGATCAGCTCCCAGGAGAGGTTGAGGGTCGAGGGAGCAGGGGAGGGGTTGGTGCTGGGATGGGATTGTGCCATACGTGAAAACTTTTTTGATTTATTTTAAAATTTATTTTTCTGAGTACTTGTAGCCTATTTAGTCGTTAAGTTCCAGAAATAACACAGCTCTTCAGGGTCACATCAAAATCAGGTAGCTCCTTCAAGGCAGTAAGACACCTGTCTTCTTCTGTCTCCCACTGTTATCAGAACCTGTTTGGCTAATTTTCAAGTTCTTTTGTTTCTTCATAAATAATGGATAAACTTAATCACTTAGTTGTTTTTTTTCTTTACAGAGACAGAGTCAGAGAGAGAGATAGGAACGGAGAGATGAGAAGCATCAATCATTAGTTTTTCGTTGCACATTGCAACACTAATTGTTCATTGACTGCTTTCTCATACGTGCCTTGATCACGGGCCTTCAGCAGACCGAATAACCCCTTGCTTGAGCCAGCGACCTTGGGTCCAATCTGGTGAGCTATTGCTCAAACCAGATGAACCCGCGCTCAAGCTGGCGACCTCGGGGTCTCAAACCTAGGTCTTCCGCATCCCCGTCCGATGCTCTATCCACTGCACCACCGCCCGGTCAGGCATCACTTAGTATTTCTTAGCACAGTGCTTAATGCAACTGCTCACAAAAATTAAGGGACATTTTATTGCTTCATATTCATTTTGAAATATCCCCTAATTTTTATGAGCAGTGTATTTCCAAAGATGTTAAGATTTTATTGGGATAAACATGAAGTACTGTTTCTATCGCTGTGATTCAGTTAAGTTATTATTGATTTCTGTCTATCAATTCTTGTGTTTACCCAGTTCATTCACAAAAGATTCAAGACCTTTGAAGCCTTTAAGATGTTGGTGACTTCCTTTTTAAGAAATCTGCTTAAAATGGTATTTGGAGAGGCCATTTTCTTTATGAAACTTTACAAAGGAAGTAAACTATAAGAATTCAAACATGGAACAAACAATACACAATTCATTAAGCAGTCACATCAGACACTCACAGTCCCCTTCCCTTCCCAAATGCCAAGAACGTCAACTATTACGATGAAATTTTGAAACCATTAAATGTGACTTATGGTTTCTGGGGAGCTGGATGAAAAATATGAAGGGATTAATGAAAGGAAAAAAAAACGTAATAGACACAGATACCAGTGTGGGGACAGCAGGAGGTGGAGGAGAGTAGAGGGCGGTGGAGGGAGACGTGACTCGGGGACGTGAACACACAGTGCAGCACACAGGTGATGTGTTAGGAAATTGCACACCTGAAAACGGTATGATTTTATTAACCAATGTCAATCAATTCAATAAAAATTTAAAAGAAAAAAATTGTTTCTCTTTTTAACTCAGTCCTCATGGGCTTTTGGGACACAAAACCCCCACCCCTATTTGGCTTTTTTGTTGTTGTTAAGATTGGTATATTTATTGTAAAAAATAATTTTTTATATTTATAATATTGAATGTAAAAATGTAAAATAGTTTTACTATTTATATTAGTTCATATTAAGTAATAGTTCTTTGTCAGCAAAACATCTACATATTTAACTATGATTGTTCCTGATGTATATTACATATATCCATGTAAATACTACAAGATAAGAGTTTGGGAGTTCTTCACTTTAAAATAGTCTTTTAATGTCCTCCTGATACTTATAAATGGCTTTTGTTTTTATTTTATCAGAATGACGGCAAAGGAGAAGCTGGTGGAAACAATGTATAAATTGTCTTGACTTATGTTGGATAAGAAAATAACTCATGATTAGCATTCATAAAAAAAAATGTCCCCACACCTAAAAAATAAATTCTTTCTTGGTTTACACTCTCAAATATGAACCTGGATACTGAGAGCTTGGAGTTGAATTGTATCGTGCCCATTTCCACGCACGGCATGTGTTTTCCCAAGATTTATATTCATAGTAGTTCAATCAGGCAGTTGAACTAACTAGGGTAGTTAGAGAAAGTTCATGAGGTGACACCATTTAGATTATCTTAATTACATAGTTTATTTTCCTATTATTAAATGTTTGAATTTGAAAAATACCATTATATTATCATAGAGAAGGAATACAGGCTGGGAGAGAAAGGAAGGGAGGAGCGAAAAAGGAGGAAAGAGAATGAGCATTTGAAAGCTTAAAAGGTTATCCAGTATTAAGGATCAGGAATGTTTATACCAAGGAGATGATTGGGGAGAAACATATTTAAGGACAGGTAGGCTTTTCATAATGAGTGACTGGGCATTTAAAGAAAATATTCTAAATAAAATGAGGAAAGTAAATGGGTAGGAAAACTCAGAAACAACATTAGAGAAAAGGAAAGGTAGCATTCTGGAGAGCAAAAGGAAGCATGGCAGGTACGTGAGGCACCAGGTGGCAAAGGCTGGCACGGACCCTGGGGGCAAGAGCCAGCTGGGGCTGGGAAGGCACCGAGCAGCTGTCGCTGGGATTTAAGGGGAACCGGGCTCTGTACAGGGTACAGTCATCCCTTTGGGCACACAGTCTCACTGTCCTCTCCAGTGCTCCTAGACAGGAACCAGTGCCAGACCAACCACCGTCTTAAAATTCTGCCTAGTGGTTGGCCAGAGAAGGCGAGACCTGGCTGGGTTCTGTGAGGTCGGCTCTGTGAGTGTCCCCTTTGGCTCGCTGGAGATGCACTGGACTCATCTCCTAAGGCCGCTCTGACACTGCTAGACCGTGGGCTTGTGTGGCAAGATGCTGTCGTCCTTTAGATTTAAAGACACTTCTGGAGACAAGTCAACAAATCAGAAGTTGGCACGTGGGTCCGTTTTCCGAGCGGACACGTGCCGCTAACCAGAGGTCCCGGGAAGGAGGATGTTATCAGTGGCTGTCACCGCTCCCCCGGGGCAGCCCCCATCCTGGCATCTGACACCTTTGCTCGTTACTGTGAATCCAGCCAGTATTCCTGCCCCTCTCCCTTATTTGTACGCTTACTATAAATTAGGCTGCTGACAATCTTCAGTAAATAACTCAGTGTCATCTAGACTTCCTTTTTCCTGCTGGTACATCCTCAGCCAGTGCAATGGACTGCCTGGGCTTCCTGGACAGCAGGAAGCCTGGCTAAGGGACAGAGCTCAGCAGCAGCTGGGAAGTCACCAAGGTGCTTGCCCTCCGTGACCTAGGGCACTACCCATGTGCAATCAGGCAGAGGAAAAATCGTCTATGGAATTCGTCCCCATTTCTGGGTTCAGGTGTGCCTCCTGACACACTCGCGTGGTAGATAGTCTCATAGGACAGGCCAAAGGATTGCACAGGGCGTTTCAATTTACATGGGCATTTCTTGTGAACGGAAGCAAGAAGAATATATGTGTACTTTTTTCCTTAAAAAAATATGTATCTACCAGAGTAAGAGGTATTTGGTGAATTGATTTAACTCTAATTTTATTTATTGATGTTTATAAATGTTTAGGAAGAGAAAAGTCATCCTATGTAGTATCTCTGTAGGAAGCCAGACAGATAGGATGAAAGGGAGGAAACAGCAAGACAGCTGACTGGGAAAGAGGGGACACTCACTGCCCCTGCTGAGCCTCCTGGTGTGTGAGGAGCCCCGGAGAGTCCCAGGGAGAGGGTGACTCATCATGGTGTGCAGAGCCTCTCTTTTCTTCTTACACAAAGGAGAAGGTGCAATGTGGGAGACGGGGGGGGGGGGGGGGGGGGGGGGGGGGGGGCGACAGGTGCATTCACCGCAGAAGTGCTGATCATTGTAAAGCCTTGAGGATATAGGCATTCCCATCCCCTCCTCCCATTCCTTTCTGATTGACAGGCATAATACCACCTTCGGGTTCTTTTGTGTGTTCTTGTATTTTGTGGTAATAGAGTCTAATTACTGCATTCCCAATCATGACAGAAAAAATACTTCTTAAGGGGGAGGAAGGGGGATTCTCCTTGTTTCCACCAGCCAACATATATCAGAAAATAGACAAAAGAGGAAATCATTGATTTACAGATTATGTTCCAGGTGTCTGTACAGAAAACTGTTCAGAATGAAACACATGTCAGAGATGCTGTGAATCTTAATTGCAGGTACAACTTCAGTAAACCATATAAATAAAAAGAAAAAAAATAAAGAAAAAACAAAACTACTTAACTCATAAGTTTCCAGAACTGTTGTATTAGTAGCATTTCTCATGTAGAAAGAAATAAGGAAAAGAAATAAAGATTAAATAGAGAGAAAGAAGCCAAACATTAGTTTTGCAGCTTTTATATATGTCAGACAGTTCAGATCAAGTATCCCATTGGATTACAACAATGAGTGTGATTATTTCTCTATTTTAGAAGTATGAGTGCTGAAAACTCACCATTATTAATAACTTTCCAAAGTCACTTAAAGCTTGCAAATAGCTTTAAGTATAAAGAAATCCAGTTTTGCCCGATAACAATAGTTTTTCTACTGGCTCATCTGAGGCTGCCCTAGAATTGAAAGCTGCCTAGGTTCCCTTACAGGGTCATAGCACCGATTTACAGGAGGTGGTGGAGAGAGACTTCCCAAGGCACGCAAGCATCTCCACCAAAGCTCAGTCATACACCTGTTTCAAATGTCACAAAAATCACCGTCTTAAAAACAGATGTTGTTGTTAAGACACAGACTTGTTCCCAGGAATTTAGGACAGGTAAGAAGCAATACTCTAGTATTGCTAGGAGTTCAGAACAAGACACTAATAGTTGTTTGGATGTAAAATAGGTCTTAGAGCTGTGCTTTTAAGATCTTTAACAAAGATGATTTAGGTCAATTTACTGACAATCCATGTAGATGAATTTCACTACTTTAATCAGATCCAAGAAAATCTTCTTTGAATCAACTTGTTGTTTTGTCAAAAGGCAACAGATATTTCAACATATTCATGTGGGAAAGGAAATCGCAGTTCTTTCAGTCATATATAGCTCTCTAATTCAGAATTGCACTCTCGTAAATGAGCAACAATTTTAAAAGTGTGTTTATGAGAAGTATAGTTTCTTAACAATTCTTAAGGAAAAAAGCAGAGTTAATATTTTGCCCCGCTTCTTTCAACCCTGTAGTTATGACTGATTATTCACTGGGCGATCGAGGATTTAGCTACCTCACTCTGTTTTCCCATAAATGTTAATCGAAGGGAAGAGGCCATTTCTTAGTCATCACACAGAAAATATGTCTTTCCGAGCACAATCGTAGTGTCTGATACTTGCAACCGACATCAATGACGGCCAGACGCCATCCTTATCTCTTGGCTCACGGGAGAGTGATGGGAATTTATAACTCTCTTTCATGAACTGGCAGATACTAAAGAAAACACAATCTCAGTGTCAGTGCCTTCCCTGAAGAGAAGATTGCTCAATCCTTCAGCCACTGGCAAAGGAATACTGCTGTATCAGCCGTGGCCGCTGGTTCTGAGAAAGGAAGAAGATTACCCATTTTAAGAGTATAATAGGATAATTATTTTCACATTTCTTGAATGATACTAGTTTCTTTTAGACAAAAGCTTAGACCAAAAACAATTCAAGAAAGAAACTCGTTTTCTCTTTTCTTCAAGTAAACTGTAAGAACATTAATAACTTACATGTATTAATATTATTTTAACTTTAATTTTTAATTGATTGTGTTGACATGATTTCAAGTGTCCCACTCAATATAACACCCACTACCATCTGCATCACGCCACCCACGCCCCATGCAAAGGGTCCTTCCATTCCATTTCACCCCTGTTTTCCACCCACCCCTACCTCCATCCCCTCTCTCCCTCTGGGAACTGCTACCCTGCTTTTTGTATCTCTGTGTTATGTATATAAGATCTAGCTAATCCTGTCACCTTTTCTGATCTCATCTCCTTCGATCCCACATATGAGTGTGATCATATGATAGAAGTCTTTCTCTGCCTGGCTTATTTCACTTAGCATATTAATCTCCAGATCCATCCATGCCATCGCAAAAGGTAAGATTTGCTTCTTTTTCATGGCTGTATAGTATATTCCATTGTGTAAATGGACTACCCCTTTACTATCCACTCATCCACCATTTTCTCATCCTATACACTCCCAAGTGCATGGACTCCCAGCAGTAAACACTCAGGACTGCTTCTAAAGGAGTCCCCTCTGCCGGTGGCAGCCTGCTTGCTGGCACTCATGATGGCCAGATGGCCTGGGAATTTACATTTGTCCTGAGGTGGATTTCAACCAATGACCGACATCTCCAGGAGGAGCAACCATCCAGACCGCTTGCACATGAGCAGGGCACACCTGAGATGTGGCCCACACGGCTTCTCCAGCTCCCTGCAAGGTGAAGCTGAAATTACCACCTACTGCACTTCACTGTCACCCTTTCTTAGCCTTCCTCCTTTCCTGGTACTTTATTTTTCTTTCTGAACACAGTCCCTCATCTTTCCTGAACACAATTGTTAAGAAATTATATTAACACAGTTCTTTGTGTCAAGACCTGCTTCTGACAAATCAAATCTTTTTGTTTATTTCAGGTTCCTACGGGGTTTGGAGCTGACCAGTCATCCCTTGGACATCTGAAAATGGAGATCAGAAAAAGTCTGGTTGAAGTTTTAGGCTCTACAGGTTTTGAGGAAATGTTTTCTTAACTCTGTTCTTGTCTCTTTTATAGTACATAATACTATGCTTTCACGTTTGTCTAATTACCACATTTTTCACTACATAAAACATACTTTTTTCCCCAAAAAAGTGGAGGAGAAAATGCTTGTGCATCTTATGGAGCAAAAAATATGGTATTTTATAAAATATTTTAACACACCATTTAGTTCAGAATTTCTTTTTTCTTATTTTCCTCCTTAAAACCCTAGGTGTCTCTTATGGTCAGGTGTGTCCTTATGGAGCAAAAAATACGTTGTCTTTTAATATGTTAGATACATTCCCATCAAAGAAAAGAGAAAAACAAGTGGTGGTAGTAAAATAGTCCCCCTCACACAACAACAACAGGTAGGGTATGAAACGAACCTTGTCATACGTCCAGCACAATGGTTTCCCATTCTGACCTCTGCCCCGTTATCGTCGCAGCTGGAGCTTTCTGAGGGCCGCTGCCATTCATTCCTTTATTGTTTGGTCCCCTACTCATTTATTTACTCACGTGCTCATCATTAATAAATAGTTGTGACTCTTTTTAAAGTGCTCATTTTGTCAGTCATTGGTAAACAGTCATACATCAGAGTTACATTTCTACATGCATAGTGACTACAATGTATAACATCTGAGAAGCGTGTGCTCCCAACAATTAATAAAAGACATATAACTTGCCATATTCTGCCTTGGACCATTAAAAGATTACACATTATAGTTGCTATTAAAAGAAGACAAAACTAAAGACAGATCAGACAGTCTTGTTTGATACAAGCAAACAATACAGAAAACCTACAGCCTAAACTGACCAGTTACAATCTCAGTAGTTTTGCACACAAAAGCGTCAGGAGAGACACCTGGGTCTCTCACACGCTTTGACCAGGACTTCCTGTGCACTTAGTTGCTATCAGAGTGAGCCCTGAGAAAACTGCAAGAGTCTGAATCAGAAACACTATGAAGCCATCAGACTGTGCCCTCCCTCTGCTGAAAATTCAACATTGCCCAGAACTAATTGGCATGAGAAGCCACCCATTAAATGTTCATTCAACTAAATAATCACATTTCATTAATTTAAATACTATCCTGAAGCAATGAAATATTTCGTTCCCAAATTAGGCATGAAGTAATATTCCAAACGTTTTAGGAGACTTGCATACAATCTATTCTTGGTAACGTAAACAATGTTGCAGCACTGTCTTCCCAAAAGTTGCCTCTGACTGAGTACTAAGGAAGAAAGTAGTGGCTGTGCCTTACGCCTGCTTTAGAATTCCGTGAGGGAGGGGTGCTCCGGACCTGACAGGTTCCATCCTCTGGGCATAAAGACAGCCTTGGAACAAGAAGGCAAACCTACTGGCTTTAAGTAGCTCTGATACTCCCGGCCACTCCTTTTGTTTGCATAAGTTTGCAATTTTTATTTATCTTCTGATAAAGTTTATATTTGTATTTGAAATGGGGGGAAAGCCCTGAACCCTGGTACAGTATTTCAGTTGACAAGGTGTTCCAGTTTCATCATGGCAAATGAGGATTACCTGCAGTGCCCTGATTAGGTCACAAGGAGTCAGTCAAGACTGAAAGTACTCTGAGCAGGGAGGAGGCCTCTTCATGTATGTGTATGTGCGTATATGTGTGTGCACGTATTTTAAGAAATTATGACACAAAGAACATTTACATCTTGTCAGATTGCCAAGTAATTCATCCAAGGCAGTAAAGTTGATTTTCAGTGGGGGGGAAATAGAAATCAAGTAGGAGCCGCTAATAGAAAATACAAAAGGACACAATTGTGATATGGGACACAATTTTACAGTTTGTTCAAAAGTCTGGGAGCCTAGAGATGTGAGGTCTTGACTATCTAGCCGTGGATATCCACCAAACATTGATTCCCAGAACTGCCATTTCAGCCGACTAAAAATACTGCGTTGCTAAAGGCAAGGGAGTGTCTTAGTTCCTGAAGTTGTCTCAGCCCACGCCTTGCTGTACTAACCTACGCTCCACAACAACAACAAAAATAGACAAAAGAAGAAGAAGAACAGGTCTCTTGAAGGAGAAGGCAGAGGCCAGGAAGAGAGATATGTGACTCACACGACAGGACACATACAAGTCAGCCTGTGTTCAGGGACGACCTGAGACACATGTATTCTGAACTAATACGTTGCATAGTTTTTATAAATCTCTTCTTCATTCTTGTCTTTGAAATTATTTGCCCTTTTACTTTGAAATTTTAGTCAATGCTTTTAATTCTACAGCCAAAGGAGAGGACATTCTAGAACAAAGGATGGCATGCATACACATTCCTTTTTCCCTTGCATTCTATCAGCGTTTTCACACACCAGTAATCCAACACCAAAGACTGGCTCAGAACACAATGCGACATTATGAAAGGAGAACGTGCATTTCAGCGCCGTCAGTTTACCTAAAGATCGTACGGAACCTACTGTTTCTACTGAGGTTCGGCAGTTTTCCTTGAACAAAACCTCCCCAGCTATGTGCAAGCCTTTGGTTAATTTTCAGATCTCAGGACAATGATAATTTTGACCACTTCGCCACCATTTCTAAAGGGAGAACATATTTATGGAGGTTCCCGCCCTGAAGTCCCAGTGCCAACACCTTCCTCGCCTCCTTCTCTATTTTAAACCATTTGCCAAAGGCCATTAATTTTTCCCTAGATGCTTATTTTAATGGGGAGTAATTTAAAATGACTTGTCACCACCATCTTTCCTAATTGTGGTTTGACCTTTGAACCGTGGAATATTTTCTGTGTGTACTGGCTCTCCATACTAAAACCTCACTGCAGGCACATTATAGTTTGGGAAGCTCATTTTGGAATAAAGAGAAAATGCCATGTTTCTTTGCCAAAGTTATTCAACTTCTTCAGCAGTTCATTTTGAAATATAAAATAAGGGAGGGGATGGTCCAAGTTGCCTTCACCTCTCTAAAATATATATATATGTGTGTGTGTGTGTGTGTGTGTGTACCTAATAACATTTAAATAAAGCAAAGAAAGTGTAGGAAAGATGTGCACAGGACAAGCAGTAAATATTATAATGTGTATTTATCATCAATCATTTAATATAAAAAATCAATTGTGTTATAACTAGAGATGTAAGGTCCTTATTCTCTTTATAAAAAGATTGCTTCACAATTCATCAATTTAGCATCTTATAGATACTGACAGTTTGAATGGATCATTTAAAGAAATACAGAGCATGATTCAGAAAACATCCTCTGCATGCTTAAAGTCTTTGAGAAATAATTCTTTCTGTTTTATGATAAAAAAATTTGTTGTTTATGAAACTGGCAACTGCAGAGACCAGCAAAGAATGTCTTAAAGACCAGAAACATATTACATTATGCTTTCATTTTATCTTCCCACTTGAAAATCAGAGACTTATTTTTTTGCTTCACCTGCTTATTTAAGCTTAGTAACCAGTGTGCAAAAATGTATGCATGTCAAATCTGTCTATGTAGAAGTTACACAGCACTGCTTAGGAATAAGTGCAATTTTGTTTCCTAAATCCTTCTTTCCCCAGTTCACATGCCATTATGACAAAAGAAAAAAAACAACCTTAAGACCAAACCCCAAAGGAACAGAAATAAAAACAACAAAAACTGGAGTTTTTGCTTCACAGAGGAAACGAAAAAATGCCCCCAAGATATGGCAGAGAAGAAATAAAACAATATTATGGGCAAACAAAATACTGTTATATAACACACAGTTATTTAGACATAAGACAAGTAATTTCACGAAAATATTTATTTCCATGTGCCCTTAAATAATGTTCAGGCTTTCATCCTTGGCCTTGTTTCTCTGAATCCGTCTGATTCTCTTCCTGGCCTTCAATAGTCCTGTTCATATTAAAGGTTATATAAGAGCTCTCATTCTGAATTGGGTTTTTCTTAGTATTCCCTTGTCACAGGGAAGGCTTTGCTGCTGCCCCTGACACCGCCTGACAACTTTTAAACTACAGTCTTGCACTGTATTAGGCTGTGTTGGTCTTAGTTTCCCTCGCTTCTCTTTCTTGATTTTGGATCTGATCTCAAGAACATGCTTCATTTTTAGCTGCCTAGCCACCTACGCCCAGATTACAGATACGACAGTCCGCCAAAGCCATGGTTCTCAAATTCTGTCCTAAGATCCCACTTAAAATACCTGCTGGACCAGCCCACCAGGGGTGAACAACGACTGTGTGGGTGATGCTCACGGCCCTACGTCTGCATCAGTCAGAGTATCTGCCTCTTACCTCTTTACGTATTTGTTCCCTGTCTCAAAGTCACTTGAAAAGTTAACCAAACAAAAACAGAAGGTGAAATCATTTTTTTAAAAAGAAAGGGAAAGAGAAGAAACTTATAGGGAATTCCATGGAAACAAGAGACCCTGAGTCAAGTACACACACATGTACTCAGCACTGATTGATTTGCTTCAGTGATACCTGGCTTTCTTTTCTAAAGGCCCTGAAATAATTGTGCTTTTTCCTGTTTCTGTTAGATCTGTATATAACTATCTGGGGCCCAGGGAAAAGGACAACAGGAAAGCCATCCTACAGAAAATAACAAACCCCTTCATTTATAATCCTTTTCTCTTTTCCCTTTGCAAATTTTCTTCTAAGCAAAAACATGAAGAAAAAAAAAAGTTCTTGCTTTTAAATGCTTCCAGCATAGGTTTTACACCAGAAGTCTTTAATAAGTTTTTGGCACTACATAAAATTTTTTTGGAATCACTTCACGATGGCCCAGTATAATTTAATTATGTGCAGCAAATTTGTCCAGCAAGAATAACAAGGAAATATTTTAATGCTATTTATGGCGATGCCAATTCATTTCTGTACACCCTGTTCCTCGTTGTTTGATCAGAGCTGGCTTGGCAATGCATCATACAACTATTGCAGATAAATCTTCCCACAGCCAGTGTCTTATATATCCATCCAGCACTGCCTTCCACTTGCCCATCTGAACTGTCATCTTCTGTTTCTATGTCATTGGAAGTTTTCCAAAGTTGACTTCAATACTCTGCCTTTTTGCATTGACTTCTGCCCCTTCTGCTTGCTTAGTGGCTTATTCAGATTCTCTTATCTGCATTTCAGAACTCTGCCACTCTATTCAATTCACAGTCTTTCTGGGCTATTTTGATCTTCACATCATTTTCTAGTCCAACAAAGTAGAGATATTCCCTGCTCTGTGCGACCCTCTAAGGCCGAATCTCTCTTTGCATCGCAACCACGGAAATGGGTCATGGAAGGTCCACGCTCCATCAACAGCTGCAAATCCAAAGGCCAGTACTCCCTGGTCAGCCTCTAGTGCCAGGACTCATCTATCACAGAATAAATTAATGGCTTACCCTCAAATTCTTCACTGGCCACAGTTTCTATTTCTAGTGGAAGTAAAACTCACCAGGCTCCCATTAATCTGCAGGGTTTTTCTACAGCAAGATGCAATACACCCTCAATTTGAATCACAGGAACCACTGAAGGATCTTAAGTACTATTTCAGAGAAAATAGAGCAATAATTTCATTTTATTTCAACAACTAGAAAAAAAGGTTTTCCTTTTTTTATTATTTTTTTCTGATTTCCTTGATTTCTTAGAAAATAGAGTAGAGAGACCAGTTAAGTAATTTTGGATTAAATTTGGAAATAACTGGCCATCAGGAAGTAGTGGCAAAATGAATATCTTTATTTCTATTTCCAGTGAAAATAATCATAGAAGGAGATTAAAAATGAGCTTGCTTTCTAAGGGAAAAGAAAAGAAAAACTGTTGAGTGACTCCTGGGATTTCCAGTGTTCACGTGACTGGGATTCTCTCAACTCACACTTTCTCTGTTAGGTTAGGAAAGTACCTGCTGGCATTTGCTGCCTCTGCAGTACAACTCCACCCCATCCACACCCCACCCTTCCCAAACTGGGCTGCTTGGGAAAGTACTCGGAAGAGAGCTTAACTACATATACAGATACTTCCAACATGGACGTCATATTCTTATTTTGCACATTGACACCACATTGACACAAGAGTTAATTAAACTATCTAACTGCTCTACAGCAATGATTTTCAACATTTTTCATCTCCTGGCACACATAAACTAACTACTAAAATTTGCCAGCACACCAAAATATTAATATATATTTTTTGCCGATTTGTTTAAAAAGTAGATATCATTTGAATTCATTCATATCATACCCAACGGCTATTGTTGTGCTGCTTGTTGTCATTTTTTAATTGGCAATCTAAGGAAAAGGAGGTCAGTGCCCCTGACTGAATTGTCAGGTGTCCAATGTTTTCAAAATTCTTGCTGCACACCGCTTAAAAATCGCTGACCGATAGGAACCCATTTTATTCATTTTATTTTTTTAATTTTATTGATTTTAGAGAGAGAGGAAGGAAGAGAAGAGGATAGAAGAAGAGACAGAGAGAGAGAGATTGAAATGAAAATACTGAACAGCAAACAGTGCAAGTAAAGCTTAATTACATTCCAGAAAAACAAACACTTTATAGTTGAATTAGGAGCCACAGAATCATCAATACCTGAGAGCAATTACAAGGCAAATGAGGGTTTGTGGGGTCAAGAACTGAGCAATTTAATAATACTATGGGTTGATTGGAATAACCAGGCTCTGAAAGAGACTAAGGCACCAAAATGCATTGCTCAGCATAAAAATTCCCCACCGCAACTCTCCTCTAGATAAAGTAGGTATAGCTTAATGTCATGCAAAGTAGATTTCAAAAGTCTTAATTAAATGAGACATTTCATAATAGAGATTAATTTATCAAGAAGACATAATTCTATATGTGAATGCCAATAAATGGGCTCAAAATTAATAGAACAAAATTAGGTAGATTTAAGAGATAAATCACCTTTCTTTGCACATTCAACACTTTCTTCTAAGTAATTTATACATCCAATGGAAAAAATTAACACAAATGTAGGATATTGAAGATGCTATCAACTTACTAAACCCAATTAGCTCGTGTGGAAGACTGCCCAGCAGCTGTTGAGTGCACACAGTTTTGTAAATGTATGTAAAGCATTCACCAAAACTGGCATATGCAAATCTGAATGAAATTCAAAATATATTTCAGAAATTAAAATTTATTGACAAGAATATATTTAGACATCTCTTCGCCATATTTGAAAACTAAGTAAAATAACTTCAAAGTAACAAAGCAATTAAAGCAGAAGACATAAAACAGGAAATATTTCAAATAAATGATAATGAAAATATGACACATAAAATTTTCTGAGATGCATTAAAACAGTGCATACATATAGCAATGTTTAAACCTTTAAGAATGTATTTTAAAAACATCTAAAATTGAGCATGTAACATTTCACCTTAAGTATTTAAAGAAAAAGGTAAAGTGCAATCACACCTGGTATGTCAAGAAAAGAGTAATAAACAGCAGAAGCAATAAAATAGACAACAGTGATACAATCAGCAGGTATAAAAGTTGATTTTTTTGCCAAGTTTGATAAAATTGAAGCACCTCTCAGGAAACTAGTCCAAGAAAAGAAGAAAGACAATAATTATAAATATGAGTGATAGAGAATTACAAGAGCTCTTCTTGAAAAGCTTAATAAATAATAATCAAGAGCAATTTCATGCTAATGACAGAAGCACCCAGTTCACACATGCCTTTCATGTAAAAGCATAACTTGGAAAATGACTCAAGAAAAGAATAAAAATCAGAATTATTCTGTGTATCTTTAAAAAGCATAATTTCACACCACAAGTCTTCTTATAAACAAAACTCAAAGAATAAATACCTCCAATGATTAATTGTACTTAATCATTTATGGGCATAAAAGGCACACTTGTACAGAAAACAGAGGCAGTTAAGAACAACCATATTGGACTGACCTGTGGTGGCGCAGTGGATAAAGCGTCGACCTGGAAATGCTGAGCGTCGACCTGGAAATGCTGAGGTCGCCGGTTCAAAACCCTGGGCTTGCCTGGTCAAGGCACATATGGGAGTTGATGCTTCCAGCTCCTCCCCCCTTCTCTCTCTCTCTCTTCTTTCTAAAATGAATAATAAAAAAAAAGAACAATCATATCATAGTTCATTTTTTTATACCACCCTAAAAATTACTGAAAATTATTTAAGCAATTAGCTTAAAAATCACAAGGACAAAACAAGGAAAGACAACTCTAGCGTATAACTCCTGAACTTAGGTGCTAAACTCCTCTGTATATAAATCAACACCAAGTGAGTTATATCACAGCAATGCAACGAACCTGTCTACATAATTCACCACTAATAGAATGAAGAACAACCACTTGCTTACCTGACTCTACACACAAGAGCCTTTAATAAAATCAACAATGTACGTCATTTCCCTTATCAGGTGAGGAATTAGGAACTGTGTGTTTACAATTTTTACTTGTCTCATGGCTTGACATAGATTAAATATTCCATAGATTCCAATTAAACAACTGATGGAATTCAAAATGAATAAATAAATAGAATGTATTCATTTCTGTGATCACTAGAAGCTAAGTATTAACTGACATAAAGAAACATGTTTGGCCAAAAACACTAATTACGTCACCTACAAGGATTTATAAAACCTGGTTTCATCTTGAAACACCTGAGTAATTCCATACCAGTTTAAACCCACTATATCTCTGTATGAAGCAACAAGTCCGTGTGGTGTTTAAAGCGCTCTGGATCTTTAGGATGTATGCCTGTGCTATTTCATGACCTTCCCCTCTCCTTCCCAGGTTAGAAATAAAATTTGATGAGGAGTTGTTAGTCCTTTAGTGTTTTCTAACATGACTTTGGCCACGAATAGGCTAAATTGAACAGCCACTGCCTACTTCATCTAGCCCAGCATGAATTAAGCAGGCTTTGCGTATAAAAACCTGAAATATTTGCAGCAAACTAACCTCTAATCAGCAGAACATGAATGCAACATTCCACATAGTCAAGTAAACAGTAGGGAGTATTGCAATGATGAGGGAGTGAGCTATGCAAACATTACAATGCACAAGGGAGGTCAAAGTTAATAAGAATGTCCTAAGTTAAGGGACAATTTTATTTTATTATTTTTTTTTTGTAATGGGTAGTGGAGGAAATGGTGTTTCACAGCCTCCAAAGTCACACAAAATTAAGCTTGTTTGGCATGGTTTCTGTGGATAGATGCCAAGCGCACATTAAGGTCTGCTTTTCTCTGTTGGCATGCTAAGATTGCATTAGGCAAGGGTTTCACATCTCTAAATGGTTTCTGAGGAATTTCTTCTTGCAGTGGCCTTATCAGAAAGTATTTAAAAATACCTCAATAGAAAATCCCTAAATAGATGCTTTGCCAAAGGAAAGTGCAGGGGGTCATATCTTAATAGTGTAATCCGAGTTGAAAGAAACCCAATAAGGTAAACACAGTTTAGGCTCAAATACTGAGAAAGAAAAATGTTTTCAGAACATTAGATGATTTGTAATGCTCTTTAACAAGCTGTGTCACCACTTCCGAAAAAAAATGAGAACTAATTGAAATGCAGAGCAGACAAAACAGAATCAGCGGACTTGAAGAACGATATTCCGACTTGACCTCATAGATGCCGAAGACGTGTACAATCTCAGGGCCCATCTCACTGTCTCCACTTTTTTTTTTTTTTTTCATTTCACGAGGTTCAGATTCTCCTGCACCTACAACAGACCTAGTCTTCCCCCAAATATACAAAAAGGGCTTTTGCCTGAATCTGCTCCAGCTGGTGAAAAAGAATGCCAAGAATGCCTCCCACTCTTACTCCCCCTGCCCCCTACTTCCCTTAGAGGGAAATATATATATATGTATATATATATGTATATATATATATATGTATATATATATGTATGTATGCTGCACACTTGTGTGCACACACCTACACCTATCAAGGGTCAGAGATTTAAGGAACAAGATTGGGAAAGCTGTAGCAGAGAAAGAAGGGTGCGGGGGAAACGGTACACTGGAAAAAGCTTGGGGATGTCACAGCTGTGAGACACAGCACACGAAAAGAAGGAGATGGAATCGTCAGAATATTAAACATTCCATCTCATCCCCCCAACCTTACCACTGCCTAATACCCGTGGGCTAGAGAGGCAGGACCTGTGACACAGGACCCCAAGGAGAACGTAGGAAAGCGCACAAGCAAGAAGAAAGGCCCTGGCTGGTTGGCTCAGCGGTAGAGCGTCGGCCTGGCGTGCGGGGGACCCGGGTTCGATTCCTGGCCAGGGCACATAGGAGAAGCGCCCATTTGCTTCTTCACCCCCCTACCCTCCTTCCTCTCTGTCTCTCTCTTCCCCTCCCGCAGCCAGGGCTCCATTGGAGCAAAGATGGCCCGGGCACTGGGGATGGCTCCTTGGCCTCTGCCCCAGGCGCTAGAGTGGCTCTGGTCACAGCAGAGCGACGCCCCGGAGGGGCAGAGCATCGCCCCCTGGTGGGCAGAGCGTTGCCCCTGGTGGGCGTGCCGGGTGGATCCTGGTCGGGCGCATGCGGGAGTCTGTCTGACTGTCTCTCTCTGTTTCCAGCTTCAGAAAAATACAAAAAAAAAAAAAAAAAAAAACAACAAAAAAAAGAAAGAAAATACAAAAAAAAAAAAAGAAGAAAGACAAAGCCAGGAGATGGGGGACTGGAACGCCTCGAGCACCAATGGGAACCATATATAATACAAGTATTTGAAACATTCAGTTGACACATTGAAAACAGAAGAGATGCCAGAGGAATATATAAAATCTTCAAGGAAAACCAAAAAGGGCATAAAATAGAGATGGAGGGGGGACAAAAAAATAAATAAATCCAACAGATAGGAAATGACCATGAAAGATATCCATCTGACTGGAAATGTGAATGACCTCCATAAACACCATTAAAAGATGGAGAGTGTCAGAACGAACTAAAAATGAAGACAGGGTTATATATTATGCATAAGAAACCTACTTTAAATTGAGAGACCAGATAAGTTCAAAGTAAAGGAACAGAGAAAGGTATGCCATGTGAACACTAGTCAAAAGAAATCTGGACTAGCCTTATTAATTTCAGACAGAGCTGACTTCAGAACGAGGAGGATTATGACCAGCGAAGAATGGCCCTGCAAAATGATAAAGGGATGATTCACTCTCCATTAAGGTAAAACAATTCTTAATGTGTATCCACCAAAAAATGATGAAAAACACAGGAGGTAAAAAGTGATACAAGTTAAAGGAGAAAGAGACAAATCTAACATGAGTTGGTGTGCAAAAATGTTGATGAAATGAGCGAAGTCTCTAAGACTGAAGGCAAAGGAACTATACATAAACCCTGTCCTCTTAGTTCAAGTTACCTCCCGCAGGAGTATAGGTTAACAATACTATTCTGTGCCAACAAACTGAGATGAACTATTCAGGACACCAGAACCAAATGCAAGAGCTGCTCATGGCCAAAGTTGAAGAATTTAAAGCAGAAAATAAAAAATTATTGGAATGTAGTTTAGAGCATGAAATGCATATCCATGAATCCATAAAATGTGAATAAATGACTGGACAAATGAATTAATGGGGGAAGGGTCAACAAATGCTCCATGCAGAATAATTCCAAATAAAATATGTGGGTTCTCCACCCTCCAGGTGGTAGGAAGACAGTAAAAAGATCAGTGATCACCTGAGGCTCCAAAGGAGCAATGAGCAGGCAGGGCACAGCGGACTCTGAAGACAGTGACTCTACTCCGTCTTATAGCATAATGGCGGGAGCATGTCAGTATGCACTTGTTCAAGCTCCCAGGTGGCAACACCCAGAGCGAACTATATGTAAACAGGGGATCTGGGGCATTGATGACGTGTCTACAGAGATCCATCAGTTGTAGCACTCAGGTGAGGATGTTGATAATGAGAAATGATGTGTGTGTGGAACAGGGTGTATACGGGATGTATCTGGACCTTTCTAATTTTTCTGGACATTTAAAATGGCTCTAAAAAATGAAGCTTTAAAATATATTTAATCCTTACTTTGAAGGATATTGATGCAGTAATGTAGAGTTCTAGGTCATATAACTTTTCTTTTACTATTATAAAGCTGTTAATATTATAGAGTTTATTGGAGAAAAGAGGTAAATATACAATGACAAAGCTTTTAGTCAGTGAACTGTCATACCCACAAACTCCCCCAAATGGGGAATATACCATATGGTCTAAATAACATTGGGAGTATTTGAAAAATCTTTCATAATAGGCTAATGGCTACGTGACTTTTAAGGAACGAGTCTGCCAAGAGATGAAACAAGTGACAACGATTTCCAAGTCACTCAAGTGACAGGAAAAAAGGCATGACTCAAATTGAAGTATAACATTTAAAAGGAATGATGAAAAAAATCTGTTTTATGTACTAAATATTTTAAATGCTCACCTGAATGTGACAAGAATTCATTAAATAATTTAAGCACAGCTTTGAACACATTGTTTGCATTTGTAAAAGACTTAGGTAGATGACTGAAGGACACTCAGTGACACAGTGCGCAGAAGGGACCCATTATGAAACTAGCCACCTCTAGCCTCACATTTTAAAAAATAAAGAGTTATGAGCCTCTTTCATATCAAACATAAATGCTTCATATGTCATAGTTGCTTAAGGATGTTCTGCCAAGAATTTGCTCTTACATGCTTGATCACATTTACCAATTACAGAAGAACCTCAGAATTGAGACTTGAAATCTCATTTTGTAGCTATCACCGTTACCACTCTGAAAAAGTATCCTGTTCTTGAATCTTAATTTTCTCATTTGAATAATATGGCACTATATGTCTTAACATAAAAATGACTACCAATTTAAGGAATCTAGTGGTTTGTGTTTTCTCCATAAACAGATAATTGATTCAGGATATTGTCTTAGATTGTTTTTTAATCATTTTTTATTATGGTAAAACAATATGTAATACAAGATCTACTCGACTGCTTTTATGACAGATTTTCCAATATTTCATAAAGTTCTAATTTTCTAACGTGCTAACCATTTTCACTAATTTGCTTAAACAGGTACCAGCCTAGCCTTCAGCACATATAAAATAACAACAAAAAGATAAAATAAAAATGACTAAAAACTTTGTTTTCCAAATTTTTCTGCCTTTACTTCCTTTAGGGCTCCAAACTGATATCTTAATTTTAATATGGAGTTATCTAAGTAATTATAACTTGTCATAATGTAGACACAACTGAGAATTTCATGCAAATCAGAAGCACTCCAAGATGTCATTTATTCTAGACACCAAGTTTTTGTCATCTCAATTACCCTCAAGCCTTTTAAGGGACAGAAAGAGTTTAATTACATTCACATTAATGAATTACAAGTTAATTTTATCTACGAATAAATAACATAATACATTTAGAATTGCCTTTATTGCCTCATTTATCGGGGCTAGATGTCTTCCGGAGGCTAGCCACTTCCTTCCATGTGTTACAATAATTAAAACAAATAGATACGGATTCTGATGCCTACAACTTCTACTGTTTCATCACTGATCTATGTCCTAAACTTGACAAAACATTTAATATTTCCTTAAAATAAGTAAAATGTACCTTTAAAAATTATTTTTCTAATAATCTGTAGTTCTGGGTAACCTGAAAAACTCTTTGTCAATCAGATAAAGTTAAATTTAATTTTAATCAAAATATTTTTGAAAGCCTATCAATTAAATGAATACCTTCAAATCTTGCAAATACAGAAAGAATATGAAGATAATGATAAATGTGAGTGCAGACTACATATTTGTATATATTTCTAGTTTTTGAACATTGTCATTTTAATTGGAAAATGCTAATGTTTTAAATAAAGTAATGGGGAAATGAGAATTTTGGAAATAGGGAGCATAGGTAAGAAATTTGTTATAAGTAAATATATAATTATATAATGAATTTCATGTATTAAAATATTAAAATAGGGTGAAATATTAAGATAAATTCAAGTAGACTGACTTAAAGGGGAAGATGTACAATCAAATCATTGAAGAATGGAAGCTTGTGCCTCAGTAAAATTATTCAAATATTTAGATATAAAATTATTTGATTTTTCCTAAGTTTAATATCTGAGTAAATATCAACTTGGAGTAAAGTGATAATCATGAAAAATGTAATCATAAACATCAAGAAAGTATTTTAATAAATACCTAATTATCCTAGAGATTATAATTTTTTCTATGTATAACTACAGTGAAACAATCACTAAGCTTAACTATATTTGGCTAAATGAAAACTTCAAACATCATTGTGTCAAAATAACAAACATGATTTAAAATGTAATATATGAGCTAGAAAAAATTGATAAAATTTGAGATTTAAAAATTTTCCATCCTAATTAGGAAATTATTTTACACAAACCAAATTATAAAAGTACAGTTTAAAAAGGAATTAAGTATGTGGATGGATAATTTATACTTCAAAAAAACAAATGGAGGTTTTTATATTTTCACTAATACACCAAGAGATGAAGAGTAAATAAATAATATAGCATACACAGTGTTTTTACAAAAGCTTATACTCTGATTGGAAATCATGTTTTAAAAGCTTTAAGGAAATAAATTTTCTGAACAGAAAGTATGTTCATATATACCAAGGATTTTAGACAAGGTCATAGTCAGGAAATCCCCTTATAAATATCTTTTATTAGATTCTTTTAAAATTTCCCATGTTATGATGTTCTCTAATGACAAAAAAAAAATGTATTAAAGTAACAGGTAAAAATAAATAATACAAACAATCCAATAAACTGTTGTATACTCATGAGATAACAAACTATGGTAAGAAAACAGGCATTTCAAATAAATTAATGAAATCAGAAAGGAATTCCTATATCATGGTAAATGGAACATGCTGAATAGAAAATATTACTAAGAAACTAACTACATAAAAAATGGTATGTTGTTTCTACAAAAAAAATTAAAATATTTACATGATTAGTTGTGGCTTTAGCTTCTTTCATATTTTTTTATAATAAATGAATTCTATATTCATAATTGCAGTGTTATTACAAAGGTAGCCCAAGGATTTAAATGCAGCAGAAAGTCTAAAACAAAATCAACAGTCAGCAGTCAGGGACTATGCAAATTTCACTCTCAAGCGGAGCACTGAGGTTAAATCAGATAGAGTCAGTAAAAAGGAAAATCAAGAAAATGGAAGTTGAGGTCTAACCATCCATCAAAAATGAAGGAAGCAGTGAGTAGAGCAGACGAAATACACCCAATGCAAGCAAATGTCCTCATGAGACAACTCAGTTTTACAGAGAAAGCTGGATTTTATTTTGCCAAAGAAGCTGGAAGTGCAAAAGGTGGGTCAAATTAAGGGATTATTCGGCCATTGTGTTTGAACTATGCATCTATGAAAAGTTAGAAAGAAACTGTCAATTTCTCATTTTGAAAAAAGATATACATTGCTGACAGGTTGTTTGACTAAATTCAAATGTAGTATACTAATTCAATTCTATGTTCAAATAATACAGATATATGAAGGAGAGCATTTCAAGGACAAAATTATACTTAATTGTAACACCCTGCTTTGAAATATTTTAGTCTGTGTGACCTTTATTTTTTGTTTTTTGATGCTTTTGTCTGGTTTAGTTCATTTTAATTGTTCAGCAACTGGAAGTTTGTATTGTTTCTTTTTAAAATTATTATTATAGGCCCTGGCTGGTTGGCTCAGCGGTGGAGTGTCGGCCTGGCGTGCGGGGGACCCGTGTTCGATCCCCGGCCAGGGCACATAGGAGAAGCACCCATTTGCTTCTCCACCCCCTCCCCTCCTTCCTCTCTCTCTCTTCCCCTCCTGCAGCCGAGGCTCCATTGGAGCAAAGATGGCCCGGGCGCTGGGGATGGCTCCTTGGCCTCTGTTCCAGGTGCTCGAGTGGCTCTGGTCGCGGCAGAGCGACCCTACGGAGGGGCAGAGCATCGCCCCCTAGTGGGCAGAGCGTCACCCCTGGTGGGCGTGCCGGGTGGATCCCGGTCGGGCGCATGCAGGAGTCTGTCTGACTGTCTCTCCCCATTACCAGCTTCAGAAAAATACAAAAAAAAAACACAAAACAACAAAAAAAATAAAATAAAATAAAATAATTATTATAATACCTACTTACAATGTATGATGTTTATTGCCTCAATAATCATTATATAGAATGACCAGAGAATTTCCTTTCAAATAGATTATTGTCCTATATCTGTCACTCCATCTACATACAGTTTCTGTATTATAAATGACGCAGATAGGTTTATGCATACAAATATAGGTATATATCACTTTCATTTTTCCATGTGAACCATAGTCATACATACACACATATACTTACATTTACTTTTCATATATTAGATTCTCTCAAGAGGTCAGATCGATAATAGTATTTTTAAAAAGACTGACACATGGCAATATTATTTCTGGAAATCTTGGTATAACTACAAAAGTTATATCAGTTTTTGAATAGCAATTTCTGAAGCTTTAAAATATTTATATACATTTTTACTCTATGATATCTGAAAATAAAGATGTTCAAATATATATATATTTTATTTAACATGAAAGTGTTTTATGTATAATTTATTTATTTATTTATTTTTTACAGAGAAAGTGGTTTATTGCTTTTATTTATTTATTTTTTTTCTGAAGTTGGAAACAGGGAGGCAGACAGACTCCCGCATGCGCCCGACCAGGATCCACCCGGCACGCCCACCAGGGGGCGACGCTCTGCCCACCTGAGGCATTGCTCTGTTGCAACCAGAGCCATTCTAGCACCTGAGGCAGAGGCCATAGAGCCATTCTCAGCGCCCAGGCAAACTTTGCTCCAATGGAGCCTTGGCTGCAGGAGGGGAAGAGAGAGACAGGGAGGAAGGAGAGGGGGAGGAGTGGAGAAGCAGATGGGCGCCCCTCCTGTGTGCCCTGGCTGGGAATCAAACCTGGGACTCCTGCACGCCAGGCCGACGCTCTACCACTGAGCCAACCAGCCAGGGCTGGCGTATAATTTATTTAACCATCAACTCCTTGTGACGGTAAGCTCTTCACAGGGCACACAATATTGAACACAGGGTTTGTTCTCATGAAACTTTTTATTTAATAATTATAACAATAACAGTCCTATCTAACAGCTATTGAGCTATAAATGAGTCAGACAATGATATAATACATTAATCTGCATTAACCAATTTCCCCTCACAGTAATTCTCAGAAATATAAATAATATTTAATTCCTACTTTTTTGATGAGGGTTGTGTCATAGATAGGTTAAATCACTTGCCCACGGTTATATGTTTGTTAGTGGTAAAATGGAATTTGAACACTAATCAGCAAGAAAGGAATTTAACAAGATATGCACATATATTTACAACAGCGTATAACTTTAGCTATGAAGTAGTAAACAAAATTAGGTGGTACAGAATACCATGGGGACATCACTGTGATGTCCCTGATGGTTTTCATGGAAATGAGATGGAATCCGAGAACTGACACATAAAAAGCCAGTCTTACCATGAGTGAGGGAAGATGAAAAGTTTATGTGTATAGAAACTTGGCACATTTTACTCTTGTGTAATATTTCTTTCATGTTGTATGCCTAGTAAACCCAAGATAGCCTGGAATGATGTTTATTTACTAGATTATTGGTAATGACCTCACATTTCCTGTTCTGGAATATACTCATAAATGTATGGCAGTGGTGAGATCAACATAATCTACTTTTCTTTCACATTGTTGCTCAGAAAGTTTAGTACATGTTGGAGAAAATGATAGATACCAGGCTGACACCGAATTCCTTAAAAATGTAAGTTTTAGAAGTCTAAATTTATCATAAAATATTCTCTAGTTGTATTGCCTAGAGGTTATATAATCCAACATTCTTAAATATTAAATAAAATGAGACCTTAAATGATCAAATTTGGTTTGTAAAAGCCAAGCCAATCAGTTATTGGTAGAGCAGAACTGGACTGATGTTTCTTAGATCAAATCCAAGATAGTGATAAAATGCCATGTTCGTAATACATAAAAAAGAATATTATTTACTTCAAACATATAATTTAAAATTAGGGAAAAAAATTTGAAGACTAATATTGACAAGCATGAAAGAATGGCACACATTTTAATAGTTTCTGAAGAGCTCATCAGAATTCAAAATACCTGTGATTTTTTTATGGCTAAGATTTATAAAACAGTGTGAGAGAATTCAAATCTTTATTGTAAGTAACACATACTCCAGCCAAATTATCTGGTAGGAAAATTTAAGATGTATCTTAGTAGGAAGACAGTCCAATTCATTGATACCACCAACCACTTAATCTAACATATCAAGAGCATCACAGCAAATTTACAAATTTATTTGTGTCATGATATCAGCATTTAAAAACACCCACAGTAAATGATCTGATGTCATCATTTCTTATGGCTGAGTAGTATTCCATAGTATATATGTACAAAAGCTTTTTAATCCACTTGTCATGGATTCCACTGATGGAAAGATGGGCTTTTTCCAGATCTTCGCTATTGTGAACAATGCTGCCATAAACATGGGGGTGCATTTCTTCTTTTGGAACAGTGCTATGGTGTTCTTAGGGTATATTCCTAAAAGTGGGATAGCTGGGTCAAAGGCAGTTAGATTTTTAATTTTTTGAGGGATCTCCATACTGTTTTCCACAGAGGCTGCACCAGTCTGTATTCCCACAGCAGTGCAAGAGGGTTCCTTTTCTCCACATCCTCGCCAGCACTTATTCTGTGTTGTTTTGTTAATGAGCACCATTCTGACTGGTGTGAGGTGATAACTCATTGTGGTTTTAATTTGCATTTCTCTAATGATTAGTGATGTTGAGCATTTTTTCATATGCCCATTGGCCATCTGTATGTCCTCTTTGGAAAAGTGTCTATTTATTTCTTTTGCCCATTTTTGGATTGGATTGTTTGTCTTCCTGGTGTTGAGTTTTACAAGTTCTTTATACATTTTGGTTATTAACCCCTTATCAGACGTATTGTAGAATATGTTCTCCCATTGTGTAGTTTGTCTTTTTATTCTGTTCTTATTGTCTTTAGCTGTGCAAAAGCTTTTTAGTTTGATATAGTCCCATTTGTTTATCCTGTCTTTTATTTCACTTGCCCATGTAGATAAATCAGCAATATATTGCTGCAAGAGATGTCGGAGAGCTTACTGCCTATGTTTTCTTCTAAGATGCTTATGGTTTCACGACCATTTACAATAACATGGATAGATCCTGATAACATTATACTGAGTGAAATAAGTAAATCAGAAAAAACTAAGAACTATATGATTCCATACATAGATGGGACATAAAAATGAGACTCAGAGACATGGACAAAAATGTGATGGTAACGGGGGGGGGGGGGGGGGGGAGAGAGGGGGGGGTGGGGAGGGGCACAAAGAAAACCAGATAGAAGGTGATGGACGGAAATCTGACTTTTGGTGAGGGGTATGCAACATAATCAAATGTCAAAATATTCAGGATATGATTTCTCTGATCATATGTACCCTGATTTATCAATGTCACCCCATTAACATTAATAAAAATAAAAATAATAAAATACCCACAGTAACTTTGCATTTACAGTATTTTATTTGCCTTATGTACAGAGAATTAAAATTATTTGAGAGCTTTAAGGACAGGGAGTCATCTAGTATTAATACATAATATATAGTGGATAATAAACTCTAAGCTCCATGCTGACAGTCTATGTGTTTTGCTATTTCTCTGTGATGTCTAGAATTAAATACTACAGACTTAGCAAATGGATGCCTTAATCTACCCAATAGACACTAAATGAATAACTATTTTCCTAACATATTCCAGTTCTAGCCAGAGCAATGCCATTAATCCTAAGAAAATCATTCTTTACCACAATTTTTCCCCATAAGCCTCAGCACTAAAGGAACATTGGAGAGACAGAGAAATAGATACAACTGGGCAATATGGCCCCTCAAACTGGGGTAGCATGTGATTTTGGAAACTGAACTTGTTTGTGAGTAATAGATTATAAACTAGATCGGGAAACCAATTTGTTCTGATTTCCTTATTTCTAACACTGGATTTTATTAGGTAATAAAACAATACATATTCAATAAACAATGAATCTGATGAGTTCTATTATGAACTAAGAAAGATGGTTTTAGACCAGGGGTAGTCAATCTTTTTATACCTACCGCCCACTTTTGTATCTCTGTTAGTAGTACAATTTTCTAACCGCCCACCAGTTCCACAGTAACGGTGGTTTATAAAGTAGGGAAGTAACTTTACTTTATAAAATTTATAAAGCAGAGTTACGGCAAGTTAAAGCATATAATAATAATTACTTATCAAGTACTTTATGTCAGATTTTCGCTAAGTATTTGGCAGAATAAATCTTTAGAAACAACTTACTATAGTTAAATCTTTCATTTTATTCATACTTTGGTTGCTCCGCTACTGCCCACCATGACAGCTTGAATAGTAGCGGTAGTAACACTAGTGGGAGGTAGGGACCAGGTTGACTACCACTGTTTTAGACAGATGTGGTTTCCAAATGCTCCAGTAAACACGACACAGACAGTAACTTAAAGCAACGGCCATTGAAAACACTCAACTAAAATGTCTGTTTTCAGGGATATTCAAAGGTGCTTAGCATTTAAATGTGCCAGGAGATCCATATAAAAGTTTATCTACAACAATTGCTATAATCTATTATACCAACTTAACTTATCCAGTTGTCTGGGGGGGGGGGTGTTCCTTTGTAGAACAATGGTTACTATACTGTATAGTGATCTATGTTTTTAATGAAACGTTCAGACATGTCACTTGAAACAGTGGGTGGAGTCATGCTGCTTTTGAATCCACATGTGAATGTGCCCCTCCTAATGACTAGATCAGTGTTTTCCAACCTGCCTGTTGGTGGACCAGTCCACCAAGAATTTCATGCAAGTACACAAAAGAGTTTACCAACATGATGTTGTATGAAGATTATAGACTCAATGGTCTTAATCAAATCATTTATGTTCAGGGTGATTTCTGCCTTTGTGGCCCCCAAAATAATTCTACTGTTTTCACCGGTCCCCAAGAGTAAAAAGGTTGAAAACCACTGGACTAGATATCAGTATGCATAAAAAAATACGATTTCCCCTGATATAAAAAAATGTGTTTACCTTTACATTCAATGGAATTTAATGAAATATTTGTATAGTGCATTATGTACAAAGCCGTCTACACATTGTGGGGGGTACTGAGAAATGAGAATGCAGTGGTTCTTAGCCCAAGGGATTAACTTTACCAATTGCATATACACCCATTAAAGATAGACAGCCCCTTCCTTCTTCTAAACAATCAGTAAATACATTAAAAACATTGCAGTAACTACCAGGGTTGTTTTAGCTAGTGCCTAGCTTGCTGTGAGGCTATTTATCTCATTTTTAGAAGCAGAATCCATGATTCATGTTAACCAAATTTAGATTAAAAACAGTCATCTACCTTTCAAATACCTAATTATACTAATTTCATCTGATTCCTGAAAGGTGTTCTCTGGAACCAATCAATGGAAAAAATAGATGTAATTATAAAAGTAGAGTTACGCTGTATTTTATATGGAAGGTTTATTCTATTTATTCTAACAGAGATTAATACCTGTTATGGAGTATTCTGTCTTCAGGATCTTAACAATTACTTTAATAACTCACTTTGAAGTATTTATTTCTCTGGTGAATGTCTGGATAATAAAGTTTCATAATTTTTTTTATTGATTTTTAACTATAAAAATGTGTACCTTTAAGCATTTTTTTTTTTACATTTCTTGGGATTATACCAAGGATAATAAACCAAATTTAACTTCAATTATTAAAATGCTGTATTTGTTTTTATTTCTGCATGGAAAAATAGAACCATGCTTCAAAAGAAAATAATATTTGAAATTAAATTCTCATTTAAAATGTCAAAACAGATAATCAGTTCTTCTGCATGCTGCTGTTGTCTCTGTGGAGGCTGGAGGCTTAACTGACACTGATTATACCTGTTACTCGAATGCATTATTCATGAAATCAGTGATAGAGCATCTTCAAACAGCCTGTCATTTTCCATTACGTTCCATCAAAGAACCATATGCTGAGCTCACAGTGTATTGATACTGGGCACACGTAACGTGTACAGAAAGGCATATGGACACATTATAGGCTTTCTGATGAACTTTTAAAAAATACCTACACAGTGCTTCCAATGGCTTATATGATAAGGCTATGCTTTGACTAACAAGCTTTAACCAGGAAGGCGATAGGCAGCCACCACCTATTAGAACTAAGATGTAACACAAGCTTTCTTGGCCTTTTCCCTGACCCTTCGAAGGGGTTAACAAGGTACTTGTAAATATGAAATGTAATAAGAGCATGTGAATCCTAAAATAGTTCAACCTAGAGCAATGACGTTCAATAGTGCTAACTGTACTAGTAAGGTTTCTCGTAGACAGACAGGTCAGACAAGAGGCATAAAGGGGTTTTTCAAAGAGGTAAAAGGCACCTCGTATTTTAACAGATAAAAGCAGTGCATGTTTGTTTCATTTTGGGGCAATCAACATTTCACAAAATATACTCCCTTTAAACTGTTTAGAATGTTGGCTGACAGACCTCACAGTTCATAGAGGAGGAATCCTTGTGTCTGAAGAAGATTGACGATGTTGAAGCCCAACACCATTCAGTGACACTGGGAGCCTTTCATGCTTGTCAATGCCACGTGCCATTGGGTGATAACACTGAGTGTGTGTTCCTATTACTATGAAGTGTGGTGCTATATTTTTTATCAGTGAGAAACACAGACTAGGTTTTGATTATTCAAATAAAAAGCTGCACTCTCCTCCCTCCCTTTAGATGATCAGTTAACAATGGTGGCAAAGAATTCAAATGCTGCTGACCCTTTACCTAAGCACATTAAAGATTTACTATGTAGTTTTAAAATTAAGAAAACTCAATGCCTTTAGACATGCAACATCTTTAAAATTTGAGTTATCTCGTCTGACCAGGCGGTGGCACAGTGGACAGAGCGTCGGACTGGGATGCAGAAAACCCAGGTTCAAGACCCCAAGGTCGCCAGCTTGAGCCCAAGGTTGCTGACTCGAGCAAGATGTTTCTCGGTCTGCTGAAGGCCGGCAGTCAAGGACATATGAGAAAGCAATCAATGAACAACTAAGGTGTTGCAACGTGCAACAAAAACTAATGATTGATGCTTCTCATTTCTCTGTTCCTGTCTGTCTCTGACTCTCTCTGTTTCTGAAAAAAAAATCTTGAATTATCTCCACTTTGCACTATGGGATTATTATTCTAACTTCTTAAAAATGGAGGAAGTGAATATAATGTCATCATACAAAAAACAAAATCTAAAACTAGACAAATTCCTTTAGAATGACAATGTGGGAGGATAATTTGTGTGCTAATAATCTGGAGCTTCCCTGGTCGGTTTACAATGAATTCATAGCTTTACAATGAATTTGTAGGTTAATATTAAAGGTTAAGAATGATGTTGGTGAATTTTGAGTCACTTGAATTTTTTTTTTTTTTTACAGAGACAGAGAGAGTGTCAGAGAGAGGGATAGACAGGGACAGACAGACAGGAACAGAGAAAGATGAGAAGCATCAATCATCAGTTTTTCATTGTGACACCTTAGTTGTTCATTGATTGCTTTCTCATACGTGCGTTGACTGCGAGCCTTCAGCAGACTGAGTAAACCCTTGCTTGAGCCAGTGACCTTGGGTCCAAGCTGGTGAGCTCTGCTCAAACCAAATGAGCCCACGCTCAAGCTGGCGACCTTGGGGTCTCAAACCTGGGTCCCCCACATCCCAGTCCAATGCTCTATCCACTGCATCACCGCCTGGTGAGGTGAGTCATTTGAATTTTGAGTTTAAGACCAACCTCATTCCACAGAAAATGTATTTTTGAGATTAGTTGGAACGTTAGAAATGCAACTATAAAATTGCATATGTTTGGAGCGTCTGTTCACTGAAATCTATTACTATAAGCCACTGGTATTTACCAGAAGCAATAGAGATTTATGGCTGAGATGCTACAGGAAGCAATGGATCCTCTTTTTTTTCATCATGCATTTTTAAAAATTTTAGAGAAAGAGGAAGTAATAGTGAGACAGACAGAAACACTGATCTGTTCCTGCACATGCCCTGAGCTGGGACCGAACCCACAACCCCTCTACATCCGGATGACTCTCCAACCAACCAGCTGAGACATCTGGCAAGAGCTTCATGATGCATTAGATCCCAAATAATTTGTATTTATTAAACTGTTTTTTTTTTTCATGATGGTTGGAAACCTATTACATTTCAGTCACAAAAAGTGACAGGAAATACTACTTATGTGATCCATGGTTAAGAATGATATAACAGGAAGCCAGGATGAATAATGTATATGTTAAAAATATATACAATACATAAAATACACATATAGTTGTATACACAAAGCACATACACATTTAAAAAAAATAGGAGTAACAGCTTAAGTTTTTTTAAGAGGCAAGAATAAAAACCTTGTCTCACATATATGTGTGTGTGTGTGCCTGTATATACACACATATATATATGGGTGTATGTGTATATATACATATACAATTGCTTTGTAAACTTGTTCATGTTTCACAGTATAGAGATTGGCAATTATTTTATACTCTGATCAGTTTTGTCATTGTAGCCTTCAGAATCATTATCAAAAGGATTAACCTACTTAGCTACAATTCTATTAAAAACTGACCTGTGCTATATTTTATTACTGACATGTTTTGATTTTACATTTTAGTCTGTTTATAAATATTATTTTTTAGAAATAATAGGTGTAGTAATCAAAGTTAATTTTTTTAATTGGTAGAGTTCAAGCTTTGATCACTGATTAGATGTTTACTATAACATGATATTTCACATACAAACTATTACTTTATAATTTGCTTGATTAATACTTTCTGTAATATCACAACTGATATATTTTCAGATCACCCCACAAAATTTTTCAAAATATAATTATTATTCAAAATACAATTAATCTAATAACAATTTTAAGTCTGGATTACAAAGGTAAGATGAAACCTTGGTCAAGATAAAAGTTTAAATTCACATCTACTTTTAAACAAATGCAGTTTTTATTTACCTTCATGACTTATCATGCACACTCCCTCCCACAATTTATATTGCTACGCTATTAATACCCTCACCAAAATTTCTCACCTCACCTTTATGATAACATAGATGATTTTTCCAAGTGTTGTGTATACTTTGGCAATAACTACCTAATAATCATTTATTTTCTTCTAGAGAATTAGTTTATATAAATATTAAATTATTTCTAATAGAACAGCATGCAACTCAAAAAATACTGATTTGATGGTCTTGGTAGGGTATTCTGTTTTAAGCCCTGTAAAGCTTTTGATTTCAAGCTTGATTTTTGAAGCAATAATGTCTTAGCTAGTAAAAGTGTCAGCCTCGTGGTAGATAACGTAGTGATGTACATGAAATGTAATAGTGGAAAGATGTTTCTCAGGCTTTTCATTATAAATATTCTATAAATGTTGACCTCTACCCAGCCCCTTGGAGATTTAGGTGTCTGTTTGAATATCCCAGACAAATTTTGTCATATTACTATATTCTCATACGCGCCTTTTGAAATTGTGCTCTTAAAAATGACACCATTTATGGAACCCATAAATAATATGATTTCTCTGGAGTTTTAGGTGATTCTAGTGAAATATTGAAAAGCATGCTGTATTAAATATAGTGATATTAGAATTTTTCTCTAGGCGGTTAGATAAGGGGCTTAGAAAGTATTTAAAGACCAATCAGCTGGCCCTTTATTTAGTGCTTCATAAATATACAATGTAAGTAATGTATGGAGATTTTAGCAACTTGCCTTCAAATGATTGTTTTCTACTTCAAATAGATTTTAAGACACTTCCATAAATTTTCTGCAGTATTTACCACTTAATAAAATTAAAAACTGGATTATATTATTGAAACGAGCTCTCCCCCACCTCCAATGTTAAAAGTACTCTGTTTTTTCCTTCTTTTGCTCTCACATTAAGGTCATTAATGTTCTAAGAAGTGGAATCGGAGGAATTATAGAAATATTTTAAACCAGAAGGCTATTTAAATATTATTAGGACTCCATCTCAGTTTGACAAAATGAGACTGTATCCCATGGAATTTGACCTTTGAGGGACATCAGTAAGTAGGTCAGCAGCAAAACAACAGCAGAATAACCCATTTCTTGTGAGGTATTTTGAATAGGTTTCTTGGTACCCATTTCCTTAGTCTAATACTCTATATAGTCTTCCAGTAAATCCCATCAGGCACTCAATCTCCATCCAATACACGTATTCTCTAGATTGATTAGAGAATATTAAGTGACTACCTGACTGGGCAAAAGATTGTTAGAAGCGATGTTCAAAGAAATGAGTAATATTCAGAAGTGGATCCTTGATGTATTTGGGTCTACACAAGTACAAACCAGCTAATAATCAAATATTGCAATATAGTACACATACATGCAATCGCCTGATGGCCAACTACATCATCTCTTGAATAAATTCTCTATTAAAGGCAAAGCTTGGAGAGCCACCAAGAATTCTATGGCTGCAGAATAAGGTAGTTGAATAGCCATAAATAAAAACAAGTTAAGGCTTTTGAAGATGGCAGCGGAGTAGGCGGACGCACAGACGCCCAGCTCTCAACACCAAACTGGAATACAAATCAATTTAGGAAAAATCAGCATGAAAAACCAACACTGAACTGCAAGAACAGCTCTCAAAAACCAAGGAGCAAAGAGGAAGCCACAATAATTCTGGTAAGGAGTGCCTGAATCTCCTCTGCTTACAGGAACGGAAGGGGGGGGCGTGAGGCTGAGAGCCCAGAGAGGATTTCACAGAGGAAAAAGAGCAGAAACTACTGCTCACAGCCACTTACCTGGCGACCAGGGAGCAAGGTGGGTTGAAAAGACCAGCTTATCTCCCAAGTGGAAAGGTCGTGGAGAGGGACAGACTGTGAGGGGATAAGGTATGCAAGAAACGAAATAAAAAAGCTGACTCATTAGTGCTGGAGGCGGCCATAGCTGGGGGAGGGACTGAACCTTTCACAAAACAGAGCTGAAGTGCTTCCGGATCAGAGATCTCCGGACATCTATCCAGCTCCAATCAGCGCAACAAGACACAGCTGAAACAAGAAGTGGGGAGGAGGAGCAGTAACTCAGGTCTCCATGGAGATCTGAGATACACCTCCCCCTACTGAAGCTGAGAAAAAACCCTGCCCCCAGTGAGATTAGTTGGTGGAAGAGACCTTCAGCGTCTCAGGTTACACCCACAGCATTCCTGGTTACAGTTTCAAGGAAGCCACCTGCTGAGATCAGTTAACAAGACTATCACCTGTTAAGAAAACAAACAAATCAAGACTTCAAAGCTGCCCAAATCCGAAAGTGGATTACAAATAATAGCTGATACCAACCCAAGAAGACCTAGAAATAACACAACTGAAAACTTGAGGCAGACAACACCAAGCCTAGACTCAAACAACTCTACAAATAAAACACCATTATGAGAAGACAAAGGAGTGCAACCCAAATGAAACCACAAGAGACACCTTTGAGAGATGAGCTGAGTGATATGGAAATAATCAAACTTCCAGATGCAGAGTTCAAAATAATGATTGTAAGGATGCTCAGGGATCTTAGAACAACAATGGAGGGGCAGTTTGAAAACCTAAATAAAGAAATAGCAAGTATAAAAAAGGATATTGAAATATAAAAAAGAATCGGTCAGAGATGACAAATACAATATCAGAAATGAAGACCACAATGGAAGGAATTAAAAACAGGATGGATACAGCTGAGGATCGAATAAGCAAGTTGGAGGACAACTGGAATGAAAGCATGAAAGCAGAGAAGAAAAGAGAAAAGAGACTCAAAAATTCAGAGGAAACACTTAGAGAGCTCTGTGACAACATGAAGAGAAATAACATCCGCATCATAGGGGTTCCTGAAGAAGAAGAAAAAGAACAAGGGATAGAGACTTTGTTCAATCATATCATAACTGAAAACTTCCCTAAATTAATGCAAGAGAAATCCAAGAAGCACAAGTCCAAGAAGCACAGAGAAATCCATTAAAGAGAAACCCAAAGAAACCTACACCAAGACACATCATAATTAAAATACCAAAGCTAAGCAATAAAGAGAAAATATTAAAAGCTACAAGAGAAAAAAAAGTTATCACCTACAAAGGAGCCCCCATAAGGATGACATCCGACTTCTCAACAGAAACACTTGAGGCCAGAAGGGAATGGCAAGAAATATTCAAAGTAATGCAGAACAAGAACCTACAACCAAGACTACTTTATCCAGCAAGGCTATCGTTTAAAATCGAAGGAGAAATAAAAAGCTTCCCAGACAAAAAACAACTCAAGGAATTCATTACAACCAAACCAACGCTGCAAGAAATGTTAAGGGGCCTGTTGTAAACAGATCAAAGTTGGAAAAGAATATAGCAAAAAAAGGAATACACCTTTAAAGAAGAAAATGGCAATAAACAACTACATATCAATAATAACCTTAAATGTAAATGGATTAAATGATCCAATCAAAAGACATAGGGTAGCAGCGTGGATAAGAAAACACGACCCATACATATGTTGTCTACAAGAGACACACCTTAGAACAAAAGACACACATAGACTGAAGGTAAAAGGATGGAAAAAAACATTTCATGCAAACGGAAATGAAAAAAAAACTGGGGTAGCAATACTTATATCAGACAAATTGGACTTTAAAACAAAGGATATAGTAAGAGATAAAGAAGGCCACTACATAATGATAAAGGGAGTAATCCAACAGGAAGATATAACTATTATAAATACCTATGCACCTAATATAGGAGCACCCAAATATATAAAGCAGACTTTGATGGATTTAAAGGGCGAGATCAACAGCAATACTATAATAGTAGGGGATTTCAATACCCCACTAACATCACTAGATAGATCCTCAAGAAAGAAAATTAACAAAGAAACAGCAGACTTATTGGAAACACTAGATCAACTCGATTTAATAGATATCTTCAGATCCTTTCACCCTAAAGCAGCAGAATATACTTTCTTTTCAAGTGCTCATGGTACATTCTCTAGGATAGACCACATGTTAGGGCACAAAAGTGCTCTCAACAAATTTAAGAAGACTGAAATCATATCAAGCACTTTCTCCGATCACAATGGCATGAAACTAGAAATGAATCACAGCCGAAAAGCTCAAAAATTCTCAAACACATGGAAACTAAATAGCAGGGTGTTAAATAATGAATGGATTAAGAATGAGATCAAAGAAGAAATAAAAAAATTCCTAGAAACGAACGACAATGAGCATACAACAACTCAAAATTTATGGGACACAGCGAAAGCAGTGCTGAGAGGGAAGTTCATAGCACTACAGGCACACTTTCAGAAGCTAGAAAAAGCTCAAATAAACAACTTAACCCTGCATCTAAAAGAATTAGAAAAAGAACAGCAAGTAAAGCCTAAATGTAGTAGAAGGAAGGAAATCATAAAGATCAGAGCAGAAATAAATGACATAGAGGCTAAAGAAACAATACAGAGGATCAATGAAACTAGGAGCTGGTTCTTTGAAAAGGTAAACAAGATTGATGAACCTTTAAGTAGACTCACCAAGAAAAAGAGAGAGAGGACTCAAATAAATAAAATTAGAAATGAGAGAGGAGAAATAACAACTGACACAACAGAAATACAAAATATTGTAAGAAAATACTATGAAGAACTGTATGCCAAAAAACTAGACAACCTAGATGAAATGGACAAATTCCTTGAAACATACAATCTTCCAAAAATCAATCTGGAAGAATCAGAAAACCTAAACAGACCAATTACACCAAATGAGATTGAAAGAGTTATCAAAAAACTCCCAACAGAGAAAAGTCCAGGGCCCGATGGCTTCACAACGGAATTCTACCAAATATTCAAAGAAGAACTAACTCCTATCCTTCTCAAACTATTTCAAAAAATTCAAGAGGAAGGAAGACTTCCAAGCTCCTTTTATGAGGCGAGCATAATTCTGATTCCAAAACCAGGCAAAGACAACACAAAGAAAAAAAATTATAGGCCAATATCTCTGATGAATATAGATGCTAAAATCCTCAACAAAATATTAGCAAACCGGATCCAACAATATATGGAAAAAATCATACACCATGATCAAGTGGGATTTATACTGGGGAGGCAAGGCTGGTACAATATTTGTAAATCAATCAATGTGATTCATCACATAAACAAAAAGAAGGAGAAAAACCATATGATAATTTCAATAGATGCAGAAAAAGCATTTGATAAAATCCAGCACCCATTCATGATCAAAATTCTCAGCAAAGTGGGAATACAGGGAACATACCTCAACATGATAAAAGCCATCTATGAGAAACCCACAGCCAACATCATACTCAATGGGCAAAAATTAAAAGCAATCCCCTTAAGATCAGGAACAAGGCAAGGGTGCCCCCTATCACCACTCTTATTTAACATAGTCCTGGAAGTCCTAGCCACAGCAATCAGACAAGAAGAAGAAATAAAAGGCATTCAAGTTGGAAAAGAAGAAGTAAAACTACCATTATTTGCAGATGATATGATATTGTATATAGAAAACCCTAAAGTCTCAGTCAAAAAACTACTGGACCTGATAAATAAATTCAGCAAAGTGGCAGGATATAAAATCAATACTCAGAAATCAGAGGCATTTTTATACACCAACAATGAACAGTCAGAAAGAGAAATTAAGGAAACAATCCCCTTCACAATTACAACCAAAAAAATAAAGTACCTAGGAGTAAACTTAACCAAGGAGACTAAAGACTTGTACTCGGAAAATTACAAAGCATTGATAAAAGAAATCAAGGAAGATACAAACAAGTCGAAGCATATACCATGCTCATGGTTAGGAAGAATAAACATCATTAAAATGTCTATATTACCCAAAGCAATCTATAAATTTAATGCAATACCAATTAAAATACCAATGACATACTTCAAAGATATAGAACACATATTCCAAAAATTTATATGGAACCAAAAGAGGACACGAATAGCCTCAGCAATCTTAAAAAAGAAGAATAAAGTGGGAGGTATCACACTTCCTGATATCAAGTTATACTACAAGGCCGTTGTACTCAAAACAGCCTGGTACTGGCATAAGAACAGACATATAGATCAATGGAACAGAACAGAGAACCCAGAAATAAACCCACAGTTCTATGGACAACTGATATTTGACAAAGGAGGTAAGGAAATACAATGGAGTAAAGACAGCCTCTTTAATAAATGGTGTTGGGAAAATTGGACAGCTACCTGCAAAAAAATGAAACTAGATCACCAGCTTACACCACTCACAAAAATAAACTCAAAATGGATAAAAGACTTAAATGTAGGCCATGAAACCATAAGCATCTTAGAAAAAAACATAGGCAGTAAGCTCTCCGACATCTCTCGGATCAATATATTTGCTGATTTATCTCCACGGGGAAGTGAAATAAAAGACAGGATAAATAAATGGGACTATATCAAACTAAAAAGCTTTTGCACAGCTAAAGACAACAAGAACAGAATAAAAAGACAAACTACACAATGGGAGAACATATTTGACAATACGTCTGATAAGGGGTTAATAACCAAAATTTATAAAGAACTTGTAAAACTCAACACCAGGAAGACAAACAACCCAATCCAAAAATGGGCAAAAGAGATGAATAGACACTTCTCCAAAGAGGACATACAGATGGCCAATAGGCATATGAAAAAATGCTCAACATCACTAATCATTAGAGAAATGCAAATTAAAACCACAATGAGATATCACCTCACACCAGTCAGAATGGCGCTTATCAACAAAACAACACAGAATAAGTGCTGGCGAGGATGTGGAGAAAAGGGAACCCTCCTGCACTGCTGGTGGGAATGCAGACTGGTGCAGCCACTGTGGAAAACAGTATGGAGATTCCTCAAAAATCTGAAAATCGAACTGCCTTTTGACCCAGCTATCCCACTTTTAGGAATATACCCCAAGGACACCATAGAACGGCTCGAAAAGGAGAAATGCACCCGCATGTTTGTGGCAGCATTGTTCACAATAGCGAAGATCTGGAAACAGCCCAAGTGTCCGTCAGAGGACGAGTGGATTAAAAAGCTTTGGTACATATATACTATGGAATACTACTCAGCCATAAGAAATGATGACATTGGATCATTTACAATAACATGGATGGACCTTGACAACATTATACGGAGTGAAATAAATAAATCAGAAAAAAAAACTAAGATGAATCCGTACATAGAAGGGACATAAAAATGAGACTCAGAGACATGAACAAGAATGTGATGGCAACAGGGGTGGGAGGTGGGGGGAAGGGGGGAGGGGGTGAAGAAGGAGAGAGGAGTTATGGGAGGGGAGGGGCACAAAGAAAACCAGATAGAAGGTGACAGAAGACAATTTAACTTTGGGGGAGGGGTATACAGCACAATCAAATGTCAAAATAATCTAGAGATATTTTCTCTCAACATATGTACCCTGATTTATCAATGTCACTGCATTAAATTTAATAAAAATAAAAAATAAAAAAACAAGTTAATTCCCTAATTTTTAATATATATATAAAAAATCTGTCTAAAAAGTAGGGGTTCCACCTGACCAGGCAGTGGCGCAGTAGATAGAGCTTCAGACTGGGATGCAGAGGACCCAGGTTCGAGACCCCGAGGTCACCATCTTGAGCACAGGCTCATCTGGTTTGAGCAAAGCTCACCAGCTTGGACCCAAGGTCGCTGGCTCGAGCAAGGGGTTAGTCGGTCTGCTGAAGGCCCGCGGTCAAGGCACATATGAGAAAGCAATCAATGAACAACTAAGGTGTCACAACGAAAAACTAATGATTGATGCTTCTCATCTCTCTCTGTTCCTTTCTGTCTGTCCCTATCTGACTCTCTCTCTGTCTCTTTAAAAAAAAAGTAGGGGTTCCTATAAACGTTCTAAAAGAATCTTAGTAACATTTACACTAATACTATAATACTTTATACATAGTATAGTATCAAAAAATCCTTTGGTAGTCAATAAAGGAAGTGATCTAGTACTTTATGAAAGTAGACTTTCTTGTTTGAATTTACCAAGAGCTAGTCAAACAAGGACCCATGGATTCAGCTATAGCTCAGGATCTCTCCTCAAATATATCAGGCAGAAACGAGATAAAGTCTTTCAGAGGGAATTATTTGGTTGTTTTGATTTTGGGTTTTTTTTGGCTGAATACTGGGTGGTAATGTTATAGTTTAACGGACTCCACCATTTCAATGATGGTAGAGGGTATTCCTTTATCAGATGCCACATGACAAATTTTGGTTTCTCTCTTCAATAGAACAATCAACAACAAATATGTTCAGTAAGATATTTGGCCATAAAAATCAAGAGAAAATGCAAATACTAATATACTAATGAAATAATGGGAATAATCTAGATGGTAAAATACAACCATTTGGCGAGTCCTGCTAATGAACCAGTCCAAAAGAACTTCCAGCATCAGAAAACATTGGCACACCTACTTGTGCCATCATACACAATATTTTAAGGTAACAAAATTTTGAGATCATATTGATTGGTCCATTGATAGACAGAGAGACAGACATTGACCAGTTTAGAGGCTAAGTATAGGCGAAAGACCAAAGAAATAAAGGAGGCTAAAAGGGAAAACACTAAAGTCAGCAAACTCTCACAAGCAGTTTTATAAACAAAATGTACAACTTTTAGTTTTCCTATGGATGTGTCATTTTTTAATTTTGATTAAAATTTTCTCTATATTTCTTTTCTGCTAACAATATTTTAGGTGGGTTTATTGGTATTTGATTAATTGTATCCCTTAATGAGTAGGTTATACACATGCACAAGCAATGAGAAATTTGGACTTACCTCTAGACATAGTATGTAATAAAACTTTGGACTGTCTATGGCAAAAAGTTTCAGTAGTACATGAATAGTGGTCTTGGTGGAACTATTAACATTAGTTTCTATGGAAAGATGGGAATACATTAATGTTTATAGCTAAAATTGTAGACTAACTGGACCATTATGATTTTTGGCTGCTTAGTATCTATGTTTAGAGATTTTATACTGTTGTAAGTCTGGGGAAATGCCACCATCTAGTGAATTTAAATGACATTTGGTCCTTGATGTTTGGGGATTAGTCACTGAAATCCTACACTTAAGGAATACCATATACCAGACACTATTCAAGACACATATAAAGTATATTCATGGAAGGTTATTAGAAGTCAAATTTTCTAAGACAACAAATACATAAATGCTACACATTAAGTATAACAACAACAAAAATCCCCCCAAAATATCGAATTAATGCAGGACGAGAATCTATCTTGTATTAACACTGGCTAGAGAGTGAAGTTGTAAAATACAACCATTTGGCGAGTCCTGCTAATGAACCAGTCCAAAAGAACTTCCAGCATCAGAAAACATGTCAATGGAAAGGTACAAAGGATTTTTTTTTATATATTTAATGTTATTTTTTTTTATTAAAGATTTGTCTGCAAGTCAGATGCAGCCATCAAAAGAGCCACATCTGGCTCACGAGCCATAGATTCTCGACCCCTGATCTAATGTAAGATAAAAAGTGGAAAGTTTCCTCTGTTTCCCCTCCCTAGAGAGAGCTACTCTTTTTTTAATTAATTTTAATGGGGTGACATTGATAAATCAGGGTACATATGTTCAGAGAAAACATCTCTACATTATTTTGACCTTTGATTATGCTGCATTTCCATCACCCAAAGTTCAATTGTCTTCCGTCACCTTCTAACTGGTTTTCTTTGTGCCCCTCCCCCAACAAAGGATTTTTGAGGAGACAATAACATTTTGTATTGGCAGCAGATTTCCTGACTGTTGGGAGTAGAGTAATTAAAGCAATGGAAAAGGAATTATAAGGCTATGATATTTTGCAAGGACATCGATAATGAGAACTGAGGCCAAATATCAGAATATGTGAAGGAGTATGGAAAAAACCCCATAGGCAGAAGTTACTGGCCCCTGGAGAACTTACACAAAGAGATGACTCAGTAGGGGAGCTGGCCACGCCAGAAACCACAACCGTGTGATTAGAGTGGTATGACATTGAGTCACATACCAGCCCAACCTCTGAAGAGGGGAGACAGATTGAGTTCAACCTCTGATCCATAATTTTGTCAAGTGACACCCCAATAAAACTTCTTGACACTGAAGCTTCAGTAAGCTTTTATGGTGTGATACCACATGCATATTATTAACACATCAATGTGATCAATGCACTGGTGACATGTCCTGACCCCATGAGGAAAGAATAAAGGAAGTATCATATTTGGGACCTTCCCAGACCTTACACTATTCATCTCTCCTTTTGGTTTATTCTAATTTGTAGATGTCTGATTTGATCCTTTCCACTGTAATAAAGTTCTAGTAGTAAGCATAACTTCCTGAGTTCTGCATTGTTTCAGTGAATTATAAAACCGGAAGGGTGAGTGGGAACTCCTGAATTTGCCCTCTGTTGGTCAGAGGGAGGGTAGCCCATGCAATCCTCAAGCTTGTGGCTGATGTGTGAGATGAGCCCTTTGTGGAGGAGTCTGTCTTCATCTGTGAGGTTTGGACTAATGCCAAGTAGTGGACATCAGAAGTCACTGCATAACTGCACATGTAAAATAGGAACTTTTTTTTTATAGCGTGCCCAAAGAGAATGGTTGTGAGCTGTACTTGATTCTGCACTATTTGTGTTAAAACAAAGAAGAGAAATCTAAGAGCAATTTTTATTCCAAGTAATATTTAGTCTGTATTTTGGTTATAATTGCAGCATTCTAAAGAAATTTACTATAAATACATTTCATTGCTTGTTTAAAAGGAAATAAAATGCTGTGTTGTCAAATCTGTTTTATGTTTAAACAATTTAATCTTGTTATTTGAGTTATAACTCATTATAAGAACTCAGTCATTCTGCTCTTTGTTTAGAAGATACTCTCATATATCAATTGCATTAATGAGTAAATAATTCACTTACTTCCATCCTGAAGCAAAGTGTAGAGAGATGATTGACTTATCGTTTGGTGCACAACTCATTCGAAGAACTCATTTTGCTCTTTGTTTAGAAGACACTCTCAAATACCATTTGCATTAATGAATAAATAAGTCACTTACCTCCATCCTGAAGTGAAGTGTAGAGTGATGATTGACTTATCGTTTGGTGCACAACTCATTCGAAGAACTCATTTTGCTCTTTGTTTAGAAGACACTCTCAAATATCAATTGCATTCATAAATAATTCACTTACCTTCATCCTGCAGTGAAGTGTAAAGCATGGTTGAGATAATGTGTATGATATACAAGTAAAAAATTCAGTCATTCAGTTATTTATGACAATCTCAATATCAATTCCATTAATAAATAATTCACTTACTAACATGATACTAAAGAACTCTTAACATGTATATAACATGATATTAAGGAACCATAAAGTTCTCACCAAAAAACTACTAGAACTGATAAAATAAATTCAGTAGAGCAGTAGGATACAAAATAAATATCCAGAAATCATTTGCATTTTTACACACCAATAATAAACTGTCAGAAAGGGAAACTGAGGAGAACAATCCTACTCATAATTGCTTCAAAAAGAATAAAATACCTAGGAATAAATTCAACTCTGACTAAAGATCTGTACTCAGAAAATTATAAGACACTAAAGGAATCAATTGAGGAAAATACAAATAAGTGGAAGTATATATAATTAATGGATATGACTAATTAACATCAATAAAATGTCCACATTACCCAAAGCAATCTATAGATTTGATACAATTCTTATCAAGATACCAATGGCATACTGCATAGAACTATAACAAATATTCCAAAAATTTACATGGCACCACAAAAGATGCAGAATCTTTCTCTACAACAACCTGGAGAAAGACCAAAGTTGTAGGAATCATGCTACCTGATATTAAACTATACTAGAAGGTTATAGTAATCAAAACAGCATGGTACTGGCATATAAAAACAGATATGTAAATCAATGAAACAGAATAGAGAACCCAGAAATAAACCCACACCTGTACAGTCAATCAATATTTGACAAAGGAGGAAAAATACACAATAGAATAAAGATAGTCTAGTCAATAAATGGTTTTATGAAAATTGTACAGCTATATGCAAAAAATGAAAACTAGACCACAATTCTTACACCATACACAACAATGAACTCAGAATGAATTAAAGATTTAAATGTTAGACTCAAAACCATAAAAATCCTAGAAAAAAACATAAGCAGAAAATCTCAGGTATATTCTCACAGTAATATTTTTCCTGATATATCACCTTGGGGAAGGGGAACGAAATTAAAAATAAACAAATGGGACTACATCAAACTAAAAACTTTTTGCACGGCAAAGGAAACCAACAAAATAAAAAGACAATCAATGAATGGGAGAACATATTCACCAATACATTTAGTAAGAGCTTAATATCCAAAATTTATAAGGAACTTATAAAACTCAACACCAAAAGCCCCCAAATACTCCAATTAAGACATGGGCAAAGGATCATAATCTCCACGTCCATCCATACTATCACAAACAATAAGATTTCCTTCTATTTTACAACTGAGACCTATTTCTGTAAATATACCATAGCTTTTTTAGTCTACTCATCAACTGATGGCCAGTTGAATAATAAACAAATAATGTATTATAGAATTATACACCTGAACACCACATAATTTTATTAACCAATGTGACCACATTATATCCAAATAAAAAATTAGGCCCTGGCCAGTTGGCTCAGTGGATAGAGTGTTGGCCTGGCATGTGGATGTCCTGGGTTCAATTCCTGGTCAGGGCACACAAGAGAAGCAACTATCTGCTCTCCCCTCTTCCTCCCCCTTCTCTCCCTCTTCTCTTCCCCTTCCACAGCCAGTGGCTCAATTGGTTTGATCATTCTATCAGGTGTTAAGGATGGCTCAGTTGATTTGAGCATCGGCCCCAGACAGGGGTTGCTTGGTTGATCCCAGCCAGGGTGCATGAAAGAATCTGTCTCACTATCTCCTCTCACCTCATTTAAAACAAACAAAAAAAATTCACTTACCCCCATCCTGCAGCGAAGTGTAGAGTATTGATTGACTTACCATTTGTGGTACATTCATCCAGGATGACGGTTTTCTCATGAAGCAAAAATGCTTTTCTTTATTCCTTGTCCAAATGCCCTGAGAAACCATACCAAAATAGTTGATGTGTGTTTATTCATGCTTGCAACTTTATCAAGTGAAACTAGATAGCTGAAAAATTGGACTAAATTATACACACGGTTTGGGTTTGTAGCTCAGTCATCATTGTGTCTTCCTCACCTAGCAAATACCTGTTAAATAATACAAAATCAGTAAATGCATAATATGCTGAATTGTGGATGGCTTTCCATAACTGATAATGCATCTAATGGACTATTAGAATCTGAAATATTCAGTCCAGGTACAGGATAGTTCTTTAAATGGTACCCTTTACATTTAAATATTTTTCAGAATATATAAGGGCTATTTTTAAAAGGTCTCTATCAGTTGTATATCCATTTTTCTAATGCTCACTTGATAAGGGGTAACACAGAAGTGACATTCAAATCACCCAAAATAGTATGTTTAGCCAACTAGAAAAGGTACTTTGTTTCCATGTTTTTGACAAAAAATAAAAGGCAAATTCTTAGTCTAATGAATATATTTATCAAAATTTCGCAGTTAAGGACTTGTTGAAAATACAGGTACTTTGCCAATTCTTTTAATAAAGAAAACAAAACTCTAGCCCTCCCAGAATAACTGTGGTTTACAAATTCAAATACATGCATGTACAGAAATAACTTCCTATTCCTATAGGAAATGTCTGTGCTGTGTATAGATAATGGAGTATTAACATTATATTAATGCAGTCTGACCAGGAGGTGGCGCAGTGGATAGATCATCAGCTTGGGACACAGAGGACCCAGGTTCGAAATCCCACAGACATCAGCTTGAGCGCAGGCTCACCTGCTTGAGTGTGGGATCATAGACATGACCTCATGGTCGCTAGCTTGAGCCCAAGTCACTGGCATGGCTGTTTCCCCTTAGTCCCAGTCAAGGCACATATGAAAAAAAGTCAATGAACAACGAAGACGCCGCAGCAAAAAACTGATGCTTCTCATCTCTCTCCCTTTCTGTCTCTCGCAAAAAATAAAACAAATGAAAAAGAAAAAAACTTATGTTAATATTATATTTACAGAAAAAATAATATTCTTTATCAAAATACATTTTACAGAATAACTTCTCATTAGAGTTGATATTTCAACATCTTTGCAACTGATTTTGATAATCAAATCTGCTAAATATGAAAAATGGCAAATATTCAGTAAAATATATATCAATATTGAGACCAATGTTTACTTCAATATAATAAAAGAAAAACACACATGGTTCAAGAAAATTGTAAATATCACTTACACTTTTCAAACTATTTATATTTTAGTTTCAAATTCATTAGGAAAAACCCTTAAAGTTATATTAGGAGGAAGACATAGTGCCCAAACAACCCATATTATGTTATTAGCAATTAATGCTATAATACACTCATAAAAACTACTTGAAAAAATTTAATTTTATATTTAGATTTTAAAAAAAGGTGAAATAGTCTTCATCTCCTCAGTTGTTAGCATAACCCATTGGCAGAGAGGACAGCAATTCTCGTACATGTTTTTATTCTCACTCTACTTTTTCTAGTAATGGTTACCATTCATTAAGCTCTCTTTCAGTGGTTACATTTACTTATTTTCTTCCTCTCATTTTCCGTATAAAAACAACAAAAACTGAGGATAACAAAACAGTGGAGAAAGGGAACTGGCAAGTTTTGTATATTGTTGAGGTCTTAGATCACCAAACCCTGAAGACTTCTATCACATTAGGCCAGTGGTTCTCAATGTATGCACCAGAGCGCACTGGTGCACCCTATGGTATTCCAGAGAAATATGTGCCTATTGGGGACCAAAAAACCAACAAGGTTTTTGGAGTTTAGATTTTTGGGGGACAGAGGTGTGGGGAATTGGCTGTAAGCTGATAGTCTGCTTAACCCCCCACCTCACTTGCCTGATTAGGTTGCAAAAGGCTGTTAAGCTGTGGTGCTGGATTGTTTACATTACCCCCCATGTTCCCTGGAAAGACTGGAGGCAAGTTTCTTCTATCCTTTGTTTGGTGAAAAATTAAGATGATATGTATGGTGGGGGGTTTGGATTGATGATTAAACATAAGGAATTGTCTCTTGAAGCCTTTTGGATTTTTATAAAAGAATATATGGCAATATCTAAAAAAGCTTTGAACATTTTACTACAATTTTCAACATCCTATTTATGTGAATTAGGATTTTCTGCCCTCAACACAGTTAAGAGTAAAAAGAGGAATTCTTCAATGTATTGATGAGGAAATGAGAGTTTGCTTTTCAAATATATGCCCAAACATTGAAGAAATCACTGGGACACATTAGACTCATGTTTCTCATAAACACAAGAATGAAAAGATTTTACACTTTTGTGCTGGGACCTGCTGAATTTACTAAATCTTACTAAAAAGGTATCTATATATTACAATAACTTTTTTGTCATTTTTTACTTTTTAACCTCTTTTTTACAAATTCTAAAAAGCATAATTCAAAAAATGTAATGCAAAAATTTTTTAATGTCAGAATAAATTTAATTTTGTTGTATTTATTTCATTTAATTGCCATAAAAGCAGGCTTGAATTTTATATTTTTCTTTAATATTTGACTTAATTATTATAACATATTTCTCAGAAATATGCATATAGTGCACCTACAATTATTTGTAGGATTTTAAATGCGCCCCAACTTCAAAAAGTTTGAGAACCACTGCATTAGGCAGCTTACTTCAGTCTTTGCATTACTTCCTAATAAAAGTATCACACCTTAAAAATTAGAAACTGGTTTGTTCACTTCATTTGCAGAATCTGATTTAGTCCTCACAATTTGCCTTCTACTGTAGTACAGTGATCATTTTTTTCCATAAAAGAACATTTCAAAACAGAGCAGTTAGGAAGCTTGCTCTAGAACACAAATTCCTGACATTCAAAACCAGACAGAGGAATCCCAAAGCCTGTTGTCTTTTCACTGCACAAGCCAGGCTCCCCCACCCCATCCATTCTCTGTGTGCACTGACCCGTTACCATAAAAGGTATTGGCTCAACTCTTATGCAGATTTGAACTATGCCATGTCATGCTGCAAGAGTACAGCCAAATTTATACCTGGTGTGTGACCTATTGAAGCCATTCCTTCTCATCCAGGAAGCATTTCAGTTAGCATGCAAATGATTCCAAGAGGGAGAACCTACTCAATTTTTCTTTGTCATGTGCTTTTGGAGAATTATTGCCTTGTCTTTCTATCTAAACACATTTTTCTATATTCTGCTAATGTTGGAAAGAAAATTTTTTTTAAACTTTAAATGAAAACAGACCTGAAGATGGCAGCGGAATAGGCAGACGCACAGACTCCCAGCTCACACCACCAAACTGGATTATAAACTAATTTATGAACAATCAGCATGAAAAACCAAATCTGGACTACAAGAACAGCTTTCAAAAATCAAGGAGCAAAGAAGAAGCCACAACAAACCTGGTAGAGAGCGCCTGAATCTCCCCTGCTTACAGGAACAGGGTGGGGGGCGGTGAGGCTGGACTCTCAATTCCAAGGATAAAGAGCAGTAAATATTGCTCACAGCCACTTACCTGGCGACCAGGGAACAAGGAGTGTTGAAAGGGCCCGCTTATCTTCCAAAAAGAAAGGAAAAAGAGATGGATGGTGAGGGGGAGAGGAATATAGGTGATGACATAAAAAGCTGACTCATTCAGTGCTGGAGGTGGCCATAACTGGGGGAGGGGCTGATCTTTCCACAAAGCAAAATACAAAAGTACTTCCAGGTCACAGAGATACAGACATCTCTCCAGCTCCAATCAGCGCAACAAGACACAGCTGAAAACAAGAAGTGGGGAGGAGGGGCAGTAACTCAGGTCTCCTTAGAGATCTGAGATACACCTCCCCCTACTGAAGCTGAGAAAGCAACCTGCCCCCAGAGAGATTAACTGGCAGAAGAGGACTTCAAAGCCTCAGGTCACACCCACTGCATTCCTGGATACAGTTTCAAATAAGCCCCCTGCTGAGGTGAGCAAACAAGACAATCACCTGTTAAGAAAACAAACAAATCAAGACTTCAAAGCAGCCCAAATCCTAAAGTGGATTACAAATAATAACTGAAGCCAACCCAAGAAGACTTAGAAACAACACAAGTAAAAACTAGAGACAGACAACACCAAGCCTAGACTCAACCAGCTCTACAAAGAAAAAACCCAGATACCCAGGCACAATGAGAAGACAAAAAAGTGCAATCCAAATGAAACCACAAGAGAGACCTTCAGGAGATGAACTGAGTGATATGGAAATAATCAAACTTCCGGATGCGGAGTTTAAAATAATGATTGTAAGGATGCTTAGGGATCTTAGAACAACAATGGATGGTCATCACGAACACCTAAATAAAGAAATAGCAAGTATAAAAAAGGATATTGAAATATTAAAAAAGAATCAGTTGGAGATGACAAATACAATATCAGAAATGAAGACCACAATGGAAGAAATTAAAAACAGGATGGATACAGCTGAGGATCAAATCAGCGAGTTGGAGGACAACTGGAATGAAGGCATGAAAGCAGAGAAGAAAAGAGAAAAGAGACTCAAAAAGTCAGAGGAAACTCTTAAAGAGCTCTGTGACAACATGAAGAGAAATAACATCCACATCATAGGGGTTCCTGAAGAAGAAGAAAAAGAACAAGGGATAGAGACTTTGTTCAATCATATCATAGCTGAAAACTTCCCTAAATTAATGCAAGAGAAACTCTCACAAGTCCAAGAAGCACAGAGGACTCCATTAAAGAGAAACCCAAAGAAACTTACACCTAGACACATCATAATTAAAATACCAAAGCTAAGCAATAAAGAGAAAATATTAAAAGCTGCAAGAGAAAAAAAAGTTATCACCTACAAAGGAGCCCCCATAAGGATGACATCCAACTTCTCAACAGAAACACTTGAGGCCAGAAGGGAATGGCAAGAAATATTCAAAGTAATGCAGAACAAGAACCTACAACCAAGACTACTTTATCCAGCAAGGCTATCATTTAAAATTGAAGGAGAAATAAAAAGTTTCCCAGACAAAAAAAACTCAAGGAATTCATTACAACCAAACCAGTGCTGCAGGAAATGTTAAGGGGCATGGTGTAAACAGACCAAAGTGGGAAAAGAATATAGCAAAAGAGAAATACAGCTTTAAAAAATAAAATGGCAATAAACAATTATGTGTCAATAATAACCCTAAATGTAAATGGATTAAATGATCCAATCAAAAGACATAGGGTAGCTGCATGGATAAGAAAACAGGACCTGTACATATGCTGTCTACAAGAGACACACCTTAAAACAAAAGATGCACATAGGTTGAAGGTTAAAGGATAGAAAAAAACATTTCATGCAAATGGAAATGAAAAAAAAAAAAAGCTGGGGTAGCAATACTTATATCAGACAAAATGAACTTTAAAAAAAAGAACATAGTAAGAGATAAAGAAGGCCACTACATAATGATAAAGGGAGCAATCCAACAGGAAGATATAACTATTATAATTATCTACGCACCTAATATAGGAGCACCTAAATATATAAAGCAGACTTTGATGAATATAAAGAGCAAGATCAACAGCAACACTATAATAGTAGGGGATTTTAATACCCCACTAACATCACTAGATAGATCCTCAAGAAAGAAAATTAACAAAGAAACAGCAGACTTAAAGGACACACTAGATCAACTTGATTTAATAGATATCTACAGAACCTTTCACCCTAAAGCAGCAGAATATACATTCTTTTCAAGTGCTCATGGTACATTCTCTAGGATAGTCCACATGTTAGGGCACAAAAGTGGTCTCAACAAATTTAAGATGATTGAAATCATATCAAACACTTTCTCTGATCACAATGGCATGAAACTAGTAATCAACCACAACAGAAAAGCTAAAAAATTCTCAAACACTTGGAAACTAAATAGCAAGTTGTTAAATAATGAATGGATTAAGAATGAGATCAAAGAAGAAATAAAAAAATTCCTAGAAACGAATGATAACGAGCATACAACTCAAAATTTATGGGACACAGCAAAAGCAGTACTAAGAGGGAAGTTCATAGCACTACAGGCACACTTTAAGAAGCTAGAAAAAGCTCAAATAAACAACTTAACCCTGCATCTAAAAGAACTAGAAAAAGAACAGCAAGTAAAGCCTAAATGTAGTAGAAGGAAGGAAATAATAAAGATCAGAGCAGAAATAAATAACATAGAGACTAAAGAAACAATACAGAGGATCAATGAAACTAGGAGCTGGTTTTTTGAAAAGGTAAACAAGATTGATGAACCTTTAACTAGACTCACCAAGAAAAAAGAGAGAGGACTCAAATAAATAAAATTAGAAATGAGAGTGGAGAAATAACAACTGACACAACAGAAATACAAAGGATTGTAAGAAAATACTATGAAGAACTGTATGCCAAAAAACTAGACAACCTAGATGAAATGGACAAATTCCTTGAAACATACAATCTTCCAAAAATCAGTCTGGAAGAATCAGAAAACCTAAGCAGACTGATTACAACAAAGGAGATCGAAACAGTTATCAAAAAACTCCCCAAAAAGAAAAGTCCTGGACCTCATGGCTTCACAAGTGAATTCTACCAACTATTCAAAGAGGAACTAACTCTTATCCTTCTCAAGCTATTTCAAAAAATTCAAGAGGAAGGAAGACTTCCAAGCTCCTTTTATGAGGCGAGCATAATTCTGATTCCAAAACCAGGCAAAGACAACACAAAGAAAGAAAATTATAGGCCAATATCCCTGATGAATATAGATACTAAAATCCTCAACAAAATATTAGCAAACCAGATCCAACAATATATGGAAAATATCATACACCATGATCATGTGGGATTTATTCTGGGGAGGCAAGGCTGGTACAATATTCGCAAATCTATCAATGTTATTTATCACAAAAATGAAAGGAAGGAGAAAAACCACATGATAATTTCAATAGATGCAGAAAAAGTATTTGATAAAATTCAGCACCCATTCATGATCAAAACTCTCAGCAAAGTAGGAATACAGGGAACATACCTCAACATGATAAAAGCCATCTATGAGAAACCCACAGCCAACATCATACTCAATGGGCAAAAACTAAAAGCAATACCCTTAAGATCAGGAACAAGGCAGGGGTGCCCCCTTTCACCACTCTTATTCAACATGGTCCTGGAAGTCCTAGCCACAGCAATCAGACAAGAAGAAGAAATACAAGGCATTCAAGTTGGAAAAGAAGAAGTAAAGCTATCATTATTTGCAGATGATATAATATTGTATATAGAAAATCCTAAAGTCTCAGTCAAAAAACTACTGGACCTGATAAATGAATTCAGCAAGGTGGCAGGATATAAAATTAATACTCAGAAATCAGAGGCATTTTTATACACCAACAATGAACAATCAGAAATAGAAATTAAGGAAACAATTTCCTTCACTATTGCAACCAAAAAAATAAAGTACCTAGGAGTACATTTAACCAAGGAGACTAAAGACTTGTACTTAGAAAATTATAAAACATTGATAAAAGAAATCAAGGAAGATACAAACAAGTCGAAGCATATACCATGCTCATGGTTAGGAAGAATAAACATCATTAAAATGTCTATATTACCCAAAGCAATCTATAAATTCAATGCAATACCAATGAAAATACCAGTGACATACTTTAAAGATATAGATCACATATTCCAAAAATTTATATGGAAGCAAAAGAGAACACGAATAGCCTCAGCAATCTTAAAAAAGAAGAATAAAGTGGGAGGTATCACACTTCCTGTTATCAAGCTATACTATAAGGCCATTGTACTCAAAACAGCCTGGTACTGGCATAAGAACAGGCACATAGATCAATGGAACAGAACAGAGAACCCAGAAATAAACCCACAGCTCTATGGACAACTGCTATTTGACAAAGGAGGTAAGGAAATACAATGGAGTAAAGACAGCCTCTTCAACAAATGGTGTTGGGAAAATTGGACAACATCCTGCAAAAAAATGAAACTAGACCACCAACTTACACCATTCACGAAAATAAACTCAAAATGGATAAAAGACTTAAATGTAAGGTGTGAAACCATAAGCATCTTAGAAGAAAACATAGGCAGTAAGCTCTCTGACGTCTCTCGCAGCAATATATTTGCTGATTTATCTCCACGGGCAAGTGAAATAAAAGACAGGATAAACAAATGGGACTATATCAAATTAAAAAGCTTTTGCACGGCCAAAGACAATAAGAACAGAATAAAAAGACAAACTACACAATGGGAGAACATATTTGACAGTATGTCTGATAAGGGGTTAATAACCAAAATTTATAAAGAACTTGTAAATCTCAACACCAGAAAGACAAACAATCCAATCCAAAAATGGGCAAAAGAAATGAATAGACACTTCTCCAAAGAGGATATACAGATGGCCAATAGGCATATGAAAAAATGTTCAACATCATTAATCATTAGAGAAATGCAAATTAAAACCACAATGAGATATCACCTCACACCGGTTAGAATGGCGCTCATCAACAAAACAACACAGAATAAGTGCTGGCGAGGATGTGGAGAAAAGGGAACCCTCCTGCATTGCTGGTGGGAATGCAGACTGGTGCAGCCTCTGTGGAAAACAGTATGGAGATTCCTCAAAAAATTGAAAATCGAACTGCCTTTTGACCCAGCCATCCCACTTTTAGGAATATACCCCAAGGACACCATAGAATGGTTCCAGAAGGAGAAATGCACCTCCATGTTTATAGCAGCATTGTTCACAATAGCGAAGATCTGGAAACAGCCCAAGTGTCCATCAGAGGATGAGTGGATTAAAAAGCTTTGGTACATATATACTATGGAATACTACTCAGCCATAAGAAATGATGACATCGGATCATTTACAATAACATGTATGGACCTTGATAACATTATACGGAGTGAAATAAGTAAATTAGAAAAAAACTAAGAACTATATGAACCAATGCATAGATGGGACATAAAAATGAGACTTAGAGACATGGACAAGAATGTGATGGTAACAGGGCGTGGGGTGGAGGGGTGGGGAAGGGGCGAGGAAGGAGAGGGAGGGAGTGGAGGGAGGGTAGGGGCACAAAGAAAACCAGATAGAAGGTGATGGAGGACGATTTGACTTTGAGTGAGGGGTATGCAGCATAATCAAAGGTCAAAATAATCTGGAGATGTTTTCTCGGAACATATGTACCCTGATTTATCAATATCACTGCATTAAAATTAATAAAAATAAGATTTAAAAAAAATAAACTTTAAATGAATAAAAGACCCAATTTGTATAACATAAAATGAATAATTCCATAGAAAGCCATGTGCCACGGGTTTATGTTGTCCCAGTAATAAAAGGAGAGGTTTAGAAACAAGATTGGAAGCAATGCATGTACTTAGATCCATTGCTGGGTTCATAAAAGATAAGAGCAAGGGCTTCCTGCTACCTGGATTAACACGTGGAACACAGAATGTTTGCCAAAGCAGTCCTCAAAAATAGGTGCATTGTGTCTGAATCTGATGCACAGAAATCATCTAACTGATTACAGAGCCCATTGGACTGTCCTATACAAAAAGATGAATGGATCACTGGGACCTCAAGAATTAGCTGCTAAACAAAAACTGCATACGAATCAATTCAACTACTCACTGGAAATATGGCCTGATTCATTGCAATTGACCACTGAGAACAACTACCTGCAGATGCAGATTCTCTACAGCAATCTGGACAAAGCTTTCACCTGTGTTGACTTGGAACATCACAAACACCTTACAGAGAAACTGCAAGTTGAAAAAACTACCATCCCAAGCCCACTATCAAAAAGGCATCCAGCCAACCATAATAGTCATTTAAAGGCTGTATTACGTCTTATATTAGTATGACTGTAGTGTGAAATGTGTACAGACAGAGGCCACAGACTGATGCAGTTCTGAAATGTGTTGACAACACTGCGATTAGCATGGGACTGAAGTGCTGAAGGGCGCTGAGAAGGAGGCACCCTTTAGCCGTAGGCAGCATGGTGGGGACTTCCCCAGGCTACCAGAAGAAAGGCTTTTTATTATTTATAGTTTAATGAGGTTGAAGGGAGAAACAGCATTATCAGAAAAAAGTTAGATATGAACTTATTAAGTAGGTCAAGAAAATGTTTAATCAAGGCTCCTATAAAAATTCTGACTCAGAGCAAAGATTTTCTTAGTTGATAGACAGTTTTTGGCATCAAAAAATTGGAATTATTCTGTTTGGATTTATTTGAATGACAGAATGACAAAGTTAAATAGTGGACCACACAAGACAATGCAAAATAATTGCATTGGCCACAGGATAGAGATGAAATCTTACATTGATCATGAACTTAGACACACAGCTTTCATAGTGAAAGCTAATGAAAAATATAGACCTAAATCCAGTCTCTTCTTTGAGAAGCAATAGGCTATATATAAAAATTAGTTTATAATTGTCAAGAACCTTAAGTGCTTGGGAAACCATATATAACGAGAGACTGAGGCATGGGTGAATGCAGTATTACTGAGAGAGTAATTTTATAAGTTGAAAAATATGATCATGTATTGTTTAGTACAGTGAAGAGTTTCTCTGTATGATTTTTTAAAAATGGAACTTCATTCAGGAGTGTATTTAATAAATTATTTTTCACATATTTGAAATTGTTAAGCCCCTTTGTATACAAAAAAATGATATATTAATGGCAAGGTAACATAAAATTGGTATTTAATTGGCATAAGTAGATTTATATATTAAGCTGTGTGAAAGTTTTTAAAAATCAGAATATTTTAAGAGTCTTACAAATCAGTTTGAAAACTGAATGGAATGAAAATAAGTGACGATTCATTCAAAAATGAATGAGAATTACTTTCCCATTTAAAACTCAGCATATAATTTATCTGTTTTATTTTGGTTATACAGCATTGAACAAACCTGCACACGGTTGTAATGGTAGCCATTTTTAAACAGATTGATTTTTAATCTCCAAATACCATTGAATTAAACTATGTTTAAATTTGACAAAAGGCTACAAAAGCAAAAGTACATATTGAACTAAAAAGTGTCCACACAGCAAAAGAAAACCAACAAAGTGAAGAGGCAACCCACCAAATGGGAGAATATATTTGGAAATTATGTCTGAGAAGGTTCTTAACATACAAAATATGTAACGAACTCAGAATAGCAAAGAACAAAAAAGGGTTGCTATAAAAAAATATGCATGTTCCCAAAGGAGATATACAAGTGACAAATGACATACAGGTATGTGAAAAGATGCTTTTTATCCGGTTCCTAGGGGCTGCCTGTATTTCTTGTCAAATGGCATCCTTCCTCAGCTTTAAAAATGCCTCCCCCTGCTTTAAACCCAGCGACCACCTCCCTCCACCCCTCACTCCACCATTGCGTGCCCTGATCTGACTCTCCTCTATAGAGTTCTGATTACATTGGGCCCGCTTGGGTGACTAGGGATGGCTTGCATTGGTAGGGACCATGTGATTACATTGGGCCCATCTGGGTAATTCAGGCTAATTTTCCCATTTCAAGATTAAGTACTTTATTATATCTGCAAAGTGTTACCACATAAGAGAATATATTCACAGGTTCTGGGCATTAGGACATGGGAATCTTGGGGGGCTACTGCTCTGATTACCATGCCTTCATATGGACAAATTTCAACCAAGAACCCCTACAAAACTCATGCTCTGAACCAAGTATTGATTGGAAAATATACAGTATATACCCAGAATTCTTCTAATTTATGAATGTTTTAACTAATTTAAACATCACATTAATTAATCCTATTTTACAGATAAAGAAACTGAGGCACCCAGAGGTTAATGAACTTACTGAAAGTCACATCATTGGTAAGGGGCCATGAACATTTTTCTGAATTGCTAATCTATGTTGCCCCCTACATAAACATTGGGACAAACTATACAACATTTACAAGTGATAGAATTATTCACTACATTAATATTATGACAACAATACCGCAATAAATGTGTTATTACATAACTAGCCATTAAGCAAGAACACATAATGCATGAAAGACTAGTCTGAGATTTCCTGGTGTTAAATAGAAAACAACTCAAAGGAACCTCAGTTTAGCAGAGAACGCTGGCAATCACGAATGTAAGTGGTTTTGCACAATGAGTGACATCCTTGAGCAGTTATCATGATGCTAGGGCATGGCTCATGGCTTTCAAAGGGTAGTTAACAACAAATTTTGCTTATTTACTCCAAGTGCAGTGCCCACCAAATACCTGCCTGAAATCACACTGCAGGACGGCCTAATCAATGATTTCACTGATAAAGTTCTAATAAATTCTTAGAACTTTTAATAAATATGTGCTTTTCCACCTTTGAGGCAAACATTGATTTTTTTAAAGATATTAAAATGTGTTTTTTAATTTAGTCAATCACCTGAAGAATCTAGAAATTTTATTAGGAAATAAAGGTACATCTATTATCATGAACCAATCACTGGCTTTGACAGCAGGTAAACTTGGATTTGAAGCAAGATTTTAAAGCGTGTCAACTCTAAGGCTGTAAGAATATCATTTGCCATCCTTATTTTTTTTTTAAAAATGAAGCTAAAAGGATGTGTCTTATTGCAATACACCTGTCTCACAGTAATCATTATGGTTTGCAAATGGTTTGCCATTTTTGCTGTTACCTATTTAAGCACTTTATCCACATCAGTCCATCTGTACATCATAGAAATGCTTCTAGGTAAATACGGTATTACCGTTATTTTACACATGAAGAACCTGAAGCAGGGTTTTAAAAACCATCTGAAGAGCTTGATGGATTCCATCACCGACCGATGAGCGTCCACAGGTATTTCAGCCGGCTTTAGGAGCCGGGAAGTTTCCAAAGGCTCTGCTGCCCTCTTCCAGTGGTTACCAGTACTGCACGTATTACCACCACGTGGGGCACGTTCTCATTGTTGACAGCCAGCAGGTGAGCGGCCTCAAAATGCCCATGTCAGAATCTGTTCCAAGAACCACCCCTGCTCGCGTATTACTGGGCGGGTTCTGCAGGAAACATCTGCTGAATCAGAGATATGCATCGTGGTATTTTGGGGAAATTGCTCTCAGGAGTAAAATCTATGAGAATGAGGGGGAAAGAATGGGACGGAAGAAAACCATTGAATTGTGCACAACAGAGGCCTCAGCTGACCCTGTACAATGTTTCCAGCCTGGAAGGCCCCTCAGCTGCTTCCCGAGGGAGGCAAGGCAGTCAGACAGTCTTACATTCACATCACACGTTGCTGAGGGTGGGAAGCCCTGCTTGCAGAGGGGTCAAGCCTGGAGCAAAAGAGCTGCCGTGAACGGAGAGCCACCGCTGGGGAGTTCTCAGCCCCCAGCCATTACAAGGCTGAAAGAACCGTCCTAGGATAGGGAAAGAGATCTGACAAAGGCCCAGAGCATTGGGTCCGCCATGTGTTTAACAAACGATAAAGCGCATCAGTAGCATTAACAAAATCACTTCTCCGCATCCCTGTGTTTAGCTTAAGAGAAACCCTGTGTGTAGTAATTATTTCAGGTCCGTGTACTATCTGATACCGTTTATGCTTTTCATTATATCCTGTATGTTCCTACATTTTCTTTTAATGAGCATGCGTTCCTTGTATAATTAGAATGCCAGATAAACTTGTTTCTATTGTTGATTTTTTAAAATTAAAAAACAACAACAAAGGACTTGGGTCCTGCATGCCACTATATCCTACTCTGCTTTTAGGTTTTTAGTTTATTATTGAAACACTTTATTGAGATATGATTGACATCTAAAAAGCTCACACATTTCATGTACATATCTCAGTAAGTTTGGGGATAAATGTATACCCGGGAAACCATCGCCACCATCAACACCGTGAGTATGTCCATTCCCTCCTAACGTTTTCTCCAGCCCCTTTTTATTGTTAGTTTTCTTTTTCTTTTTGTTTTGGTAAAAATAATTAACATAAGCTCTCCTCTCTGAACTCATTTGCAGTGTACAACACAGCTTGTTCGCTACAGGCCGTAGGGAGAAAGACAATGCTTCTAGGGTCCAGAGGGTTTAGTCTTAGTTTTTAAAACAGAAAAAACAAATGTGTTTATATGCACACAGCAAATCTTTTAATTAAAATATTTCAATTGGACTTACATTGATCTTATTTCCAATTCAACTCAAGTTAAATATTGATAATCCCTCTCCGGTTTCTTTGCCACCTACGTACTAAAAGATATACTAAACCTCTCTCATATTTCATATATTTTACAAACACAATTTCAGCAGAGTTATTTTTTTGCCCAGTGTTTATATTCCTTATTTCTGTTTTATACCTCCTGTAACCACAGTATACTCTGGTGTTATTTCAATTTCTAGGTGAAATTTGTGTTGCCTTCTGGTGATATTTTTCAAGAAATTGTTTGTAGGTCAATCTCCTCTTGTTCTCCATGGATGCTGTCATTTTCCCCAATAAGGCCTTTAACAGGCCCTTTCTCCCAGGCCTGCAGCTTGCCGGGAGACTAACAGGCTTTTGAAGTTGCTTGTTAGATTTTCTTTGATGTGTTTCTGAAGATTGTAGAGAACACAATCAACCCCTGGTGTGTTCATATATGTTTTGATGTCTTTTCAAATCCAATTTTTGTTTCTAAAGTGGAGAAGTTCACAGCCATATTTCTAAGAGTTTTTGTCCTTCTGAACTAACCAGTCCTTCACCTCAATTGCTGTGAATAGCATTACATTGTTTATTGTGTTTGTTTGTGTGGGTTATTTTTGGATTTTTTTAAGGTGAAAAACAAAGAAGATGATGCTATTCAAATATGCTTGTGAGAGAACTAGGAATGTATTAGACCAGACTGTGGATTGATTGGAATTCATGTGCATTTTATTAAGGAATATTCTAGACAAAATCAAAGTGAAGAGAAGAGCTGGAGTAAACAAGCAGATTAGAGTTTGTCTTCTTTGCATCATTTTTACAAAGAGTGAGAGAATATGAATGAAGAATTAACCTGGGTGGGGTGAACACACAATACAGTGTACAGATGATGTGTTACCGAATTGTACACCTGAACCTTGTATACTATGTTACCCAGTGTCACCCCAATACATTTACTTAAAAAATAAAATAAAGACATTATATTATATATATATATATATATATATATATAAAATGAGAGAATATTTCTTACTAGTTATCCCAAAAGAAATCTTTATGAGTAATTAGGTGTCTAGCTGGTAGCTTTTATTTGGGTGATATAATGGACAATTATTACCAATGAAATTCCCCAAAGCAGGGTCCCAACTCAAATCCAAGAGTTCTAATAGGACAGAGAACTTTCTCCCCTCCTTCTCCCTCCATATATTGTGCTCTTATCAGTTAACCATCAGGGGAAATTTGTTATGGCTACAGTTTAATTAGCAAGAGAGAAGCAATACCAACGAAAGTATGTACAATGGGTCTAGATTACAGAGAAAGTTGAAATGAATAAGATTGTAAAAATATGTATAATAACCTAGGTAACATTCATCTACTGAATAGTAAATGAGAAAATGATCATTGAAAAGTTAAGTGAGCCTGACCAGATGGTGGTGCAGTGGATAGAGTATCGGACTGGGACACAAGGACCCAGGTTCAAAACCCTGATATTGCCAGCTTGAGCACGGGCTCATCTGGTTTGAGCAAGGCTCACTAGCTTGAGCCCAAGGTCACTGGTTTGAGCAAGGGGTCACTCAGTCTGCTGTAGCGCCCCCCCCCCCGTCAAAGCACGTATGAGAAAGCAATCAATTAACAACTAAGGTGTTGCAAAGAAGAATTGATGCTTCTCATCACTCTCCCTTCTAGTCTGTCTGTCCCTATCTGTCCCTCTCTTTGTCACTGTCACACACAAAAAAGGAAAGAAAAAAGTTAAGTGATTCTTATTTGATCTCATGTAATTTCTGTTGTATCTTAGCATAAGTAGACTGCATCCTTCAAAGACTCATTTATTCTTGATAGAAATCAAAACAGTAAAGCATAATGTCTGATATTTCTGGGTTCAATTTTTCTGCACTTGGCTTTGTATTGAATGACTGAAGCCAACGCATTTCCTCAACAATTTCCTTAGCCTGAGGGTTAAGATCAAGAAAAATCATTGAGTCCAAAGTCAAGAGGAATCTCGTTTTCCAGAAGTCTATTTGAAACATTCCAGCTTCAGCAAGGCTTGACTATATGATGCTTTTCCAAGTTCCCACTCCCATAACTTAGCTTTCCTTCATTCATATGCTTACATTTTCCTGCTTACATCTTCTTCTCCATAAAGAGATAAATATAAATATCTATCTTGAAATGATGGTAAGTTTTCCTCAATTATTCTTCATAACCTCCACGTAATAGAGAACCAAACTGTAATTTCTTCCTACAGTAAATATAATCTTTTAGACTTTCTGCCAATATGGCAAATTAGCAAGCGTGGCTGCTGCTTCTCTCAAAAATCAACACAGGAAAAACTATCAAATTGGCTAGAGAGCTGAAACTGTGCATTGAAATCTAATGAATAAAAACAATAAAAAATATAAGATGCCTCTCTGCTGCCTAGGCAGAAAGAAAAAAAAGAGATAGAACATAATTCCAGAGTATTTCAGAATGTGTGCATGATTTGGGCAAAATAGAAGTCCATAATAATGAAGGAAATATTAATGAATTCTTTTATGTTAAACTCAGAAGCCTCTGTTCATCAGAAGACTTAATTAGGAAAGTGAGAGTTTAAAGCAGAGAGGGGAATCTATATTTGCAATAGCAGAATCTATTTTTTTTAATATAAGACAAGGAACTTATATTTGGAAGTCATAGAGAATATACCCATATTCAATAATCAATAGGAAACAAACACAAGTAACCTCTCCCTCAGAATAGACATATACCGAAACATTCACTTGATTAAAGGAAATGTGAAATATTTATAACAAGGTGCTCAGTTTCATTCATAGTTAGGGAATATAAATTAAAACCATGATTAAATTAAAATGGCTACAAAGAAAAAGTCTGATGTTGCCAAGTACTGTCAAGAGAGTGGAGCACCTTGGACTCTCACACCTACCATTTGGAAGGTAAATTGTTCTCATCACTTTGGGAACCACTGGCCAAAAAAAATACTGATCCCATGCCTACCACTGTGCAGCATTTCCACTTTTGGGTGTGTTCCTAGAACTGGGTATGCTTGTTTGCCCATATGATATTTATAGCAGTGCCATTTAAAATAACAAAATAATTGAAAGCAATCTAAATGGTCATGAATAGCATAATACATAAATAATTTATGATACAGTCACACAGTGGGAAACTATAGAGTAATGACAATAAACAAATTGCAGCTACAGATGTCATGAATGTTACCCAAACACAATGGTAAGAGAAAGAAGCCACATATAAACAAATACAACAAATCCACACTACATGATTCCAGAGATTCACAGAGAAAACAGTAGCTTTAGCCATACCAGCTGTTCCCAGGCTATGAGTCTTCTTTGATTAAATAAATAGAACAAGTTCATAGTTGGTAGATGTTCCAAGAAAAGTTAAGGTAGAAACTATCTGCTATTAGAGTATTTTTTTTAACCAGACGTATATGGGGAATATTACTTCATAGAAGTTTTTACAAGCCTTTCTTATTATATATTTTATAAATGAATCAGTGGTATTTAGGAAAATGAGTACCATCAATTGTGTCAAATTGCAAAAGTTATTTTGAAAAGTTACATAAATGCAACACTATTTCTCTCCCTCCCCAAATTTTGTATTTCTCTCTGTGTCCAAGAAAGTTTGGTTATAACTTAGTACCTCATGCAATGTCATGGCCCCTTTTTGGATGATACATTTGTCAAGTTTGAATGGTTGTTGATATTTTAATGTTACATTTAATTAAGATTATTCACATCTATTCAAGTTCATTAGGCCTTTAAGATTAAGTTTAAAAAAAGATTAAGCTAAAGCACACTCTCTTCTAAAAAGCATTTTTTTAGTAAATTACAGGTCAAAGTAATTAATTTTTTTACTAGACTAATAGTCATTACTCTCACTAATACATAATCAACACTAATCACTCAATTGCTAAACAAAGCCATTATATTACCTGTGGTTCTTTCATTCATTTTATTGTTAAATAGTTCATGTGCTTCTAACATTTTATATTAAAAAATATGCTTTTTAAAAATACTGTATTTGTTAATTAATCTTAAAGTACACATTGAATTGCACATATCTGGCAACAAAACATTTATTTACATACCAATATTCCCCTGTGTAATTATATCATAAAACTTAATGAGTCAAATTAAGTGTAAAATTTTATGATCCTTACCAAGTATATTTTCTGTGGCCACTAGTGTTACTTATTACTGTTCGATTTTTAATGCTTGCTAAATGTTACTAAATGTTGTTGCAATGAGTCAATTTTCTATTCTAAAATACTTGCATATTATAGCAAAAATGTAGTCTGTTCTAGAAAGTAGTAGGCAATTCAATATTTTAATCATGATGAATATACATCAATATAGTCATATAGTAACATTATACAATTAATTCATATATTTAATGTCCCTTAAAATGTAAAGCCTCTGTGGTCTTCCATTCAAGGTAAGGAGTATCAATGAATTTCCTATATCCATCAAATCTCTAGTGACCTATTCAAGACTTAGTCATTTAGCTATTGAACATGAGCATATCTTAATTACTAAAAAGCACATATCTTTACACTTGCACAGATATTGTTTGAAAAACGTGGTTTTTAACATTTAAGAACTTCTTAGACCTTTACTAAAATGAACTTGGAGGGGAGAGAGGGCCATAAGCAATAGACAAATGGGTTTAAAGTTGGTGAAGGTTCATTTTCCCAGAAGTTTTTCAAGTCAGGGCTGTAATTTCCACCATTACAGTAAGCCATTTATTCTAAAAACAGGTAGGGAATATCTATCATTTGGATACTTTAGAACAGTCTCCCATTATACCTTTCTGATAAATGAACTGTTCCATTGCCAGGCCGTAACAGAGTGACTAAAGCCAAGAGTTTCATGTTACTCACCATCCGGTCTAAGGGGCACCTCTCCCATATCATAGAATCCATTTTTTGTTTGTTTTGGAAACTCAGTGTCCCTTGATTATACACATCAAAAGCTGTTTAGAAAGTATTTTACCCCTGAAGTTATTGGTAAAATATAACAGAAGAATAGTTCTTGCCCTTTTATTTTTTTGTTTACCTTTGATAGTGAATTAGCTCCAAGCATTCAGGATGGCATGTCTGTCCTATTTTTATATATCAGTTCTTACTGCAATGTCAAGAAAGTGGTAAGTACTCCTGAAAAATGCTTTCTCAGACAGCCTGTTACTCAGTAACTTACCTTCATCTCTTGACTGATGTGATAATTTAGTAAATGAAATAAAACATCTAATTTTAGAAGAGAGATCTTTCACTGCAAGGGCTAATGCACCCTTTTCAACATGATGGATGTAACATTTTGGGAAATTATAAGTGACCCCAGGAAATGTTGCTTTATTTCTACCTTCTCTAAGAGAAATTAACTGGTGGCTTCTGATATGCTTGGGCATGACTTTCCAATCAAAGTGATCAGGAACAACAATAGTTTTTGTCATGTAAAAAGTTCTACAAAGGAAAAACAAGTATGTGCATATGAGAAGTTCTGAAATTGGCTTATAAGAGAAAAGGGAAGGATATTTAAGCATTCAAACAGCATGTCCAATTGACCAAGGATTTACAGTAGTAAATTATTTATAGGTCTTCTGGTTATTATCCCCATGACTAACAATAGGTTCTTATTTTAGATTTAATCAGAATGCCCCCCAAATCATTTGTTTATCTTTTATTGGAATTTTGTTCTTAGAAATTCAGGGATTTTGAGAATTATCTGCTATGAATAAGATTTCTCTCCCCTCAAGATAAATGCATAGTACATTGCATTTAGCAATTTATATAAAAATTTCAAAAATGGGCTTAATTTTATGTGGGAAGGGGTAGAGATGTTGTTACGTTTGGAAAGGCTTACTATATTTCTACATAAATATCTTTATTGCCAAAGAAAAGCAGGACTAGACATATTTTTCATGACTAAGTTTCAACGTTACTCGTTTTTTTTCTTGAATCATGGAAACTGATTAAAGGAGCCCAGAGTCCAGGAATTAGAGAGATAATTTATTTAAAAATCTATTAAATATAACATCAAGACAAGTAAATAAAATCTGAATCTTATACATTAATTACATTATCAAGCTTCTAAAACATTATAAAAAGGTACTATTGTTTTCTACTTGGTCTAAAAATATAAAGTATGATATTAACTGATAAAAAGTAACTAAACACACACTAATCTCACCATGATAAACCTAAGGGAAATTGCCTTTTAAGAATATGACTGAATGGAATTCAGCAGGAACAGCCCATTCTTACTTTAATCTGTGTTCTTCTATCAATGACGGTCAATCTCAGTAAATTGAGGCCCCTTAGAAGAAAATTAGGAGACAGGACAGGTGGGCCAGGAAGAGAAAGAAATGGAGAAGATAGCAGCCATAAGAAATGATGACATCGGATCATTTACAGCAAAATGGTGGGATCTTGATAACATTATACAAAGTGAAATAAGTAAATCAGAAAAAAACAGGAACTGCATTATTCCATACGTAGGTGGGACATAAAAGTGAGACTAAGAGACATTGATAAGAGTGTGGTGGTTACGGGAGAGGGAAAGGGGGAGGGGGAGGGGCACAAAGAAAACTAGATAGAAGGTGACAGAGGACAATCTGACTTTGGGTGATGGGTATGCAACATAATTGAACGACAAGATAACCTGGACATGTTATCTTTGAATATATGTATCCTGATTTATTGATGTAGCCCCATTAAAAAATAAAATTATTAATAAAAAAAAGAAATGGAGAAGATAGAATATTAAAAATGTTTTTTCTTCTTCAGTATTTTTTTGTAACCAATTCCAAATTTTTCTTCAAAGGAAGGTAATCTTGAACTATAAAAGAAGATAGTCAAATTATTAGAGAACTTAATGGGCAACTAGAATTTTCATTGATAAACACTTTTATGTTAGTCCTATCATACTAGTTCTGAAAGCAGCTAATTATTTAACTATAGCAATTTGCAAAAAAAACCCAAAACTTAGTCACTCACTAATTTTATTGTAGCTCCAAGATTTTCTGGTTTTATTTTAATGAAATACTTCTGTTTTCATATAATGAACTTACTTATGTTTCTGTGTTGAAGAAATCAGGTTATTGCTCTAACCTTTTTCTGGCCTTGGTTTTATATCAAATGTAGTAGATTATGTACATGATGTTAATTCAATGAGTTTGAATTTAAAAGTCAAAAAAAAAGTCTTAGTCAATGATGTGCTGAAACTTAACTCATTTTCATTAAAAAAAATAGATAACTGAAATATAAGCCTTTCTATGAAGACTAAATACTAAATGCCTTTATATGCCTTTAAATATATATATATCCATATTGTTTCAAAAGGTTATTATTATAAGTGTGGGAATCACCTAAATATAGTAATGGTAATCTGAAAAGATTTTTTTTATTTTTTATAAAAATTAGGGTTAATAAAGATCAAAAAACTTAAGCTACTGTTGCTACTAATTTTAAAGATTCAAATCATTATGTGGTTTTACAATAAAGTAAACCAGATCAAGGTGTGATGGAATGGAATAGTTGACTTTTGAGAATGTACACATTGAACATGAAGAGTGGAAAGGTCAAAATGGCAAAACTTAAGTATCACAAATATTTTGCTTGTTTCCAGGGCCACAGAGTTGGTGGGAGAGTAGTTTATCTGTGCTCTGTGCTCCTAACCTACACCCACTCTCAGGCAAGTTGTCAACATTGGTTATTTTTGGGATGGTCGAAAGATAATGATTTAAGCCAGGACATAAAAATCAGCGAATTCATTTGTTTAATAAATAAATGGAAGTTGTATAATAGTTTACTGACTATATTGTTAAAATATATTTTTTAAATTACTGTCATAAAGATATAAAAATAAACCTGAGTGATGAGCTCTCAAAGAGCTATAATTGGTTCAGAGGAGAAACCAAAGAAAAGGCATGTATTTATAGAAGGGATATTGAAAAGAATGTGAAAATGGCGGCAAACTTAGCCTCTTCAACCCTGGGGAGGGAAGACACCATGACCACTGGGCAGGACAGAATTTGTATGTCTCTAGATAAGAACTAATGGCATTGCTATCAATTTTTATAATTTTCAGAGTGGCAGAAAGACACCCAGATGTCATAATAAGACCAACTACAGGAGTACTCTTAGATAATGCATAGTTTTCTAGGAAGCACATTTTTTTCCCTACAACACTAGATTTTGGCTAATTTAATATATATTTAAGGAAATTGTGATGCTTCAGATATAGAAAAAGCTTAAAACATTTTTAATGTTAAACATTGAAATATATGACTTAGACATACAATTAAAGAAGACTAATAAAATTGAGTAAAATCATTACTTTTCATCACATTATTTCTCTTAGGGTTGCAGGTGGCTGGAGCCTCTCCAGGCAACTCAGGGTGCGAGGAGGAATCTCCTCTGGATTGGATAATCTTCCAGCACCGGGCTCACTAACACACACACACACACACACACACACACACTCAGACTCGCGCAACGAGACATGCCAGTCCAGCTCACATGGCAGGAAACAGGTGCATCTAGAGAAAACCGACAAAGATACGGAGAGAACTGCATTCTCAGCCCTGGCTGAGAATAATTTTTGTTTTGTTTTTTCATTCACATTATAACATAACAACTTTGAACAGGACAACAGAACTCCAGGACCTGCTATGCATAAATGATGGTCCCTCTTTAAAATTCACAGTTCCTAGATGAAATGAAAGCAGAGGAATTTAATTCTTATAACAGCACTTATCGAAAGCCAGCTTTTATTGTATTATGCAAATGATAAGCCTGTATGTAGAGAGTACTAGAACCCAAATTCCTTACACCACCCAGTGCCCTTTCCACTGCCCAGCAATACTATTCAGAACGTGTGTGTCGTATAAAGGTCTCACTAAGAGCTGTGAGTACACGGTCTTGCAAGCAGTGATTTCTTGCTCTATTCTATTTAATTCTTTGGGGACATAGCCCCTCTGTCATACCCAAAAAGAAGAGTTGTTGAAATAAAAACAACTAAAATGTAACTTATTGTAAATCAATAGTAAAAGAATTTATATATTTTTCTTTGTAGGTACAAAGTGCTAGATCATTTCAAAAGATAGTAAATGTTAAAAGTTCCTATGATTTTTTTGTTGGATTGTTCTTTTCACCTTTAATATGATGTCAGCTATATAAAAAGCATTTCACCAATATTACAAATTCTGGGGAACATGAGATGGTAGAAGTCCTACATTAAGTCAGATTAGACAGTTGAGCTAAAACTTTTCCATCTGTATACCTTGATCTCTCTAACTTAGAAAAGAATTTGATTTTGTACCCATCTTTCCTTTATCTCTTTTTTACCTTCTTCTGGAGTTCCCTTTATTCATAGGTCACACTAATTGTATCTACATGCTGAGAGTTTTTCTTCCTGATTTAGTGTTTTGCTTTTCATATTTCATTAGCCTTCCCTATGATATCCCTGGCTACAAATTTGATTCTAGGAAATGAACATATTTTACTTCAATTTCACAATGAAATTGTATTGTTGCTGCTGTCTATTTACCTGGAAAAATTACATTTCTGTGTCACAAACAGAGGCAGGAAAGCCAGTGAAAAAACTACTGAGATAATCCATAAAAGAAATTATTATGGTGTGGCCCAGACCTCGGCTGAAGCAATAGAAACAGAGAGAAGCAGACCAGTTCTACTTAGACATTTGAGGGAGATCAGAGAGAGGTTGCACAAATGGAATATGAGGTATGCTGGAGAGAGAGAGAGAGAGAGAGAGAGAGAGAGAGAGAGAGAGGCACTAGGGTTCAATTTAAGTTTTATAACCAGCAAAACTGGAAGAGATAGGGTACACTGTTCTAGCAGCTGGTTTTGGTGGGAAGATCAGGAGTTTGGTCTTTGCCGTATGAATCTGAGATGACTATTTGATATCCAAGTGGAGAGGCTCAAGAGTCATTTCAATATAATAAGACTAAAATTCAAGGACAGTATCTGGGCTGGAGGTATAGATCAGCATACGGTGTGACAGATTTTGTGTTTATAGACATGAATCAGGATGAGATGAGATCACCAAGGAAGTTAGTATAGTTAGTTTTTTGTTGTTGTTGTTTGTTTGTTTTTTTGTGACAGAGACAGAGAGAGTCAGAGAGAGGGACAGATAGACAGGAAGGGAGAGAGACGAGAAGTATCAATTCTTCGTTGCAGCACCTTCCTTATTGATTGATCGATTTCTCATATGTGCCTTGACTGGGGGGACTACAGCAGACCTAGTGACCCCTTGCTCGAGCCAGCGACCTTGGGCTCAAGCTGGTGAGCTTTGCTCAAACCAGATGAGCCCACGCTCAAGCTGGCAACCTCGGGGTCTTGAACCTGGGTCCTCCGCATCCCAGTCCGACGCTCTATCCACTGCACTACCGCCTGGTCAGGCAGATTTTTTTTTTTTAAAGGAGAGGTTCAAGGAATTAAAAAGAATTACCTGGGTGCTATTGAGTTAATGTTTTGTGTCTCTCCAAAATTTACATATTGGAATTCTACACCTCCCCATGTGGTGGAGGCTTTGGGAGGTGATTAAGTCATGAGAGCAAAACTCTCATGAATGATATTAGTGCCCTTAATAACAGACCCAGAGAACTCCTCATCCCTTCTGCCATATGAGGAGACAGAGACAGCCATCTATGAACTGGAAAGTAGACTCTCAACAGACACTGAATCTGTCAAAGTCTTGATTTTGGATTTTCCATATTCCAGCACCTTAAGAAATAAATGTTTGTTACTTAACTGCTATCTGTGCTAGCTTTGTTATGGCAGCCTGATCAGACTAAGATACCAATGGATGATGGGTAAGTGTTTAGCAGCGAGAGGAAATCTACAAAGGAGGCTGACATAGAATGGCCGCTTAGACAAGACCAGGCGAGTAGTGTGCCCTGGAGGTTAAATATAAACATCTTATCAGAGATGAAGAAAAAAATCATCCATTTCAGAAGCTTTCTGATAGTTCATATGAAATGAGAACTGATAATTTGAATTTGATATTGGCTCAAGTTCTAGCAGAATTGTGGGGGGAAAAAGCCTTATTTAAAGTGGGCCAAGAGAGGAGTTAGAGACAGAAAGTCTCTGTCTAAAATCTTATAATAAAAAGTTATTCTTATTGATTAAAAACATAATTGTCTGTGTATATATAATCTAAATACATTCAAATATTTGGATACTTTACATATTTTGTGTGTGACATTTTAGCAGAGATGAGGCAGTAGTATATAAAGGAATGGGATTAAGAGCGATTATTTAGGTTGGAATTAACAGCGTATTTGTAGGCTGATGTGTTAGGCTGTACATTGCCAAATGAAGAGATTTTTCAGCACTGCCCTCGATTAGATAAAAAGGAAATAAATAAATTAAAGATTTATTTAATGTCTATTTTGTTATTGGGTATATCAGATCGCATGATCTGTGCATTGAGAATGCCATCACCTGAAAGCTCTACAGACAAAGTTATTTCAACACTCTCACACATTAACTTTAACTTTGTGTTTTTAAATTTATTTTCAATGCTGTCTTTTTTTTTCTTTTAAGATAAAAATTTTAATACCTACCGTCCTATTTTCAAAGTCTGTAGTTCCTCTAGAAATAAGATAGCCTGATGCAAAGGCCTTGGGGTGATCTAAACTAGGGATGTTAATAGTTCACCGCAGAAAGTAAGCTGTAGGGTTCCCTGAAAGGGAATTTTCTTAGTACATGTTACAGCAAATAGACATGTGTTCTTACCCATTTTATTCTAGTCCTTCTGTCTTCACAAAGGAGAGTAACAACACAAGACATCTTATCTTCCACTGAGAGTTAAGTGATACCGCTACTACTAAATTATAAAATTTCTATGCAAAATAGCTGAATTCACAAATAAAAGATCTTCCTTTCAAATTAAATATGTCAAATCACATGAAATAAGATAACTATTTAAAATCCCACATACAAAAACAAAGATTTGGCCCTGGCCAAGTAGTTCAGTGGATAGAGGTCATCCCGCTACATGGAGGTAGTGGGTTCAGTCTCATTCAGGGCACATATGAAAGCAGCCAATGAGTGTACGATTAAGTAGAACAACAAGTTACTGTTTCTCTCTCCCTCTCTCCCTCTCTGCCTCTCTCTCAAAATCAATAGAAAAATTTAAAAATATTTTATCTAGTTAGAATTATATCAGAAACTTTCAGTAAGAATTTTCATTTATTACTTTATTTATTATAAATGCTTCCTGTTTTATGTACACGGACTATACATACACAAACAGATGCATCCACGTGTTTTACAAATTAACGACCTATATCAACTTTTCCTGTGAATTTCATGGGCCATTCATTTCACTGATGGTTTATTTGGCCAGTCAAAACTGATTTTTCATACTTTCTAAAATTGGAAGAAAAAAGAACATTCACTGTTACATTTTTTTCACAATCTTTCAATTAAACAAACTTCCTTTAGAGGGAGCACCCCCATTAATTATCACAGGACAGAAACCTTAAAAATAATAACAAGCTTTCCAGGAGCTCCTGGCAGATTGCTTTTATTGCAATTTGCCTCCCACTAGTTCCTTTTCAGACCCACAACACTGTGATCCACCAGGAAAATTAGACTCACTTATAACAATATTTATCGTAATTTTATCATTTCTGATCTTGAATAAAGAACGCCACCTATTTAAACCTGGATTTTAAAACATACACAGTGCTTTAATTCCAATACCACCGATAATAGCCTATCATTTTGCAAAACACCTTGTGGGTTTTGGAAAGGATTTATTTAGCTGATGAGACAGGAATGTCTTCACAATATTCTAAAATATATTAACCCTGATTAGGTAGTAAGGGCTACCACCATGCATTGCTTTTTTATGTTCTAACTCCTTCTTGAACTGCATACCCACCGATTCTTCCCCAAGGTTAGGAGGGGTAACGGATCAGAAGGGACTTTTATCTGTAATCACCGCCAACACCCCTTCGTTCCCAATATTACTTTTGGGAAAGACATATTTTTTGTTTGAGATTAGATAGATAGATAGATAGATAGATAGACAGATAGAGATGGAGATATGATTAACACTCAAAATTTAAGAGCATTCCAAAGTAACATTCTACATGTAATGATCACCTTTAATTATTTTACATCATTTCTGATGTCATTAAACATCATCAGTTAGGCCTAGCAGATCTTATCACCACAGAACCTCTCTGCTGTCTAACAAAGACAGACCTGCACTTCTGTGGCAGAGATTTTATACAAAGACTACGGCCTCATGGAGGGAAACTATCGCCACAGGGAAGACACTCCGACCGTCAGCCCTGGAAGTCTGGGAAGTCAGGCAGCCAGGGTTCACTGGATGAGCAGGTGGTGTGACCACCAGCTGAGCTGGACATGTTCTCCTCTGCAGCTACCAGTCTGCTTGTCTAACCGCAAGGACTTGTGGGCAGGAGAGAAGCCTAATTCAAGTTTGGTCAAGTTAAATTAGCAGGCATTTGCCCAGACAAACATTTCGACTATTCATTTGTGAAACTGAATTGGCATTTGGAGGGGCTGTGTCTGACCTGCGGTGGACATCAGAGGGTCCATGGCAGAGGATTAACCACGCGGAACGAAAGGCATCGTCTCTGGGGTGTTTCCAGGAATGAAAGCATGGGTGGACGCCTCACTGCTTCCTGTGTCGCAGGAGCGCAGGGCACAGATAAAGTATAGCATTGTAATTATTAAGCGAGTTACAGTAAGTCCTTATTTGATGTCCTTGATAGGTTCTTGGAAATTGCAACTTGAAGCAAAATGACTCATAATAACAAAATGTGTTTATGCTCCCCAAAACATCACTAAACTTCTAAAGAAAGACCCAAGTGACTTCTAATTTTAAACATTGAAATAAATACAAGCTATCCGTACATTGAAGAAAGATGAATAAGAACAAGTCAGATGGTTCTTTTCCAATCTCATTCCAGTTTGGGGTCACAGGCGGCGGGCCCCACCCTAGACAGGACGCCCTTCTATCACAGGGCCACTCAAATACGTCCACACTTACATGGGACAATTTAAACACGCCAGTTCACCTCGTGTGTACATCTCCGAGATGTTGGAGGGGCCCTACGAACCTGCAGAAAAGCCGTGCAGCCGTGGGGAGAACTTGCCAACTCCACACACCTTGCCCCGACAGAGGAGCAATATATATATTTTTTCCTCATTGACGTTACAACAAAAGAATGCTGTTGGAGTACCTACTGTCTATTACAGCTGTTTGCCTTTGTTTATTACAGCTGTTTGCCCTTGTTTATTTGTCGATTATTTTATAATCTATTTTCTTAAAAAAGGAATAATAAAATAATTTTTTATTACAAAATAAAAGAAATACTGCGTTGCTGTTAAAGTGCTCTCTCTATCTCTCTTTCTCTCCCTCCCTCCAACATCTCCCTATGGGTAATCTCCTTGTTGACAAACCCACTTTTTCTATAGTTTTCCAGTGAGAGCTGGGTGAGGTCGTTTCCTCGAAGTCTTCCCCTTGTGTGCCTAACCTTCGTGGTCACCACTTCCTCTAACACTGGTTGCAATTATGTTTCTATCTAACACATGGAAAGTCTAGTTGTGTCTCCTCTCTACTGACGCTTGTGCTTTTCAGTATGTGATCTGCAAGGCCGCCGAAATGGGAAATCACGTTCCCATTAGCAGAGACTATCTCACGATGTTTTCCTGTATTCTAGTATTTGGTAAATACCTCTGCACATGCTAGGTGTGTGATAAACATGATGAATGATGGGAATAGCAGCATGGATAGCAAAACAGGCAATGTGATAAACAGAGGACAGGGTACAGTCTGAGTCAGGTTGTGCTTGCCAAAGGATGAGTATGGAAAAAAAATCAGTTATTTTTAATGTAATTTTTGGCTATTGCATTTATTTCCTGCCAAGAAAATGTCCTCTTTTCCTGCTACGTTCCTTAAATGATAGTCACACTTGGAGGTAATCTCTAAACTACAAACACCCCGAGGAAATAGAACAACTTGCATTAATTATAAACAAATAGGAAGTTATACACACACATACAAACATACACAAACAGCTTGACTTACAATAGACATTTAATTACCACAAAATAAAATAGTGGAAAATGAATTTTGGAATCAGAATTAGTTTTATCATCTGCTAGCACTATAAATCTGGATAATTTCCATAACACCTGATATATCTTTTTCAGATTTTTAAAATAAATATAGTACTTGTATTACAAAATTATTTCAGTTATATAAAGGCATCGATATGTGTTAATATGTACCTTGATCTTTCTTTAAACCCAGAAATAAAAAAATATAGTAATGTTTCTGAATAGACCAATCTTATACCTCTCTTTTATTATTGCTTACAATTCCCTAGGAGAGACTTTGGGGGGAAAAATAGCCTCAATGATTTTGGATTACAAGATAAGAGGAAAACCTTGAATGAACTAATTAGCTCCTGAAAATGAAAGATTATGCCTTTCTTTTTCCTGTAAGCAAGTTTCACTGAGAAATAATAGGTTGAGGATTAGAACTATGATTATTTGAATTGTTTGAGCCATCAGGATATTACTTGGCTTCTTCCAAACAATTTTCTGTGTAATTTTAGGTCTAAATTTCTTTTATCCCATGCTTTCTATTTTTGCATCTTTACACATCTGTTTTGTAACTGTTGATAATTCATGCATTCTATTTGTAAGTTATATCATGCTTAATGAATATTGTCATCAGCACTTTCATCCCATTAATACACTGAGAATGTCTCATTATTGGACCAATAAAAAAGTGACCACCTACAATAGTTAAGAATTGAATCAACTGATTGGATTAAATAAGATTGAATTAACTAATAAAGACCAAACTCTGCCAAAACCTTGATCTTGGATTTTTTATACTCCAGAACTGTGAGAAAATAAGTTTCTGTTGTTTAAGTTACCCGGACTATAGTATTATTTTATTGACAAAACAAGCTGATTAAGACAGTTGCTAAGGAGTTAGCCCCAAACTTAGTGGTATGAAATCACATCACATTATTTGCTTATTATTTTGGGGTCAGTAATATGGGAAGAAGTTTCAGTCACAAGTCCACAGTGCTGTGGTCACTGGAAGGTGTGACCAAGCTGGCCACCAGTTAGGCTCAATCCCTAGCCTGGCATTAGAGAATATTCATTGGCTAGAACCTCAGCTACAATAACAAATTAATTTCTGGCCCTGGCCAATTGGCTCAGTGGTAGAACATCACCCAGTGTGTGGATGTCCTGGGTTTGATTCCTGGTCAGGGCAGACAGGAGAAGCACCCATCTGCTTCTCCACCCCTCCCTTTCTCATATCTCTGCCTACCCCTGCAGCCATGGCTCAATGGGAGCGAGTTGACCCAGGCCCTGAGGATAGCTCCATGGACTCCCCCTCAGGCTCTAAGAACAGCTAGGTTGCTGAGCAATGGATCAATGCCCTAGATGGGCAGAGCAGCACCCACTGGTGGGCTTGCCAAGTGGATCCTGGTTAAAGTTCATGTAGGAGATTGTCTCTGCCTCTCCTCCCCTCAACTGAATTTAAAAAAATATTTCTGTTTTTAAGTCAATTTTGACTCTATTTTATTTTATACCACGATTGCAATCTTATCATTGAGGCTTTGCCAGAGAGAAAATGGCTTTTACTAACTCTAATAGCTTATTTTTACATATCAAGAAGTAATCCCAGTGTACTGAGATAAGAGATTTTTCACTGAGGCAGACTCTACATACCAGATGCTTGCCCATTGTTTCTTACCAAAGATACTCCTGTTTTCTTTAGGGTAGCCTCCAACCCTGTCCCAGGCAATAAGTACATCACCATGGTCTTAACCATTCATGACAACCATTCATTTCCCTATTTCCTAGAGGGAGTTCGAAGGGATTGTGACCCATTGCTATCCAGTGATGGGTAAGGAGTAATTTGACGGGGGAAATTTTTGGCTGTGTCCAGGTAAAAAGAAAGTCCTTTTATCTTATAATACCTCAGTTTCCTTTTTCAGATTGTGTTTGTGTGGTCTTTTTGGAGTGGGGCTGTGTAAAATTTTTATAGTAAGACAACACCCTTAAAGCAAAAGACAATATTTATATTGGGCAGACCAGAAAGATGGAGAAAAATACCAGGAAGGACCAACCTAAACAGCTATCAGGTGAGGAAAAGAAGTTTTTATTTGTTTAAGTCACCATTACCTGGCTTTCTACTAGGAGCAGCTTAAACCCTTCTTAATGAAGACCTCATGGGAAAGATCCAAAAAATATATAACTGGATGTTGTGGAGAAAAGTAAGTGAGAGCCTCTTTCTATGCCACATTCTATTTCCTAAACTCTGCTTTATTCAATGGGAAGCAGTGGAAAATAATACCTCTATCAGCATAAAATATTAATAGGATTAGAATTTCAATTTGTCTCTCATGCTACTACTTATTAATCATTCTCTTTCTGAAAAATTGGAAAAGATCATATTAATGACAGTATCTCACTGTAAAACACAAGTGTTTGTACTCAGCACAGAAGCTATTGAGCTAAGCGCTATAGGAGCAGCAGCAAGGCACAGAACCCAGTGACTGAAAGACAAAAAGAAAAAAATCATCAGTCTTGTAGACTGTATCTAGACTTTTGCTTTAAGCTTTTAAGTTCAAAAGATGCAACTACTTGGAAATTTCAATCAATAATTGAGAAAACAATGTTGATATAAAAGTTCAGTCTGAACAGCACACAAATATGAGTGTCCACCTCCTAAAACAACCCTACGCTTCCCAAATCTGCTGCATTGGGCAGTAGGAAATGAACATGGCTCACATGTGGTTTCCCATCCAGTCCTCAATTTGTATGTGACCATGGAGGACAATGGATAAAGAAGCTCCCCTCCCTAGAAGAGTGGTTCCCTTGTAGAGAAATCCAATGTTAGAGTCTCAGAAATGAATGTTTAAAGTTACCCCATATGAAAGCAACTCAGACCAGATAAGTGCAGGTGGGAAAGAAAATGATGAAAATTCATTAAAATCTCAGCACTGGTTGTAGTAATTAGGCCTATAGCTTAGCTTGCTATAATTCTTTTTACAGATTTTTGTAACAGGGATTGCTGAATCTTTTCTTCAAAGAGTCGCATGTTATAAATATTTTCATCTTTATGGTTCTCTATCACAGATTTTTCTTTCTTTGTTTCTCACACAATCTTTAAATATGTAAAAGCCTATTCTCAGAGATACACGAACACAGTCCTATAGTCTGGATTTGACCATGGGGCTTAGCATGTTAATAAATGATTTAGAAGTTTACAACTAGCCACAACCTTAAAGAACTGGATCTTTTCTCTCTTTGTCATGAGATCTTATTTCATGGTGAAATACCAGTATTCTGAGAGTATACAAGTAGGTCTGCAAAATGGTAGGCTGAAAACAGGCTTAGTTTATGCATCAGCCCAGATTTAGACATTCTTTTTCATCTGGCCAAAGGATAATACCACCTTGCGGTGTGAAATTGGATGCTATTTTCCCCATATCTGTTGTTACTGGTGAGAATGCTATTGCTGTTGTTGCTCTCAGTCTCTTGTATCACCCCTCAGCAAAACTCAAGTATGCTTCACATTACGTGTGGTTGACTACACTCTTCTCACGTCCCACTCTACCTTCTTATAGCATCTTTGTAGAAGCCTGGCAAGAACAGGCGGTTAGCTGGTATTAATGCTGCAGCTAGTTCTGTAAAATTCTCCAATACTACATTACCCTCTTTCCATCTTACCACTATGTTTTCCCCAACCCCCTTTCCTGCTTTCCTGGAATTGAATCCTTCTCAGAAAAATATTATCACACAAACATTTGCCCTAGATTTTGTTTTCTATACTATCCAGACAAAAACAACAGACCCAAACAGCTTCTAACTAATACAAATTCATGTTGAAGAGAGGAACAATAGTAGACTTGATAAATAAATACAGCCCCAGATCAGTGAGAATTCAAAGCAAGAGGGAAGGATGAAATGTCAGATGACAATATCCTGGATTCCTCCCATTTCCCTTCTAGCTGATTCTTAAAATAGGAGGAATTAGAAAAGCATTATTCTTTTAGATGAATGCCTACAAAATACAGGGGCTTGAGAGTGCCACTTGTAATTCTGAATTCTAGAAGGAAACTTCCTAGTCCTAGTAGATGTGATGTAGAAATCAAACCACGATGTTTAGGGACAAAGAATAATCCTATAGTTGGTCAGTTTTCCACTTTTCCCATTTTGCTTGTCTTATACTTCACCAGTTGTTTCTGAATGTTCATTGTATGAGGTCAGAGAGCAGCACCCATAGTAAACCTACAGGGTAGATAGGTTGAGGTCAGTAGGGCTGCCCCGACCACAGGCAACAGCAAAAGCGAGTGTGTGTTTATAAGAAGTGATGACTGCTCTCCACCACACCAAGAATTTTTTAAAACTTTTATTGAGAAATATCTGGGGGGCTATTTGTAAAGTTTATGATTGTCTAACTATTATACTGTACACCTGAAACTAAAACAAAATGATATTGAATATAAACTGTAATTGAAAAATAAATTTAAAAAAACTATGTGATATATACATACACTTGGGTAGGGGGAGGTGAGAATGCTTTTAGAGGATCCAGGACTTAAAATGTCCCCTAATATAGAAATAATGTCAATATTTCACAGTCAATAAATATTATTGATATAAATTTACTATACTAACATATTTTTTTATTTCATTGCATTAAAATTTTTTTAAAAAATTCCAGAACATATTGTTTATTTCTATTTCTCTTACTTTGTTTTTATGAATGAGGAACTTAATTCATTCTTTTTGGTAGACACTCAACACCATTATGTTAGATTTAAACAAAATGTATTGAGTTCCCAGAGAAACATGACAGAACAATGCCTCCCTAAGTTGGTGAGAGACAAGTATCCATTTCTGAGTTATTTTTAACACAAGACAGTTTAAAAACATGCAGAAGTTGAGAATGAATAAAGTATGGTCTAGGAGGTACAATAATTTTTGTAAAGTGCAGCCCAGAATGTCTCTTTCTATAATAGCTATTGAATTTACAAACACAATTAAGGAGAACTACTAGGCTTATGTATCAATTGGACTTGAAGTTCTTTACTGAAAATTCCCATTAGTGTCAAAGGCAAGAAATAAGAGCAAGTTTTATTAACCCTGTTAGATTTTCTAATGTAAGGGGGGATCATAGTGAAATTTCTGTTTGTGTATCTATGTGGTAGTTTTTAAACAATTACTGTAGATACAGCATATCTGTAATCTCCATTCACTTATATATTCACTTATTCCTAAGAAAATACTGCACCAAAGAGAAAAAATAAATGATACAGAAGTTAGAAAAAAAGTTTTAATATAATTAACATTTATTTTATCACTCACGCATTTCCATACCTTTTTTAGACCCTACAACTAAGTCAAATGAGTTCCATTATTTTGTTGTTGTTGTTGTTAAAATGTCGGTAAATTTGAAGATAAATGTTACTTCTGATACTTGAATATACATAATGGGGTTGAGAGAGAGGGAGAAGACCAGAAAATGAATAACAACAATGTCATAAAATCTAAATATTTAAAATAACTGGGGAACTGAATAATCTGAAAAATAGAAAATAAAGAATATAATATATAATAAATAATGAGAGAATGCCTTTTGATTTTCCTTCCATAAGTATGTATAGTAATTCAAAGTGAGAGTTAGGATCTCACATAACTTCCCTGAATAACTGACTTTAATTTAATTAATCAACTTAATTTAACAAGTTTATTATGTTCAGTTGAAAGGATTTTATTTTTTCTTGTAAAGAAGACAGAATCAGTAGTGCCTTGTGAATATTTCAATGTTTCTATTCAGATATTCTTGCTCTTTTTTTGTGACAGAGACAGAGAGAGACAGACAGAGGGACAGACAGGGACAGAGAGACAGGAAGGGAGAGAGATGAGAAGCATCAATTCTTCGTTGTGGCTCCTTAGTTGTTCATTGATTACTTTCTCATATGTATCCTGACTGGGATGCTACAGCAGACCGAGTGACCCTTTGCTCAAGCCAGCAATCTTGGGCACAAGGTGGTGAGCCTTGCTCAAACCAGATGAGTCTGCGCTCAAGCTGGTAACCTCAGGGTTTCAAACCTGGGTCCTCCTTGTCCAAGTCTGATGCTCTATCCACTGTGCCACCATCTGGTCAGGCCAGATATTCTTGTTCTTGATTCAGTTAGTATTACTGAAAACTGGAAAAATTAGGAAAAATTTACCTTCTTGCTCCAAGACTGCTTTTCTAACTTTGCAAAATTTCTTTTGGAACAGTTTGTTCTTTGGTAAATTTTGCTTTTTACTATTAACTTTTTATTAGTAAAGACTTTATTTATATTCTTTATTTTTATATAAAATAAAACTTTCTGTTGCATAAATTCAATACCACTTTATGACTAGGTTAAAAACAATACTGATATTGAAAAATCCTAAATGTCAGGAGCCTCCATATCCTATGGTAAGAAGATAAAATGGCATGATGTTTGCATGTACATGTAACCCCTGAAATTAAAGATTGTGAAGAAAATATTTTCTCTGGTCTCGGTTTCAAAGCCCAGATCTGTGTCCTGCAAATTACCTCATTTCTGTGCCTGACAGGTTTATAAATTAAGGTAATGTTGAACACATGATATTTTTATGCATGTATATGCATTTGCACAACTTTAGCATTTCTTTTTAATTTTGCCAACATATGTATGGGCCCACATACAAAATAAAATATGCAAATGCCCCTGTCACAGAAATATTACAAACTAAATGTAGCATCTGTGGGACACTGGTTCGAAGACAGATGAAAACCAGAAATTAGAATTCTCTTTTGAGGTATGAACATGAGCACTTCACTGGGCCACCTGTCAGTGCTTGCTGAGTCTGCCAAGTTTTATGACAAAGTTTCATGGGATAGAAGTCCCAAATTCTAAAACATGATTGGGCTCTTTCTCTCCCTGAATGCACAGAAATACACGATCTGTCAAAAGCATGCTCTAATCAGGAGCCCAAAGGTGGATCTTCCCTTAAAACACATCCATGATACTGTTTGCTCATGCCCCTGTTTCAGTCAGTTCTGGCTGCTATAACAAAAATCTAACAGAGTGTGGGGCTTCAGCAACAATCATTGATTTCTCACAGTTCTGCATCAGTGTGTCAGCAGTCCGGTGTCTGGTGAGAGCCCATGTCCTGTTTTGCACATGGCCCCTTCTTGTATGTACTCAGAGAGTAGAGAGTAGAGAGAGAAAGCAAATTCTCTCATTTATCTTTTTATAAGGGCACTGACTCCATTCCTGAGGACTGGCCTAATGATCTAATTACTGTTCAAAGGCCCCCCTCTCTAACACCATCACATTGGGGGTTAGGATTTCAACATGTGGATTTGGGGGAGACATAAACATTCAGTCTATAACAGCTTCTTGTAAATCTATATAATAATTTTCAAATCATTAGGTAAAGTCAAGCTATGTTTTCATTCTCCATGCAAATACTATTAAAGTCAATCAGCATATCTGGTCCTTAACATCATAAAATAACAATATTGTAAACATTATTTTTAAACTATGTACACTGGATGTCTGTATTAGCCACTGGGCACATGAATGCCATTTGTTTAATGTAAATAAAAGGAAAAGAGAGGATCCACTGTGTATTTATTCCAAGGATAGACGCTAGATTCTGTATAACTCACACAATTGTCCAAACAACTCCATAAAAATTACATTATCTTAACTACATAGAAAAAATAATTTTATTATCAAAATCATGAAGTACTTTGACAAACTTGAAAGAACAAATAGAGATGTAATCAGAGTTCTTATTCTAATATCCATATGTCCATAAAATTCAAAGACATAGAAAGTTTAGCATCGAATTATAATTTTTCTCTCCATTAACCTTGAGATGTTGCACAGGTCACAGCCAAATTTGTACTCTCAGCAGTATAGAAAGATTTATTCTCTCCATTAGGTATATACTTAGCAGTAAACTTAGGCTAATGTACTTTCAATAAAGAGGTGACAAATATAATGCATTTGTATTAGTTTAAGAAAACACCCTTCAATCATTAAAAAAACTAAAATTTCCTTCTTAACACATATCCCTTTTCCCCTTTAGCTATATAAGCATCTACTTACTTAAGTAGTGATGACCTAGGGTTGGTTATTTCCCCACAGGAAAAAAAAGATAACCCCATCATTACCTGACAGGAAAACTTATCTAGAGGTCACTAACACTATTACAAACCATAAATGCACAAATGAAGGAAACTTAACTATTATACTTCTATAGATTTCAAGAATTTTAGAGAGAGCAGAAGGGAGATGGGAAGCGTTTTCCCACGTTGAATAAAATGCTGCACTGAATAACGACCATGTTATTAACACCATTTTAATAATACTGTTTTATCTTGGTATCATTTTGCTAATTTATTACTGCTGGGAAATTGTTTTTAAAAATTCTCCTTCTGCTTCAAATACTACTTCAGTTGAAGAGAAATTATTTATAATATATTTCTCTTGCAAAAAACAAAGCTTAATTTTTAAAAATTTGTTATTATAATAAAAATCACAATACCTTCTCTGAAAGATCAATATTTTATATTTAGGTATGCCATTTTTTTGTGAGAACTAAATTGTTTATGGGAATGTGTGTATTTGTGTGTGATTGGGTGCTTTGTGTCATATATGCAATCCTAAGCAATAAACCTAAAGTTTATTTGAGTAAAAATAATTATAATTTCTAATTTGATATTTTTTATCTCCAAATGAAACTAAAAAAACCAGGGAAGAACATAGGTTAACATATGCACAGAAATGAGACATTTCATGTCATATTCAAATGAAAAAGTCTGTGGAATAAACTGTAAATGTTACCGAAGACAGAAATTAGTAAAAGGAGTAGTAAGGGAAGGGAAAAAACCATCAACTTTTACAGTGGTCTTACTCTATGCTGCAAATTATGAGGCTCTTCCATTTTATAACCCTGGCAACTTCCACAGATAATTTAAAGTTGTTTAAAAGAGAAGAAACAGTAAAATAAAGGTGTGAGCCAAATAGTAAAACGGCAGAGTAACAACACATGGGTTTAAACTAGGAAGTGAGAGAGTGTTACATCCAGATGCTGGGCACTGTCCCTGCTAAGTGATGCTTCAGATAAAAACAAAATAACTCCATGGTGAGTTGCAATATTGTCACTGGCCCTAAGGAGAAATGACATGGGAAAGCCCAGATTTTCTCTGATCTTAGCCACGAACTGTTTGCCTCTATGTCAGGTCAAACAACACCCTAAACATTAAATGTTGTAGAGACTGATAAGGTCATATACTGAGTAGTCACAGAGTGGTGGCTGAGGGCAAATCTTAGATGTATAATGTGAAGGCAAATTGATTGGTTCATACAAATAATGGTGCTTCAGGAAGCACAGATTGAGGACTGCAAGTGACAAAAAGTACCTGGCACTAACATTTATGCACACATTCAGTCATCTCTTCAACACCTATTACTTGCCTGGCCAGGCAGTGGCGCAGTGGATAGAGTGTGATACTGGGATGCTGAGGATCCAGGTTCAAGATGCCAAGGTCGCCAGCTTGAGCATGGGCTCATCTGGTTTGAGCAAAAGCTCACCAGCTTGGACCCAAGGTCGCTGGCTCAAGCGAGGGGTTACTCGGTCGGCTATAGCCTCACGGTCAAGGCACATATGAGAAAGCAATCAATGAACACCTAAGGTGTCACAACAAAAAACTAATGATTGATGCTTCTCACCTCTCTCTGATCCTGTCTGTCTGTCCCTATCTCTTTCTCTCTCTCTGTCTCTGTAAAATAACAACAACAAAAAAAAAAAAAAAACAAAAAAGGAACAACTATTACTTAGCAAGTCTTGTAAATGCATTAAAGATAAACACAGAATCAGTTTCTTTCTTCACTGAGCTCCTCAATGAGTTCTAGCCAACAGTTCATAACCAATGAGTGGATTTAAATTCATCATATTCAATCCACTCTTCCAGAAAAGAGAATTCAGAATGAGTAGGCATAGTTTCAGGGTTCCCTCCCAAGGAAGGTGGATTCAGTAACCACGAGAGTCCCTCACAAGTGTGTTACTGATAGGAGGGGGATGGAAGGGGGAAGCCAGGTTGAATAGACCCAGGAGACACATCAGAGACAGAACAGCATGGACAGAGACATATCAGAGAGCTCTCCAATGCAGCTTGAAATATTTTTTATGTTTAGGAAGTCATGGCCTTGGCTAGCCCAGAAGAGTCACATTAATAGGGTTGCTATCACTCTCAAGATGTTTAGAAAATATTCTATATGGTGATATGGTCAAGCAGGTTATGCTCCAAGTTCTTTCTTTTATTCCTATTCTTTTTTTTTTTTTTTTTTTTTGCATTTTTCCAAAGCTGGAAACACGGAGGCAGTCAGACAGACTCCCGCATGCGCCCGACCGGATTCACCCGGCATGCCCACCAGGGGGCGATGCTCTGCCCCTCTGGGGCATCGCTCTGTTGCATCCAGAGCCATTCTAGCGCCTGAGGCAGAGGCCACAGAGCCATCCTCAGCGCCCGGGCCATCTTTGCTCCAATGGAGCCTTGGCTGCGGGAGGGGAAGAGAGAGACAGAGAGGAAGGAGAGGGGGAGGGGTGGAGAAGCAGATGGGCGCTTCTCCTGTGTGCCTTGGCTGGGAATCAAACCCAGGACTCCTGCACGCCAGGCTGACGCTCTACCACTGAGCCAACCGGCCAGGGCCTATTCCTATTCTTGACAAGTACATCCTTCTGTAATAGTTCTGAAAGTCTGGATTCTGGCAAATATAAGGTAATAAATAATAAAGAGGAGTCGATATGCAACTACCATTGGTTTCAGACACACCTCAAGGCTGTTGGCTCAGGCTGGAACTTAGGACCTTAAATTTAAATTCTTTCCACCTTCGACACAGAAACTGTCTTCATATCTTCAGAGTGCTGCTGTATATAGATTAGGAGTTTTCTTGAGATGTGATACTTTCAGTCATTGACTCACTGCCTTTCCCTCCTACACATCTACTCCAAACACTTCTCGATGTCCAAGACCAAAGTTAATGCATCTGTGTTTGTACCAGTTCAGCTATAGTCATGCTAGAGGTCTTAGTGACGTCCTATGGAGCCCAGCTGTCAGTGTATGGGAGCGTGAATATCTGCCCTCCAAGCAGCTATTCTTCACCGGCATGGGTGCCACTGAGTGACTAAGCCAGCCTCTAGACCAGGGGTCTCAAACTCAACTCAGCATGTGGGCCGCAGAGCAAGATCACAGCCATTCGGCGGGCCGCACTAGGTCTACAAAAGGCAACTGTTACGCAACACTTTTCTCACTGCAGTTGAAAACAAAAAAAAATCAGTACAACAAGCACAATCGTACATGCAGTTTACTCAGTGTCACAAAACGACCAGAAACTGTAGTTCGCATCACAACTGCTGTTAACTAAGCTAATATCTAGCTAGGATGCTAGAGAAATGAAAAATACAAGTAGGCCCCTAGGTTTACTTAATTTTATCCAAAATATTTTGAACTTCGTGGATTAGTCTGCGGGCCGCACAAAATTGTTCGGTGGGCCACATGCGGCCCGCGGGCCGCGAGTTTGAGACCCCTGCTCTAGACAAACAGCCCCCTGAAGGATCCCTGTTTGGAGGGGAGTGAAGTTTACCCTGTGCATATGAGGTGGTAGGGGAAGGTAATATTGTTAGGGCACGTACAGCTAGTGCTCCTCGACTTACAACCACGATTGGTTCCAACAGACCGGTCTTAACACGATTTCGTCATAGACTGAGTAGGCTATGACCAATGTACAATACTGTGAAATGATGTTATAAAAATCTTTAAGTCATATTTTATCATAATTTTCTTTTATTATTGTTATATATCAGAATTTTCTTTGTTCATTTTATGCTATTTGTATCATCTCTTCATCATTTTGTTTCTTATTAATACATTTGTCAGGTTTAAGTAAAACACTGCATTACCAGTACAACTGGTTTAATATTTGCAAAACATACAAAATTACAAAATACAGGTGCATACAAAAATACAAAATACTGTACAAGTGTAAAAATATCATAGAAAACATTTTCCCAATTGCAAAACATATCAAAATATATAAACATGTACGAAACATTTTATTGGCCAACACTGTCATATGCCCAGCTGGGAAACGCTTGCGCTGCCGGATGTGGAGCAGTTGTGGCTAGCGACTGTGGTCCTAAAGTCGAATGGTCATAAGTTGCGTAGATTGTAAGTAGATCAATACCTGTAGTTAAATTCTAAGAGGGACAAATCGTGTCAGTGTCAAACATACATCTCTTAACAGCTTCTAAATTTACATCCAGGGAATATTATTATTTATAGCAGTTCTGTTAAAAATAAGGTAAGAAATTAGCCTGAGGTTTAATATAGGAAGGGACTGATTAGTAGTATCACACTGATGCTCAAGTTAACAAGTACATTTAATATCCCCTTTGTTCCTGGATACAGCTCATTATCCCAGGGATGAGCCTCACTAAATTTAACTATCCTTTCATAAAAAGGAATTCCAGAAAACTATAGAAGTCAATGAAAGAAATAGGTGAATAGATAGTTTATTGGATAGGGAGATAGATGATAGAAACCGAAATAGAGATGGACACATAGAATAGGATATTATTAATAAATATATCTTTTAAGCTTCACATAATTTTCAGAGGCATATATTTAATCAAGACTCAATTTTTGAATGAAACCTTATAAATATTTTAATAAAAAACTAATTCCTTATGTATACATTATGATTAGCATAATAAAATGAGCATTTTTGCATGTTTACAGTTCTCAGATCCAGTTCATAGAGGAGCTGAGAACTGAGATGCATGATTTTGAGAAGAGGAAGTTGATGAGATCGAAACTCAGAGGGAGTTTCTATTTTTCTTTCTTTGACATTTATAAAGTATTGGGACCCAGAAATGCATGCACATGTTAAATCCAATATATCAAATAACAGAGTTAAGCTCTGTTATTTTATCTCAGCATCCGCTGTCCTCCTCCGCCTTCTCTAGACTTTACTCAGAGGGAAAATGAGGCTCATTCATTCTCACTGATAATAAAGTAACTGAGTTTGGGAAAAGTTATTTTTTCTTGTATTCACTGGAAATGAGATCTTTGAGGTTGACTGCATTTACATTTACTATGCCTGTAGAGGATCTGATTTAAAAGATTAGGAAGTGCTTTATGCATCATGCATTATGAATATGCACTAAAAACAACATTTTCAGGAGATAATTTAATACACCTAGGAAGTGACAGACGACAATGAGGTTTACCTATGCCATTTGACCATGTTATATGAATCAGAGACACATAAAATAATAATAAGACAACAAAATAATAAAAATGTTCCCTGAGCAAGAAAAATTATGCTACACATTAATCTTTTTCCCCCATACATATAAATTGTTCTAAGGTAGAAAATATTCCTTTTTTTGTGACAAATGTCATAATTGTCCAATAAATATGAATCAACTCTCAAGTAAATCAGTATTGTTAACAAAGGTGCTTGTTCTTTTTGGGTGGAGGTGCTGCAGACTCATTTGATCAGATGTCCTTTTGTTCAACTTGGCTGATATTTTCTAGGGAGTTCAGGGACTATCACACAAGAGCAATAAAACCATGTATATGAAAGGCATTACGCCTAGATGCAATTCAGCGACCGTGGTACATGTGAGCTCCCTGAAGGATCAATTTTAAGGTGCTGTTATATTTAAACACCTGTGTAAAATGATCTTGGTTTCAGTTGCTGCAGGCTCATTTACATTTTAATATGGACAGTATCATTTTGGATGCCACTGGGCCCTGTTGCGAGAAATTCAAGGACATTCCTCAGAGACTTCTGAGGCATCACAAGTTAGGTTTGGAGTAAATGGAACTGTACAGAGAACGAAGACACTGTAGTTTACATCTTAAAATGTAAATGTGGAAAAATCCATGGCTCCGACTATTTTATGATAATATCTACGGCTCTGAGTATAAGGCAACAGAAGATGAGCATGAATACAGATTGATGTGAATGGTCTTTAACTCCATAGATAAAGACAGTCTGTTTATTTAAAATTAGTATTGTTTTGCTTTAACCATTTGAGGACACTTTAGGATTTTAAAAAAATTAACAAAAAAAAAAAAAATAGGCAATAAACTACAAATATAGATATGCCCTAGAACAGTCTCTGTCTTAAACACATACCAGTGAGAATGAGTTTGATATGTTGGTAAATCCTCTCTCGTGGACACTTCATGGAATTTACCAGAATGTAATATCTAATTAGCATATTCTCATTTTGAGATTTCACTTCTGTTATGCTACACCTTTAAGCCAATAATAAAGTATTTAAATACTGTTCAATATACATAAACAAAATGACTTTACAGTCAACAATTCAGAGGAATAAAGTACACTTAGTGGCTTGTAAACTATGTCTATGATAGCTACAGATATAAGGAAGATAATTAGCATATTATGTACAGAGTATATATTTACCCTAAATGTTAAAAATTGTTGGTGGGAGCTATTTCCAGATAGTTATATATTATATCATTTATGTTAAGTCACACAACACCATGTTTTACTTTTGGGAAATGTCTATATAAGTTTGTGAAAAAATGCCACATAGAATAGAGGCACACTGAGCTAGAAAAAGTGGATTGAGAGAGAACGTAGCCACCAAAGTATATTGTTCACTTTATCTGTAACTTCTAAATCATTTACTAATTTAGTTTATTCAAATAATTATTATATGACTGGAATTCCTTCATTTGAGAAGCTAAAAATAACCAGAGGATTACCTGTATCCTGTTTGTATCTTCCCTTAATAATCCTTATTTGTCATCTCCATTATATTGTTCCTTTTTACATCATATTTGTTTTAAGTCATTTTCTATGTTAGATTAAATGATTCTTGAGGGCAAGTCTCCTATCAGCTTGTTCACTGCTCCATCCTTGACCACACAAACCATTCTCATTTAATAAGACACTCCTCTGGGTTAAATACATGAACAAAGAAGAGACTGGTCTTGCTGTTCAGTAAGTAAGACAATAGCTGTGGACAGTGAAAACAATATTCCTGCTTACATCTTCACCTCATCATGTCTGATTCCTTAGTATTCTCTTTACTGCCAATTGCTCAGAAGCTCATTATGCATTTATATTAAATTTTATCAAGATTTCAGTACAAGAATAGCATTGCAATATATAAGATAGATTTTAAGATAACATATGTCACCTGGCCAGGTTGTGATGCAGTGGATAGAGTGTGGCTTGGGATGCTGAGGACCCAGGTTCAAAACCCCAAGATCGCTGGCTTGAGCCCAGAGTTCACTGCCTTGAAGCCCAAGGTCAGTGGCTTAAGCAAAGAGTCACGGGCTCAGCTTGAGCCCCCTAGTCAAGGCATATATGAAAAAGCAATCAATGAACAACTAAGTTGTCCCAACAAATAATTGATGCTTCTCATCTTTCTCCCTTCCTATCTCTCTGTCCCTATCTGTCTGTCTGTCTCTCTCTAGTTAAAAAAAAAAGTTAACATATGCCTATGTTAAAAGCATTTAGACTATATTCTAAATATATATTTAGAATCACACTTATATATGTGCCATATCCTATGAAAACAATTATTTGTATAGATGATTCTTTTAAGATTATGGACTCACTACACCTTAACTACCAAACAACATTTTATTTTTATTTTTTTTATTTCTTTTTACAGAGACAGAGTCAGAGAGAGAGATAGATAGGGACAGACAGACGGGAATGGACAGAGATGAGAAGCATCAATCACCAGTTTTTCATTGTGACACCTTAGTTGTTCATTGATTGCTTTTTCATATGTGCCTTGACCATGGGTCTTCAGCAGACTGAGTAACCCTTGCTTGAGCCAGCGACCTTGGGTCCAAGCTGATGAGGTTTTGCTCAAACCAGATGAGCCCGCGCTCAAGCTGGCAACCTTGGGGTCTCAAACCTGGGTCTTCCACATCCCAGTCCCACACTCTATCCACTGCGCCACCGCTTGGTCAGGCCCAAACAACATTTTAGAGTTATAATGCTCAGATCTTTTTAAACCAGTCCTCAATTCTTTTTTTTTCTCCTTTATATGCCTTTTTAAACTAGCATGATGTGTATAGATAGATAGAGATATGGATATAGACAGATATAGTTATATGAATTTACAACAAATATTTTTATAATCAGTTTGAAAGTAGGCTAATTTAAAAAATATAATAGAATTAGAAAGGAATTGATTTTTTAGGTATATTTATTCAAAAGGAAGTATATATAAATTAAACGTATTTTCAGAGGCATAGTAATTGATGTCTGAATCATTTGCTGACATGCCTAGAATGAACTAAGTCTAGGTGATTATTATATATAAGGTAACATGTATATACTTACATTTTGTACATTAACATTTTTATAATTACAATTACTAAAAAAATCATATTGGACATAATATAAAAGTAGATGATATAAAATTATAATGCATTTAAATATTTGATAATTTATCAGGATAAAATATAAATGAAAACAATTTTATTAATGTTTTATTTGAAATATTCTAAATGACATCCATTTCAAAAACTGAATTGTGTACTATAAGGCTGAGATACTTACCAAAACAAAACTCTTTAAAATTAAGAAAAATGCATAAGCTAAAAAAAATTAATGTAGAAAATTTTCAATGTATTTCTATTTTAGACACTATAGTAACTGGTAAAAAATCTAAATTACTTAAAATGCATTGCAATAAATTTATGACTTTTGTGGCCATTCAAAATTATTTTGCATTCTATATATTATATGCATTTGATTAAAAATTTTAACCAAGTTCTGCATATACTTGCAAAGACACAATCCTACAATTTACTCTTCTTCTCTGCATTTGAAAACATTATAACCAATAGCTCAAAGTTGTGATATAATAAAAGTAATCTTGAATTATTGTTGGATTTTTATTTTTTTAGTAAATGAATTACCAAGAAAGCTACAATAGGATTTCCTGTTTAGTGACTAATTCTCATGTATGTGTATGATTTAATAATTTATGCATACTACTTTGCTGTTGCTTGTGATAATATTTTATCAGTCATCTCCCAAATGATGAGGCATGGCACTGGTCCTTTGTTTATTCTTTTCAGATAGTTCATGACATTTTATTCCGCTTCTGTGATCATCACTTTGTAATCCAACATTATTTAAACAAAACTCTTGATCACTGCACATTTTGTATAAAAGATATTTCTAATAGGCAAGCAACAATAATATGCAAGTGATCATGAATGGAGTGCTATTTTAAAGCTGTCAGACTCATTGGTCATATTTGTGAAATAGTCTTTGCCTACGTTTATAAGGCTATTGTATTAAATTAACTGACTTGAGTCTTAAAAATAAAAATGATATTTATCATAAAATACAGCAAGAATTTATTCAATGCCATTTAAAATATGAGTATCATTTATTTCATTCAGATTCTGTGTTTATTAGGTAAATATTATTTTGGTAAAATAAACTTTGAGATGGAAATTATGCCTTTGTGTGATTTTAAACAATATCCATAATTTGCCCTTACAATAGGCAATGAGCTTATGGCTAGTAATTTATGCAGAAAACAGGCACGTAAACAACGTACCAGTTTTTCCACACTTGAAGTCTATTTTGAAGACAATTTGTGCTACCTATATTTGTCAATAGCTAGCATAGCAATGCAAAAATGAGAAGATAATTTTAACATATTAAAAAACGATCATGAATAAACATACTTTATGAAGAAAATATTCGGTATGTTCTCTATATATTTTATCAATTATATCAATATCAATTTCTTATTTTAATTACTTCAGTAGCCTCTTGGTCTATGTAGTTTTTCACTTAAAATTATCCAGAAGTTATCTAGATGGTCAGTATAATTATAATTTAACTCTCCACAGTCTATTCTGAACACAATATCTTAGATGCTTCTTTCAAACTAAATTATATTATGCCAATCATTTGTTTAAAACTTTGCAAATAGCCCTGGCCGATTGGCTCAGCGGTAGAGCATCGGCCTGCCGTGCGGAAGTCCCAGGTTCGATTCCCGGCCAGGGCACATAGGAGAAGCTCCCAGTTGCTTCTCCATCCCCCCCTCCTTCCTCTCTGTCTCTCTCTTCCCCTCCCACAGCCAAGGCTCCATTGGAGCAAAGATGGCCCAGGCGCTGGGGATGGCTCCTTGGCCTCTGCCCCAGGCACTAGAGTGGCTCTGGTCGCGGCAGAGCGACGCCCCGGAGGGGCAGAGCATCACCCCTAGTGGGCGTGCCGGGTGGATCCCGGTCGGGCGCATGCGGGAGTCTGTCTGACTGTCTCTCCCCGTTTCCAGCTTCAGAAAAATACAAAATAAATAAATAAATAAAACTTTGCAAATATTATGCTTTAAATTAAAGTAAAATTTCTTGTAAATACTAGCAAATTTCCTCAAACCTGGAAAACTGTTAATTTTTATACTCTTTCTGTAGCAAACCACACTAAACTCCATGTAAATCCTCATTTTTACTCTTTTATAATGGAGTCTTTGAGGTTTATCTCTTTTATTTGTGTTGTTGTTTGTTCTTAGTGTATTCTAACATACAATATAACTAAAATCCATACAGTTCTAACCATGTCTGTGAAAGGAAGACTTTTTTCATCAGTTTGTTCATTGACATATTTCAAACATCTCAATAGCTGAGTGCCAAATGGTAGGTCACCAATACCCATTTTTTAAAATATTGAAGGAAAAGTGAAAGAAAGACAGAAAGGAAGACAGGAAGGGGAAAAAGGTAGAAAGAAAGAAAATAATGAAAAAAAATGCAAAGTAGAACATAAAAGGAAGAAGACCTTTCCAAGCAGGAGAAAAGTACAAATGAACTTGAATAGAAAATCAAAGTCCAGGTTCTTGTGAAATCTCTGATGAGAATGGTTTAGACATGCTATTCCACATAATATTCTTAAATGAGTAAACACTGCAAAGATACACCAGGTCAGGTCATGGAGAGTGTTAAAGTGACTTGAGCTTTGCACTATGGGCAGAGGACCCGGCATATCAATAAAATAAAGCATATTTTTAGAGTGGATAGCTACACAGATACACAAACATGAAGATAGATACAGGCATGCATGTATATGCAGATAAAGATAATGAGAAAGACTACAGCACTAATGCAGAAGAAAGAATAGAAATCAATCAATGGGAGGGCATTTTTAATGATTTTGGCAGGAAATATCAAAAACAGAACTATTTATTCACTTTTTTGTCCAATATACTAAATTAATAATTTTTTTCTAGTTAAGTATTACTGTCAGCCTGATCAGGCAGTGGTACAGTAAACAGAGCATCGGACTGGGATGCAGAGGACCCAGGTTCAAGACCCCAAGGTTGCCAAAGCTTGGGAACGGGCTCTTCTGGTTTGAGCAAAGCTCACCAGCTTGAAACCAAGGTCGCTGGCTTGAGCAAGGGCTTACTCAGTCTGCTGAAGGCCCACGGTCAAAGCACATATGAGAAAGCAATCAATGAACAACTAAGGTGTCACAACGAAAAACTAATGATTGATGCTTCTCATCTCTCTCTGTTTCTGTCTGTCCCTGTAAAAAGAATTATTACTGTCATATGTAAACATGGTAGTTTTCATGATAGAAATCCTAAGGAAATGATAATAAAATATAAAATGAAGTTTTAAACAGAGAAAGAAAAATATGAATAATAAATGCCAATTATAAACAAAGATATTTCTATAAAAGTGATTAAATAGGACTTGAATTATTTGGTGTCTTGGCATGTCAACTTAGAAGTGTTTTCAGTTTTTATGTTGCTTTGCCTGTAAATAGTAACACACAGAACTACTCTCAAAATTCAATTTTCCTCTGTCGTTCTGGTTGTTCCTTCACTCTTCCAGCCTGGTTCTGATGTCCTGATGAAGAAAACTGGAAATCTAACTCAGTTAACCCTCCGTTTCCATCTAATTTTAATGATCATTCACCTATGATCGGTACTCATAATAATTTATGTATATCTTCACTTTTTACAATAATAAAAAGTATTTGGGTAGTTCTAAGCCAATAAAAAGAATAAAATACAGTATCTTAATATATAGAAAAATAGTGTTGATTTGAATCTCAGTAAATTCAAATTTTAATTTCTTTCCCTTCAAACTAGGGTGCCTTAGGTGAGGTATTTAATTTCTTGGGTGAAAATTTTGTGAGTTTTACAGTAACAGAGTCAATGATCTCTAAAAAACTATCTGGCTATAACAGTAAATAAGATATTTTTAAAATATAAGCAAAATCAATATACCACAAAAGTACTATTTTAATTTTACTCATTCATTCATTAGACCTTTACTGAGGGCTCACTGTGGTCCAGGCATTCTCTCAGTGTGAGAAACAATACTGTGAACCAGATTCACAAGGTCATTTCTCCTGTGCTTCGGGAAGTCCACTCTATTTACGGGCACAGGTTAGCACAACAGAAAAGAGAGTAAAGCTTGTAATCTCAGAGAGTAAAAATGGAGAAAATTCAATGAAATGAATATAAGAAATGTTTGAGTAATGTTAGCCAAGTAGGTGTCAGTGAGGAAAGCCTAAGTCAGATGATTTTGAACTTGGATCTGATTAGGGGAGAAATGAGGAGGGGGAGGGGGAGGGGGAGGGGAGGGGGAGGGGGAGGGAGAGGGAGAGGGAGAGGGAGAGAGGGAGAGGGAGGGGGAGGGGGAGGGGAGGGGGAGGGGGAGGGGGAGGGAAGGGGGAGGGGGGGGAGGGGGAGGGGGAGGGGGAGGGGGAGGGAGAAGATGACTTGGCAGTTGGGAAAGAAGTCTGGAAAGCTGGGGATAAAGTTTCTGTCCATATCAGGACAGAAATTGGCATGTTGTTAACAATAAGGGCAGAGAAGTAGGAGATGTCAAAGGGCAGGAAAAAGACCTGTTCCTGGAGGAGAGGTTGCATTTTATTCCGTGGACAAAGTGGAGTCATTGGGAAGCTTTCACGCAATGTGGTGGGTGTGATGTGATTTCTGTTATGATAGTCTTCTCGAATGGTCGTCTGAATGGATGTTAGGGGACAAATTCAAGATGTAGAGAAGCCAGATAGGATGTTTATTCAGTTTTCCAGGTCAGAGATGATGGCTAATTGGAAATGGTGGTAGACTCTAGAAATGGACAGAAGTGAACATCTTTTATGTTGGACAAAAGTATAAACATTGGAAAAGGGGAAAGCTGTTGTGTTTTATATGACACAACATGAGTACTTCACATGCATTTTCCTAAAATGCCACTTCAGGAGGTAGGCATAATCACATTCCTTCACCAAAACAGTCCATAGCTGCAGATATTAAGTAATTGTCCCAGATTTCAAAGCTAGTGAGAGGAAGTCCTTTGTGTTGCACACAGCTTGGCCAGTTTGCATAACCCATTATCATTTAGTACAAGGTAGTGCTCACTTCCTTTATGATGACTGCCATCTAGAGTACGTAGATTTGCTTCCATGAAGAGGCCAAGTAGAAGGTCCAACCTCCATAGTCTTTTTGTCTCCTAATCATTTGCTGTTCTGATCTTCCACTGATGCCTTATGACCTGTCTCATGGTCTCTACTCTAAACTTCTGTAACATGACCCCTGTGCCATAACTCACACTCCTGGGTTCTAGAACATTTGACATCTTTTAGCCAACCCAGGTTATTTGCTTTCTTTTCTAACCTTTGCTGATCACTGTAGATTTAATTTTGAAACCTTTTTATTTTTTAGTATCCCTCATATCCATCAAATTATAACAAACAGTCACTCATTGGATGTTAGCCTATGTCTTCTGACACGTAGTCCTGAGCTATTTACCATTCCAGCCTGCATAAGGATGCATTGCTAAAACCCCAAGTTCATGCACACGTCTGTGTACATGTGTTACACTTGACTAATAGCTCATTGCACCCTAAAATAATTTTCAGTGGGTCATACTCTGCTATGCTTTTTAAAAATTTCCCTTCATACCACTTAGTACTTTGTGATACAATCAATTGTCTAGAGCTAAACTATACAGTGTGTCCGTAAAGTCATAGTGCACTTTTTTTAAAATTTTTATTTAATTTAATGGGGTGACATCAATAAATCAGGGTACATATGTTCAAAGAAAACATATCCAGGTTATCTTGTCATTCAATTATGTTGCATACCCATCACCGAAAGTCAGAATGTCCTCCATCACCTACTATCTGGTTTCCTTTGTGCCCCTCCTCCTTCCCCTTCCTCTCTCCCTCCTTCTCCTCCCCCCTCCCTGTAACCACCACACTCTTGTCCATGTCTCTTAGTCTCGTTTTTATGTCCCACCTATGTATGGAATAATGCGGTTCTTAATTTTTTCTGATTTACTTATTTCACTCCGTATAATGTTATCAAGATCCCACCATTTTGTTGTAAATGATCCGATGCCATCATTTCTTATGGCTGAGTAATATTCTATAGTGTATCTGTGCCACATCTTCTTTATCCAGTCATCTTTTGAAGGGCTTTTGGGTGTTTCCATGCCTTGGCCACTGTGAACAATGCTGCAATGAACATGGGGCTGCATGTGTCTTTACGTATCAATGTTTCTGAGTTTTGGGGGTATATATTCAGTAGAGGGATTGCTTGGTCATAAGGTAGTTCTATTTTCAGTTTTTTGAGGAACAACCATACTTTCTTCCATAATGGTTGTACTACTTTACATTCCCACTAACAATGGATGAGGGTTCCTTTTTCTCTACAGCCTCTCCAACATTTGCTATTACCTGTCTTGTTGATAATAGCTAATCTAACACTTTTGATTTGCATTTCTCTAATAACTAATGAAGATGAGAATCTTTTCATATATCTGCTGGCCATTTGTATTTCTTCCTGGGAGAAGTATCTGTTCATGTCCTCTTCCCTTTTTTTTAATTGGATTGTTTGTTGTTGAGTTTTATGAGTTCTTTGTATATTTTGGATATTAGGCCCTTATCTGAGCTGTTGTTTGAAAATATCATTTCCCATTTAGTTGGCTGTCTGTTTATTTTGTTGTCAGTTTCTCTTGCTGAGCAAAAACTTCTTAGTCTGATGTAGTCCCATTCTTTTATTTTTGCCTTCACTTTCCTTGCCTTTGGAGTCAAATTCATAAAATGTTCTTTAAAACCAAGGTCCATGAGTTTAGTACCTATGTCTCCTTCTATGTACTTTATGGTTTCAGGTCTTATATTTAGGTCTTTGATCCATTTTGAGTTAATTTTAGTACAAGGGGACAAACTGTAGTCGAGTTTCATTCCTTTACATGTGGCTTTCCAGTTTCCTAGCACCATTTGTTGAAGAGGCATTCTTTTCTCCATTGTGTGTTGTTGGCCCCTTTATCAGAAATTATTTGACCATATATATGTGGTTTTATTTCTGGACTTTATATTCTGTTCCATTGGTCTGAGTGTCTATTTTTCTGCCAATACCAAGCTGTTTTGATTGTCGTGGCCCTATAATATAGTTTGAAGTCAGGTATTGTAATGCCCCCAGCTTCATTCTTTTTCTTTAGGATCACTTTGGCTATTCGGGGTTTTTTATAGTTCCATATAAATCTGATGATTTTTTGTTCCATTTCTTTAAAAAATGTCATTGGAATTTTGATGGGAATTACATTAAATTTGTATATTGCTTTGGGTAATATGGCCATTTTGATTATATTTATTCTTCCTATCCAAGAACAAGGAATATTTTTTCATCTCATTGTATCTTTTTTGATTTCCCTTAACAATGCTTGGTAGTTTTCATAACGAAAACTACCTATATAACATAGGTCCCTTACATTCTTTGTTATGTTTATTCCTAGGTATTTTATTTTTTTTGTTGCAATTGTGAAGGGGATTATTTTTTTGAGTTTGTTTTCTAATATTTCATTGTTGGCATATAGAAAGGCTATGGACATTTGTATATTAATTTTGTATCCTGCAACCTTGCTGTATTGGCTTATTGTTTCTAGTAATCTTTTTGTGGAGTCTTTGGGGTTTTCTATGTATAGGATCATATCATCCACAAAAAGTGATACTTTACTTCTTCTTTTCTGATATGGATGCCTTTTATTTCTTTATGTTGTCTGATTACTCTGGCTAGAACCTCTAGCACCACGTTAAATAAGAGTGAAGAAGAGTGGACAACAACTCTGTCTTGTTCCTGATTTAAGGGGGAAAGCCTTCAGTTTTATGCCATTTAATATAATGTTAGCTGATGGTTTATCATATATGGCCTTTATCATGTTGAGATATTTTTCTTCTATACTCATTACGTTGAGTGTCTTAAACGTAAAATTGTGTTGCATTTTATCAAATGCCTTTTCTGCATCTATTGATAAGATCATGTGGCTTTTGTTTTTTGTTTTGTTGATATAGTGTATTATGTTAACGGTTTTACGTATGTTGAACCATCCTTGAGATTCTGGGATGAATCCCACTTGATCATGATGAATTATTTTTTTAATATGTTGTTGTATTCGATTTGCTAGTATTTTGTTTAGTATTTTAGCATCTGTATTCATTAGAGATATTGGTCTGTAGTTTTCTTTTTTTGTGCCATCCTTGCCTGGTTTTGGTATGAGGGTTATGTTGGCCTCATAAAATGTGTTTGGAAGTATTGCTTCTTCTTCAATTTTTTGGAAGACTTTGAGTAGAATAGGAACTAAGTCTTCTTTGAATGTTTGATAGAATTCACTAGTATAACAATCTGGGCCTGGACTTTTCTTTTGGGGGAGGTTTTTAATAGTTTTTTCTATTTCTTCCTTGCTAATTGGTCTGTTTAGGCTTTCTGCTTCTTCTTGACTCAGTCTAGGAAGGTTGTATTGTTCTAGGAATTTATCCATTTCTTCTAGATTGTTGAATTTAGTGGCATATAGGTTTTTGTAGTATTTTACAATAATTCTTTGTATATCTATGATATCTGTGGTGATTTCTCCTCTTTCATTTTAGATTTTGTTTAAATGAGCCCTTTCTCTTTTTTCCTTGGTGCGTCTTGCCAAGGGTTTATCAATTTTTTGATCTTTTCAAAGAACCAGTTCCTTGATTTATTAATTTTTTCTATAGTTTTTCTGTTCTTTATTTCATTTATTTCTGCTCTGATTTTTATTATCTTCTTTCTTCGACTGGTTTTGGGTTGTCTTTGTTTTTTTTCTAGTTCCTTAAGGTGTGAAGTTAAGTGGTTTACTTGGGCTCTCTCTTGTTTGTTCACATAGGCCTGAAGTGATATGAAGTTCTCTCTTATCACTACCTTTGTTGCATCCCAAAGATTGATACATCGTATTGTCATTTTCATTTGTCTGTATATATCTTTTGATCTCTGTGCTTATTTCTTCTTTGACCCTTCATTTTTTAAAAGTATGTTGTTTAGTTTCCACATTTTTGTGGGTTTTTTTTTTCTCTTCTTTGCAGTTGAATTCTAGTTTGAAGGCTTTATAATCAGAAAATACGCTTGGCACAATATCAATTTTTCTGAATTTGCTGATGTTATTTTTGTGGCCCAACATATGGTCAGTTCTTGAGAATGTTCCATGTACACTAGAGAAAAATGTATACTCTGTCACTTTAGGATGAAATATTCTATAGATGTCTATCGTATCCAGGTGTTCTAGTGTTTTGTTTAAGGCCAATATATCTTTATTGATTTTCTGTTAGGATGAACAATCTAGAGCCATCAGTGGTATATTGCGGTCTCCAAGTATGATTGTATTTTTGTCAGTTTTTGTTTTAAGGTCAGTAAGTAGCTATCTTATATAGTTTGATGCTCCTTGGCTGGTGCATATATATTTAGAATTGTTATGTCTTCTTGATTCATGTCCCCTTAATCATTATGAAATGACCATTTTTGTCTCAGTACTTTTGCTGTCTTGTAGTCAGCATTATTAGATATGAGTATTGTTACACCTGCTTTTTTTTTTTTTTTGGATGTTATTTGCTTGGATTATTGTTTCCCAGCCTTTCACTTTGAATTTGTTTTTATCCTTGTTGCTTGGATGTTTTTCTTGTAGGCAGCATACAGTTGGATTTTCTTTTTTAATCCATTCTGCTACTCTGTGTCTTTTTATTGGTGAATTTAACCCATTTACATTCAGTGTAATTATTGACACTTATGGGTTCCCTATTGCCATTTAATAAATTGCTTTCTGTTAGTTTTGTATCTTGTTTAATTCTTTTCTTTTGTTTTTCTATCCTTTGTTTTTGTTGGTTGTATTCCATACTTCTTTTCTCTGTTTCCTTTTTTTTTTTTAAGTCCTATGCTTCTGTAGTGGTTTTTTCAAGGGTGGTTACCATTAAGTAATGAAAAGGGTACCTACCATGTTTATTGTAGTACACTATCTTATGAGTACTTCTGCACTCCATCGTCCTTTGCTACTATTAATCTCCATCATCTCCCCCCCCCCTTTTTTTTGGTTTTTGTTGTCACAATTTAAATTTGGTTTTATTATGTTCTTGGTGGAGCTTTTACTTGTGGTTTTGTTTTTTTTTTTGTTCTTTGTATCTGGTTGGAAAACCCCCTTTAGTAATTCCTGAAGTGGGGGGTTTCTGATGATAAATTTCCTCATTTTTTTCTGTATCTGTGAATGTTTTTATTTCTCTTTCGTATTTGAAGGATAGCTTTGATGTGTATAGTATTCTTGTCTGAAATTCCTCTCTTTCAGAACTTTAAATATTGGGGTCCACTCTCTTCTAGCTTGTAGAGTTTCTGCTGAGAAATCTGATGATAATCTAATAGGCCTTCCTTTATATGTTGTATTCTTCTTTTCCCTGGCTGCCTTGAGAATTTTTTCTTTGCCGTTGGTTTGTGCCAATTATATTATGATGTGCCTTGGAGTGGATTTGTTGGGGTTAAGAAAACTCAGAGTTCTGTTTGCTTCTTGAATTTGAGGCTTTAGTTCTTTCCACAGGCTTCAGAAGTTCTCATCTATTATTTCTTTGAATATGTTCTCCATTCCATTTTCTCTCTCTTCTCCCTCTGATATACTTATTATTTTTATGTTATTCTTTTTGATGGAGTGAGACAATTCTTGTAGGGCTATCTCATTTTTTTAAATTTTTGAGTCTCTTTCTTCTTCTCTCTGTTGTGCCTCAAGTTGCTTGTCTTCTATTTCACTAATCTTACTTTCTATCTGGCCTGTTCTATTAGCTAAGCTTGTTACCTCGTTTTTCAGTTCATGAATTGAGTTTTTTGTCTCTGTTTGATTTGTTTTTATAGTTTCAATTTCCTTGGTAATATATTATTTGTGTTCATTGAGTTGTTTTCTGAGCTCCCTAAATTACCTTTCTGTGTTTTCTTGTATATCTCTGAGTATTTTTAGGATTTCTATTTTAAGTTCTCTGTCATTTAGCTCCAAGGTTTCCAGTATATTAAATTTTTCTCCATAGATTTTTTCTCATCTATCTATGCTACATCTCTGTATTTTGTATCCATGACATTCAATTTCCTTTTCCTTAATTGCATCTGAGGGTGGTTTTTTTGATAGTACTAATGAGAATTAATAAAAAATAAAAAGTAAAAAAAAGAAAATTTATTATTTTTATTTTTTTTTCTCCTTTCCTCTCCTTTCCGTCTTGAGAAAAAAATGTGTTGAACTGTGAATTATATTGTGCTAAATGAAACAAAACCTACCTATAACGGGGGGCCTGAGTTGGGGAGAAGGGATAAAGAGGCAAAAAGTAGATGTGGACCCACAAAATGCAAAAAAGGAAAAAATTTGTGTCAAGAATAAAATGATTTGTTTGTAAATGATGGTCGACTAAGAAATATAATGAGAGGGATAAGAGGGAAACAGGAAAAAGGGATAAAATTAGAAAGTTACTATTGTATTAAGTGGAGCAAAAACTAGATAAAATGGAGGGCCAGGGTTGGGAGGAATGCTTATCAGTTCAAAAGTGAAGTAAAAAGCACCCAAAATGGCACAAAGAAAATTTGAATCCCAAATAAAATAATTTGTTAGAATTGAGGATTGAATGAGAGGAAAACTAAAGGAGAAAAGATGAAACTAATATAGAGGGAAAAAAAAGAAAGAGAAAAAAACAAAAAGAAGAAAAAAGAAAAAGGAACAAAGAGAGAGAGAGAGAGAGAGAAAGAGAGAGAGAGAGAGTTAAGGGTTTTGGAGTGCAACCCTCATAGAGAGAAAGGAATAAGAAAAGAAAGAAAATGGGAAATGTAACACTTATGGGTAGTGTAGCTCAAGAAGAGGAAAGAATAAGACAGGCAGAGAATAAAACAACCAAAGTGAAAGAAGAGGAAAATAATCAAGACAAAAGATGAGAGAAAAAACAAACAAAAAAAATGGAGAAGGTTATAAAGTCTGTGGAATTTTCTTGATTTTGAGAAGTTATCTTCTTCCTTTTTCTTTCCTCTCCTTTTTCCTGGTCAGTGACTCTGTACTCCAGGTTCAGCCCCTGCAGCACGCTTAAGTAGAGATTTGCAGTTGATAAGTCTCTATGGTGATGTCATATATTGGGCTTCAGTCTCGTTGGCAGTTGAGGCTCGTTAGTGTTTGCAGGCTCCAACAATGAGAGAGTCTGTTTTCCCATAGCCTCTCTCTTAGTCTTACCTTCCTGAATTAGCAGCCTGATGATCTAGCTATGGGGTTGTCGCTGCCTCTGCCTGGAGAGTAAGAGGCTCAAAGAGCTGGCAAATCCCCACTCTACCCCCACTCAGCGCAGGGCTATGGGTAAGGCTCTGTCTGTCAGAGCCACCAGTGTAATCAGTCGGGGTTAGGAGCCAATTGCTCTCAAGGTGCCTTTCTATGTGCCTCCAGGCATGTCCAGTATGCCTCAGCATTCTGTGGGACCACTCTCCACAGGCTTTTTGCACTTTGTAACCTGTTTTGGCTGGGTAGAAGATGCCCTAGTCGCTGTTTGCAAAACAGGAGGTCTTACAAGCTGCCAAATCCTTCTTTTTAACATACAGCCCTGAGTATGAAAGCTCTGTCAATCAGAAGTTGCCCCCACCCCTACATGCATAGCAAGAGGCACTAAAAAATATCAAGCCTCTTGTCTTAGATTGCTGAACTGAGAGAGATCTTGTCAGTTAGAGCTGCATAGGTCAGTTGGGAGGTGGGCAGACTGTGGGTTAAGCTAATCCTTCCTGGGACTGTTAGCTAAAATGGCTGGGTGAGGCACCCCGTCTGCCTGGAGAAGTTCGGGCGTAGGGAAGTTTGCTTTCATGCACTCCCCACATGCTGCTGTTTAGGGTGCAGGAACCACACTGAGACTCTGGTCAGAGCCCGTGCAAAGGCCTCTGACTCTGCCTCTCTGTCCGGTAACATGGGTGCCCACTCCTTGGGCACCAGGAGGAACATGGTGCACTTTTGACCGGTCACAGGAAAGCAACAAAAGACAATAGATATGTGAAATCTTCACCAAATAAAATAAAAGCTCTCCCAGTTTCATACCTAGTCAGTGCAGTTCGATGTGGGCTCACACACAGATTTTTTTAGGGCTCCTTAGGTAGCTATCCTGTATAGCCTCTACAGACTTGTCACTGACTGATAGCCTACCAGAACAGGGTTTCTCCTCCAAACTGCCGGTTTCCTTCAACTGCTTATCCCACCGAGTAATGTTATTCCTATGTGGTGGCACTTCATTATAAATGCGCCAATATTCACGTTGCACTTTGGTCACAGATTCAAATTTAGTGAGCCACAGAACACACTGAACTTTCCTCTGTACCGTCCACATCTCGACTAGCATGGCCGTGGGCTGCTCAGCTGTATACACGGTGTTACATTATCATCTGTGCATGCGCACATGCTGCCACATCATCCTATAGAAACTGAGAGGGTTTTCCTTTTATTTGGTACAGATTTCACATTTCTATTGTCTTTTGTTGCTTTCCTGTGACTGGTCAAAAGTGCACCATGACTTTACGGACATACTGTATATTCTATATGCATTCTCATATTGTTTCTTATCCTATGCTATCATTACCTGGGAATAGTTTACCTTAGTAAAGTATAAATGTCTTGAGTACAGAGACCAATTATTTCTTAAAATCACCTGAACTAATGCTGACTGAAGAGTAACTAGTAAATAATGTTTATTGATGAATATGCTAGAGAAATACCAACAAAAACAGAAAGGTAAGAAATTAGGGTTTTTCTACCGCGTTGTCGCAACATAAATGTTCCGATTTCACAAGTTCAAGTTGAGGTTTATGATGTCTGATGTTTTTTTTTTTTTTATTTTGATTAAAAAATATTTTCATCATGAGTATCTGAAATCATACTTTTCGCCTGACCAGGCGGTGGCGCAGTGGATAGAGCGTTGACCTGGAAATGCTGAGGTTGCCGGTTCGAAACCCTGGGCTTGCCTGGTCAAGGCACATATGGGAGTTGATGCTTCCAGCTCCTCCCCCCTGTCTCTCTCTTCTCTCTCTCTCTCTGTTCTCTCTCTCTCCCTCTCTGTCTCCTCTCTAAAAAAAAAAAGAATAAATAAAGTAAAATTGAAATCATACTTTTCATCTTCTCTTATTTTTCCTTTGCTATTCCCCTATTTCTTCCAAGTAAAATTTTAACAAGTTAAATGAAATAAATAAGGAATTAAAATGCAACACCTTAGGGTGGGGTTTTGGGTTGAAAATCATGACCTTGTTTGCCCAGAATATAGTGGATTTTATTATGATGCTGTGCTACCTTGTCTTAGGAAAATATACATGACATCTTAGACTATTGTTCTGGACAGAAATTACATTCAATCCATCAATTCTAAAGTCAAAATGGTAAATTCCTGGCAGCAGCAGGTCCCGCTTTCAGGAAGAAATCACCTGCTTTTTTCACTGTCAGTTACTCTATAATTCTAAATATTTAGATATTTCTAGAAACAATACAAATGAGTGTTTAATAAGCAGGACAACTGCTGGCAAAATCCACCAGAAAACTGAGTATTCTGGAAGAGGAAATATAGGTCTATTTGTTTTGAATGTCAGCACCCTAAAAAATAAATTCAAAACTCCTTTAGCCTTGAGAGCTAATATGCATTTTCTTTGCTGTAATTTCCTTAGGGGTGTTTCAAAGGGCACAAGAGTAACACCTTCTGTGCAGTCCAGGACCAGTCAACCGTTTCTTAGTGACATTTTCCTATAGGTTTATTAAGCCCCTGTATTTTTTTTTTTTATTATTGGTCAAAAGAGACTGTGGCAACACAATGTGTCTTGCTTTCTGATAGTCTCACCCCCGATGTGTTATATCCATGTTGCCTAACAATCTACTTACCTGTTCAAATATATAAAAATGGGCATATCAAACACCCCTCCTCTCTGCAAATTTTTCCATTCTCTCTCCACTCACGCAGACTAATTTTAACTTTCACCTTTTGGGCTGCTGTGCGTCTGTCACTTTCTCCTCATTTTCACCTGGATACACAGCTCACAGGAGCTCACCCTTCCCATTTCAGCCTGAAAGTCACTGCTCACCTGTCACCCAAACAAAGCTTCATCCTGTCCTCACACCACGTCTCTGTCTCACTCCTATCAGTGCTCAGGAGTAGAATCAGGCATTACTTTCTAATGCTGGCTATAAAATTTATGTTCCTTTCTAGATGCTAAGTCCAAGGCTGGCAAAACCCGTCCTCTGTTCTTCCTTCTGTCATCTCTCTTAAGCACAACACACAGCAGGACCACAAAAGCTCTTAATTGCATGAATAAATGATCGGAGCTCTATTGTTTTCAATTTATTTTCTCTGAATTTCGATATGGGAGTTTCCTAACTTGTTTTATTTTATTTTTTTAATGGAAAACCAGATATGTTGGTATAATTAAGAATTAGTATCAAACACTCTTGGTTACCGTTGTTCCATTTGTAATTAAGTCCAATTTTATGTTTCACGTAGACAATTCTCGGATAGGAGATGCAGTATCAGCCATTAATATATATGTGATAAAATTATCCCCAAATGCAGTGGTCCCCAACCCCTGGGCTCCACAGAGAAAGAATAAATAACTTATATTATTTTCATTTTATTTACATTTAAGTCTGAACAATGTTTTATTTTTAAAAAATAACCAGATTCCCTCTGTTACATCCATCTAAGACTCACTCTTGACACTTGTCTCGGTCACGTGATACATTTATCCATCCCACCCTAAGGGCTGGTCCTTGAAAATATTTTCTGACATTAAACCGGTCCGTGGTCCAAAAAAGGTTGGGGACCACTGCCCTAATGCACAACTGAAAAAGTTGCCTTCTTGCTAAAGGCAGGAGGGTCGCAGAACATGCCGCCTCAGAATAATGCTACTTTGACATATTGATTATCTTCAGATGAAGGTATTTGAAAAAATAAATACAAGCAGAGGGAGGCTTTCTCTGTACTCCCCTTCTCTGCCTGAAGACAAATCCTCCAAAAGGAACTCAATTACCATCAATGTCCTCCAGGGGGCGTCCTCAACCAGAGAAGTGGGCTCATCCCCTGAGAGGATACCAAGCCAACACCTCGTCCAGGCAAACTTTGTCACAAATAACTGTTAAATTAATTAAATAAGGAGGTCGCTAGACAGTAGACAGGTGTGGCTGTAATGCAGAGGTGGCCTCTGCATTTTGGCCTGTAAGTGAACCAAAAATCTAAGCCTGTAAATGTCTCAGGCAGCGACAATCAAAACTCTAAGGATGACCAATCACAAACAGCCAAGTAGGCTTAAAGCTACAGTTAGTCAATAATTTTGTTTCTTTTGTGTTTGCACTTTCTGTCTGTGTCTCTTCCAGGTTCCGGTCCAGGTAGTGCTCCTAACCACTTCAGCTTTGTGCCGCCTGAGGCAAATGGATTTTTGTCAAATAAAATTTTACATTTTTTATCATGCCTCAGTTTATTTTTTAACACTATTATAGCTTTGATCTATGCTTCTAAGGGCCCAGTTATCTTTCCTCAAATCACTTTACTTTCCACAAAGACACCTACATACCCTTTCCTGTTTCCTAGTAAGACATTTAATCCTTAATTCTAAACCACCATGGAGAGTTACTTATTTTTCCTTCAGTATCTTCCATGTATCCACGAAGTATGCATGCTAATCAACTTCCATTTGTTTTTCTCTTGTTAATTTGTCTTTTATTGTAGAGGGCTAAGCTAAACTCTCAGAAAAACAGAGAAGAAAATTTTCTTCCCCTAATGACCTACCTTTCAATAACTTTTTCTGACTATCTGATAGATATTGCCATAACTATTATATATGTATTATGCTAGTATCCACTACAATACTCTGTTTCTGTACATAAACACACACATACATGTTTTTGATTGAAGGGCCATCTATTCTTACTGTAGTAATTCAGAGGAAAATACACCTAATTTTTTTTTCAGTGGGTGTGATGCACAGGATTCCAAAATAACTAAGAATGTTTCTAAATTCAATGCCTGTCTTCTTTATTCAAGTCTGTCTCTGAATTTTCAAATAATTGGGCTTCTGCTAAGGAACTGCAATTTAAAATTAGGTGTGGTAGGTGTTAGTAATGCACTGCCAGAAAAAAAACAACACGTAATTTTAGTCTTCATGAGCAGTAGAACCGCACTAGCAACACCACTGTCAAAAATCTGACCCATGTGCAAGTTGGTGACGTTATTTAAACATGTGCCCCATTTTTTATTTATTATTGTGGTTTAAGAGTTCTTTATATTTTCTGAATATAAGGTCTTTATCAGATACGTGATTTAAAAATATTTTCTCCTAATTGCTTTCCATTCTCATAACAGTATTTTTTAAAAAAGGATAAATTTTGGCCCTGGCCGGTAGGCTCAGTGGTAGAGTGCCGGCCTGGCATGCAGGAGTCCCGGGTTTGATTCCTGACTAGGGCACACAGGAGAAGTGCTCATCTGCTTCTCCACCCTTCCCATCTCCTTCCTCTCTGTCTCTTTCTTCCCCTTCTGCAGTCAAGGCTCCATTGGAACAGAGTTGGCCCAGGCACTGAGGATGGCTCTGTGGTCTCTGCCTCAGGCACTAGAATGGCTCTGGTTGCAACAGAGTGATGCCCCAGATGGGCAGAGGGTCACCCCCTGGTGGGCATGCCAGGTGGATCTCGGTTGGGCACATGCGGGATTCTGTCTGACTGCCTTCCTGTTTCCAACTTCAGAAAAATACAGAAAAAAATAAAATAAAATAAAAATAAAAAGGATACATTTTAAAAATCTTAATGAAGTCCAATTTTTCTTTCTATTTAATTGTTTTTTATTGTATCTAAGCTCCCCCTCCCTAGTGAATTGGGGGATATTATTAGCTAATATCACTTCAAATATTTTTCTTCACCATATTATTACTCTTTCCCTCATTCTGACATTTTATCTACCCACATATTGAACCACATGATAATGGCTCATATTTCCTGGGTTTTAGCTCTATTTTTCCACTTTGTGTTTCCTTTTGGGTAATTTCTACTAACTTTTTTAGGTCATCTTCAAGTTTATTCATTCTTCTTTTAGCTATTTCAGTTCTTCTGATGACCCTGTCTCAGTCAATGGAATTATCCAATATCTGATACATATTATTTTAATATGCAGAATTTTTATTGGAATCTTTCTTAATGTTTCCTTCCCACTGATAAAATTATCCACCTGCGCATTCCAATTACCTCATTTTCTCTAGGTATTATAAAATAATAATGGTGATTATTTTAAAGTCCTTGTGTGAAGATCTCAACATCTTGAGTATTTCTGAGTCTAGTTTTGTTGATAGCTTCAGCTCTTGAAAACGGGATTCCGTTTTTCACTCTGTGGTACATTCACAAATTGTGAGTGAATGCCAGTTATTGCCATAGGATGATGAAAATCTATGGTAAGTACTGTGAAGCTTGGTGAGGCACCATACTCTTCAGTTGGGCTGTTAGAGTGGGCAGTAGAGCCAAGGATCTGTAATGGAGCTGGTTATAGTTGTTTTTATGGTATGTTATTATTGCAATACCTGTAGTTGCTTTCCAACTGTTACAGGATTCAGATACCTCTAGTGGGGGGCTAAGTAGTTGAATAGAAGCTAGAGGGCTGGAGAGTTTTTCTCAGCATTGGGAAGCTCTTTCTGCACTTGTCTTCCCTAGCACTAGATTATACAATGACAGTGGGAAGGCACAGATGCATTCTTTTTCTGGTCCAGTTTTCTGTGTTCTCATTCTTAGAAGGACTCTGTGCACCTGTGCCTTGGGGGAGTGTCTTTCTCAGCATTCTTACACTCCCATTCCCTTGTTGGTCACATTCAACCTTGTATCTGCAGTTGGTGTTGGGAGGGGATTTTCTGTTCCGCCCATGTGAGTGGGAGACCACATCATTATTGCTCACATCATGGAAAGCATATTAGTATAGAACTTTCGGCCTGAGATGAATTCTTGCCTCTTCATCTGTTGTAGAGAGTTTTTGTCTAAACTTCCCACCTCCATAGCCTTTGCTGGTGCTTTGCAGCTGGGTGGTCCTCATGCCTCTCCCAGCAATTGAAGAATTACTTTAGGGAATATCATTCATTTTGGGGGGCTGTGACTGCTGACACCTTGCCATCTTCACAGGTACTAATTATCACCTTGAGTCCTGACCCCTCCCTCTAGGTCTTCTGCTCAATAGCAGTGATTTTCAACCAATAGGCTGTCACAGGTGCACTGGTACGCTGCAAGAACCTTTAAAATGTGCAAAACCTATTTAGTCAAGGGCTCTGACCTTCTTTTCCTTATGGTCAAATTCAAAAACAATGACAACAGCCAACACAATAGCTTCCAGTGTGAATGAATCAAAATTATACCTATTTTCTTTTTCAGATTGGCAAAACATAATAATAACAACAATGTTTGGTGTGCTCCAAGATGAAAAAGGTTGAGAGTCGCTGTTCTGAAGAATGCTGTATAGGGATATTGGCAGGTTTGTGTCTGTCCCTTGCAGCATCACATGGTACCTTCCCAAGCATCCCCCTGCGATGGTGCCCTTCCACTGGGCCCAAGACAGAGTTTGGAGAGGCAGGCCGGTTATTTTGTCCTGTCTATAATCTGTGATTAGCTTCTTCAAGTTCTTTATTCCAGGGGATTGGGTGCTCGAACCCCAGAGGATAAAGGTAGTTGCTTGGTGAAAAGGAGGACCCAGGCAGGCAGAGATGTTTTGTGCCTGTCCCCTAAAGGCTGTTGTTCACACCCTGCACACCTGAGCCACTCTGGTGGACTCTCGCCAGCCAGAGTGTCTCCCCTGAGCACCTAGTGGGAAAAAGATGTCCATGGATGCAGGGCTGGGAGAGAGGGCAGTTGCTAAGTGCCCCTGGCAAGTTCAGGTTTATTAGCTCCCTCTTGACTTTCAGCCATGTTAAATTTCACTTGCTCAGATTGTGGCCTGAACAGCTTCAGTCTATCTTGTGCTCTGTCATGGGAGAGAAAACACGGATGTCTTTTCTGTGCTTGGGAGAATTTCAACCTCCTTAGACTGTCAAGTTTTCTACTGCCTTATAGCTTCAGTTTTCCAGTGGGAATACGAAATGTAACAAAATTATGGCTAAACCTGTGTTTCCTTCCTTTTTTCCCCCCAAAGCCTACTTTATTCTAAGTGGAAGTCTCCCCATGAATTGTGATGTGTTCTGTGGTCATTTTCATTCACTTTGTAATATTTCTAAATTTTTCTTATGATTCTTCTCTTGACCCTGAAGGTATTTAGGAGTGGATGGCTTTATTTACTGATAATTTTGGACTTTCTTCATATTTTAATTTTATCAGTTTCTAACTTAATATTAATTATGGTCAGAGACTACTGTTATGTTAAGTACAATAATCAGTATATTCTATTAAGACTTGTTTTGTGACTCAAAATAATTATTTATGGATATTACAAGTGTACTTCAAAGAAATAATCAAATGTTAAAATAACCTAGAGATGTTTTCTCTGAACATATGTAACATGATTTATCAATGTCACCCCATTAAAATTAAAAAAAAAACTATGAACAAAAAAAGAAATATATATTGCTCAGTTGTTAACCTGTTATGTTAATTAGATAAACTTGATTGATAGTTTTCAAATTTTCTACTTCATTACTGACTTTGCTGTATTTTTCAGATTTTCTGCATTTTCCTGCTTTATTCTATAATTTGACAATTATGTTTCTTAAAATAATTGTTTGTGGGTATCTCTACTTCTTTTCTTATTTATATTAACTATTGTTTTATGTATTTTGAAATGCTATCATTTGGGTCCCTAAATATTTAGGTCCATAAAAAATGTTTGTTGTCTTGATAAATAAGTTTATTAAAAAATTATGTCCTATTCAATCTTCGGTAATACTCTTTATCTTAAAGTCTACATTTTTGGTTAAAACACTGTCACCCCAGCTATCTTAAGATATGCAGTGTGTATTTTTTCAAATATTTTATTTTAAAACAATATAGATCTTTATAATCAAATATTATTTCTTGTAAAAAAGCATATAATTAGTCTTATCACATGTATTTCAGTTAATTCAGAAATTGTGGTGCTTAGTTGGATGGTTTAGTCGGTGCATTTACATGTGTGTTTATTTTTGTCCCAGACATTTATCCCTTCTTAATTCTTTCTTGGAACGTAATCTCATTTAATATCACTAATTTTGTTTTAAAATTCTTTCGGCATTCCTTACAGCATGTGTTCCTCTAGTGATAACAAACCTTAGCTCTTGTCTCTTTCAGATCATGTTCCTTTCACTTTCATGTTTTGTGCGGGTATTGCCGTATCTTTTTTTCCTCATAGTTGGAATTGTTTTGAAGGTTTTTTTTAACCTATCTTTTTATTTTTAGCACTTGTATCCATCTCTGCTTTAAATGTATTTATGGAAATATGCAATGTCACTTCACCAGGCAGTGGTTCAGTGGATAGAGCATCGAACTGGGATGTGGAAGACCCAGGTTTGAAACCGCGAGGCCGCCGGCTTGAGCACGGGCTGACCTGCGTGAGGGCGGGGTCACTGGCTGGAGTTCAAGGTTTCTAGCTTGAGCAAGGGGTCACTGGTTCAGCTGGAGCCTCCCTTCCACCCCTACCATCAAGGCACATATGAGAAGCAATCAATGAACAACTAAAGTTCCACAACTATGAGTTGATGCTTCTCCTTGCCCTCCCTTTCTGTCTGTCGCTGCCTCTCTCTCTCTCTCAGTAAAAAAAGAAAGAAAGATGCAATGTCATTGGGTGTGAACTTTTAACCCTTCCTGTTTTCCAGGGGTGAAATCTATTCACATGTAGAGTAATATCTGACATATTTTATTTAATTTGTTCCAAATACCTTAATGTATTATTGCTTTTAGCCTCATTGTTGCTGATTTAATCAAAGTGCAACCTGTTGCTTTTTGTTCCATTACTAATATATTCTACACTGATTTCCCATTCTGTCAAGGATTACTTTCTTTTCATGATGCTTGCAAGTATCCATTATATCAGCAATTCTCAACAGCGGTGCCATGGCACATTAGTGTGTTGCAAGAATGTTTAAAACATGCAGTACCTGACTATTTAACTAAATAGTTTTAACAATTCTTGCAGCAAGCACTCCAGTTGAAAATCACTGTATTATATGAGAACAAGTTACATATTATTTTTCTCACAAAGATACTCTATGTACATACTTGTATCATATAATCTTCACCCCCTAATTTGAATCTTTTAGAATATTCATAAATTTGCTGTCATTCCATACTCATTTCCACTTACACATGTTACCATCTTTTTTACTTCCAAACTTGCTGTCTATTGAGTTTGATTACTTATTTTTGTAACCAATATCATTAAAAGTCTCTTTGAAATAAATCCCTTCAAATTGACTATGCATTTGTTATACATTCCAACTTCACTGTACAAATTAATATATAAGCATCTATATATATGTCCTCCAATTTATTTTTATTTTATATATATATCTGTATGCATGTATGAATGTATATATCTATATATGTTTACACACATTCATTTCTCAACAATAATTCTTTATATTCTTATCATTGCTTACTTTGTCATATAATTTCATATTCTATGGTTAAAGAGTGTTTTGGGAACCACCAGCCATTGTATTTCTATTTCCAAACTATTCATTTTATTACATCTACTTTTTTTTTTTTTTTTACATCTACTTTTTAACTTAAATTTTGTTCAAGGAAACTTTATGGTTGCTAGAATATTTAAATTAATTCATGACTATGTCTCTGAGTACTTTTGCTGTCTTGTAATCAGCATTATCAGATATGAGTATTACTACGCCTGCTTTTTTTTTTTTTTGAATGTTATTTGCTCAGAGTATTGTTTTCCAGCCTTTCACTTTGAATTTGTTTTTATCCTTGTTACTTAGATGAGTTTCTTGTAGGCAGCATACAGTTGGATTTTCTTTTTTAATCCATTCTGCTACTCTGTGCCTTTTTATTGGTGAGTTTAATTCGTTTACATTTAGTGTAATTATTGACACTTGTGAGTTTCCTATTGCCATTTTATAGATTGCTTTCTGTTAGTTTTGTGTCTTGTTTGATCCTTCTCTTTCATTTTTCTATCTTTTGTTTTTATTTGGTTGTATTCCATACATCTTTCCTCTGTTGCTATCTTTCTTAAATCATGTGCTTCTGGGGTGGTTTTTTCAATGGAGGTTACCTTTAAGTAATGAAAAGAGTTCCCACCCTGTTCACTGTAGTGTACTATTTTGTGAGTACTTTTGCACTCCATCGACCTTTGCTAGTGTTAATCTCCATCCTCTCCCCCCCCTTTCTTTTTGTTGTTGTCACAGTTTAAATTTGGTTTTATTGTGTTCTTCTTGGAGCTTTTACTTGTGGCTTTGTTTTTTGTTTTTTTTTTGTTGTTCTTTGTATATGATTGGAGAACCCCCTTTAGTAATTCCTGGAGTGGGGGTTTTCTGATGATAAATTCCCTCATCTTTTCTGTATCTGTGAATGTTTTTATTTCTCCTTTATATTTGAAGGATAGCTTTGATGGGTATAGTATTCATGGTTGAAAGTTCCTCTCTTTCAGGACTTAAAATATTGGGGTCCACTCTCTTCTAGCTTGTAGAGTTTCTGTTGAGAAATCTGATGATAATCTAATGGGCCTTCCTTTATATGTTGTATTCTTCTTTTCCCTGGCTGCCTTGAGAATTTTTTCTTTGCCGTTGGTTTGTGCCAATTTCATTATGATGTGCCTTGGAGTAGGTTTGTTGGGGTTAAGAAAGCTTGGAGTTGCCCTGGCCGGTTGGCTCAGTGGTAGAGCGTCGGCCTGGCGTGCGGGGGACCCGGGTTCGATTCCCGGCCAGGGCACATAGGAGAAGCACCCATTTGCTTCTCCACCCCCCCTCCTTCCTCTCTGTCTCTCTCTTCCCCTCCTGCAGCCAAGGCTCCATAGGAGCAAAGATGGCCCGGGCGCTGGGGATGGCTCCTTGGCCTCTGCCCCAGGCGCTAGAGTGGCTCTGGTCGCGACAGAGCAACGCCCCGGAGGGGCAGAGCATCGCCCCCTGGTGGGCAGAGTATCGCCCCTGGTGGGCGTGCCGGGTGGATCCCGGTCGGGCGCATGCGGGAGTCTGTCTGACTGTCTCTTCCTGTTTCCAGCTTCAGAAAAATACAAAAAAAAAAAAAAAAAAAAGAAAGCTTGGAGTTCTGTTTGCTTCTTGAATTTGAGGCTTTAGTTCTTTCCACAGGCTTGGGAAGTTCTCATCTATTATTTGTTTGAGTATGTTCTCCATTCCGTTTTCTCTCTCTTCTCCCTCTGATATACCTATTATTTTTATGTTATTCTTTTTGATGGAGTCAGGTAATTCCTGTAGGGCTATCTCATTTTTTAAAAATTTTGAGTCTCTTTCTTCTTCTCTCTGTTGTGCCTCAAGTTGCTTGTCTTCTATTTCACTAATCCTACCTTCTATCTGACCTGTTTTATTAGCTAAGCTTGTTACCTCATTTTTCAGTTCATGAATTGAGTTTTTCATCTCTGTTTGATTTGTTTTAATAGTGTCAATTTCCTTGGTAATATATTCTTTGTGTTCACTGAGTTGTTTTCTTAGCTCCCTAAATTGCCTTTCTGTGTTTTCTTGTATATATCTAAGTATTTTTAGGATTTCTATTTTAAATTCTCTGTCGTTTAACTCCAAGGTTTCCAATATATTAAATTTTTTCTCCATAGATTTTTCCTCATTTGTGTTACCTCTCTTTCTTTTGTATCCATGATATTCAATTTTCTCTTCCTTATTGGCATCTGAGGGTGGTTTTGTTGATAGTATTAATGAGATTTAATAAAGAATAAAAAGTTAAAAAAATTAAAAATCGAAAAGAGTTGTTTTTTTAAAAATTAATAATTAAATAAAGAAAAATAAAATAAAATTAAAATTAGAAAAAGTAAATTATTCCCCCCCACCTTTTTTCCTCTCCTCTCCCCTCTTTCTTGAGAAAATCTTGTGGTGCACTATGAATTATATTGTACTAAATAGAACAAATAATGCCTGTAATGGAAGGCCTGAATTGGGGAGAAGTAATAAACGGGAAAAAAAAAAACAGAAAAAAAGGGGGTGTGGACCCACAAAAAGCAAAAAAGGAAAAAATTTGGGTCAAGAATAAAATGATTTGCTCTTAGGTGTTGGTTGACTAAGAGTTATGATGAGAGGAATAAGAGGGAAACAGGAAAATGGGGGGATAAATTAAAAAATTACTATTGTATTTAGTGGAACAAGAACTAGATAAAATGGAGAGCCAGGGATGGGAGCACTGCTAGTGAGTTAAAAAGGTGAAGTAAAAACCCCCCAAAATGCCACCAACATAAGTTTGAGTCCGAGATAAGATAATTTGTTCGTTATTGAGATTTGAATGAGAGGAGACATAAAGGAGAAAGGAAGAAACTAATATAGAAGGAGAAAAGAAAGAGAGAGAGAAAAAAAGAGGGAACCACTAAAAGAAGAAAAAAGAAAAAAGAGGAGAGAGAGAGAGAGAGAGAGAGAGAGAGTTAAGGGTTTTGGAGTGCAACCCTCATAGAGAGAAAGGAAGAGGAAAGAAAAGATAATGGGAGATGTAACACTTATGGGTAGTGTAGTTCAAGGAGAGGAGAGAGTAAGACCGGCAGAGAGTTAAATGACCAAAGTGGAGGAGGGAAAAAAAAATCAAGAATGAAGATAAGAGAAACAAATGAACAAATATAATAAAATGGGATAGGTTATAAAGTCTGTGGATTATTCTTGATTTTGAGAGGTTATCTTCTTGCTTTTTCTTTCTCTCCCTCTTCCTGGTTGGTGACTCTGTACCCCGGGTTCTGCCCCTTTGGCATGCTCAGGTAGAGGTTTGCAAGTTGATAAGTCTCTATGGTGATGTCATGTATTGTGCTTCAGTCTCGTTGGCAGTCGAGGCTCATTAGCATTTATAGGCTCTGACAGTGAGAGAGTCCGTGTTCCTGGAGCCTCTCTCCTAGTCTTTCCTTCCTCAATTAGTAGCCTGACAATCCAGCTATGGGGTTGCTGCTGCCTCTGCCTGGATAGTAAGAGGCTCAAAGAGCTGGCAACTCCCACTCTGTTCCCACTCAGCACAGGGATCTGGGTAAGGCTCAGTCAGTCAGAGCTGCTAGCATAATCAGGCTGGGCTTCCGCCCACTCAAAGACCTCTGGCTCTGCCACTGTGTCGGTAACATGGGCGGGCACCCACTCCTGGGGCATTTGGAGGAAACTCTTGCTCACTATCTGTGCGCAGACCAGGATATCAGGCCGGCAGTCTCACACTCTGAGTGAAACCCCCGCCCACAAGGAAAAGTTCCAGCATTGGAATTGGCTCTGGCTCCCTCCCCATGCGTGGCTTTTTCAGGGCGCTGGGGCGGCCTGGAGATTCCGCTTTTGGCCCACACAAAGGCCCCTGACTCTGCCCCTCTGTGGGATAACACAGGCTCCCACTCCTGAGGTGCTGGGAGGAATCTCTTGCCCACTCTCCGTGCGCACCGACCAGGATATCAGGCCGGCCGCCTCACACTTTGAGTGAAACCCCTCCTGCACAGAAAAGTTCCAGCATTGGAATTGGCTCTCACTCCCTCTCCATGTGCAGCTTTTTCAGGGTGCTGGGGTGACCCAGAGATCCGCTTTTGGCCCGCACAAAGGCCTCTGACTCTGCCTCTCTGTGGGGTAACATGAGCGCCCACTGCTGAGGCACTCGGAGGGATCTCTCGCCCACTATCTGAGCACACCGACCAGAAGATTGTGGAAAATGGTTGCTCCACTTGTCTTTCTTTGTCTGCGTTTGGCGCGAGTGTTAGCTTGAATTGACTGGGTTGCTACAGGCACAGTTTTTCCTCGGCTTGGATCTCCATGCCACAGCCTGGTTCAGCCGTTTGTGCCGTGGCCTGGATCTATTCACCCCCTTTGCCCATCTTAGTTTCTATATTCTCAGTTCCCAGTGAAAGCAGCCCTGTTTAGGTTAGTGAGGAAGGCGGAACATTTCTTAGTCTCTATTTCCTTCAGGGTTTGATTATATATTTAGCCAATTTTTCACTCGACCATACCTTCGGGTATATTGCGAAACATCTGGAGGCTCCAAGGATAGGTTTTTCTGTTTCTGGTTGAAGATCTTGTTGAGTTTTGGGGGAGATTTATTGGTATCGCTTCCTACCATGCCATTACTCTGACGTCATCTCTCTAATTCATGACTATGAATGACTCTGTAGCTTTGATTTTTACGAGGAAATACGTATATATATTTCTCAGGCTTCATTTTATCTCTCTAAATAAATAAAGTCTTTGAAGATAATAATCCTCATGCTATGTCATAACATCAAGAAATGCTACAAATATGTCTGAGGCTAAAATTATTTTGTCCTCGTTGTATATAACTGCTCTATTTTTATATTAAGATTAGACACATGTAATGTAAGACCAAAATAAAACACCAGTTCAATGTGATAACACAGAAACAAGGTTAAACATTGTCTAGGATTAATGTTCTGTGGTCATCAAGTTCCCATATCTTTCCTTGTGCACCAACAACAGTGTATAACTTTGAACCTCATAGCTCAGAAAGGTAATGAGACTTTAGCTATCATGTTAGAATTCTATATAGGAAAATGGAGTTAGAGAGGATAGAGGCAAAATCAACCAACTCTCAAATGATTTTGTTTGCTTATATTTCTCTTATGGCAACAAAACAAAGCAAAACAAACCATGAACAGGATATTCAGACCTCGCTGTCTTCTGCAACACTAACTTTAGTGCAGGGTCGAAGCTATCTGCTAGAATTCTATTTTTATTTTTTTTTGCATTTTTCCAAAGCTGGAAATAAGGAGTCAGACAGACTCCCGCATGCACCTGACCAGGATCCACCCGGCATGCCCACCAGAGGGAGATGCTCTGCCCCTTTGGGGCGTTGCTCTGTTGCATCCAGAGCCATTGTAGCGCCTGAGGCAGGGGCCACAGAGCCATCCCCAGCGCCCGGGCCATCTTTGCTCCAATGGAGCCTTGGCTGTGGGAGGGGAAGAGAGAGACAGAGAGGAAGGAGAGGGGGAGGGGTGGAGAAGCAGATGGGCGTTTCTCCTGCATGCCCTGCCCGGAAATCAAACCTGGGACTCCTGCACGCCAGGCCAATGCTCTACCACTGAGCCAACCGGCCAGGGCCTCTGCTAGAATTATAACATTTAGTTTATGATTTTAGCACTAATTAGAAATTAGATCATTTATTTATAGTTAATGCATTTTTCTTGTCCCCATACTTTGAGATAAACATAACTGAAAGAATCCTCATTATCTTTAATAAGATTTGCAAATTAGGATGATTATTGATCTGTGATAGATTTTTTTTTTTTTTAAAGAAGGACAGGCATAAGTTTAAATTTTAGTGAGTTAAAAAATGTATGGCAATTTAGAGAAAATAAACTCAATATTTTCACTTAATGAATTAAAAATAGTTTAGACTGAGCTCAATTGACAAGGACATGTTTTACCAATTAGCAAATACATTACAGGTAGAAATGATTATTCAGCGCAGTTTTCAACGTGGCCTGAAGCAAACGCTAGGATCATAGTTTAATATAGAGCAATACGTGGTGTGTAGTTGGAACACTTACATAATTGACCTTGATAATAATCACCCCTCTAAATCTATTCTTATTGAATAACTTTCCTACTGAACAGATGGGGAATTTAGAAAATTTTAAAATGGAAAAAGCACAGTCTATCCTGAAGACAATTTTCTCTGTCATTTATAGCCCTTGAATTGATGCTTTGTAATATTGTACCATCAGAAATCCTCTTATCACGTAATTCGGGAATGAGACACTTATTGATATTATAAGTTTAGAAACATGGTGATTACAAATAATATTATGCAGATACCTCGTCTCACCATTCATGTGCTTACTTTTAAAGGCATCATGTTACAGAAAAATATAAAATTTAGTGGTAGAGTGTCTAAAGATTAAATTTTAGCTATCAAACCTCCTAAGAACAGAGTGGGTTCTACTATTATTTATAAACTTACTACTTTTTAACTGTCACAATTTTTTTTACCTAAAATTGGCATGATATATTAATTTATTTTTGTGTGTGTGTGGTAAGATTTAAATAGCCAAACATAATGTATAAATTCTAGTACATAAAAATGTTCCTTAACTTTGAATGGTTCATCTTTCTCAAAACACTGAATAATGAATGACCATTGTAGAGACCACAGTTAGATATGACAGACCAGCTCATATAGACATAAGGCCCTTTGATGAGATCTCTTCACGGTTTAAGGTGATGCCCAGCAAACTTAGACAAAAGTATTTTTTTTTTTTTGTATTCTTCTGAAGCTAGAAACGGGGAGAGACAGTCAGACGGACTCCCGCATGTGCCCGACCGACCGGGATCCATCCGGCACGCCCACCAGGGGCAACGCTCTGCTCACCAGGGGGCGATGCTCTGCCCCTCCGGGGCATTGCTCTGCCCGACCAGAGCCACTCTAGCACCTGGGGCAGAGGCCAAGGAGCCATCCCCAGCGCCCTGGCCATCTTTGCTCCAATGGAGCCTTGGCTGCAGGAGGGGAAGAGAGAGACAGAGAGGAAGGAGGGGGGGTGGAGAAGCAAATGGGTGCTTCTCCTATGTGCCCTGTCTGGGAATTGAACCCAGGTCCCCCGCACGCCAGGCTGACAGTCTACCGCTGAGCCAACTGGCCAGGGCCTTTAAGAATCTGAAGAGCCTTATGAACTGTGTGAGGTTGACTTCTCTCTTTTTGCTAGTCTTACAGTTCTGCATTTTTAAACAATTGGGTATCTAACTAATGATTTTTCAGTTTTGTTTATTGACAAATGTCCTATTTCATTTCATGAATTTCTGAAATTCAGACAAAATTTGGTAAACAGAAAGGGGGAAAAGTACATGGGAAGTAAACAAGAACTACTTACTTATCAGAAATATTGGAAGCCGGCAGACAGTAGAATACCATCCAAAATCCTGAAGAAACAAACAAAAAAGTCATTGTCCAAGCTATCTATGTCCAGGAAATATATCTTTCAAAAACAGAAGTGGAATAGGATATGCTAGAGAATAAAGTGTTCCTTGTTTTTTAGTCTTTACATCTGTAGATCAAATGATGCTAACACTGATTATTCAGTGGGAAATAAAGACATTTAATCATTTGGTTTAGGTAAGTTTTGTTATATATATTCCCCCAAACACTTCAAGGTGCATAGACTCTGTCTGACTCTAGTGTAACTACTTTCAAAAATACTTAATGTCACCTCTAAAGCAAGAAAATCTGGTGAATATTGTGTGAATGGAGTCACCATGGGAACATGAACATTTATGTTGCTCAGTAGAACTGTCTAATTTGTGGCCTGGCAACTTGTGAAAAACAGATTTCAGAGTGGCAAAAACATTTGTTTCTTTATATATCAAGAAACCTAGGTTTGTTTTGTAGTAGTACCAGTAAAAAATACTAATTTTATATGCAATAAAGTATGCTAGAAGTTACTCTGTTTACAGAGTGATTGTAGGAACTTGTGTCTATATTAAAATTTCCACTCAAATTTCCCTGATACTGTGGCAGATGGAGGGTTCTTCACTAACATTTTATATAACTGTAAAGAAAATGATTAGGAAAAGGGGGTGTAAAATGAAGACACTACTTCTGGCTTCCAGTTTTAAGTGAGGTTTACCCTTCAAACCACCCACAGATGCTACATACAGTGCCCCACTTTACTTACTTAACTCAATCATAACCACCAAGAATTTCAATCAAGATTATTTTACATTAGTCCTAAGTTGCAAAGACTATCTCAGTTATCTCATCATTTTGTTTATATTATGTAAATGAAAACGATCATGTAAAACATAATAGAATTATCTTATACTCTATACATTATAGAAGCTTAAAAAATGAAAACTATATTTTATGAACTCCCTTTTGGTAAAGTCTTAGACATGAAGTAATATCTACCAATTAGATGCAATTACAGCAACTTAGAAGGCAGAACTGAGGAGGGAAGGCGATCATTCTGGGGCTAGTGGCAGTTGTCATGGTCTCATGGATTTTCATTAGATTCTAAAGTTTATTCTGGATCAAGTTCATATCCTGCACTTGTGGAAGCAGTGCCTATAGGGGCTAAAGAGACAGTCTCTCCGTATAACTCACAGAGCTCAGGATGGTGGCTTTGGGAGCATTTTCTCCAGGCTGGTAGTGTTCAGAGGCCACACTGGCATAAGGTCAGAGAGAGAGCTTCTTGTAGTTGTGGAATAATTCTAAAGTCAATGGACTGATACAAGATTTCCAACACAACAATTTTTATCAGCTCTGTACTCTATGCATGAAATCTCTTTCTGACTGAATCGTCTAGCAGAGTTCTTACATTCTCTGTTCAATTTAGATGAACTGTATCTATTACAAAGTTTTAATTGATCCCTTAATAACATATGTAAAACATAAAAATAAGCTGTGCTATATTTTATATCTTCATGCAAAAAATTAATGGTTTCTTTTTCCTTGAAAAAGTTTTTTTCTGTAGACATTTCTGTGAAGATAAATTTTAGTAGCCTTTATTTTCTAGGTAAAACATTTCATACTGCAGTTGGAGGCAGTTTTATATAATGACCACCAGAAAGAAATTTCTACAGTTGGAAAACAGCGAGTAGGTAATCTTTTGAATGACAATTACAATGTCTTCAGAGGAAAAACTATAAAATAAGTGAATCATAACTATGCTCCTGAGTTAATGGTATCATGATGCTGGGGGGGGGGGATAAAAATTCTAATCTAGTCATCTAATACTGGTCCTTTTTGTCACACAGTAGCTGTACGGACGAAGGTTTTAATATATTTCTTTTAATAAATGATAGAGAAGTCCCTAACAATTACAATTAGAAACTTGAACACACCTGTCTTAGAGAAAGTGACATTGCTGGTACTGGTGACACAGCTGGCAGGCAAAAAAAAAAAAAAAAAGCAAAGAAACAGAAGCGCTGAACAGCCTGAGTCAAATGTAGCCAACAGCCTGACCAGGCGGTGGCGCAGTGGATAGAGCATTGGATTGGGATGCCGAGGACCCAGGTTCGAGACCCCGAGGTCGCCAGCTTGAGCGTGGGCTCATCTGGTTTGAGCAAAAGTTCACCAGCTTGGACCCAAGGTCGCTGGCTCAAGCAAGGGGTTACCTGGTCTGCTGAAGGCCCACAGTCAAGGCACATATGAGAAAGCAATCAGTGAACAAATAAGGTGTCGCAATGCGCAACAAAAAACTAATAATTGATGCTTCTCATCTCTCTCCCTTTCTGTCTGTCTGTCCCTGTCTGACTCTCTCTGTCTCTGTAAAAAAAAAAAAAAAAAAAAAAAGGTATCCAACGACCATTTATGGAATATGCTATGAAGCATCGTTCTGAAGCTCAGAGCTTGCTGGTTCGATCCCTGGTATGGCCACCAATAGGAACAAATTGATGTTCTTGTCTCTCTCTCTCCCTTCCTCTCTAACTGAAATCAATAAATAAAAATTAAAAATAAAATACATGAGCAAAATTTTAATTAATATTTGCAACACTAAAAAGTATAAAATATTATTGATAAATGAAAGGCATAAATGAAGAGATCTACCTTGTTTATGACTAAATATTGTTGGTATGTCAATTTCCTCCACATTGTTATTTAGCAGAGGTCAGTAAACTTTTCTGTATAAGTTCACATAGTAAATATGTAGTATTTGCTCACCATAAATTCTCTACTACAATTCAAATCTGCCTCTGCAGCAAGGAAAGAGCTATAGAAGTAACGTAGTGAGTGTCACGGCAGGGTTTCATGAAGGTATGTTCAAAACAGGCTGCTGAGGTAGTAGATTGGCACGAGGGACATATTTCGTCAATCCCTGATTCGTAGATTCAACAGAATCCCAATTAAATTTTCTGCAGCCATTTTTATTGAACTCGACAAGCAAAGTCAAAGACTAATTGGAAAATGCGAAGAACCTACAAGAGCCCCAACAACTCTGAAAAACAACACAGAGGGTGGCTGATCGCTTCTTCATTGTATCTGGGACTCTCAGACCCTGCTTGCTGGTGGAAACGTGAAATGGTACAACCACTGTGGAAAACACTTTGTCAACTTCCTAAAAAGTTAAACAGGCATTCACCATTTTATCCCTAGGTATTTATTCAAGGACTAAGAATAATATTCAGGAATGTTCATAGCAGCTGTTCTTGTTATAAACAAACCTGAATCAAGCCCACATGTTCACTGACAGGTAAATGGATTAAACTGCAGTATATTCATACAATGGAATATTATTCGTCAATAAAAGTAAAATGTACACAACTACATGGGTGAATGTCAAAATGTGTATTCAGAGTGAAAGAAGTCAGACAAAAAAGGTGTGAGTGTTGTACGGTTCAATAATATAAAACCCTAGGAAATTCAGTATAATCTATAGTGACAAAAAGCAGTTCAGTGCTTGCCTCGCTGTAGTTCAGAAAAGGTGGGAGGAAGCATGACAGCTCAATTCCAGGAGACTTTGGGAGGTGACAGAAAGGTTTCAGGTTTTGTTTGTGGTGACAGATTCCATGTGTCTGCGTACGTGTGTGTTTGTGTACGTCAGAACTTATCTGTTAGAATTTTAATATGTGTAGTTTATTGCATATTTATTATGCTTTAATAATTAATTGAAAACGATTTGTGAGCAAATCACATTGCATATCATCAGAGGACAAGGGATATATTAGAAACAAATGTTAAGTCAGATTTAGGCTTAGAAGTAAAACATAAATGCAGGATAGACAAGCAAAGGGGATAAAGATAATGTGCCACAACAGTAGAGGAAGTCATCTGAGAGTCAACTGGTGTGGGCTGGTTTCCATTTTGGCCCATGTTTTTCTGATTGGGCCAGCACTCACTTTGGTCACTGCCTACGGAGTTACATATGCTTTATATTTTGTCTGTCAGTCCTGCTACTTAAAGTAGTAGAAAGGCACGTAAGTGAAAGAGAGTATGTAAGACTTCCGTAAACAAAACAAATTCATTTACCCAAATATTTATTGAATGTCCACATTGACAATTAATATGTGTCATGAACACTACCAAGTGTGATAGACAAACTTTCTTTCATCATCATGTGGGAGTTGCTATTGAACATAGCATAGAAGTATAAGGTGTGATTATCTAGACAGAAGGCTGACAGACCACATTCTTGTTACTTGACGTCTTCTAAATATCTATTATAGTATTTTACATCACTATGCTTAGTCAAATTCGAGAAAACATATATCCCTATGAAACAGAAGTGGCAATTTAAGACTTATATCATATTCTCTTTCTTTGAAGCATTTGTTAATTTTTTAAATTCCATTTATTGGGTGACATGGTTAATGAAATTGTATAGGTTTTAGGTAGACAATTTTATATTAATCATCTGTACATTATATTGTGCTCACAACCCCAAGTCAAGTCTCCCTCCATCACCATTTCTCCCTCCTTTACTCCCATCTACCTTCCTCCACCCCCTCTCTCCCTCTGGTAAACACCATGCTGTGGTCTGTATGATATTCGTGTACAGCCCTATGGAGAGTGACTTTACCCTACAAGACACATCGATTAATAGTACAGCAAAGCACATGGCAAGCTGAAAACCCTTTGTTTTCAAGTACATTGATAATATGCCTCAAGCTGTTCTGTAATGGCGTGATTTCAGAACTGTTTTTTACTGACGTGACTGAGTCTTTCCAAAGTGATGCTTAACAGACAGAGAGTTGAGAAGTGTTGCAGCCCTGCAATGAGATCTTCTACAAGTGATTACCAGAATGAGTCACCATTCGGATGGGGAGTAGCATTGATTTACGTCCCTTTGAGAATTTTTTTTTCCTCTTAACTTATCCGAAATCCTTCAAGAAAGAGATGGTGCTGACTATTTCATCATAAACCTTTAAGGCGATGACATATGAGGAAAATGATTCCCTTAACTTTCTTTCAAAATATATTTTAAAACTATGGAGCAGGAGACAAACTTCTAATTCCTTTTAAATTCTATCCACCTGTCAACAATACATTAGAGTGGATATGCTTTACATTATCTTTAAACTCTAGATAGCTAGATCAGTGTCTAATTTAAAGATGAGCTGCACACACATTTTTAACCTGTTATTAATGTTTTATTTCAATCATGTAACTGCTTTCAAAGGAATGGGAAAGCCAGGAAACATTCCACATGATCAAAACAGGCTTCTTTATATTTTTTCTGACTTACCTTTAGTTTTGTTTCCTAATTTATATATTCTTATAGTGTAAATATTCTTTATGATAAAAATATGTCTAGAAGTGCATCAGCCTTGGGTGCTAAAAATAGCTCTGTATTCGAACATTATCCCCAGATGGAGTTGCCAGGTAGATCTTGGTCAGGGCATATGTGGGAGTCTGCCTCACTATCTCCCCCCCCATCACCTAAAAATAAATAAATAAAAACTATAATAATAAAAAAGAAAATATGTCTAGACATAGACATAGAGGAGAGTAGCAAGCTTTCTAGCTCTATGGTCTGATGAAAATTATGATAAAAATACTGAATATTTTTTCCAATTAATTACATTTAAGATTACATTTGCTGTTTCATATACTGGTAAACAACTTGAAATATTTTTTTTGTTCTTTATTCAAAGCATCATTTTGTTCTGTGCATCTCTGTGTATTGTTGGTGTATATGTATATACCATATGTGTATCTTTTTTCCCCTCAGTGCCTATTTTTCCTTTTTGTGCCAGTTCTGTTCTTCAACTGGATTCTACTTACTTCCAAGCAGAAATGGCCTTTATTATTTTTTTCTATTGTCCAAAAGAAATATATCTATTACTTTGATATATATTTCTAGATTAAATTTTTAATAATTTTAAGTGTGAATATTACTTAAGAGAACTATATATTATAATAAAACCATAAGAATTTTATAAGATATATTTACCTTTGGTTCAATCTGAGAAATGATCGAAAAATAATGTTGATCCAACGTGTGACTTATCTCATTTTATTTTCACAATGACTGTAAAGGATTTCTGTTTTCTAAAATTTACATATAAAGAGCCTGAGATTTTGAGATGAAATATTCTGCTCAGTATCTACTGGATAAGAAGACAGGGCCAAAAAATGATTGATCTCACTTCTAACCAAGAACAAGCCTATTTTTTTAAATCTCAAACAATGTATAATTGATTTTATTAATGTCTATAATTTCCTTAGGCCTTCCTTTTTATTTTAATAAACACTCTGGAAATAAAAATAAAATCATTTAAATTTCATAGAAAGTAGTAAGGAAACACATACACACACACACACACACACACACACACACACATATATTTAGTGAAATAGCCCTGCTTCTCTTACTGAAAAAAAACAACAACCTGTGTTAAGGACCTTTATAAGAGAAAGACTATTGAAACAAACAAAAAATAAATAAACTCATGTTGGAAATTCTCTTAGCCAAAGGCTTTCAACAGTGTGAGTTCAGTCGAGCTTATAATTTAATTTCTTTCCCACACATCTTTTAAATTATATTTTTCATCATAGGGTCACATCTTCATTGTATGGCCTATGCTTCCCAGTGTGGAATGAATCTCAGTTATCTGAAGTTAAACAAAGTAAAAAAAGAAATTCATAGAAGAATAATTTGAAGAAGAAACTTCACTTTTAATGTACAGAATCTTCAGTTATTTTCTGTCAGAAGAACTGTTGATTGAACATTGTTCATTTAGAAAAGGTGTTCCTAATGAAGCTATAAACTGGATAATTAAGTTTAATTTTTGTTCTCTGGGATTTTTCTCTACATTTAAAATGTTTTGGAGCTCTGTATCTTCAATGATAACTCATAAATAGGATTTACATATCTCCAATCTAGCACTTAGAGCCTACCATAGTTATACAGTAGAAGATGCTCACCTTCACCTAAAATGTGACTACCTATGTAGCAGCCAAAATCATGTGTTCTTTATTAGGAAATCTCAAACTCTTAAATTATGGTGAGTTAAAGACCTCTCCAGGCTCAAATAAAGTTGCCAGCATTCCACTGTCTGTCTCCATGCCACCAGTGCCTCCGAAAGCTACATCCTAGACCAGTGCCGACTCAGTCATTCTTCCACGATTTCAAGTACACCTTTACTTTAGGCCTAAGAGCTCCTCCTCCCTCACTTCCCTGCTTTTTCTGGAAAAATTACATATGTCCTTTAAGACTAATTTTAAATGATAAGCATTCATAGGAGTATACTTCTACCATAATATTTGACCTATTTCAATGTAATTTTTTTTTTTACTCCTCTTTATGCATTTTTCTTTGTCCAACATCATGTTTTGCTTTTTTTTCTACTGTGTACCAGCCTCAAATAGAGACTTATTATTCCGTTCCTACTGTCTCTTTTATGCAGAGGCTGAACCTTCTGTTCCCATACGTGTCATTATGAAGAGAATGTCAAGTGCTCGTGCCTGATTTACCTGAACACTGGTGAGGCTGAAATGGCTGCTGGCCCTGGGAAAGAGTGGTTACTTGGATGGGCCAAACCCAATATTGAATGGCATCTTTCTGTATTGTTGGTTAAAAACATGAAACTGAGACCAAACACTGAAACAAGGACATCAGTTGAGAAATAATCCTTTTAGCATAGAGATGGGGAGTATAGAGGGAGCACAGGTGTTAAGAAAGGAGTTATTATTATTTTGTGACACATTTAGACCTTTGACTGAAAATCTTCTGTAGGCTTAGAGATAGAAATATTTGTAGCTCATAATTATGTCCCCTGTGACTAGCATTATTTCTGACACTAATCAATGTTTAGTAAATGAATCAGTGAACGAAAATACATTAAGCTATTATTGGACAGGCTTAATTATCATCATAACATTAATAAGATTATTATTCAGATAAGATTTCTTTTTTACTTTCTCAAAATAGGTCTATTATGTGCCGTATTTAAAATCATATGTGCTTCATAAATTAGGATGATCATGTTTTAGTTTAAATATGTATATATGTATGAAGAATATGAGACATATATATTATTCTTTATATATTGTGTAACTTAAAAAAAATCTACTTCATAAAATTATTAGTATGTACCATGAAAGAAAAGAAGAAAATGTGAAGTGATCAAATAAAAAAAAAAGTTGAAGGTCAAATGTGGCCTTTTAAGAATATATGAGAGAACAGTATTCATCATTGTTATGAATCTCCAGTTATTGATTCTTTAGAATAATTAGAAATATAAAAAAAGAAACTATAACTGTTTCTTAAATTTTAAGGATCATACTCTAGTGATTTATATTATTTAATTTTGCTCATACTAAAAAGTAATTTTAATATATAAATAGATAATAATAATAATAATTCTCATCACACAAATAAATTTAGAAAAAGTACCTTATATAACAGGTCATTGACATTTTTAGTAAACATAATTATTCATATGAATAATTGAAAAGTGCTATATTGTGAAAGATGAAAAATTTTAGGAATACATAGCATATTTGGAGGTTGCAATATGTTTAAGTTAGAATACAAATGTATTTTTTAAATATTAATATAAGATGCAGCTTTATTTTAACCTGTATTCATTTATTTAAAGCTTGTTTTATGCTAGGTCATATCACCTTATTTGCATTTAAATGCATTATACGTATATTTTTAGAGAAAAGGCTTAATTATATAGTTAATATAGCCCTAATACAAATATAGTACACTAGTATTTTTACTAAAATATTTTGTTTCTAAAGAGATATTTATAGGATCTCCATACATATATATATTATTTTCTTATGTACATTAAGTAAATAACAGTGATCCTTTTTCTTCAACTTTCTAACTAAAATATAAGTGCCATAATTAAAGCCCAGTCATCATTTTAATAAGAAAAGCAGCATGATACTGTGCTTATAAATAAATTCAAATTCTATCTCCTCTAATTATTATTGACCTGACATAGAGTAATCTCTATCAGCATCATTTTTCTAATATGTGAAGAAGTAATAACAATATTCCTTAGAACCTACTGGTTGCAGTAAATATGATGATGAATTCAAGAGAAATGGAATATTTATTTTATCTCTCTGATATATACTTGTACCAATTGAAGATACCTTTCTGCACTGAATTTTCAACTTCGAAATGGCGTGACACAACATCAGCTTCTGAGAAGCTGGAGAGATACTTTTCCTTATTCCTTCCACTGGTGCAACTTATACCCTTGGCCACTAAATCTAAAACAAATATAAGAAAATGCTGAGTGGTGGAAAGAAGACAGACTGTATCTTCCATAAACATAGATATAAAAATCCTTTACAAAATATTAGCAAAGAAGTAAAATCACATGAACTGATTAATCAATATAGGGGGAAAAAGCATTTGACAAAGCTCAACACTCATAGAGAATGGAAAAAAATACTTGCAAACTGCAAGGCTGACAAAGTAGTAGTCTTTAAAATATATAAAGAAGTCTCAAACTCAACAGTAGGAAAACAATAACTCAACTATGAAAATACATAGAGATTTTAACAAATCTATACATATGATACAAAAAAAATAACCACATAAATTGATGTTAGTAATCATTTGCTAGAGGGACAAAATCATTAAAACAACAATAGCTATCACTCCACACATGTTGGAATAGCTAAAATATTTAAAAAATGACATCATCATGCTGGCTGGACAAATAAGGGGGCCTACAAGGGAGCAGAGTGTTTAATAAGGAAATGAGGAGAGTGTGGAAGTTTTTGAGCCAAGTGAATAAACCGTATCGAACAACAGGATTGATTAAGCACGACAAATAAAAGGAATAGATCAACCAAGATGACCAAAATGGAGTGTTGACTATCACGGCGCTAAGCTCATTGTTGAAGGTCTCGAAGCACCTGGAGAATAGCAAGTGTAACAGTTGAGCTACAAGCAGATACAGAACAAGAAGGAGATACACAGGAAAGGGCCTCAGCAGGAACTTGCTGATGTAACTGAGGAGGCTCGATGAGCAAGTCTGAAACCCACAGGGCGGGCTGTCAGGAAGGGCAGGCTGGAGCTTTCCTGCAGGCCTTGAAGCAGCAGTCCACAGGCAGAATTTCCTCTTCGGCTGCGAAGTCTCCGTTCTGCTCTTACAGCCTTTCCACCGATGTGATCAGGGCTTTACTGATGACCTAGGATAATCTCCTTTACCTAAAGTCAACATTAATCACATCTGCAAAATACTGCTGCGGCAATACCTAAATTAGTGTTTGATTGAATAATTAGAGACTGGAGAATAGTCGGGGTGACATATAAAACTTGGCCATTAGAGTGAATAAGAAAATGAGAGAAGAGAAATTTGAACCATCAAATAAATCAATTCAACAATTCTTACAACGAGGAAGAGAAAAAAATGTGTCAGTAGCAGCATATTTTTATGCTGCTAGAAATGAGCCATTAAATTAAAAAGCGACAATATCAGTTTTAGAAGGCAGAGGTGCCAGAGCAAATATTCTTGATAGTCTGGACATCTGACAGGAAATGGCCTGGTGTGCATTAATTGAAGCGCCGGCCGTAGGAGAGCAGGAAGAAGAGCGCGCCTGTCTTCCGAGGAGCGGATGCAGCGAGTACCGGCTGAGATGCTGGCTAACTGGGAGAGAGAGTGAAAATCTGTTTTAAGTTCTCTATTTTCGGGAAAATAGCGAATAAGAACATCAGCACAGAATGAGGACGGAAGAGTGCATGACAACGAGGTTAGGAGTAGAGATCAGGCAGGAAAGAGTCACCCGAGAGATGAGTGATATTAAAGAACTGGGAAAATTAAGCAATGAGGCTTTCGGGTCATGCTTCTCAACGGAGGCCCGTCCTTGTGGCGGCGTAGTTTTCGCTAGGCATGCTGAGCTGAAGCGCCGCACTGACGACGGAGACAGTCCATTTACGTTAGCAAGTCAGCACGTGCAGAGAGTTCCGAGTCTGCAGATCCCGGAGTATGAAGACTGGCCGTGGGCTGTCACCTGGTCAAATGGGAAGTGAGAAAGGTAGGGCAAGCTGTAGGACAAAAGCATTGTAGACGCAGAGGGGTTATGGTTTTTTGGTATGGAAATCCTAGAGGGATGAGGTAAAAGCAAGAGTCAGGCGTCAAAATGCGAAACCCTCGAAGATGGATTTATAGAGATATCAGTGCTATTAATGATGACACAGTGTAGGAATCACTGTGGGAGTAAGAGGGGAACCCAAGATTATTTGAAGAATCCAGGATCAAGGTTCCATGTATATTTACATCATAATGCATCAAGACAGGAGTATTTGAATAACTTCTAATTTAACGAAGAAATACAAGTAGGAGTAGAGATGGATAAAAGTATGAATGCCAGCCACTCAATTAGTTGATTATGGCAAATAATTACTTACTATAATTATTAATAATTTTATAATTATGTCTTAATTGTAACAATTGTTATTAATTATTGCTAATAAGAAAAGAAGTACAGGCTACTGTTAAGAAAATTAAAAACCTAGCTTTTTAAAAGTTAGGAGATTCTGCAGAGTGAACACATAATTCAAGGCCATACTTTTTAAAGTCTGAGTGTAAATAGGACAGGAGATGGAGACAGTCTCAGGAGAGTGCGCACACAGAGAACAGCCGTAGACCTGACAGCTTCAAGGATTGGAAGGTCTGTTTGCAGGTATAAACTAAGCAGGGAGAAAGTGGCACATGATATCCTTGTCTCAGAACGTGGATAGAGTTAGAAACTGGCTAAAGATTTTTTGTTTCATCTAAAAGGCAATGGAATTTTTTAGATGGGTTTTGAGGAGAGAGAATTTTCCAGAAAGGTCCAAGTTCTTAAGGATTCTGTCTCGATTGGGTTGCTGGGACCTCCACTGACGTTTCCTATTAGATGTGGATTTAGTATGAGGCACCACAGTGAGTCCGTCAAGTTCCATAGATAGCCCTCCATTGTGTGCAAGCAACAGGGTATCAGAAAATAGCATTACTCGCGCAGGCCTTCAGAACGGTGCGTTTTTCTGACTGTCCATTTAGGACCTGGAGAATTTTCAAATGGCCAAGTTATCATTCTCAACATCCGATTTAATGGAATCATTAGGATTAAATTGGTAAGAATCAACTTCTTAGTAACAGTGAGTCTTCCAATCCATGAATACATAAGATCTCTTCATTTATGTAGACCATTTTGATTATTTCATCAATTTTGTAGTTTTCTGCATACTGAGCCTACACCTATTTTGTTAGATTTATACCTAAGCATTTTAATTGTTTTTTTTTGGTGCTACTGTAAACATTTTTTTGTTTATTTTATTTTTACTTTTTATATTTGCTTCTTAAATTGAAGTTTAATGTGCTAGATTGGGCACCAAATGTGTATTTCACTCATTAAAAGGCAAAAATCAGCATGTCAGCCTGAAAGATGTTATGTAAAAACAGCTTTTCAACTTTCTCTACTCTCTGTGATGAGTCTAGCTTGTGAGTTTGGCACTTAAATTGCATGTTGTCTTTGCTAAGTCATGGGATGAGGCTTACTAAGCTTCTGGCATACCAGACAGAATCTCCTTTAAACTCCAGTGTAATTGTTTTCATAGTTGTAGAAACTTATTTTAGTAAGTTGTCACAGGGGCCTAATATCTGTTCTCCTTGGAAAAAATGTTACTACCCCTGAATTTATGATAATGAATAAGGAAAGTCTATTGTAGCTTCCAGTGCTACTGTGTAACAATGACCTATCTGTGGACCTGCACAATTAGTTCAATATCTGAGACAAGCTTAGCACCTCAGTCCTGACAGGAGCATACAATTGCTCATTTATTGATTTAATCAGGTCTTACTTTGTTTTAAAGTGTCACTTTTCATCAGGACAAAATAAAAATAATGAGATGAAAGGGTTATTTCTAGGTGATTTCTATTTCTATAGAGTACTCTTTCACTTACCTTTATTTCACCATTTTTAGATTTTTATAAGTCTGTGTTTATTCAAACTAAGTCATATTGACCAATAAGAATTTCCATGTGTTCTAGGCATTACTGAAGAAATGCAACTCTAGGAAAATAATAATACTGAATATATACTAATGATAAAAATATAAAGAGTAAGAAAAAAGGGCCCTGGCCCATTGACTCAGTGGTAGAGGGTCAGCCTGGCTTATGGATGTCCTGGATTTGATTCCCAGTCAGGGCATACAGGAGAAGTCACCATCTGCTTCTCCCTCCTTCCCCTTTCTCTCTTTCTCTCTTCCCCTCCTGCAGCCATGGCTCAAAAGGTTTGAGCAAGTTGACCCTGGGCACTGCGATGGCTTCATGGCCTCACTGCAGGTGCTAAAATAGCTTGGTTGCGAAAGAGTGGAGCAGTGGCCCCAGATGGGCAGAGGATCGCCCTTATGGGGCTTGCCAGGTGGATCCGAGTTGGGTGGGCATGTGGGAGTCTATATGTCTGTTTCCTTGTCTCTCAATAAAAAAAAAAGAAATGAAAAATAGATGCAAGTCTACTTTTGTACTGATACTTAATAGTTATATATGCATTTAACCCACTATCTTGATATTTTTTCTTTAATTTTTATAAATATTACTAAACCAGTAGTGGTATTGTGAATTAGAAAATGTAACAGTACATAGAAAGTTAGAACACAAAATTGCTCCCCACATAATAGTTTAAATTGATCTATTACTTTTGTTTTTAAAGGAGATATGCTTTGAAATAAGGTGCCACAAACATTACAGAAAATTTCTTCTCTGAAATTGTTTAAAGTTTTCATTTATCATAGGTGGAAAACCTATGCAGTGTCCCCAGATAGAAAATTTAAAATATATAATGAAATAAAGAAGTATTTTAGTTTTAGCTCATTAAAATATAAAAAATACTTAAAATACAATATTAATAAAAATAAAAATCTAGTCATTTTCTTCATTTAAGCTTAAGTAATAAGATGAGTTTAGTCTAATGATAACATTAAAATGACTTTTATTTGAAAGTAAACTTGAAAAAAAGCTTTTCATTTATTTGATATTCATTCACTATGTTATTTTCCTACTGGTTTTCTAGTTATATGTATTTTATTTCCTATTTTTTCTCAGTAATTTCTGACCCATCTTTGGCTGGTATTGGAAACAAAATTTACCTATTTAAACATACACATACAGAGAACAGTTATTTCATGTAATATTTTAGAAGTAGCATAACCAAAAAAATATTTAAAAAGACAATTAATTATAAAATATAATAACTTAGAAACTTTCTATAAACATCTCTGTCTAATCCCCATTCAATGATCAAAATGTTAACTTCTCCTGAGCTCCTGTGGGTAGAACAACCACTTTTAGTTTAGAACTGCCCAGATAGAATCAATTTTTACTAAAATAAACACTTAAAATTTTTAATGTGCCTCAGCTTTTATTTTAGCATTATTTATACAAAAAACAGATGTCCAACATTCACTGGCTATTTTTTTAATATATGTGATTCTTGGGGAATGAATTCTAGCTATCTTACTATAAAAAGGCTTTATCTTTTTTTATTCTTTTCTTTTTTTTTAATTCAGTGAGAAGCAAGGAGAAAGAGAGACAGACTCTTGCATGCACTCCAACCAGGACCTACCCAGCAAGCCCACTAGGGGGCAATGCTCCACCCATCTGGGGCACTGCTCTATTGCTTAGCAACTGAGCTCTTCTTACTGCCTGAGGCGAGGCCATGGACCCATCTTCAGCACCCAGGGCCAACTTGCTCCAATTAAGCCATGGCTGCGGGAAGAGAAGAGAGAGAGAAAAAAGCTAGAGGGGGAGGAGTGGAGAAGCAGATGGGCATTCTCCTGTGTGCCCTGATCAGGAATTAAACCAAGGGCACGAGGGCATCCACACACAGAGCCAATGCTCTACCCCTGAGCTAACCAGCCAGGGCATCTGTATCTTTGAAATAGAAAAATCTTTACAGGATGGATGTATGTAATATCCTGTGTTGTCTCATTTGCTTGTTCATGTTCTGTCCTTTTCATTTAAGTATTCCAGTCATTTCTATCAGGCAAACAATGTTTCAAGAAGTATTTTTACTATATTTTAATCTCTCATTTGTTCCATTATTTTTATTAAAAAACTACAAGTAAACTTCTTTCAACTCTACATTTGCCTATAGCAAATACCTTTTATTTCCTGCACATGATTTTAATTCGGATATTTTCCAATTAAAACTGCTCCTGATTCTCAAGTCCTCCAATCTGTTTTCAAGAGTGCCTCATTTTATTGAACTCTAGTCATTTGAGTGTTGATTTTCTTTTTATTTTACATTACTATTTTCAGTTATGCCAGCTCACTTTTTATTTCTGTCTGTTGTCTTAGCTCTAGTCCTAATTTTACTCTTTTTCTTGAGCTCCTTATTAAAAATAAACATATTTTATAACACTTTTTATTTCATGCTGATTCCTTCTCTGCTGCCATCACTTTTCGAGGATGCTTATTCTTTGCCTGCCTTTAACCTTTCATGCTCTATAGTCACATTTTGTTTATTGAAGTTTTTTTAACTCCATGCTTTTTAATATTGTTACTTTGCAGAATGGGACTTTTTGTCCTGTGTCTATAAATACCTAAAAAAAAAAAAATACAGTGACAGTAGTGTCATTGTGGTAAGGAAGGACAGGAAGCCATTTCTTTTTTTTTTAATTTTTTTAAGAATATATATATTTTTATTTTATTTGTTCATTTTAGAGAGGAAAGAGAGAGAGGAGAGAGAGACAGAGAGAGAGAAGGGGGGGAGGAGCTGGAAGCATCAACTCCCATATGTGCCTTGACCAGGCAAGCCCAGGGTTTCGAACCGGCGACCTCAGCATTTCCAGGTCGACGCTTTATCCACTGCGCCACCACAGGTCAGGCAGGAAGCCATCTCTTGTTTTTGTTTTTGTTTTTTTTCTTTTTCTTTTCTATTCATTGAGAGGAGGGGAGACAGAGAGACAGACTCCCGTATGTGCCCCAACCTGGATCCATCTGGCAAGCCCACTAGGGGGCGATGCTCTACTCATCTGGGTCGTTTTGCTCCATTGTCAGCAGCTGAGCTCTACTTCATGCCTGAGGCAATGCCATGGAGCCATCCTCAGTGGCTGGTGCCAACTTGCTTCAATCAAGCTATGGCTGCAGGAGGGGGAGAAAGACAAAGAGAAGAGAGAAGGAGAGGGGTGAAGAAGCAGATGGTCGGTTCTCCTGTGTGCTCTGACTGGGAATTGAACCTGGGATATTCACACTCTAGGCTGATGTTCTACCACTGAGCCAACTAACCAGGGCCAGCCATTTTAATTCTGATATACTGTCCACAAACATCTTCTTAACAACATATATTTGACCTAGGTTGCAAGAATTTTAACTGCTTCCCAAAGCTGAACTATGAGTCACACGTTTTATGGGTGATAATTTTCCATTCATTTCTCTTGAGTTCTCCAGAAGCTGCTGTCTTGATTTTTGTTCACCGTAAGTTAATTTAATTTTACTTTATAAAAAGAACACTGGAGTTGAATGTGGAAGATCATGATGAGTGCTACAGTTCTGTCGCATTCAAAGTTTTTATAATAGGCAAACTACTACACCATTGAGAGACTTTGGACCATTAAAAGTTAGCAAAATGAATTTATGAAACATTGGGGAGTTGTAATACAATTAAAATAATGAGTTTTAAAATAATAATCTTAAAAATCAAAGAGTGTACAATTGTAATGAAGAATAACATAACCAACGGTTTGTTGGTTATTCACTCTGAGCGGGTCCCAGTGCTTGGCACGGTGACAAGGGAGAAAGTGGCTGAGACCTGGTGGAAACCCTGTGGGGCTGTGGTGTGCATCAACCTGGTCCCTGCCACAGTGGAAACCCTGTGGGGCTGTGGTGTGGTGTGCATCAACCTGGTCCCTGCCACAGTGGAAACCCTGTGGGGCTGGGGTGGTGTGCATCAACCTGGTCCCTGCCACAGTGGAAACCCTGTGGGGCTGGGGTGGTGTGCATCAACCTGGTCCCTGCCACAGTGGAAACCCTGTGGGGCTGTGGTGTGCATCAACCTGGTCCCTGCCACAGTGGAAACCCTGTGGGGCTGGGGTGGTGTGCATCAACCTGGTCCCTGCCACAGTGGAAACCCTGTGGGGCTGGTGTGGTGTGCATCAACCTGGTCCCTGCCACAGTGGAAACCCTGTGGGGCTGTGGTGTGGTGTGCATCAACCTGGTCCCTGCCACAGTGGAAACCCTGTGGGGCTGGGGTGGTGTGCATCAACCTGGTCCCTGCCACAGTGGAAACCCTGTGGGGCTGGTGTGGTGTGCATCAACCTGGTCCCTGCCACAGTGGAAACCCTGTGGGGCTGTGGTGTGGTGTGCATCAACCTGGTCCCTGCCACAGTGGAAACCCTGTGGGGCTGTGGTGTGGTGTGCATCAACCCATTACTGTGTCATCTTTCACTTCCCAGACTTCAGAGACAGATACGGGGGCGAGAAAATCAATTTTTAATTCCATTATTACAAGCATGGCTTCCTCATTTGTAACACAAAAAGAATAGTGATAACTTCCATTATATGGGTTAAGAATCAAATGATCTATGACCAGAAAGTATTACTATACTGGCAAGAAAAATGTGATATAATGAAATTATTTCATCAATATTATAAGTATGAGCCTTTTATCATTGTTACATAGCGTCATCAATTAAAATTTAGGTCACGTATTTAAATTTTTCCTCAATCTCCCTCATAGATTTTAAATGATTGGATGATTTCACTTTTAAAATTAAATATTTTGCCTGAAATTTATCCCAACATAGTTTTTATGAAACCAACATTTCCATGTAGATTTGAAATATCAGTTGTACATTTAAAAAAGACACAAAATACAACAGATTGGGTAGTTCTGCTTGGTGTGAAACACTGGTGTTTCCTAAATCTAATTTTGGAACGATTCAATTGTGGGATATACGAGGGGAATGGAAATGTCAGAGATTCATTTCTTTGTGTTTAAGAAACCCCTATTCCCTGAGATGCAGGGGAGAATTGAGTCCATTATTTTGCAGCATTACTGAAAATCACTCTATTTCCCCTCTGGGCTTACGGAGCAGAGAGGAATTTGAGGCTGTCTAGTTACTGTATGGCATTACTGATGTAATGCATTCCATCGTAAACTTTCAGCCTAAAAGAAGGTTCATGATTCTCGGTGTCTAAATTTTGCAGAGACTCAAACCTTTAGATAGGTTTGGGAATTCGATATATCTGGATAGGCTAGTAAGGTTTTCCTTTTAAGGGATGAGTTTGTAGTATTAAGTCTGTTCACTTCTCCTGAGATAAAACAAAAATCAAAGGGTAGTAATGCCCTGGCATGCTAGAATCTCTGCTTATATCAGTGATGCATGGATCTTACAGTTTGTTTTTAAATGAAAAGAGTAAAGATGACAACCAATGGAAAGCAAAATCATTCAAACAGGTTGTTTTTCTCTGGATTACCTTTAAAACTTCATTTTCCTCATTTTTAAATGAGAACCTCTAACAGTGTATCAATGGAGATCAAATGAGAGAAAACTATGCCCAATGAATCATACACAAACACTAAATATCAGTTGTTTTGCTATTAAGTCCCAACAAGGAGCATATTATAAACTATTATTTATGATCACTCAATGGATGAGAAATAGTATATGTCTTCCAGGTGTTTGTAACAATCCTCAAATCCTCAATGAGTATGAGTAAAAAGATGATCAGTAACATACATGTGAAGGTGCATATTGCCCTTTTGTTTTAAACCTTTAAATTCTGAAAAATCCAAGGTAGAAAGAGTCGGGATGAAAAAAATGATATAAGAACCACTAAATCAATCAGGATAGAATGTAACATGGTTCTCTACGTATCCATCATAAAATGATGGCAGGGTCAAGGATAAAAGGGTAATGAAATGGGGAGATAAGTCATATCACTCATTCATATACTCTTCCCAACACCTTGGAATCTTGTTCGTCCTGCCAGGTTACTGTAATCTGCATGAGAATCTGCTCCGGGTGACATCAAGAGCCAGCTGTGTCTGCCTGTGTTGTGTGCCTCTTGCCTGGCTCAGTCCCTGGCAGCTGGTTAGCAGCACAACACCCTGAAGGAGGGGACAATTAAACGGAACAATGAGTGAATCAGTGAGTGACTGAGTAAGTAAATGGATGAATTAAAAGACGCGTGTCAGCAGCAGAAGCTCCTAAGGAACTTAGTCACATTAAAAGCCCTTGTTTGGCCCTGGCCGGTTGGCTCAGTGGTAGAGCATCGTCCTGGCATGCAGGAGTCGCCGGTTCAATTCCTGGCCAGGTCACACAGGAGAAGCGCCCATCTGCTTCTCCACCCCTCCCCCTCTCCTTCCTCTCTGTCTCTCTCTTCCCCTCCCTCAGCCAAGGCTCCATTGGAGCAAAGTTGGCCTGGGCGCTGAGGATGGCTCTGTGGCTTCTGCCTCAGGCACTAGAATGGCTCTTGTTGTGGCAGAGCGACGCCCCAAGATGGGCAGAGCATCGCCCCCTGGTGGGCATGCCGGGTGGATCCCTTGTTTGACTTAGTGATATGAACAGTATCCTCAGTGTCTTCCTGAATTTCATCCCAGAGCCAAGGCAGTGCTCACAACAGGGAGAACAGGCAGCAGAGCCCACTTGACAAGACTGTGTGCAGTGCTACTTGATTGATTTATTATTATTACTATTATTATTACTATGAGTAAGAGTAAATTCACCGGCCAGCAGGACGTGTGGAGGTGGCCTGAGATGCCTTTGGCTTTCTCCTGTGTCACACTGCTGGCCTTTAGAGACCAATATCAGCTCTTCTAACTAAAACGACCAGATCCATAACTGTTTGAAAATGAAATAAATAATGTTTAGATATAGGAGAAACAGGTTTTAAAATTCTAAGTACAATTGTTATAAAGACTCCTTGACTAAGTTTTGTTTATTTGTTTTTTTTTTCCCTCTGTAACTGAGCCTACATCTTCTGTGCTGTTTCCACATGTAATTGTACCTATTTGCTCATACTGTGGTTTTCACTTGGAATAACCTCCCTTCGTCTCTGTCACCCTCTGGTCACCCTGTGGTCCCTCATGACAAGCTCCACAGAGAGCTCATCCACAGTGAGAGCTCCCTGTTTCAACTGCTATTGTTCTTTACCTTCCAGTCATATAGGACTTCCTAATATTTTACCTTCATAGTTACTTAGTTTTTGCTTTCTTATTATATATAGTTTTAAGAAGAGTATTTATATATTGATGTTTCTGCCTCCATTCACACACAGAAACAGTGTTCTGTATGTTATAAAAATTAAATAAATATTTGTTGTCAAATGAATGAATTGTGTCAAAAGTTTCCTTATCGAATTGAATAATTGGGATTTCATTTTAGCAATAAATAAAGGGTACATGAGAGAGTGAGGTATATGGTTGGTTTGGATAGAAGGAGAAATTCCAAGGAAATATATGAGATTATTAAGTCAAACATAAGCTTGGATGATGGTTAGTTACTTAACAAAAATAGAATTTTGGAAAGAAGTATTTGAGGGTACTTCAAAATGTTTAAAAAACGACATGGTATCCTCTAAGATATAGTCACAGTAATTTGTAAGCAAAAGTCATGCACTTAGACTAAGTTATTATCATCAATTTGTATCTCACTCCTTTTTGAAGACATACTGTTAGCCATTCATAGGAAAAAAAATAACATTGAAAAGATTAGTAAATGCATCATATTGTTATAATATTCAAAGAAACAAAATAAAATACATAAATGGGAGATTTCTAAAAGGTCTATTTATTACCCTTTAAATATGTTTTCTGTCTATTGAATTTTGCACTTTTATATTTCTGTCAGTCTAGAATCTATTCAGGCAAAAATAATGATGCTCTTTTTATTTTTCCTATTTTTTTTGGTCCCCTTTGACAATTTCTCATGCCTGGTAGTAAAAGGAAGCCCTTCTATACTATCCAGGAGCAAAACCTTAATTTTATTTTATAGTTCTCTCTAAGCATAAAATTTATCCAAGGGATCAGCAGGAAACCTCTCCATGGCAATCTGCCAGACCTATTTGAATAGTGAGATTCTGGGAAGCGCCTTCCCAGGGAGGGGCCTCTCATACCCCCACCTCTCTCCTAGATGAATTGTAGCCTTGGCGGTTGCCTAATGAAGCAGGAACACAACATATCACAAAGCAATCAAGGCACAACTAGAGCAGCCGGTTTGGAATAAAATTGTAAAATTAGGTTGCATTTGAAACAAAAGGGCTACTATGTATTTTATGTAGCAGTTTGATGACCTAATGATGTGAATCCAGCTCAGCACTTGCACAATTTGGGAAAAGTGACAGAAGCAAACATTCTATTATTGAGTGGAAATCAAAGAAACACTATGCAAGGTCAACTGCAACATGACCAAAAAATGTGTGCGGAAGCGTTAGCTGCATTCCACAGAATATCTAGGAAACAAAAGAAAGGATAAGAGGCTTGGCATTGGAAAGAGAGTTTAATTCTGGAAGAAACAGTTAGCTTAGTTTACAGAAATAATATGAGTGGTTACTTTTATTTTCTTTATTGATTTTTAGAGAAAGAGGAAGGGAGAAAAAGAGCGAGACAAGAGCATCAATCTGTTCCTGCATGTGCCCGGACTGGGGATCAATCCTGTCACCCCTATACTACAATGGCGCTCTACTGACAAGGGCTGTGGTGACTTTTTATTTAAAAATGTACTTGATGCTACCAGTGATGATTAGGCACAGCAGTCTTCATAGGTGGGAACCATTGATTCAATAAGAGAAAGGCTCCCTTCTCCCCGCCCTCAACCATTTGTGGTTGATGATACAATTGGTCACTGTAGAGAATTCACTACAAACACTCCCATTGGCTGTCTTCTAGTTGACAATACAGCATGACTAGTTACATATACATCAGGAACCTCACTTAGCTGATGTCATGTTTTTCTTAAGAATTTTTCATCAGAAGTGTTACTTCTTTGAAAGCTATGTGCTCTGAGTAAGGTAAAAGTGCAGGAAGTTCTCGTCCTTTTATAAATCATGTCCCTTGCTATGTTGTGCAGATATACAGTTGGAATGCTTCTGTAACAGGGTCAAATGATGTGGCTGAAAAGTACAAAACAAACACAAAAGTGTCCTGGTACACTCGCCTTCAAAGTGATTCCAAAGGTTGAGTTATCATAGAATGAGAACTGCTTTTTGGAAATAATTCCTGGAGTAACCAAAAATGTATTATTATTATTTTTCTTTTCATTTGGTGATTCCCAATTGGTTTAAGAAAGGTTTTATTTGTTGTGTAATATCAGGACTTAGAAGTTTAGGCACCAAAATTGTACCATTTTGGTGTATTTACTTGACTAATGTTTTTGAGACATCACAAGGATTTGGGGTATTTAATGTCACATTTATTAACAGGGATTTTGACTAGTATACAGAATTATTATTAAATAATTATATTCATTTTTAAAGGAAGGATTCATGCACTTCTTTAATATGCTTTCCATTTAAACCAAACAACAACCTATTTTGATTTAATAAATCCTAAATTAAAATCACAGAGCAGGAATTGTCAATAGCAACCATTATTTTGGCAATAGTTTTTAAATAAACATATTGTATGCCCCTCCTAAAATTTGGTCCTGTTCACTTTGTTTACCTACTACTTTCTTTGGGAAAGAAGATATATACAAAATAGCAATTCAAAGCTAATTAAAAAGAGCCAGACATCATTCTGGATGCCTCAAACTTGATTGATTCCTTTTTTTCAATTAGAATTTCCAGAAATTTTATCGAGTAACATTTTTTGATTTTTCATTGTTCATATATGTCCACAACTGTGAGTTTCAATGGCTTCTTCTATATTTATTGATTGCCTACAATGTACAAAGTATTGTCCTGCACATTGATTATGAGTGGAAAGCTCTTTGTGGAGTTTGAATTAAATCCAACTTTCATAACTTGTAAGTCAATAAGTAAAGGCCCTATTTGCTTTCAAATCTGATGCTTTAAACAGTTCCTTTTTACCATATTGCCAAATCCCATAATTTCACTCTACTGATAGAATTTATATAAATTTATATACTGATAGAATTTATTATAAAGTTAAAATAGTTCAACACTTTAAAGTCACAGTATCATGAATGCAGTTGCTAAACTTTATAGCTAATTTTTTTTTGAAGTTGAATTTCTTTCTGGTGTAAAAATTACTATTTTTAAGTGGGATTTGGATGTGTTCAGTGCTCTGCAGTGGTTGACTGCTAATTTAGGATTATTATTATAGTCAAAATCAGCTTTAAAAATCATTCCTTTCTGCTTCTGCTGCCTCTGAAGCAGGCACAGCTGGGCGTCTGGGGACTGGAAGGATTAGTGCCTGAGCCCCTTAGGTGGGTAAGTCTGCTCAAAATGGAGCGCTTCCAGTCACACTCCGCAGGGGCCCAGCCACTCCCCTTGCCAGCAGTTTTCTGGTCTCCCAATTAGTGTTGATTGGCTGCTTCTCAGAGTAAACATAGTTTCTGTCTGTTTGTGTCCTCAGCAGTCATCCCCAGGACCCAGGGTGCCTTCTTGATAATGTCTGTCTCATTTATTTACCCAGGGATTTGCAGTGATGCACACCAGCTTGTCCCCCCCTCGGCTAACCTCCCATTCCTCACTCCCAGGCACAGAGAAGTCACAGTTCTCTCCAGATCCTCAGAGTCGCAGGGGCCCTGGGGGTCCCTTGACCCCCAGGGAGTCTGCTCTATCTTGGTTACCACCTGTTGGCATAAAGACTAGCTCAGCATGTAGATATATCTTTACTTTGCCTTTTTCTTTCTTGCCAGGTCAACAGTGCACTAAAGTATCTTCTAAAATACTTTACTTGGTACATTTATTAACTTTATAAGCGAGCAGATTTACCAGATTACTTTGCTTCCATAATGTTGATAAAATATAGGGTGCTAATCTTGCAGGTTTCTAACTCAATAAAGGAGTCTCACTTCAGAAACTTTGTAACCTTCTTGTGTAAAGCTTACTTGAGAGAGAGAAGGGACTGAAATAGGGCAAGGGTTCAAACCCAGTTTATATTTGTGGGACTCCATACATGTAGCCTGGTATCCTTTAGGCTGTGAAGTCATTTCATCTTACCTTGGGATTTGCTCTTAAAGGCAGAATCACTCCTCAAAATTGAATGAGAATCAGTCAGTTGGGGAAGAACTGTCTGGTCATCCAGCTATCCCTGGGTTCATCCCTTTAAACTTTTGTTATCAAGTTTGACTTCACAGCCTAAAGGATACCAGGCTTCCCTTTAAACTTTTGTTATCAAAATTTCCTGTATTCTTACTCAATAATTAAAATGTCATGATCCCTTATGTCCTGTCTACATGTGTAAATCTGAGCAGGTATAAAACATCAGTTTCTTTTTTTTTTTTTTTTTTTTTGTATTTTTCTGAAGCTGGAAACGGGGAGAGACAGTCAGACTCCTGCAAGCGCCCGACCGGGATCCACCCGGCACGCCTACCAGGGGGCAACGCTCTGCCCACCAGGGGGCGATGCTCTGCCCCTCCGGGGGGTCGCTCTGCCGTGACCAGAGCCACTCTAGCGCCTGGGGCAGAGGCCAAGGAGCCATCCCCAGCACCCGGGCCATCTTTTGCTCCAATGGAGCCTCGGCTGCGGGAGGGGAAGAGAGAGACAGAGAGGAAGGAGGGGGGGGGGTGGAGAAGCAAATGGGCGCTTCTCCTGTGTGCCCTGGCTGGGAATCGAACCCGGGTCGCCCGCACGCCAGGCCGACGCTCTACCGCTGAGCCAACCGGCCAGGGCCAAAACATCAGTTTCTTAAAGGCACTAAATATAAAATGTGTTAATACATCTATGTCTTGAAAGAAAATAAAAGTAGAGGAAACAAAAAAAAATAAACAAAGATCATACATGAGGAGCCCACATTGCACCAACAAGGTGTCTTGCTATCATTACTTTCGTTACTTCTCAGAACAGGGCTGCTGCCACGTGGAGTGGAAAAACCAGAGACATTAATGTGGACATAACCATAGGCTCAGTATGATGTGATATTGTCAGTTTGGCCCTACAGGGCAGAGTCAAAGAGAATTGTCTTGTATTTCGCTAGAATTTTACCTTGAACTTTTAGGCCAATGTCCCTGTAAGAAACAAAAGGCCTTTGTTTTCCAAACTTGTGTTAAAACCAAAGGGAAATAATTTGGCTGTTAAAGAAGATTATGTACACTACTGGGAATCCTATGAATTCACGTTCTACTGTTCCGCCTCTACATAACTAGCTACATAATACATTTTAAAAGCCATGTCACTAGAAATGCTTAAAGCTCACGTTGGGAAATCAGGGACAATGTCTGGTAATTTGTTTACCCTGCTCCATCCCATAAATATTACCTATTGATTCAACACATGAGGCAGAGCTTTCTCTAATTTGAAATGAATAGAAGATGGATGATAGAAATTGATCCATCAGGTAAACACCATAGACTCACAGTCAGAGATAGAAAGAACTGTCTGTAAGGTTTGTTTTCCATTTTTAATTCAATAAATGCCACTTTTTCCTAGGAGGTAGCTGTGTTATTCTATAGTAAGTCATGTTTGATAAGGTTCTCTATGCTGAATTGATCAGAAACAGAACTTGCAGGACGTTGGATGGCAGAGTGCCTAGTGATCAGCGTGGTTTCATAATGGAATCATGTGAGGAGCTTTACAAAATACTATTACATAGGTCCCATCTCCACAAAGTCTGGTTTAATTTATCTTGGCTGCTGGCTAGTCTCCGAGAAGTATGTGTGAAAATTTGACATCAGTGGAGCCATTTATTTACAAATGGAGCCAGAGTAGTTATTCCAGAGAACATGCTTGTGTGTGTTGCCTCTTAAACCTCTGTTATATTTGTCCCTGGTGGACAGCTCAGTTGGTTAGAGATTTGTTCCAAAGTATACAGGTTGATTCTCGGTCAGGGCACATACAGCAGCAGATCAGTGTTCCTGTCTGTCTCTCTGCCTTTCTCTATATATTCAAATCATGTATTTCCACGTAATTTTTATGTAACATATATCCTATCTGATCTCACTGAGAATATTGACATTTAATTGGAGTGTTTGATCCATTTTTGTTGTGAAGTTTTATTGTGATATTGGTATTCAGTTTAATTTCTATTATTTTTTATAGTAGTACACCCCGTTTTTCCAGTTGCTTTTCTTATTTTGCTCATTATTTTCTGTAGGTATCAATTCATGCAGAATGTTTCAAAACCTAGGTTTTGGCCACGCTCTGGTATGCTAAAGAGCGGTATTGAAGGGTTTAGGCTGGATTTCACTACCTCTATAGAAGTTCACCATCCCTTCTAAATACCAGGATACTTTGCCTCAGGGACTCTTCTTTTATTCTAGATAGAGAATATCTGTATAAGACAGCATGAATATTAAATAAGTTCTCAAATAGCTAACAAACTCCTCATATGTTTGCTTCCAGTTAATTTCCTGTGCTCTATCTTATGTTCAGACATCCTCAGACTCTTGAACAATGTTCAGAACATTATATATGTTCAGTAATATTTGTTGAATAAATTAGGGAACAAGTACATACATGTTTAAATTCAGTAATTAATTGATAGTACTCTAACAAACATCAATTTCTTTTTCCCAATAGAAGGCTTTTAATGAATCTTTAAAATATCACATAGGTCTTAAGAATCCTCCGGTACTTTTTATGTTTTTCTTTATTTCATTTCTTTTCTTTTCTTTCTTTTTTTCTTTCTTTCTTTCTTTCTTTCTTTCTTTCTTTCTTTCTTTCTTTCTTTCTTTCTTTTCTTTCTTTCTTTTAGTGCACAACTCTCAGATACTACTCCTTCACCGTGCTGAACCATTTTTTAAAAAAAATAACATAGATACTGTCCACAAATTTTCTGATATCCTTATCTTCAACTGTTGCGGTTTGCTGAATGAAAGCATCTGAATTTAATGCCAGTTCAATGTCATCTCCTTGAAGAATTAACTCATCTTTCTGGGCTTGAGTTACTGAATAACCAATGTCTGGTCTCATCCACACCCTGTGGATGTGTTTTTCACCCAAGAAATTTCAAGTTTGAAGCAGAGACCTGTTTTCCTGAATTAATGACAATGACGAGGAGTGAGCACATGGAAACCTCATCAGTAAAGGAAGACCAGTGTCACACCCTGATACGTGCTGTTTGTGACTGCAGCATACCAGATTAATGGCCAGTTCCTTTCTGTTTCCCCGGCATCTGTCAACCCAAAGAGAATGGGTTCTCTTTCTCTTTCCCAGGAGAATGGGTTCCACAAGGACATGATTGAAGTCCCCTGGGAGCCTTCACAAGAACTGTGCATCTCTTCAGAGGGACGTCATCATTTTCTGGACCATCCATATTCTGATTGCTGAGAAATTCAGTTCATTCCTGCAGGAGATGCAGCAAAATGTGCTGCTTACTTTTAGAATTCACCTGTTACAGGCAAGTAATTGATAGATTTAAATTTTGGTGGCCCTGCCTGTAACCACAGCCCTTAATTAGCATTTCTTTATTGCAAAATACAAAACATAGTTGATGCTCATCCCTCCTGTCAAAGATTGAACAGGAACAGAGCCATATACATTGTGCTAATATGGAAGGGGTTACCTATGGGTAAGGTGAGCTAGCTGGGATAATAATCTAATTTATTTCAGAAATTGTTTGATACACCTTAATAACTGATGCCTTAGGTGGTTTCTCAGCTATTTCTTACATAAGCTTAGGCTAGGAATAGAAAATGAGCTATTAGTGTGCTACAAAGCCATAAATAGGTATGAGACAACATAAAGTATGTTAAAAGAAATGTCAAAGTCATAGGAAAGCTCAGTGGAAGAGATGTTAGTTTGGAGTAGATTTTATAATATATAGCTCTGTGAAAATCTTTTAAATAATGGTAGGCTTGTTAAAATCTTACAACTTCAGTAAAAGTCTGAAATGCTTTTCCCAGATATGTATATTATTGTTTGCTTTTGAACCTAAATTAGTTATTGAGTCTCAATTCTTAACTTAAATGTTTTAATTTTTAAAACCTTTTAAAACTTATTGCAGTGACATTGGTTAATAAGAGTACACAGGTTCCAAGTGTACATTTTTATGATACATGATCAGTATATTGCATTGTGTGTCCACCATACAAAATGGGATTAACATTATTTTTTCAAACTTTCCTGCTCTGATGTTATATTTATGTCACAAACTGTGCATTCCTTCAGAAGAAATGGGTATCAGTTCATGGAGGATGGTTATATTGCAAAATAAAATTTGAGACAGGCTGACAAAATATGCAAGCTACCCTCCTCAAATCACATGAAAGACATCTTATATTAATTTTAGACATCTTACATTAATTGTTGGAAATATTTTCTCATGAAACGCCAATTGCTAAAGCATCTTAGAAAGAAATGCTAAGTTATAAAAAATCAGCACTTGTTAAAAATTGTTACATAGTCTCAAAATATTCTGGTGTTAAGAGTTTTGAAAATATTTTTTTCCAGATTTAATAAAAATACACAAGCGGTTAAGTAGACAAATATATCGTGTACCATGGGGCAAAGAGGAGAACAATCATCAGTGTTTAGTATTCCACAAGTCTGGGGAAAGAGAAGCTACTAAATGTGACTAGACTTTGCCTTTTCTACTGCTCAGAATGTAGCCGGGAATTGGGAATTACGCCTGGTAATGAGCTCATAAGCACATCTGTAGTGTGGGATAAAGTTCTTCCTTAATGAGTGATGTTCATTCAACTGGAGCTGATTTTAAAGGGATAAAATATAGGCCAGCAGATTTCTGTGACACACGTATAACCTTTCTGTAAATGTGCTCCCTTTATTTTTATATCAAATGAATGCTGGGGTTTCAAAAGGTATTATTCATAAATAGAGTATAGTTTCTAAAAGGGGGGAAAACCTAGACCATAACATGCTGACCCCTGGGAAATAAAACACCAAATCATTTCTTCTTTAACTCCAAAGGAAGCCTATATTTTTTATCAGTCACTGTTACAGTGAAAAAAAGTCACTAGAGTTTCACCATCTATCTCTGTTTCTATTAGGTTGCCAGTTTGGTTTGAGTTTTCATCAGCACTGGATTAACAGCTGGGAGAAGAAGTTGTCTTTTCCAAACATTCACCAGGGCACAATGAGAAAAACCTATTAAATTTGACATAGGAGAACAGCACTTATTCAAGAAGACTCTGAAAACTTGTAACAAGAAGGCAACTTTTTGTAAAAATTGTTCAAGTAATTCTCACAAATTTAATATTTAAGCTATTGAGTTGAAAAAGCAATCTAATTCAACAAAGGAGAAATAAAGAACCATATCTGTATATATTATTAAGAAAGTATTTTAAATTAAGAAATTAATGTATTTCCCAAGGGAAAATACAATCGGATTCCAAAAACCATCAGTGCCAGATTCTAATGCAAAATAATAATTCAACATAAGAAATGATACATATTATCTCTAGTTTTATTGCAGGAAATAAAAAGTGTTCAAGGGTTGCTATACAATACAAGTGATATATAAAAATAGTTGAGAATAAGGTGAAAAAATATTAATGTTTATTAATTTGGCTGATGGCAACACAAAAGGCTAACCACATCCATTTCTGTTTTTTTTTAATATATTTTAAATATTTTGTAGCTTTTTTTTAGTACAAAAATAATAAAAATCTTGTAACAGATAGCAGTTCTTTATTAATAATATCATGGAAATAAATTAATAAAATAAAGTCATAATATTCATGTGGTAAAATATAGATTATAAATTATAGTCTATAATTTTGCACTAAGAAAAACTTAATAAAATAATACCTCATCACTAATGAAAAAATGAAAGAATGTATGTAGATTAGAGATAGAATAAGAAATTTCCTTTAGATGACGAGCAACTAGGAAGAAAACAAATTTGTTTCATTGGTTTTCAATGAATGTCACATATTTACAGATTGAAAAACCTTAGGTCCAATGGTACACCAGTTAACGAATCAGAGTTATATAAAGCACAATTATAAGATTATTTATATTTTATTACAATAATTCCACATTGCACTGGGAAAATACAGATCCTGTATGTGATTTCTACATTGCTATTGACTTTAGGTGACTACTTGAGGTATAGAGCTCTTAACTCATCTTTCTTGAATTATTCATCCACTAATAAAGGAAGTATCACTTCATCTTTTATCACATGAGCTATTATAAAATTTTAAATAGCAAGTTATGTAATATGTACACTTCTCCTTTAATAAAGAAGATATTCTTTGGCACGTGCTTTGCATCCCATAGGGTAGTTTGACCTCCAGGTTGCTATTCCAGTTGTAAATATTACTTCTGTCAATTGGTTTTAGCATCTCACGGTGACTGAATATGGTCCGCAATCTCACATCCGCCAACCCACCATTAGGTATGGAAATGAAATATTTCTTTGGCCCTATTTTATAAGTTCGAGCTGCACTTTTGGATAGAGATGTTTCCATTACTTTTCCTTTGTGATTACTCCTCCAAATTGAAAATCACTTTCCTATGGTGATGCATCTCCTGAGATTTGAAACATGTTCATAAAATGTTCTGAGCAGTTACATGTAATAACCTATCAAATGATTATAGTGTGTCTTCTCATAGCCCTTGCTCTCAGGAATATTTCATTATCATTAGCAAAGTCTTATTTTTTTTTGGCAATATACAAAACTTCCCTATATACTTTTCTGTTCACAAATATGTCTCAAGCAATACTGACAATACAGACATAATAACTATTGTTATTTGACATTCTTTGTGTCTCCCAATATAAACAATGTAATCAAAGGCACAGTCTATTTTCAAAGAAACAAAAGTTAGCATTTCAAATTATATAAAATAATGAATGTAATCACATTATTTGATTATTTATTAAGTCACTTATCTATGTACTCTTTTCATTATAGACCTGTAGGAGGAAATAACAGGGAGTGTGAATAATCCAACTATGAAAATAGTTAGAATTTAACGTTTACAGAATTATTTCACATTCAGGTAGAACAATAGGTCAAGGGTGACTACATGTGGCCAAGAGCTTGTGTGTTGCTTCTTTTTTGGATCTTGTTTGATTAGGAACATCGGATTTCCCCCTTTTCCTATGCAGACCTGTTTCTACTGTCAAAATGTGTTGCAGCTTTGCTACCTTTGCATAGTTGGCCAAGTCAGTTTGACCCTGATGAATTTTTTCTCTAATCTATGAATGAAGAATGGTATTTTCCATTCAGTTTTGTGAGGACATAAATTTCATGTTTGTATAATTTCTAATATGCTCATGAATATATTATTTTAGGGGGAACTAGTTATTAAATTAAACAATCCCAAAATGAGAGAATTTATGATAACTTCAATAACAATGTTAAAATAGTATTTTTTTAAGTAATAGGAGGGGAGATAGTGAGACAGACTCTGCATGCACCTTGACTGAGATCTACCAGGCAACCCCTGTCTGGGGCTGCTGCTTGAATCCACCAAGCTATTTTCAGCACCTGGAGCTGATGCTCAAACTAATTGAGCCACTGGCTGTGGGAGGGGAAGAGAGAAAGAAGGGGAAGAGGGAATAGGGGAGAAGCAGATGGTTGCTTCTCTTGTGTGCCCTGGCCAGGGATTGAACCGCGGACATCCGCATACTGGGCCAACAATATCCACTGAGTCAAATGGCCAGAGTCTAAAATAAAAATAAAAAAAATTAATGATGAATTGTTGGAAAAGAAAGTTGAGAATATTTTCAAAACAGAGAACAGAATATAACATTAAAGATGGTATCAAAATTTTTAGAATATATCAAAAATCAATTAGTTCTATTATCCATTTAAGGATTTCAGAATAGACATAAAACAAGAAAAAAAAATCCATTTCCAAAGCAAGATGAAAGGATTATTTCATGAAGCCAAATAATGTATGTGATTATTGACTTCAGAGGTATATAAATAGAAAAAAAGGAACAAACCACAACAAGAAAAGTTTAATCTGAAATGATCAGAATATCAAATTCATTCAAAGGGAACTTAAATCCTGAAGCTATAGATAGATGTTGGATAGAGAGGTAGATAAAATAGAAAAATTATCTACTCACCAAGAACCAGACTAATATCAGAATTTTCAAGTATAAAACTGCATACTAAAATATAAATAATTAAGATGTGCTTCTAATGCTCTAAAAATATAACTTAGGACTCCTATTCAATTTTGAGGATGGATTTACTGGCACTTTGGATTATAAAATGTTTCAAAATATGTGATATACCGTTACACATTCATTGTGGTCCCTCACTAAAATCCTTCCCACGTAGCCTTCCTGACCTTTTTAATTCCCTTTTAAATTATATTATCTTCCTGGCTGTGAAATTCCAGGAATCCAAAAATACTGTGACCTATAATTCCTGAATCTTTCTCAAGTATCATTTTCTGTAGTTTCTTATAAACATTCGACCTTTAAATTGTTCTTGTTTATTTTAACAGGTATCACACCTTTAAAAGAGCAAATCATGCATCAAGTAACCCATGAACTGACTTTAACAGGTTGACAACATAGTGAAGTCAGATTAGCCATTGCATTTCATGTAAAGCTGAGATAACTGGGAATTATCCTGAATATACAGGAGGATCAAAGCGCAATCACAAAAACAGATCTGTGACTGAAAAGGCACACGTTAATTGACTTTAAATAGAGATTAGCAGATATTTCCAACAGCAAAGTGAGAGGTGGATCGCAGGCAGGGAGGAAAGCCTAGGGGATGAATTGTGACCTCTAAAGTCTGTAATTTTTATTTATTTTCTTTTTAGAGAGGAGAGAAACAGATAGAGAGGAAGGGAGAGAGATAAGAAGCATCAACTAACTCTTAATTGCAGCACCTTAGTTGTTCATTGATTACTTTCTCATCAGTGCCTTGATTGGGGGGGAGGATCCAGCTGAGCCATTGACCTCTTGCTCAAGCCAGCGACCATGGGGTGGTGTCTATGACCCCACATTCAAGCTGGTGAACCCATGCTCAAGCCAGATGAGCCAATGCTCAAGCCAATGACTTTAAGACCTCAAACCTGGGTCTTCAGCATCCCAGATGACACTTAATCCACTGCGCCCATGCCCGGTCAGGCTAATGTCTGTAAATTTAAATTCTAAATACATGATAGGTAGAAACTACTGTTTAAACACAGAGAGAGGAACAAATGCCAGACCTTGGAAGGTCAAAAATTGAAGAATGATCTTTATATGCTACAAAGCATGCAAGTGTCCAAAGACACTCTGGGTTTCTTTTTCTTGTTTGGACACATATTGAAAGGAATTGTATCTCTATGCCTGTCCTAATTAATCATGTTATTGACATAAATAAAAGCCAGATGAAAGCAATCAAAATTGACAATGGTAAACTGAATAAATTCGAATACTGGTACTCATAAAGAAAATGGACTACATGATTAAAATCTGAAATATTGCTTTTTGCACTGGCCGGATAGCTCATTGTCCAAGAGTACACAGATTGCCAGTTCACTGGGGCACATACAGGATCAGATCTATGTATCTCTTTCTCTCTCTCTCTCTCCCTTTCTCTCTTGCTAAATTGATAAATGTTTTAAAATTCAAAAAAGAAATATTGCTTTTCTAATTAATCATGACACTCTTTTAGAGAGAAACTGCTTCAAATCAAATTGGTCAAGTTATTAAATAAAGGGTATTTCCTGAGTACTGTGCTTTCTATTTTAAATACATTATCTAATTTTACTATCAGAATAGGTTTCTAAATTTTAACTGTCCATTTATTATAGACCTGGAAAAGCAAACCCACTTTCACAGGGTCAACGACCAAAACTATTGGATTTACGTTTTGGGACTCTGACCAAGATGGTGACAGAGGAGCCTCCTGGAATTTTCTCCTCCTACGGATGCACCAAAGAGGCTGGTGAAAGGTACACACTTCCAGTTATAAGATGGCCATGTTTGTGGATCTTACACATAGCTGATGTTAATGTATCATGTAACTGAAATTTGCTAAGAGACTCAATAGTAAATAAAAAAGGTATGTTGAAGTGATCCATGGGCTAATTAACTCAGTGATGAGAACCTTTTCACAATGTACATCAAGTCAACACATTGTGTTTCTCAAATATAATAATCTTATTTGTGAATCATACCACAATAAAGCTGTGAAAAATAATAAGATTTAAAGCACAATTATCTGACTTCAAACTCTGGTACCATCTTATTTTTTCCCAGCTTTATTAAGATGTTGACAAATAAAAATTGTATGTATTTAACATGTAAATGTGATGATTTAATATACACATGCATTTTAAATGATCACCATGATTGAGTTAATCCCATCAGCTCACATAGTTTCCCTTTACCCATCACCCTTGCAACATACATTTGTGAGTTTGAGAGACAGGAGCTACATGTTAATACAGAAAATTATGTGAAATTATTATATGTAATCTTCTGAGTTGTAGTTCTATACAGGTTTGTTTTTATTTCAGGATGTCAATTTTTCAAAAAGCCCAAAGGTTAATCTAGGCCTATGCAGATTTCTTTTTTTAAAGACTTTACTTATTCATTTTAGAGAGGAGAGAGAGAGAGGGAGAAAGAGAGAGAAGGGGGAAGGAGCAGGAAGCATCAAATCTCATAAGTGCCTTGACCAGGCAAGCCCAGGGTTTTGAACCAGTGACCTCAGCATTCCAGGTTGATACTTTATCCACGGTGCCACCACAGGCCAGGCAGTCTATTTGCAGCACATTTCAATGCAATGTCACAAAATCAACACTGAAAAGGAAATCTTTAAAAAAACTCCATGTTAGAAAATAAATGTTTTCTCTAAAGTACCAACTTTTAAATTAATGGCAATTTTTGCCTTACTGAAAATCATTACTTGCCTTAGTTGGGGTAAACTAAATAAGAAATAGCTCCAAGCCTTATTCATTTTCTTTAAAAAAAAAGTCAACTTTTATTTTTTGCAAACAATAAATTCTGATTCCAATGTTCAGCAGACAGCATTCCCTAGAATCAGCGATCCTGGCTCCTTGCACATTGCTACTTTCTGAAAGCTGAGGGGCTCAGAGATGCCCATGGGACCCTTTGTGTCCTGCCAGTGAGGAGGAAGAGGCTGTGGGGACTCCCCAGGGACTCCCTACCCCCACTCCTCACTGCCTCTCTTCCTCCATATCCTGTCATACACTGGGCGTCTCCTAAGGGAGGGGCGACTCTAAGTCTAGCAGCACCCCTAGGGAGAAGAGGGGGGCCATGCAGATTGTGACACTTCCTACATTTCAGGATGAAGCAAGGAAACATCAATTCATCATCTAGTAGAGAGAATAAAAATACATACTAATTGTATGGATAAAACCACCCAAACAAGAGAACAGCAACCACGGGCAGTTACTGATGCATTTGCTGAAGAATGCACGATGTAAAGAAGAAAGAGACGTTCTACTGTTTCAGTCTTTTTTATCGTAACTCAAAGTACTACATATATATATACATATATATATACACACACACCTATAGACAGAGACACACTAATTCTTCTTTTACCTTCTTTTTTCTTATGTTTTATATTTCTTTCTGAGGTTTTCCTTATCTTTTTTTTTTTTTCTAACAGGTATTCCAATGATAGCAGCATTTGTCTGTTGCTGTTGTTTTGTTTTGATGTTTAGTTTTACCGGCGCATTACTAGTGTTGGGACTTAAATCAGGATGCAATACTGGAACCTTTGCCTGAATTGTATTTTTAATTTGTGGGATTCTGTTAACTTCAATGATACCCGAAGTCATAGTCTAATCTGTTTCCTCCATCAACATTTCTGTGATAGTCGGTCATGATTTCCCTTGGAGCTCCCTCTCAAAATTGGCCTAAATTCAGAGTTTCATTGGGTGAGTCTGATTTTTCCAATAAGGGCCTTACTTCACTCCAGCACAGACCCTGAAGTCCTTACGCAAATGAGACTACCTCTTGAATTTTTGTGTTTCTAATGTGCTTCTGTCAATGGCAGGGAAGACATATCTGTGCCAACCAAGGATTATATTTCTGCTTGTTTAGTTCAAAATCTAGCAGAAACTTATTTTGTTTGCTAAGATGAACAATTCAACCAAAAGCCCTAATGTGAAGAGAGGTGTTATGATTGATATCCTCTGCTCTGTGTCTCACAGTTGCCCATCTATGTAATTCCTGAAGAAAATGCCCACTGTTAAAGTGAGCAGGTGTAGGGACTCAGAGGTCCCTGCGTAAGACACTTACAATGCTCTGCCAAAAAGGTTCAGCATTCCCAAGATGTTCTCTTTCATCTATTTTTAGAATTCCTGGCTAATATGCCATATATTCCACATTGAAATCTGCTTAGTGGATGATATATTTCTGCAATAATCTAAAATTTGTCCTTCTCTGTCTTTACAGTTAAATATACTATATTTAATCAACTCCAAGTTACCGATGACTATAAATTTTGCTAATATGTCATAGACAAAGTAGTATTATAATTATATAACCTATTGATTGTTAGACATTTCTCAATTTCTGGTATGTAAATCTATGGAAAAAGTATTCATCTTAAAATCAGTGTAATATGCTGTATCTTTAGCAAAATACATATAAAATATTTTGAGCAACCAGTTAGAGAGAAGCTCCTTGTTTTTTAATAAAACAACAAAAAAGATTAATCTTGCAGATAGTTTTTAGTTATTAATGCATTGTGAATATAATATGATATCTATAGTATATGTCCACCTGCATAAAGTAATGCTTTATTCCGCTGAGATCCAGGGTACCAGATTTCCAGCTGTATCTGTTGACTGATTTTTGGCAACACTATGGCAATAAAATGCCAAGACTTCTGACAGTTTACCTGAGCATGCAAATTCTTTAGTTGTGCCTCTAGAATTAACTGGTCCCTGATCTCATGTTGTAAGTATTCAGTGCTAGCAAGAATGGGTTACTAACTTCCTTCAGAAACTCCAAGTATGCACTCAAAGAAGCTAAGGGGTCAAATTGTCTTCCATGACAGAAAACAATTGGACTTGGGTGATGGGTATGCTACATAATCAAATGTCAGAATAACCTGGAGATGTTTTCTCTGAACCTGTGTATCCTGACTGATCAATGTCACCCATTAAAATTAATAATAAAAAAAATTAGACTTTAAAAAAACAAAAAAAATCAAAGAAGCTAAGGGAGACATCAGTTTGATGTGGTGCCACTTTGAAGGATGGTACGTAGCATCTCTTTTAAAAACTAGTTCATAAATGTGCCTAGTGTGTACGTCTACCTTATACATTCATTCATATTCAGGGGCATGTTATAAATAAAGAATTTTGAGGGATACCAAAATAGGTTTTAAAGGATACTGAGGAATAGCATATTTCAGCATTATTTTTTAGGGTTGTTAAGCTATCAAGTAATTAATTGTCTTGAAACCCTTATGACAGGAAGTAGTAAAACTTAAGAGTAGGTATCAGTCCATGATGAGGTGTTATCAATGGAAGCATATTTGGGTGTAAAGAAAACATATTTTGTAAAAAAAAAATGACTTCAAGTTAGAAATATGAACTGTATAATTATATATAAATCAACAACTATATAAATTTTTAAACAGTACGTGAAATCCAGAATAAATCTCAAGACATGGTTCTGCCTAAGGTAATATTGACAAACATTCAAACTTATGTTAGCTTCTTGCACCTTCTCCTAGACCAGGGGTGGGGAACCTATGGCTCATGAGTCAGATGTGGCTCTTTTGATGGCTGCATCTGGCTCGCAGACAAATCTTTAATAAAAAAAATAATAATGTTAAAAATATAAAACATTCTCATGTATTACAATCCATTCATTTCCTACCGCTCATGTTCATGGTTGCGGGTGGCTGGTGCCAAACACAGCTGTCCTCCGGGACAACAACAAATTTATTGGATAATGAATAATGTACATGGGTCGTTGTATGGCTGTCACAGAATTACATTTTAAAATATGTGGCATTCATGGATCTCTCAACCAAAAAGGTTTCTGACCCCCGGACTAGACCCACGCGCACTCTTCAACAAGAACTCCTCCCCTCCCGCCTCTCTGCCTGATAACCCTCAATATCTGATCAGGTTCCTAGTTCTTCATCATCCCTCCAGGGGATGTCTGATCTCTCTGGTCTGTCTCAAGCAAAGAAGCCTGTCAGCTTGGTTTTTCCAGAACCCTCTTTCTTACTCCTGATATTTCTTTCTTTCTTCCTTTCTTTCTTTTTCTTTCCTTTCCTTTTCTTTCTTTCTCTTCCTTCCTTCCTTCCTTCCTTCCTTCCTTCCTTCCTTCCTTCCTTCCTTCCTTCCTTCCTTCCTTTCTTTCTTTCTTTTTTCTTTCTTCTTTTCTTTTTTTTTTCTTCCTGAAATGAGAAGCGGGGAGGCATGCTTACCAGGGGGTGATGCTCTGCCCATATGGGTCGATGATCAGTTGCCACAAAAGCCATTCTACCACCTGAGGCAGAGGCCTTGGAGCCATCCTCAGTGCCCCCGCCAACTTTGCTCCAATGGAGCCTTGGCTGTGGGAGGGGAAGAGAGAGACAGAGAGGAAGGAGTGGGGGAGGGGTGGAGAAGCAGATGGGCGCTTCTCCTGTGTACCCTGATTGGGAATCGAACCTGGGACTTTCACACGCTGGGCCGATGCTCTACCACTGAGCCAGCGGGCCAGGGCTTTCTAATAACTTTTTTTTTAAAGATTTTATTTATTCATTATAGAGAGGGGAGAGAGAGAGAGAAGGGGGGAGGAGCAGGAAGCATCAACTCCCATATGTGCCTTGACCAGGCAAGCCCAGAGTTTTGAACCAGCAACCTCGGCGTTTCCAGGTTGACGCTTTATCCACTGCGCCACCACAGGTCAGGCTCTAATAACTTTTTATTCACTGATCCCACTCTGCTCCTTCGCTATACATTCCCCCACTATAAATTCCACTGCAGTGGTTTCTTTAGCTATCACGATGATCCTGAATAAACTGTACTTTGCCATCTGTAACAAGTATCATGGATTTTTTTTCTTTAATAATACATGCTTATTTTTTTTTTTAGAATTGTAGAAAAGGTGCATATAAATGCTCTCATAAAATGTAATATCTGAGATAACCCAATAAAACCACTAAACAGTTATTTTTACTGATTGGCACACTGGGTTGAATTCAACTTGCTCACCTCCAAGGCTTTGCAAAAGCCATGAGAATAAAACACCTGTTAGAGTATGTCATATTCATTTAGGAGGTGCTCAGTTAAATACACAGATTCACAATTTAGAAAAGGTTTATAGAAAATTATAACCTAGAGTTTTTATACCTTAACACACACTTGTGAGTACCTAGTGCCTATAACCTTTTCACCTTTCTTAACTTCAGACTAAAAATAGAAGCCTTGGGCCTTTTAGAAGAATTGTAAACTGAACCAATGTTTATATGCAAAGCCCACCTGTGTACCTTTCAGTGGGGTTCATTATGGACTCTACTCCAGCCTCCCCCCCATGCACTAAGACTCTTTGAGAAATGGGAGCCCAAATTCTAGTTCATTGTAGATGAAAATACACAGCAGGGCCTGGACACGTGGTAGGTGTTTCAGCCAACAGTTTCACAAATGCATGCAAATTACTTAAGTCAGAACTATCCAAAGTGATAGCGCAGAGTGCTCTCTAATGCAAACAGTCATAGAGGCTCTTAGCATGTGCTCCATGCTTATTACTCTGATCAGCTTGACTGGCAGGATTTCCACCGGTTATTTGGGGTTGTCTCACCAGCAGATGAACTCCATAAGCTGCACACACAGGCCAACAGCAGAGAGAAACCAAACAGTCTAGAAGATGGGAATTTGTAAAGGCAGGCTCAGAAAAAAACTGGTTGAGGTAGTTTTGCATTCTGCCCCAGAAAGGTCAGACCGAACAAAAATAAACATTTGTAAACTGAGCAAAGGTGAGAGAGTCGATGAGCTCCTTGGGAGAATGGCTCGCGTATTAGGATGCCACTTGGGAATTGAAACCACGGAAAGTGCTCTTCGGGGCCGTATTGGCCCATGGCCTTCACCCCAAAGTTCAAAAGCAATTTTAAATCACTTTAGTGAGCAGAGCTGCGATGCAGAGATTCTGTCCAGACGGAGACAAATGACTGATTGTGGTAAAAGCTGCCAGTCAAACAACAGGCAAGTCACAGGGTCCAAAATGTATGGCCCTCAGTTTAGCATCCCTAAATGTTAAAAGTAACAGAATGTGGGACCATCAGGATCAAGGAAGGGGCTGTCAGAAGTGAGCAAATGATTCATGGGATTTTATTCTTACTAGAGTATAATATTATAGTTGTCAGTCAAGATGCCAGAAAGCCAGTGTTTAGATTAATTGAGTAAATCACCCCCAAAGCTCTCTAGGGGTGGGGAGGACTTGTCAGTATGAGCACTGTTGGCACAGTCTGGGAGTCAGGTCCATCTTACACACAGCCCGACTTGTAGTTTTAGAGCCCAGAGCTCCTAGTTCCAATGTTCCATTAGGCTGACTCATCTATCACATTTGGTCCTTATCTAACTGACTGTATTGCCTTTCCAAGAATCATTACTGGGGCTAGATGCTACTGGCTATAGTTCTGAACACAGAGAGAGGGGTAAGGCAGACAGAGTCAGAGTAAAACCAAATATGGTCTCCTACCTTTTCCAGTTATCTTTGGAATTGTCAGTTATGAATAAATGGGGGGGGGGGAGTACACGCATGACATGTTGAAGTCAATTATTATGAAACAAATGTATTTCCTTCCAGGTAATCAATCTGTAGACTTTACATATAAAAACTGAAATTCTTGATTCATTCTCTATGACAAAGAGAAGTATTTTCACTTGGAATATTGTTGTAAGCATAAACAGAAATCTACTAAAAATGAAGAAAAATAGATCAACCAGACCTCATGTGTGGAAAGAGTAACATCTCCAAAATAATAAATTATAATGAAGAAAACATTGCATAGTGAATAAGTAGTATGAGAACAGCATGAATAATCGCCAAATCTCATAGAACAATTGTAGATATTCTGAAGGGAAATTAAAAGTAATGGTTGACACAGTATCTTTAACTTATTCTCTTCTTTTTCAGTCATTTTATAAGATAACTGTCCCATAGCATTATGGATTTATAGTTAATACCAAAACCATTTGCCTGACCAGGTGGGGGCATAGTGGATAGAGTGTCAGCCTGGGACAGGCTTAAAACTGAAGGTCCAGGTTTAAAACCCCGAGATCACTGTTTTGAACCCACAGGTTACTGGCTTGAAGCCCAAGTTTGCTGGCTTGAGCAAGGGGTCACTGGCTTGGCTGCAGCCTGCCCCACCCCCATACCCCCCACCTTCCCCTACCCTGGTTAAGGCACATATGAGAAAGCAATCAATGAACAGCTAAGATGTCGCAACTATGAGTTGATGCTTCTCATCCTTCTCTCTTCCTGGTTTTCTGTCCCTTCCTCCCCATCTCTCTCTCCTCTGCTCTAAAAAAATAAAAATAAAAATAACAAAAACATTTGAGATTAACATGCATGCTTTTAAAGCAAAATTTAGGAAGTAAACTCTAAATAAAATAACATTTTTAGTATTGTATAGGCAAGAATCCAGTAGTCTGGTTTAGCACCATGGATTTTACACACACACACACACACACACACACACACACACACACACACACACACACACACAATGCTTTCAGTATAGATAGGGTATGCTGTAAAACTGCACCGTCACCACGTGAGGTTGTGATGAGCTTGAAGTACTCACTGAGTCTCCAGACCACAGCAGGGTGTCTTTAGGACAGCAGCCTTCACCCTCTGGGCTACCAAAGAAGGTTCTAAAGTTAAATAGAAATGAACTGGCATCTCTACTCACTAGAACAGTGATACTCTTCATATATATTTAGAGGAGCGCTGCGAAATGGGGGAGCAGGGATTTATATGCAGTCTATACTTCTGTCTCCTTACCCTCTACGTTTTAGGATACATTTCATTTTTCTGTCTGAGCGGTACCCTTTTCTTTAGACATTTCCTCTCCCATTCCTTGTTATCACTAAGAAGCGATCATCCAACACTATCCAAACAACTCGAAGGTTAGTGTTCAACAAGCTCTTCAGACGCGAGAATCTAAATAGTGAGCACACACCCGTGAATGTAAAGAAGTTGGATCTGAACTACTAGGATAGCCACGCGCTCTTGATGAATCTGCTTTTGGCTTTTGAGTTTCCTGGAGCTCTGGCTCTCTCTGTGATGATTTGGTGGGGTCAGGTTTTTTACGGAATGATTCTTGTGATTAACCAAAGAATATTCCAGAAAACACCTGTTTTTGCTTAATGTTCTCTGAATTTAATTGGCTTTTATTTTCATGAAAAAATCAACAAGCATCGGAAGCTTGAAGCCCAGTGCTTCCATAGACACATCACAAATTCGAGCAAAGCTGTCAGTTTCACATTTGGCAGAACTATGACAAATAGTCAAAGGTTTACAGCATACAAGTGTTCATGAATTTTTTTAAGAGAGAAGGCAACTTAGAAACAAGGTAAGAGGGTGTATGGTACTTTGTTTGTCCCAGCCACAAACTCTCTCTGGGTTGGTAGTGGTATTGAAGAAAATAGCCCATACAACAGGGGTCGGGAAACTTTTTGGCTGAGAGAGCCATGAATGCCACATATTTTAAAACGTAATTCCATGAGAGCCATACAACGACCCGTGTACCTTATGCATTATCCAAATAAAAATTTGGTGTTGTCCAAGAGGACAGCTATGATTGGCTCCAGCCACCCACAACCATGAACATGAATGGTAGGAAATGAATGGATTGGAATACATAAGAATGTTTTATATTTTTAATGTTATTATTTTTTTATTAAAGATTTGTCTGCAAGCCAGATGCAGCCATCAAAAGAGCCACATCTGGCTCGCAAGCCATAGGTTCCCGACCCCTGGCCTATAGTATGTAATAACAGATATTGAATATTAATACTAAATCAATGTATTTCATTCCACATATGTTTTTAAACTCATATAAATTGTATTTGGATGTAAATGACCAGTTATTTATTTCATAATCGATATTATCGGTTGCAGCATCAATCCTACTGAATGGGGAAATTGACATTCCCTGCCCTGACCTTGGTAAATCTAAGGTGCTGTAGGTCTTTTTCTGCCCACTTCCCAGAGAACACTTGCTTTTTATTCATAGAGGGCTGCCATAACATCACTACTGAAGAAACTTTTTTTAAATGTTCATAAAACCCTAAAATTTCATTCTAAATGGTCTGAAACATTTTAGGATGTAATTGTCTTTTGCTGGAAACTTCTGGTTTTGGATACAAATGATCATTTTTCACTATGCCAAACTAATGTTAATCAGTAGAATGGATAAAGAGAAATATGTGGGTAGATGGATGGATGGATGTATATGGAAGTAATTAGAAAGAAATTTCTTTTAGTCTAAAAAAATACATAAACCACAAAACCTGTCAGAATAAATTCAATTTAGCTAATGTATGTACTCTGCCCTTAAATAATTTCTTTCCTCCCATTCCTGCCTTAAGCAAGCCAAAGGAATCTGGTGGAAAAAGTTTTAAAATAATGCAAGTAATTTCCCACTTACCACTTAGTAACTAAGAGAGCCCAATTTAAATATTGGTAAAGGACTTGGGTAGACAGTCCTTCAAAAAAGAGATACAAATGACTAGAAAGCACATGAAAACAGCTGCTCAAAAAAACATTCTTTGTATATTCTGGATACTAGACCTTTATGATATATGACAGGGGTTGGGAAACTATGGCTTGCAAGCCAGATGTGGCTCTTTTGATGGCTGCATCTGGCTCGCAGACAAATCTTTAATAAAAAAATAATAACATTAAAAATATAAAACATTCTCATATATTTCAATTCATTTATCTCTTACTGCTCATATTCATGGTTGCAGGTGGCTGGAGCCAATCACAGCTGTCCTCAGGAACAACACCAAATTTTTATAGGATAATGCATAATGTACATGGGTTGTTGTGAGGTCAGGAAGTAAACTTCCCTCCTTTTAATCAAGTAGTCAGCTAGCTAATTGCAGAAACCCTTTTGACAAAGAAGATGACTAAAAGAAAAAAAGATGAGGAGTATCATACTTTTCATTAGGAATGGACAGAGGAATTTGCCTTTGTGGAGAGAGCAGGTTCTGCAGTACATCTAATATGCAATGATAAAATTGCATCGATGAAACAATCAAATATAAAGCAGCGCTTCGACATGCCATACTACATTTGCATCAAAATATCCAGTGGGGGCAGCAGGAAGAAAGCATGTCAAGAGCTACTGTGCAGAGTGCAAGCTAGTCAGCAGCAATTCCATGTTTGGATCCAACAAGGTGACTGGAATTCAGCTAGCTTTGCTGGTGCTTTAGCAATTGTGAGAAATGGAAAGCCATTCACAGATGGGGAGTATGCCAAAATATTCATGCTTGATGTTGCCAATGAACTTTTTGACGACTTTTCGGATAAAGACAAGATAATCAAATGAATAAAAGACATGCCTCTGTTGGCAAGAACTGTTCACAATCGTACCATCATGATGGCAAATCAAAGTGAGGCAACACAAGTGAAGGACATAAATGCAGCACCATTCTTTTCTCTTGCTTTTGATGAGTAAACAGACATAAGCCATTTATCCCAGTTCAATGTGATTGCAAGGTATGCTGTCAGTGACACACTACAGGAAGAAAGTCTTTCTGCTTTGCCTATGAAAGAGACAACAAGAGGGGAGGATTTTTTCAAGTGTTTCACTGAGTTCACTAAAGAAAAAAATCTACCGATGGATAAACTTAGATCGGCGTGTACTGATGGTGCTCCGTGTGTGGTGGGGAAAAACAGAGGATTCGTAGTGCTTCTTCGTGAACATGAAAAGAGACCCATTCTAAGTTTTTACTGCATCCTACATCAGGAGGCACTTTGTGCTCAGATGTGTGGCGAGCAGCTTGGTGAGGTGATGTCGCTGGTCATTTGGGTGGTCAACATTATTGTTGCCCGAGCTTTAAATGATCGCCAGTTTAAAACACTGCTGGATGAAGTTGGAAATAATTATCCTGGTCTGCTTCTGCACAGCAATGTGCATTAGTTGTCAAGAGGGAAGGTGCTCAGCTGTTTCACGGCTTGTCTGAGCAAAATCCTGACTTTTCTTGAAATGAAAAACATCGAACATCCTGAGTTAGCTAACACTGAGTGGCTCCTGAAGTTCTACTATCTTGTGGACATGACTGAACATCTGAACCAGCTCAATGTGAAATTGCAAGGCATTGGAAATACAGTCTTAACCCTTCAACAAGCAGTGTTTGCATTTGAAAACAAGCTGGAATTCTTCATATCCAACATTGAAACAGGTCGTTTACTATACTTTGAAAAACTTGGAGAGTTTAAAGATGCATGCACAGCAAGTGAGCCTGCTCAACATCTGATCTCCAGCAGCTAGCAGGAGATCTAATCTCTTGCAGCCATTCAAAGAGTGCTTTGGAGAATTTCGTGAGTGCACTCGTCTTTTTAAGTTCATCACCCATCCACACGAGTGTGCAGTGGACAGCGCCGACCTGAGTTACATCCCTGGTGTCTCCATCAGAGATTTTGAGCTACAAGCTGCTGACCTGAAGGCCTCAGACATGTGGGTGAATAAGTTCAAGTCACTGAATGAAGATTTGGAAAGACTTGCATGAAAGCAAGCAGAGTTGGTGAGCAAACACAAGTGGGGAGAAATGAAAAAAACTTTAACCTGCGGACCAGCTGATTGTCAAAACTTGAAACGTGCTTCCCGTCACATACCACACACTGCAGCGTGTGAGTATTGCTGTACTGACAATGTTGGGCTCTACGTATGCATGTGAGCAGTCTTTCTCACATCTAAAGAACATTAAGACCAACCTATGATCACGTTTAATAGAAGTCTCAACACCTGCATGAAGCTTGACCTCACCACGTATCAACCAGACCACAAAGTCATCAGCAAAACCATGCAGTGCCAGAAGCCACATTAATGGTAAGAAATACTTAATTCATCAGTGGTTAGCAACAGCATAACAACGTTATTAAAAAGAATTCAGAGACTTATTGTACTTTAAAAGTGTTGGTCTTACATAAAATGCACACATTTACTTGTATTTAGTGTTAAACATATTGTATGGCTCTCATGGAATTACATTTTAAAATATGTGGCGTTCATGGCTCTCTCAGCCAAAAAGGTTCCCGACCCCTGTTATTGGCCATGTGGCAGAATGGTTAAACTAAAGTTGGTGCCAGATCTATGTTATTTCCTGAAGCTTCCTGCCTTTGATAAATTTCATGGCAGTGGTCACAGTCCTTATGCCAAACATTTGGCAGATAATTTGGAATCAACCTTTGCTGTTGCATCAGAATTTCGGATCTCTGACAAGAATTTGAATGTTGCCTTTGAGCAGAAAGCATCCGCCAGGAATGGCCTTCCTGCTGCGATCAAGACAATTAGAGGCTTCTGTTTTAACCTGCAGGTTAGATGATCATCATGCCCCTTCTTAAAAGGTATTTGAGGGGAAAAAATAATGCTACAGAAGTTCAACTTGAGCAAAGTGCTGCTGTCAGAATTTTATTCACACTAAACGGCCTCAGCATGTCACTGCTTTCCTATGGGAATGGCAATGGCTCTCTGTCAAACACCAAATTGATTTCAGAATCTCCTGGATGGCGTCTGAGGCCCAGCAGTTGGGTGCTGGGTATTTTATCCAACTACGTGTCTGTCCATGAGCCAGGGTCCTGTTCAGCGGTTGTGAGACATGTCTCCACATGCTCCCAGCACGGGAGAGGTCAACAACCTGTCCTGCACAGATGGCCACCACAGCCCTGCTTCTGCTCCACGTGGGGGATGTTTCGTACGCGTGCTGCCGCAGTGAGCACATTCGGAAAGGATACACGTTTTCATGCAAAGCCCGTCAAAATTTAGAAGTTGTTTTTAAAATATACGACCTTTTACATTTAGATTGTGGCACAGAAAGATATCTTACACCTCATAAAAGATGAAAAAATAATAAGTTTTCAAGGTAGCTCAGCTCATTTGCATCGAGAACTTATGAAAGAGCACAAAAGATAAGTCAACAGAGGGTGGGAATTCTCTGGAGAGTTCGGGAAATTTTAAGACAATTAACCCTGGTTTTTTTTCCATTATGCCAATTAACAGTCAGTTTTCCTAAACACACAGTATAATTGTGCACCCAGGGATACTACTAGGGCATAAGCAATGACTTTCCAGCTCATCAGTTTTAGCCTGGACTGTGCCCACTCTTGAAAAAAATGTAAGTGTACTGAGGTGGTAAGAGAAAAAAGGAAAATGTTGGAACTCAGGGATATAGAAAAAGACAGGAGAAAGTGTTTAAAAATCAAGCTAGTTTGCACCACATGAAAATTGCCATCTCTAATAAAGCGAACCCCATCCTTTGTAGGATGGGACAGGTACAGGTAGGTGTGTAGGGGTGTGTGTGGGGGGTTGTGGGTGATAGCAGAGAACATATATAGTCACCTGTCACCTGGAACACCACAGAAAACCATGTTAAAACATTTACTTTATGGTTTACGGAGCATGGAGTTGAAAGGTTGAGGAAAATTAAGATATTTTTGATCAGTCTGTAAGAGACACAGAACATTCACAGGGAGTAGGTAGATTCAATAAGAGAAAGAACAAGGATTTAACTCACCCTGAGAAAGACAAAGAAGAAAAGATAAAGAGAATTCTGCAAATGTGTGAGACTGTGTGAGAGAGAGAAAGCAGAAGGTTCTGGAGGGTCAGAGAGGCTGGGAGAGGAGCACTGAGTTACTGCCTACCGACACGGGCGTGCAAATTCATTTGACCATGGTGGCCTGGACCCCTGCCATGACTGAGGGAAGGTGATCTGTAAGGCGTGCCAGGATCGATCGGGATGATGTCCCTGTAGGATGTGGAGGGGCATCCATGTTAACTCCCTGAGTTCTTCCTGCCCATCCACCACCCCATCTTTCCTGTTTGGAAAGTTAGCATAGAAAGGTGGTTGTGACATGGGGTCCTGTGGTACTTTGGTGGGCTTTTCTGAAGTCTTCCTGTAGGGGGCATTCATCTAACACAGTGCCTGCGACATCTAGACCTCCTTTAAACAATAGGACTGTGGGAGATCCTACTTCCCAGAATGCACTGCCCTGAGAGCATCTTATCACCTATTGTTTACACTCTGTGTCCAGCAGAGGGGAGAGATTGGATAAACATACAGTGAGAAACTGAAGCCTGCATTTTGGAAAAACCTGAGAGTACTGCAACTTTTTCAACCTGTTCACCAATTGAATAAATATGGAATATTCCAAAAAGCCAAGTTATAACCACATGCATATTCAAATGAAGTTGTTGTCTACTCATCTCTGGCAAGATGTCTGATCAGCCATTGGATCTGATGTCTCCTGCACTTTCCTGGGTAGAAGAGATATTGGGCCCTGGCTAGTGGCTCAGTGGATAGAGTATCAGTCTGGCTAACAGACATCCAAATTTGATTCCCAGTCAGGGCACACAGAAGAAGCCACCATCTGCCTTTCCCCCACACCACTCCCCCTTCTCTGTCTCTTCCTCTCCTTCAGCCAGTGGCTCGATTGGTTCAAGTGAGTCGGTGGGTACTGAGGATAGCTCCATTGAAGTGCATCAGGATCAGGCACTAAAAAATAGCTCAGTACTCAAGCATCAGCCTCAGATGTGGTTGCCAGGTGGATCCTGGTTGGGGCACATGCAGGAGCCTGCCTCACTATCTCCCCTCTCTTCCCCTGAACAAAAAAAGAAGAAGAAAAAGAAAAGAAAAAAAAAGAAGAAGAGCTATTGAAGAAAGAATGTTGTATAAACACTAAAGAATATTATATAATATTTGTGGTAATAAATTTTCTGATAGATTCTATTCAAACCTCAAGTTGATCACTTCTAAATAAAGACATTTTGAATATACAAACATATGCAAGTCTAGACATGATGTAGAGATACAAGCCATTCACGATGTTGAACACAATTTTATGAAGGAATCCTTTTTAGTGGACTCACTGTGTGAAATGAGAACTCCTAGATTCCATTTTTTTAAAAGACCTGCGAAAATGTTCTACGAAGGGAAGGTACTGGTTTTCAATTGATGCTCATTCTTAGATTTATTTGAAACCTTAATTTCATGTTAAATTATAATTTTGTACTAAGGCAATATGATCTGGGGAGACTAGCTGGGATAATGTTTAAACCATGGGCTCAGGAGTTTAATGAATTGTGAGTCTGCCTTTTGAATATTGTGTGAATTTGGGCAAGTTATTTAAACTATGGCACATTTATGACAGGAATGATTGAGTATTAAATGCTAAGTGCTTATGAGTATACCTAGAACAAAAGTATGATCCTATCAGAAACACTTATTATCATAAATGCTTTAACAGTTAGCCCTAACATTTTAGAAGAAATTACCTGGTAGATCACTTAACAAGTAACATACTTTCAAAACAGTTTACTTCAGTAAATAACATAGGAAATACAATCCAGAAACAAACTCATTTATTCAACTATTTGACTGATAATGCTTTTTTTTTAAAGTACTATAAAAGCATTGCACTTACAAAATTGTTACTAAAGATCTTTAGCTATTTTATTTTTTCCTAAATAGGTGGATTATATCTTGCAAAACTACCCATTTGGTGAAGTCGATTTCCATGCATTTTTTAGAAGATTAGAACACATTTCTTTGTTTAACAACAAGAGGAAACTGGGCAAGCCGAGGAAACGTCAAATTCAAACTCATGAGAGACCAAGAGATCAAGATCAATAATGACAAGAAAATCACTTTTTGGTGGTTTTCTGAGCCAGTCCCTCCAACAGCACAGAGAGGAAAATCTTCTTAGGAGAACAATGAAAGAGTATATTCACAAGTAATGGATAAACAACATGTTAATAATCTAAAACTTTTAAGAAAGTTTTTTGTGTATGTATTTCCTAGGGTGAATTTTAATGATATCCATGTATTACATTTTCCCCCCACTGAGAACTGTCAGGATTGTTGTTTTTAAATTATTTATAAGTGAAGTACTATATATTTTTATTTCAGGTGCTATACTGAATACTGACTAGCATTGTTCACTCTAGGCTAAATGAGACTCTCTTGTGTTTTAGTCCACATAGTATTCCGACAGAATATTTTTGGCTCATACACAAAATAAAAATGTATGTATATGATTGAGTTTGCATACTGGAATATATACATGGTCCTGTGCTAGAAAAACTGTATACTTGATATACACTTGTGATTAAGCAACCTTCTAATTGAATGCTAACTTTACCCATTGGTCCCAGATTCCAGCTTCAGAAACTATTGTTTGATACATAATCATGATTATTTTACTAATTCCCTAAAAAAAGCATTATATTGTGGAGATTGTAAACATTGATCATGATTTCAGAGATTTAGGGACTGATGGTCATGTAATTATAGAACAGTTGCATTTGATAGTTCAACTTCATATTCATAATCATAAATATAATTATAAAATATAGCATTTGAAGAATTAAAAACAATGTATTTCACAAATTTATTTAGGGAACCTGACACATAAAGTCATATTTTAATGTAGATGTTTTCATTGGCAGCCCCATAGAAAGGAAATATTATTATTGCTAATAACATCTTTATAAAGGAACTCTGTAATTCCTTCCTTGAAGATGCTCAAGAAGACAGTGGCTGTGTGCTACTTCACACCAGGCACTGAGGTGCCTTTGGAGCAATTTGTACAATGTTTCTAGTCCTCAAGATACAAACAGCCTCTTTATAACTTATCCCTATACAATCACATTATTCCTCAAAACAAAACTATCATCAACATTCTGACTCTGTCCAGTTACAGCTACCAAATTTTACGACATGTGCCTAAGTAGCTCAGAACATCAGGTAAGAACTGACTTTCCTTAAACATGATATTCTAGAAAAATATTTCAACTTTAGACTGAATCCAGGGCACTCTCTCTCAAATTCGGTAACACCCTACCAACATGGTTTGGTTTGCTAAATTAGAGGCAAAGTCAAATCAAACAAATACATGAACAAACTAAAACCACAATGCAAATACTCCCATACCCAGCCATTATCATATAATATTGCCATTAAATTGACCTATTTACCCTATATACGCTCGCCTTGCATTTTCACTCTTCCAGTTATAATGATAGACAATACTGAGAAAAGACAGTGAGTGAAGATACACCAGTGTGAAGCATCCGTTATTGTGAGTTCTTCCATTCTCCAGTGCAATGGAGAAGTCATACCCTTTTCAAGTGTACCAACTGATCTCCACCTCTAAAGGCAAGCAGCTGTTACCAACATAAAGAAAATGCAAATAAAACCGTGTAATGCATAAGCATATGGAAACTATAAAAAGCATCTCTTTTCATTTTCGATAAATTCTTCACAGCTCAGCAGCAGAGTGTCTACAGGGACTCCTACTGAGAATAAATGTAGTTCATTACATATCTGTAAAATATTTGAAAGTACAGTAAACAAAGATTTATAAAAAATCCCCATCATTATTTTGCGTGGTATAAAATATTTCATTTTCACTAGCGTGTGTGTGCTGATCGGTTGGTTGTTGGGGGAGAAGTCAGTGAGCTGTGTCTGTCTCTATCATCTGTATGCATCTTGAACTGACTTTATAATCCATAAAGCAGTATATCACCACCATCCCATTCTACTATCTCACTGTATTCTGCAGCAACAATAAGCATATTTGATCTCCAAATAACTGAAAAGATAAATTCCTTGCAAAGTGACTTGAAAATTTAAAAATAGCATACTGTATCCTTGTAAAATAAATAGAATACAGTCAGCTTGTTAAGTTTCTGGGCCTCTGCCTCTTCTTTGCGGCTGGAGTGAAGAGGACAATGGTTTGTAATCAAAGCCTTTATCTATCTTCCTAGTCTGATTGCCTGTGTAGCTCAACGTTTTGTAGGATTCTATCTCACAATCACCTCAAACTGAAGTTCATAGAAATTTCCATGAGTGTGATCGATGTTTCTACATTTCATCAATTTCCAGTGTTCATTCTAGAATATAAGACAGTTTTCATGAACATTTACCAGGAAGTCAGGAGAGGTAGCAGAAATGTCTAGAGGATTATACTAACCTTTGTCTTGGTTGATTTCCCCAAGGGAGAAGAACCAAGGACGGTGTGTCCAGGAAGTGCCTTTGTAATGAAGGCCAATGGGGAATTGAATGGAGTAGAAGCTGCAGCAAAATTTCCAATGTCCTCATCTAATCTTCTAGAACTGGGAAAACCCTTCAGAAACTGCCCCACCTAAAGGAAAAGTGGATGAGCCTTTATGTTTCCTACAATGACTAATCATTAGATGTACACAGTTCCAAGAAGGTGACGTGAGCTTGGACAAGGCAGGGAGAAACCCGACAGAGTGATTTGGCTAAGAGCCCGGAGATGCCATGGCTTCTAGCTCCAGAGGAACAAAAATGCCTTAGTCATGCAACAGAAATTTCGACAGTGCCTTTTGACGGTCTCCACAGCTGTAATAACTATGAAATCCTCATCTGCTTGAAATAATCTTGGAGGTTACCTGCTCTACCAAACCACTTATTTTGACTTAGGAGTGTTTGGTCCTAATTCTTGATAAGTTTTGATATATAAAGGTGCAAATCACAGTTCAGCATATATATGTTGAGCTATAAAACACTATACAGCCTCTATGCATTTATATCTAAATAATCAGGTAATTATTATATAGCTAATTAATATCTGAAGTAGCAAAGCTATGCTTAAATATAATTATTTTTTATTTATCCAACATGTATATGGGTATATGTGTTTTATATATATATAAATACATTGGTGTGTATATATACATGCATATGTGTGTATGTATGTATGTGTATATCTGTATATATATGTATATGCTACAAGTGGTATATAGGTTGGGTAACTCACTGTGCGCCTGTCTCTAGTTCATGTGTCAATCTAAAAAAATTATTTTTAATATAATATAGATCTTTAATCTTTAGAATGAGAACCAAATGTAATTGGGTACAATAATAAATCAATTTTTAATTACCATCTTTAAAAATTATGGTAAAATATGCATAGCATAAATATTGTGGTAAAATATGTGTAGCATAAAAATTACCATGGCCCATACTGAGTGCCCAGTTTGGTGGCACGAAGCACATTCACATTCCTGTGCCACCATCACCATCATTTATACACAGAGGTCCCGTCATTTTGCAAAGCTGAAACTCCATATGCATGATAAAATACTCCCAGTTTTCCCATACCTCCATCTCCTGGCAAGCATTATTCAACTTTCTGTCTCTATAAATTTGATTACTCTAGGTACCTCATATAAGTGGAACTAGACAATATTTGTTCTTTCGTGACTGGCATACTTCACTTAGCATAATGTCCTCAGGGTTAAACCGTGCGGTAGCACATGTCAGAATTTGCTCTATTTTTAAAAGTTGAAGGATTGAATCTAGTATACTGAGTACATTTTGTTTATCTACTCATTCATCAATAGATACTATTGATCTATTGGAAGTATATATTGAGTAATAATGTGGATGCAGAAACATTTATTTAAGACATTGTTTTCAATCATGTTGAGTTTATACCGAGAAGTGGAAATGCTAGATCATATGGTGATTCCATACTTAATTTCATGAGGAACTGTCATACTGTTTTCCTCAGCAGCTGTAACATTTATTACATTTTCATTCACATTGCACAGAGGGTTCAATTTTTCCACAGCTTTGCCAACACTTCTCATTTTCAGTTTTATAGTAGCAGACGTATTTAATATGAAGTATTATCTCATGATTTTGATTAGCCTTCCCTTATTAATAATGTTAAGCATCTTTTTATGTGTTTATTGGCCATTTGTATACCTTCATCAGAGAAGTATCTGTTTTAAGTCCTTTTTCATTTTTTACAATTGAGTTGTTTATGTATTTGAGTGTGTATTCTGAAGATGTAGGAGTTCATTATAATGTTTTTGTTATTAATTTTTTTGTTTCATTATTTACAAATATTTTCTTCCAGTTCATGCTTACCTTTTCACTCCATGGCATTCTTTGATGCACAGAAATTTAACTTTGGTGTAGTAAAATTTGTTTTCTCTTGCTGCCTGTATTTTTGGTGTCTTATCCATGAAACCACTGAGCAATATAATGTCATGAAGTTTCCTCACTTAAAAAAGGTCGAGAATATTATGCTAAGAGAAATAAGTCAGATCCAAAAAGTCAAGAATCATATAACTTCACTTGTATGAGGCATATAAAACTGAAAGCAAAAATAAATGAACAAGACAAACAAGTAAAAACTGACAGACACAGACAAAAGGGGTGGGGGTTACCAGAGTAAAGGGGTGGGGGTTATGACAGGGTAAAGAGGGCCAAATATATGATGACGGAAGAAGATATGACTTTGGGTGGGAAACACACAATGCATTAGTATAGGTGATGTATCAAAGAATTGTACACTTGAAACCTATATAATTTTATTAACCCCAATCAATTTAATTAAAAAAATACCAGCACTTAAGTCAAGGCAGTTCCTCATTGGTATATTTCATTCCCTTCCTCTCCTCCATACATTTTTCCTTAACAGTTGAGACTGCACACTCCACATGTATATCACTAAGTTCCTCTGACAATTTTTCACAGCCTGCACTATAACAATCACAGCCTATCTCTGCAAGCCGTGATCTACGCTGCTATAATTACAACGAGCAATTCCATAAAGTGTGTTTATCTTCTCCATCAGATTTGTTCTGTCTTTACTGTAGATTTAATCTTAATATTTGAATGGCAGTAACTCTGTTATATGGCGGTATGCAATCAAAACAGATATGAGCTTTGCAAGCATGTAAAATATTTATGCAGTGGCTCTCAAGAAAAATTGAATAATTCCTTGAAATTTTTTTTTTTTAAATTTATTCTACCCCTCAGAACACCATGGTCAATCTTTAACGAACAGGCCATCCTTACAGTAACGATATCGATCCTGCCTCTAAAGGTTAGGCAGTAGAACTTGACATCTGTTTTATAAATTTTTTTATCCCCACTGAAAACAGGGAGCACAGTTTCACAGCAGTATCCGTACTATCACCTGTGACTTACAGAATGAAGCCAGCAGAATAAAGTCAGCGTGCATTTCTTCAGGGAACAAGGTCATCCTGTATGTTCTCTCACAACAAAGATCCATTCTCTCGTGCCCACAATCTAAGTTATTTGACCATCTTTTCTGTACTCTGCCAAGGCGGTTAAGTTGTCACTTTTTTTTTTTTTTTTTTAGGTGAGACATCACATTTCCAAGCTTCCAATCTGGTGTTAGAGAAAGGAATGTAAATCCTAAACCAAGAAAGAGCCCTCTCTGACCCATATCGACAAATCTTCCTCTACAATCAGAGTCTTATTCCCTATTGCCCTACAACCCTCCTGGTCCACTCACAAGCACGCTCCCCGAGTCCCTAAGGACTAATACCACTGAATCACTACAGTGGCACTGTTGCATGTGCGGGTGTGCACACAGGTACATCGGTCATGCCAGGGGAGGTTTGACCTCATTTCCGGACTTGTGACCAGCAGAGCATGAGTAGGGGTCCTACTGAGGGAGGCAAATACTATCTTGCAAACCATCTCTCAGAGTTCCAGGGCAGATGTGACAAACCCAGAGAGGAGACCTCGGGCTGGAATCAACACTGTTACGTGTAAACCCGCAATTCTTTCTGAGCCCCATCCTTACAACTGGCAGGCATATGACCTTTGATCACGTTACACATCCTCTACACAGGTCTCCATGTTGGGATATGAAATAAAATGTGGCAATATTTTACATAACGTATATGTGGGTATGCATACATATATACATACATATATAATATATACAGACAAAGAGAGAGTTGGAAATTAGTTCAAACCTAGAACTTTAGGTTGCAAATCTGAGTGTGAGACTTGAAAATAAATGAAGAGCTAGCCTAGACTATGCCCCAGAGGGTCAAAACAGGAATGTCAGAAAAATAAAATTGCATCTCTGAAAAGTGAATTTGGCTGCTGAAGAGAAAAATTGAGCAGTGGTGGCATGAGGATTATCTTGAAGGAATCAAAAGGGTACTCTTATAAGAGGAACAGGATGTGTGGAATAAAACTCCAGATGAGAGAATTAAAATTAGTGGATATAAATTATGGTGAGGAAGATTCTGTACCAATATTATGATATTCTGAAAACAAAATATTATCAGGAAAAAAACAAAACAAAATAAAACAAAACAAACAAACCCCAGAACAACATAGACTCAAGTTTCTCGGAAATGGGTTTATTCTCATGCCTGTGGATGCGTTTGAGCAGAAGCAGGGCTGACGCTAGCCAAATGTGTCGCACGAACATGTGCGCCCCCTGGAGGCCTGGAGTATAGACGCAGTATGAACTCTTGATATGAGATCCTAGTATTTTTACCTAGGCGCATTACAAGTTATGATTAATTCATGATTCTATTTAATGATATATTCAGGAACAAGAAATATTCATATACTTACTATGCATCTCTTTATTAAAATGATTTGTACTGTAATATATACATATGGTACTTTCTTTTAGGAAAAAAATAAATAATTACTGACAAAATTCAAAACAGCCTAGAGGCATGGGTTCATTTATAAAGCTAAATGTGAAATGTCACAGTATTTTCTCACATCCAGTCCTGTTAAAAGTCAGGGCTAAGATATATTGATGTTTTTTTCCCCTCATTTTCCCTTTTATTTATTATAGATTTACTTTTCTGCTGCTATTCATCAATGTTAATATAACTTAAATAACAGCATTGTTTTTTATTCTGATTTTATAAAACTCGGCTTTGTCGGGCACAATAGTGATTCTAGTTTTACACAAAGCATCATTTATAAATTGGCACCCCAAAAGGAAGAATTTAAAACAGTCACCCCAAAAGTTTCCATTGACTTTAATTTTGATAGTTTACTGTTATTTGAAACATGCACTAAATTTATGTTGGTGAGTACAAACTTCGTTAATTTCCTCGCACATCTGTCTGCAAGAGGTCTGGGACATGCTGGCTGCTCAATACTATAACCTGAAGCAATTAGCTCTCATTCCAAATACATCTCTGTTTGTTCATTTTTATGAACTTTGCTTTTGGGGGGAAAATGTATTTAACAATTCCCAGAGAAGTGGATGGGATTTACAACACTGAAAATAAAAACGTTACCCTACATGAAAGTTAATGTCATGTCAATTTGTCTAGGCATGGTATCCAGAAAAGTGGTTAAACATTTTCTAAACCTTTGTTCAGGTTTGTTCTTTTTTAATCTACATATGAAATTAACATTGTAATTTAATGAATTAGTAGACAATGAGTAAGGCATATTACCTTCTATAATGTGGGTGGGCCTCATCCAATCAGTTAAGGGCCTGAATAGAATAAACATTGATCTCCCTGAGAAAGAAGAGATTCTACTTACAGAGTGCATTCAGACTCCAACAGCAACATCAACCTTACTTAGCCTGGGTCCCAAGCCTGCTGCAGAATTTGGACTCACCAGTCTCCACAAATCATGTGAACGAATTCCTTCAAATAAATTAATCTCTCAATCTCTCTGTCTCTCTGTCTCTCTCTCTCTCTCCCTGCCATTAGGACATACCAAGAAGGTGGCCACAATTTGGAAGCCAGAAAGAGAGACTTCATTGGGAATCAAAATTGGCTGCCACATTGATTTTGGACTTCCCAACCTCTAAACTGGTGAGAAAAAATCCTATTGTTTAAGTTACCCAGTCTATGGAGATATGTTATGGTCATAAATACCATAACAATACAACCTCTACACATGACATCATCAACACATGAGCTTAACAGGTAATGGCTAGAGTGTCTTGAGAAAGGAGCAGAATGGCATTTATTTACTAGTCATCTTTCTGCTCAGGCCACATAAGATACAAATATCTACACTTTAGTTGTTCATTCAGAGAGATCTGCTTACATACTTCTTACTCAGACCTCCTTGTCACCACACTCCCACCATGTTCTGACCATGCAGCTAAGCCTTGGGCCATGGCCCGTGCATGGGCATAGACTTGTTCTGGCTATGCCTCTTCCAGGCGGAATGAAAAACCAGGTGAACCACTAGAAGTCTCACCAATGTGAAGATTCTCCTTCACTACCCTCCTTCCTGGATGTCTAAAACAAAGAGCCATAGTCCCTGAACAGTTCACATGTGAGTGGTGCCTGCATATTGGACAGGGTTGTCTGTAAACCTGACCAGAGTTTCTTTCCTCTTCCTTGGTTAACAGGTGTTCAGAAACTTGCCGGGAGGCCTGGGCATAGGCTAAGCAAGAAAAGGTAGCAGGAGGAGCCATAGACATTCAGGACACTTTCTTGAATGCATTTGTGCCTTCAGGGCATGAGCCCAACTTCTAATATGACACTTTCATTAGATGACAGAGCGCCATGCACACCCAAGGGGACAGCTTTATGGCTCAATCAACAGGTCATGATGGGCAGATCAGGTCTCATGGCAACTTGGTGGCATATGGTTAAGCATTCAATTTGTACTAAGGTTCAGCAGGAAGCAAGAAGCTGTTTTCCACTGAGGATGGTAAAGCTATTTTTCCCCCATACCCTAAGGTTCTGTGCTGTGATTCACCCATAGGGCCCTACTCCCATACGTTTCCAGTAGCATCTCGCTTTGCCACCAACATTTCAAGCATCATCGATCTGCTGGATTTTATTGGGCTGACAATGACAGGAGAGTGTGCGTGGCAGCCTGAGCCTGCCGCAGAGTCTTCCCAGGACTGGCGCTCACTCAAGGCCTGTAGCTTTTTGGGTCACTTATAAATGGACCAGAATAGTTGCGATGGACTGAATTCAACAACTCGACATTTACCACAATACAACTATTAACAGTTTGAGCTCCTAATTCCCAATATGACTGTAATTGTAGATCACGCTTCTAGGAGGTAATTAAGGTTAAATGGAGTCATAGGGGTGGCTGAACCCAATAGGGTGGGGGGGGGGGTCCCATAGGTGGAGGGAGATGGAGAGCTCTCTCCTTCTCTGTTTCTGTGCTGAGGAAAGACCAACAGGTGAGAACATTGCGGAAGGGGCTGGCTGCGACCAAGCAGGGCGTGCCTACCCTCACGACCCTGCTGCCACCACGACCTTGGACTGTCTTCGTCTTCAGAACCGTGACTTTGAAACCTTTGATCTTGCTGTGACCTTCCCTTCCCTTTCTCCTTCTCCAGCAAGGTAGGAACACACACTCACTCCCACTCACTTCATCATTGTACTAAAATGTTGTAAGACAGGAAATGTGTGGACACCCAGAAACGCTCGATCAGTAGGCATTTGGTGAGGGCTAGCTGTTGACAATATTTTGCTTGTTTTCAGTACCAGTTCACGCCTTAGACAACGTTCCCACTTCGCCCACTGGGAGTACAGGCGCGCGTGTCTTTACCTATAATCAGAGTGGAGAGCCTCCAGAAACCCCGAGGTGTCTCTCCCTGGGCGCTGCTGCCGCAGGGGCACCGCTTCCCCTGCAGGGTTCTCAAGTCCCGGCTTCTCTCCTTCCCCTGTCCACATCCTTTCATCCTCTTTTTTTTCCATAAGCCTCCAGCCTTTATACCCTGGGTCTTGACCCTGCAGCACCGACTACCAGGCATCTGCCTGAGCGCTTCTACACTATTCTCTCTGCCTGCAATGCTGCCCTGCCGACCCCTCCCTCCCTGTCTCAGTGGCAGTGACTGCCAGGTCTGTGCCCTGGGGCCGCCTTGCCCAGGAATCCTGCCCAGTTTCCCCTTCCGGAAAGTGCAACAACCTTCCTCCCCCAGCATGGGTACCTTCTCATCCCTTTTCCTGGACTTTGTTACTTTCTAGCCTTCATGCAGACAGCACTTGGATGAGTTATTGTGTTTTTTTTTCCTACTAAATCAATTCTGTTAATATCTGACTTTTGGTCTAATACACAAAAATTACTTTACACTTACATGTAAAGTAATTATTGATGTGTGAGAGAGATTAAGCACCATTTTATTACTTGTTTCTATTTCATGGAGGGAAATAATGTGAAAAAAAAGGGAGAGAAAATAATTCATTTCCAAGAAAATAATTGGCTTCTGTGAAAATATATTGAGATAGTTTCAAAGAAAATCTCTCTGAGAAGTCAGACAGCGTTCTCACAACACAATACTCGGAATAAAGGAACATGAGAGGCTCAGGGAATGCATCGTTTTTTCAGTGCATTTGGAAGTCATTTTTTTGTGCTTAGTAAAATTTGCTTCAAAAGTACAAATCTCAGATGATGGAAAAAAAATTTAACCCCAAATCAACTTCTGGGTAGAACTAATTGCATAGGAGAGGTGAGTTTGCATACCGAGGGATGTCGCAGAAAACACTGTAAAGCTGTTCCATTTGCTGATGAAATTTTTGGCATAGTACCAGGTTTTAATATTATGTAAACAATATAAAATTATAATGAAAACTCAGACATGGTAAATCCTTAGTAAACAGTTTGAATACCTGACTATATGAAGGAATATTAAACAAATAGAGAAAGATCATAAATTTTATAATAAAATTACATATACTTTTATGATATGCTTATTGACAAAAGTACTTATTTTCTATCGCACTCTTTTAAATAGATCCCTAATAATTGCATGGAATTATGTTGGACTATCTCATAAAGTCAATTTTTATAATTTCTGAAATTTTAGAATTGGAGAAGTTGGCAAATATTAAGAATAAATATTTAGAAATTTTAAAATATGAAATATTTACGTCATTAGTTCACAAAACTATAAAGTACCATTAAAGTAAATAAAATTGTGAAAAAGTGAATTAAACAAGCTTTACAATATTTACATATTTGCATTTATGCTAAAAAATAATTATTTTAAAATTAAAATGAAGATGAGCAAACTGAACAAAAGCCTGCTTAACCTAATATTCAATAAGGGGGTTAAAAGTACAAACTTCAAATTAAGATAGGGCAAGGGAAGCTCACAGAACAGAGAAATATTTTTTTTAAAAGAAACAAGTAAAAAGCACAAGGTTCATGTGTTTTTTTTTCTAATGGGAATTTGAGCAATTCTTTAATGATCACAAAGTAAAATAAAACCTAAACTGTTTCAGAAAATAGAAAAAGACCGAAAATTTCCACTTTTATGTGAATACTCTGAAGTGTGATGAACGTAATAATAAATACTATAGGTTAATATCACTTACAAATATCAATGAAAATTATCAAACACTTCCACAGCATTTAAAGATTATACATTATGACTAATTGCTGCTTATTTTTGAAATTCCATTAATGGATAAAGATATCCTTTACTATAATACATTATCTTTATAGAGCTAGGAAGTAATATTATCATCATTTCCAAAAATAAAAAGCATAATTTTAAAAGCTGAACTTCTACAACAAATGCCTGAGGTAGGTACAATGATCCCCACTTTACATATGAATAAAATCAAGGCCCATGGTTAAGGCTTTTGCCCAAGGTCACACAGCTACCAAGTGGAATTGAAGTGCAGCCCTCACCTTCCTGATTCTAAATGGCACTATAACAGCTCAGAACAATGGGCAAGGTTTTGGTGACATCCTGAGCACCTGCGCTTTTCCCACACTGTGCCGAATGCTCTACCTGTACCTTCACTTTTCATACACAACAGTCTCAGCGGAGGGGTAGCCCCGTCCTCCCTGGTTAACAAAACGGGGACAAGCCCCCAAAGCTTCAGCAGCTGAAGGATGGAGCTGGAATCCAATCCAGGTAGTTACAATAAATCACATGTCTATTTGCAGAAAGAAGCAATCAAACAATATAATGGAACATATAGTTATTGTTTCTTTTTATCATTTTTTTATAGAGAAAAAAGATTCCTATAGGAGTAAGCTCTGGGGATCTAATAAACATCATTGTGAATATTGGTAACAGTACTGTATTAGACACTTGAGAGCTGCTGAGAGTAGATCTGAAAGGTCCTCACCACGAAAAGGCAGTAGAGGTCCTAGCTAAGATGCTGATGATAGTCACACTGTAGTCCCTAAGGGCATCAAATCATCACCTTGTGTACTTTAAGCTTATACAATGTTATACAATATGTCAACTGTAAATAAATTAAAAAAATAAAGCTGGAAAAAGCCCATATATCGATAGAATCAAAATCATTAATAACAAGAGAAAAAATGAGAGTGAGATCCCACAGGGCTCCACGGCCCCTTGCACCATGTGAGGGTACGGTGGGACTTCTGCCACCTGGAAGAGGGCCCTCGCCGGTCACGCGGGCACCCTGGTCTCAGACTTCCAGTCTACAAAGCTGTGAGAAATAGATGTCTGTTGTTTATAACAGAAACAACAGTCTGCCCAGTCTGTGGTACTTCGTTAATGCAGTGCGAACAGGCTGAGAGAGTGATGTAATAAGAACAATGATATCTGTGCCTTCCATCAGACTTTCTTGTTAGATGCTGGGCTACCATGCATGAATAACTGTTGTCAGAGAGGAAAATTCTACAGCATCCATGGATTGAATCTGAACAGCTAATAAACCAAAAGCTGCCACTGACTGCTATCTGAGGTCTGTCTAGATTTCACCCTCGTGACCTAAACACCTGCCCAAAGCCCCGCCTCTATGCACCATCACTTTGGGGGTTCAAATTTCAACATAAGAATTTTGGTCGGACACAAATGTTCGGACTCTAGTGAATCCTCTGACCTCAGCTCTCTCGTCTCCTCTACACGGTAGGTTTTGCAGCACAGAATGAACACGCGTAGGCAGTGCCCCAAGAAATTCCACACACCGCCCTTGCACAATAGTATGGTGACTCTGCTCTCATCCATGCCTGGCAGCCTTCAATCCAGACTACTCAAGAAAACCCTGCTAGTCCTCAGACAGGGGGCAGAGAAGAGGCATCAGGGAGCAGAATGGGGCAGGGGTCTGAGGCTCAGAACTCGATCCTACCTCTTCACTGTCTCTTTCTGATTTCTGTCACACGTGGAGCTCTCTGGTAGGGAAACCTGAAGCCACTGTTTCCTAAGACTTTTGTCACTTTTCTTGCACACATCAGGCACCACCTTGACTTTCTTCACCATCCGTGTAGGGTTCTGCTTTCTCGAATCTGTTATTTTAGTTATCACTTTTCCACGTGTTTTCTAGTTTTTGATAGTATATTCTTGCTTTCCTAATTTATATTTTGTTTATCTGGAGTCATCTCTTTAAAATTCCTACAATCTCATTTTAGGGGTGTTTTCTGAGGTAAAGGATGTAAATCTGCCTGACCAGGTGGTGGTGCAGTGGACAGAGCATCTGCCAGGGATGCTGAGGACACAGGTTTGAAACCAGGGGGTTGCCAGCTTGAGCACAGGCTCACCAGCTTGAACATAGGATCACTGGCTTGAACATGGGATCACAGACATGATCCTATGGTCGTTATCTTGAGCACAAAGGTTGTTGACTTGAAGCCCAAGGTCACTTGCTTGAAGTCCAAGGTTGCTGGCTTTTCCAAGGGGTCACTTAGTCTGCTGTAGCCCCCTGGTCAGGGCATGTATGAGAAAGCAATCAATGGACAACTAAGGTGCTGCAATGAAGAATTGATGCTTTTCATCTGTCTCCCTTTCTGTCTCTCTCACTTAAAAAAAAAAAGGATATCCATATATTTAGCCTAGTGGTTCTCTATGAAATAGTCATAGGATTTTGAAGTTAACATTTTTATAGTATTGTCAGTTTGTCATTTGTCTATGTCCTTGAGGTTTTCAATATTAAAAGGGAAAATATGAACCTGCATCTATAAATGTGGATAGAAAAGAAGAATACTGCTAGAAAAGATATGGCGACATTTTAAATACAACTGAGGTAATATTACGGTGTGTGAAGAAGAGGCTTCTTTCAACACTGTTTGCACCACCAGACATATTCTATTAATTACACATGGGAAGATGATAATATAAATTTCAGCTCCATCCAAACATACTTTCAAAGCAAGAGAAACATGGCATTATAAAAAATCCTAAAATCTTTATGCCTCACTAATTACCTGGAACTCCAAATATTGTCAACTTCCTTCACTGTATATGAGCTCTTCAATGAAGCATTGGTACAGGTATGCTGGACACACACACACTAAACATATTTAATTACAACTGCTGAACAGGTCTCAATGTTGTTAATGTCAGGGGGGTTTCAGGAAGAGGAGCTGCAAAGGAATGAGGCAGCAACAATACCGCAGGTGGAAGATCCCAATCTCTCCAGGATTGAGGTGCCTTGGAGAGATTAGCTGTCCAATTTTTTAAGCAGAAATGTCATCTTGCATAAGAAATTAACAAGCAGAATACAGTGTACAAGTTTATTATTCAGTTTTGCATAACTGATTAGATTGCTATTGTCCTTTCTGAGACATAACACCACGCCATCTACTGTCTGATTCCTGACCTGCAGAAAGCTCCAGTTGGGCCAAGCACCCACATGCTTCGGCCTTCCTTGGACATGACTGCTTTCAGTCACGTATGCTTGGTCTCGATTCACTTCCTCAGATGGGAACAGAAAGTCACTCGGTGTTTTGGCTTTCCTCCAACATCAAATACATTGAAATTGACTTGCCTTGCTTTAAGATACTATTTCTTTTCTTCTTTTCCAAGTGAGAAGAGAGGAGATAGAGAGACAGACTCCTGCATGTGCCCAGACCAGGATCTACTCAGCAACCTTTGTCTGGGGCTGATGCTCTGCCCATCTGGGACCATGCTCTCAACTGAGATATTTTCAACATATAAGGTGAAGGCTCCACAGAGCCATCCTCAGAGCCTGGGGCTGATGCACTCAAACCATTTGAGCCATAGCTGTGGGAGGCAGAGAGAGAGAGAGAAGAGGAAAGGGGACAGGTGGAGAAGCAAATGGTCGCTTCTTCTGTGGATCTGACTGGGAATGCAACCCAGGACTTCCACATGTTGGGCTGACACTCTACTGAGCCAGTGGGGCAGGGCCTAAGATACCATTTTAAAGTTATTGGTTTTTACTCAATCTTTATATAAGAGGAGATGTAAAAGTTGAATCTTCAAGTGGCTAAATATGCCCTTTCAGTAAATAATGCTGCAATTTGAAGAAACGTAAGAATGTGTAGGTCCATGTATCTTGTATCAATTGGAAGCACTTATCTTACAGAATAACATTAAACTTTGCTTACAGATAATAAACATCATGAATAAAAGTTATACAATTTTTTACTAATGTACAAACATCTCTTCAGCTTTTCATTTGTTTACTGTGTAGGATGCAATCAAATAGTTGTATTGAGAAACTAATGTTAGCAATTGCCTGTTAATTTTCTTGCAATTAGTAAAACATTTTTGTTACTCTGGAGAAGGGAAGATAATATGGGACAAAAGGGAAGGATATAAATACTAATCTAAGAATTGGGGAAATGAACATTAGGATTCTGGGTAAAAGAAATTAACTAAGCACACATGAAAGGAGTATGTCACCTTCTTACATCATGTGAGCGTGACTTGAAATATCTGTTTCAACCTAAAGACACTGGAAAGTCTTTCTGTTTCGATTTAAGGCCTTTTGCTCCATTTCCACCCTACTTCTGCAAAATTCTAAATATAAATTTCACATGGTGGTCCTTGTGACAATATTGTGGCTCTATTCTTTATGGTTAGAATAGAGATAAACATTAACATGGTTGTTTCTTAAATTCATATTTGGCACAGATAGAACTTTACAAACTTTTCAACATCTTGGCAGATCAATTTGAGATAAAGAACAATTATTCCAAGTTGGCAGTGTGCATACCATGCATTATTAACCAAATGTTATTAGAAATACTTGAATTACACAACCAAAATTTATCACTTTCAGAGAAAGAGTGTCTGTGCTTATTTAGACATTATTTTCCGAGTACAACTTAATTACATTTTTATATGAACTAGATAGTAAATATAATTTGTCAAAAAGTCATTCTTTGTAGTTTTTATTTTGTGAATTTTCTAAAATCCTAAGTTCTTAAGAAAGTTTTATATTAAATATGTTCTGTAACAGAATAAAATAGCTTCAGTATTTCCTCTCCGTGTCTTTCTAGTTTCTCCTTCCTTTATTTATTTGCACACCCTTTAGTCTTGTTTTTCTTTGTTTTTATTAAATTTCTTGGGATGATACTGGTTAATAAGATTATATAGGTTTCAAGTATACATTTTAATGATACAGGAACTTCACATTGCATCTTTACTCAATGTTATTTTCACTAGAATAGTGATTCTTACTAGTTTTATTGTAGGCTTATATATTTTTGGTAAAAATTACAGATGATTAAAACTGAATGTTCTTCCAGGTTCTTAATCTCCATTAAAATTTTCTTTAAATCAACTTACTTGGATGTTTATAATAGAAACCGCATTATTGAATAAATTTGGTATGGATTTTGCCTTATGAACAAAACAAATAATGTATGTAAATAAACTAATATAGGTCAACTTAAACATAACTCATTTTCAAGACCATATCAAATAATTAATACTCGTAAGACACTATTCCTCACAGGAACTGTTTGAATTGCTTTACATACATAAGTCATTAAATGTTTGTAGGTTTATTATTATTGCTATGCCAACTTTGATAAAACACAGACTCAGGGAAGCTCAGATATGCTCAAGTTCAAACATTAGTTGAGTGAGTTTCACATTCAGGGCATGAGTTCTCTTAATTTTCATCATGCATTGAAATTGAGAAATATGATTGTTGACTCTCTATTCTATGGAACACATTTTATATAATTAAGATTGTAATTCTCATGCATAAAGGATTCAAATGTTAGAGATTTATAAAGACCAACTATATGTTTGAAGTGAGGCATTTTGCATTTTACTGCAAATATAAAAAAACATTCACTAATGTAAATCATTTTAATACCCATACTATATCAAGATAAGAGAAATTTTTCCTAACCCTGCTAAATAATTCAGGAAAGTTTTATTAATATTCATATCATGCCTGTGATAAACTTCAAACTTTCAATTTGAAATCCCCATTCAAATATGCACAGCTAATATAGCTACTATACAAACAGGTACCACTTCTAGAGTGTTTCCAAAGTCAGGCCACATTCAAGTACTTTCAGTTATGTCTACACTACTAATACTTAATAAAATATAACTTTTCAAATATCAGCATAATAACTTTATCAAGTTTTTACATTAAAAGGAATAAATCTATATTATCACATTAAAAAGTATAAACTTATCATAGAATAAGTTCATTGATTTATTACATGAACTCAGTACCTACATTGAAGCTCACATTCATGTTATCCATGGTGATGACTAATGATGTCAATACTAAATCATCCTCAAAGAGTCCACAGTCTCCTTTCAACCTCTATTTCATAGAGAAGTCAACTCTATTTTCAAATCTCTCAGAAATGCTTCCCTCTCCCTTTGTGAATATCATTGCACCTGACTTCTGCCTCAGGGTGACACTTCCTACACTGACTGATGCTTCCTGTCTCTCACACCTTCCTTATTCCAGGCTCATTTGTAGAGGGAGTATTTTCCTATCTATCTCTCATTCTTCCTGTCACTGTTGTCTATTTTCTGGTCATCATTCCCATTTTTCTTTACACTGTTCTACCCAAATCTTACCTTCATTATGGATATCTGAAATCATTATAAAATCAAAACAAAGATGACACCATCTCCAGTTTACCCACCAACTCTCATGATCCTACCTTGAAACCTGTCACCATAAATAATTCCCATGCTTCAAATGGATTTTAGATAAACCATTTTTCTGAACATCACTCAATAGCCTTCCTGTGAGGAACACCACTGACTCTTTACGAAGAGACTGTAAAACTGATTCATTTCCAGATATAGTCCCATAAAAACACAGCACAGTTTCTGTTACAGTAGAAATAATAGCTCTAAAAGTTCAATGTGATCATGAAAATCATCATATTTTATTGCAATTCTAAGTAAATTTTCTAAGATGACTCAATATAACACATAAACACTTCATGAGCCAGTGTTGCTTTTTGATCACCAATTTTTTGTTATGTTCCCCCCTTTAAGAAACTAAGAAATACATATGAAAATAACAAATAACTATTTGCTAGTCAAAGTTCTCCAGAGAAACAATCAATAGGACCCCCTCTCTATCTCTCCTCAAAGTCTGCTGACATTAATGTCAATCACAACTAAAAAAATATCTTGACAGTGACCTCTGGACAACATAGCCTAGCCAAGTTGACATGAAAATTAACCATCACAAACAGCAAGGAAAAAAGAAGACATAAGAAAAGTTGTGGGGTTGAATATACAATTTCATGTCCAAACTATGCAACTATGCAGATTTTAGTGCACAAGGTAAAGCAAAAGCAGATGTACAGTTGTGAGCATGTGAGAGTATATTGTATATATTATTTTCCATATGAACAACCACAAGCCTATTTTTTATAAGCCTATTTTTGCCCTACCCTGTATTGACAGTGATGAGTATGTGAAGTGGGAAAAATAGCAACTTACTTAGCAGAATAGCATCATCCCCTTTAGATAGAATTGAAAACATAGCAATGCATAAAATTTTCAGATAATCTCAACATACATCCTTTATATACATTCATAGCTTTTAATACTAGTACATTTACTTTTTACATATAAAAACTTCAGAAATGTTTTTCTAGGGACAAAGACCAACTATAGTTATTTTCTTTTTAAAAATTAAAACAATTGTTTTCCTAATTTTTACCAAGAAGTAGAAGGGTAATAGTCATAATATCTAGTTTAAAAGAAAAAAATGTATTTTGAGTGGAGAACTGACTAAAGAGACATTGCTAGTTATTTCTATATTTTGATGCAGAAATGAAGCATCAGCAAGATGGAATAAATCAGTCAAGATACTCTGTTATGTAGCAGAACTTATTTTTATATCCTTCATTGATACCTAATAGATATGATACACCTTGACATCCAGCTATATCTGACCATGATATTTTTTTAATTAGAGGCAAAGAATTAACTCTTCATGTGACAAATCATAAAGACAACACTCTCAGAAATAAATAAATTTAAAAAGAAAACGATTAAACTGGACCTGACTGTGACAATGCCTTTGGAAGTTCTTGAAGCCATGTACAAGGATCGTTCAGTCACAGATCAGACTGGCTGGTGGCCCATGAGGGGTAACATGCCTGTGGTAACTGACTCCAGCAAGTGTCTGGATTAAGGAGGAGTAAATGCAGAGAAAGAACCTAACTAATGCGACATCCTTTGGGACAGGTTGGTCCAGCCTTGACCAATAGAATTATACTATAATACAAGTTGAAAGTGACAGACATACATGCAAACTTTCATTATTTAGCAGTTCTATTTTAGAAAGTAAAGATAAACAGGTGAAATCAATTTTAGTACCATATTTCACTTAACCGAATACATCCACTGTATTATCACTTCAACATGCAATTAATGGAGTATTATTAATGTGATATGATAGACTCTTTGTTTTCACATTAAGTCTTTGAAACCCTATGTGTATTTTGCTTCTATATAGCATCTCAATCCAAAGTAGCTTCATTTCACATGGTCAATAGTCACCCACTTCTTTAGCTGTCAAAAGTAAATATTGTGCATAGTAAATATGTGGTAAATGCTAGTTATTATTACTGTTTTAAGAAGCTGGGTTTTGTTTGAACTGTGAAGGGAGAAGTGAAAGAGTGATAAACGTCAAGAGAAGTGAAAACACCTGAGATCTGTTTACGAAGCAGATTCAGCAGAGCGCGATGAAGGGCTGTGATGTAGGTGAAAAAGAAATGGGGAAAATGATAAATTACAGCCAACAGTCCCCTTCATCACCTTCTGCCTGCCACTCCCTGAGTTAGGGACAGAAAGCCCTCGTTGAGATGTTGCCTCTGAAACATCTGAAAGGCAGGAAAGCAAAGCCAAACAGAAGGCGGACGGGCAGTAGAAACTGTTATTTTCCCTCCAAGGGTCCCAGGAATGAGCATCAGTTTTGGCAGATAGGAAGTTGGGTGGTGCTTCCGGTATTCCCCTGAAAATGTCCCTGTCCATTGTCATAGGCAGTGCTATTGCTGTTGAAATTTCCCTCTATTTTGACAAATCACCGATTTTTCTAATATATAATAACATTGAGTTAGTAATGATTTCTTCAGTATTCTCAGGGAATTTTAAGGGGATCATCCCCTGTATTAAATACCTATCTGCAGGAAAGAGTGGCTGTCTGACTCGGGTTAGATTGTGCTCTGTGTTGAAGTGGGTTGAACACACCCTCGATCTGCATTATTTCAGTTTTCACTCTACTAATAAGAAGTAGTTGTGTAAGATGGGGAAAATAGAAAAGGCAATTACTCCAGTGGAGTCAGCAGACCCATGGGCTTCCAAGGATGTAATCTATTGCTGCTCCCCCAAGCGTTATTTTTTTCCCTGCAAACTTTTCTGTCGTGTGCTATTGACATCTGTGATTATTGGCATTTTCCTGCTAATTAGATAAATTTCTGATTTGAAGAAAACTAAGAGAAAAATCTCTAGGAAAAGTTTCTCTTAGACTTTTGTAAATCCAGCCTTTCAATAATTTTCATGCATTTAATTCCTTCAATTATATTTTTTCCCTTGGACTCACCTAGAATGATAAAAGTCAAACTCCGATTGGCACACTCCTCGGTCCCGTAAATTATGATCAGCAATAACAACATCAGGACAGAGAGACAGCAAATGATGCTTCCAGACTTTGACAACAAACCTGACAGTGTTTCTTATATTCTCATGGATACTCGTGAGTACTATGGTTTCTGGGACAGTGTTTTTAAAAGAAGATGTACATGTTAATGCGACTAACTGGAGGCCACCGGTAGACATCTTAAGATGCAACACTAAAGATCTTTCATAGAAAGGTACTGTTGAACCTTCAGCATTCTAAATGTTTGTCCATGGCTTTAATTAAAAATATGAAACCTGCTACCTATTACCAGATGCAATACAGCTGAAAGACTGAAAAAAAAAACAAGCATAAATTGTGCACAATGAAAATTTCTTTGTCTTGTGATTTTAGCCAGTTTGCTACTCAAGTTTATTTTGACATGTGTCAAGTCCAAATCTGTAATTTGTAGGAAGTCATCAGATATGGGATCTCTTTCACCTGCTTGGCACCTTCCCCATGTGTGACACACGGCGATATAAAATTAATGTTGGTGGAAATTCTTGCGATAGAACGCGTGACAGCATTCCGTCTGCAGCTGTTCACTGAATTCTTATCAACTTGAAATAGAAGGCACTTATGATCCAAAAAGAGCAGCCATGTCTCTCAGCCTAGCTGTAACCATTCCTCTTTTTGGCTAAATGAATTCTGTATGGGTAATTCAGACCTGTCTGAAGAGCTTAATTTATTATTTCACTGATGACCTATTAAGCACTAGGCTCCGGACGATGGCCTGTGATTGTTAAAGAGAGAAAATTTTGGCATGATAAATTAGGATCAATTCAAAAAGGAGTAACAGATATGAATTAAAAAAAAATTAAGCTAACTAGAAATAAAAAGATCAGGAACCACTATATCTCTTCCTATGACCTGTCATGTATCACTACTGGACTTTGAAAATTAAGTGACTTGCATTTAACCCCTTTTCTAAGTGAACTTCTCTGGACATTTGTAAGTTACTCGAAATGTGACTGGGGATAGATACAGTGGTTTAAAACGATGTCAGAATATGCTCTGCTGATGATAATTTTGAAAACTAGAAGGCTGGTCCACATTGGACTATGTTTCAATATAAAATTGCCCATAAAGATCCTGGAGTTCCAGCCTGACAAATTCAAGTTTTAGAAAAAGTTTCCATAATTCTTTAGTAAAAAATTAAACCCACTTGACTGTTAAATTATATAAGGGAAAAAATTTTGACCTACTGGCTTTTGTTTTAAAGAAATGACAGGGACTTCACTACTGTATCTTATGAGAAGTCTTGCATAATGGTAATCACTCTACCAAATGTGTCCATTCAGAAGGATGGCTGCTTTGGGAGAAATTATGGATGAAATGTAAAGCTAGTGCTGAAAATCTAGGTTATTTCAAAGTCATACAATCTTCTGTGAACCAAGCCAAGTTAAAGCAGAACCAACGGACAAAACCATCTGTTCCTTTAAGGGGTAAAAAATGTCAGAGGACTAGGGATGAAAAGTATTGCTGATCAGTTATTGGATTGAACACTGCTTCAATTCATTAGGATATGTCCAATTAACCTCAATAATACTTACCTGAATATAAAGGACAGAATGTGTTTACTAGTCGTAATGATAACAAATCTTACGTATCCAGGATCTTCTCATTTACAACTTACTTTCACTTGATATTTCAAAACAGGCCAAATACATACAGTAGGTATATATTTCTACACAGAACTGTGACAGGCACAGGGAAGTCATAATGATCTGATTTGTTTTCCTCAATCCCCTCTCTGTCAGATCATTGTTACTATGTTTCATTTTGCACCCTAATAGACTGAAGTGGAGAGTTTGAATCACCAGTCCATCTCTGATAGAAACCATACTGGGACCTTTTCTCCAAGGTTAATCCAGGCAAATTCCTCCTCACACTGTTTAACTGTTTAGGACACTGGAAACAAATCATCATTCAAAGCGGGAGAGTACTGAAATATACCAGTAAAGTGTGTTGGATTTCCAAAGAAATAGCCTAAAGGATTGGAGAACAGGACCTGTGGACAAGCTGCCGGTTTTACAATGTTTCAGCCTACCCACTAATTTAGGTATCTCCTGCCGCTGTTTTACATAATAAAACCACAGTTGCAAAGTTGCAATAGAAACCTATACATTACTCCCCTAAATATGTCCCAGCAGATTCTTCAAGGTAAGATTGGTTGACCACAGCCTGGAATTCACCACAAGGGCCACCAGCAATTTCCAATTTCAACAAAAACCAGTGAGAAGCACAATCCCCAATCAGAGGACACTCAAAACCAGAGCTTCTTCCCAGAAGAGGAAGGTCAAACCCCATGTAGGGCACCCAACCTCTACGATCTGCACCTGGCAGACGGACCCCAAAACATAGAGCTTTGAAAACCCATGGAGCTCTTGACCGGGAAACCCTTGTCAAAGGCTCCAGCAGACTCAGGCACCCCAGGCCCCAGCAAAGAAGCAGACATTTTAAAGGTACCTGGAGTTTATATGAAGGCAGCACATTTGCTGACCGGAAAGCTTCTGCCGGGGGTCAGGGCCCTGCGGGGTCGGCTCCAGGGATGCTGACTGATGGAGGGTGCCTCATTCATCTGTCTTCTTCCCAGAAGGATGGAAGGAGCCCACTCCAGTGGCCTGGGTACCATCTCTGCGCTCTCCTCCTTTGCTCAAAGTTGTGGGAGAGACTTCTCTTCCCAGCAACCAAGGGTGAAGGGTTTGGGGGTGTACCCACTTTCCTACAATATTCACAAGAAACCCTGAGCAAACGGAACACCAGTGACTCTCCTTAAGCCATCCAAACACAGACAAAGCAGCTCCTGGCTCGGGCTGAACCGCTGCTCTGGGACCTAGGAAGACAAATACAGCTGTCTGGGCTGACAGGCAAACCCAGAGGGTCGGCCCAAGCCTTTCATCGGTACTCAGTGGGAATGACTGTGGCCTGTGTGCAGCTGATGTCTCTCATAAACTCCCCTCTGGGATTCCAGCGGGTTCTCCTGGGAAAGAGCCCATTGCAAAAGTAGGCCCAGAATGTTCTCCGTGACCTGCTCTCCAGTGGAAAAGACCACACACGGCCAATAGCATTTATGTATGTGTGTATAAAGTATACACACACACACACACACACACACACACATAACCATTGTATGTATATGTATATATGACACTGTTTTCCATTACACATCTCTGAGGTGCTGAGTGTGTGTGTGTTCATGTATATCACTTGATAGATTAGCACTAAATCACCCTAAAGAATGAAATGTTATAGTGATTGCATAGCTATCTCATTTTAGTGATATTTAATAGTATTACTCAAATATATATATTTTGAAGAAAGTAACTGCTTACGTGACAAAAATAACCTAAAATTCGCATTTTAGCTCTTGCTTCTTCTATTAGTTGAAAGATATGTTGGCGACCTACTATACTGTGTCTTTACAAGTAGTTTAACTGGTTTAACTGTATGAGATCCAATCCTCTGTTGACTGCACACTATACTTCCTAAAAAATATCTACTGATATGTGAGTGTTCTAAACCAATAACCCTGAATTTTTATTTTTAATGCAAAGTGGTACAGGTAGGCTGTTTAAAAGTTCATGATTATTCTGATTTTTTCTCATCCAAGGCAACATCTTAATTGTCAAAGCCGTGTATCAGATCATGTCTGCTTGAGTTAAGGAGCCTCCAGAAAAAAATGCCGCCTCTTGAGTGGCTTTTTTAAAGGTGATGATGCCACTGAGATCTCTGTCTCTCAGCGGGACTGTTGCCATGGTTAACATATTTCATACAGTTCAGCATCCTACCTTTCAGAAAAGCAATCGGAGGTCCTTGTGAAAGAGTCTAATTTAGTTAATGCTCTAAACAGTATGAAAATAAATAGAAGTGATTAGGGAAGGGGAATTTGGGGCTGAAATCTGCCTCAGGGAGTAATGCACAGGCTATCGAAAGTAGCACTCGGCTTTCAGAATTGTAAGGCATGCAGCAAAACAAGTCTCAGCTTGGAGATGAATAGCCCTGCACCAATAACATTCTTGGAGTTCAAATCCCGAGGTTCCCCAAGGTTTGTGCAAGCAATTTAACCCATTCTAAACTAACAGATGATTTGCAAGGGCAGAAAGCCTTCTGCAATCTGGAATGTTACATATGCTAAGAGGATTCACTCATGGAAACCTCAGCTATATCTTTCAGTTCGAGCTATCTCTGCATTTTAGTAAATCTATTCATGTTTACTGATGTTGCAAACCAATCGTTGGAAAAAGAGAACAACATAAGAAATTTAGGATTTTAATGCAACACACATGTGTGGGTCCGTTTTACTTCTTCCTTACACATAGTCAACTATATTCTCTTCCTTTGAGCTGATAATGGTTGACATTTGCCTTGGCACAAAATGCAAAGAGACCCATATTCCTCCATCCAAGTGAAAGTGAGTAGAATGCATACCTATTGGGGCCAATCTTCAAGTTGATGACTTGTCTCCCTGGTTTTTGTCAGACCTGAGTCAGGCTTCATTTCAGAAAGAGTAACAGTCATTTTAATGACCTGCTTAGGAATACAGTAAGGGGTCAATGCTAATCTGTCCCCACCATATTTGAATATTTTCTTTAAAAGTATTACTCGTGAATATTTTTGATTACCTGTACTTGCTTTTTACCATGTAGAATAGAAAAGGAATGTGGTCACTTACACCCACTTGCCTTTTGAGAATGTGCTTAGATATGTAGTTCCTAATGTATTCTCATTCTTACTTGCTTTTTCTGTTTCCAAGTTTATTACTATAAAGAGTTGCATGCATTTTTGTCCTAAATTTTCTCAGAAGATATTTTTAAATAAGGAATTTTAAATGAAAACCTCCAATATAATTGGCTGTATCTTTCTGTATTGAACAGTTCAAAATCGATACCTCATTTGATATATCTGTTGGGGAGGTAAAAAAAATCAATCACAATTAAGATATGCAAAAAAATTGATCTTCTCAGCATGTCAATTTTGTACCATGACCACGAGTTGATCAAAATGGAACCTTCTCCACTGTTTGCATTCTGAGTGAAGTGGACATGTGCTAGAGAAATCAATAGCCTAGAACTGGTGCTCAGTAGCAATGGTGCCTATTTTCTAGGTATGGGGGTCCTCTATTGGTCCGTTGTCTCTCCTTTGACAGGAGTGTGATACTCTTTGATATGATAGAGTCTGATGTCAGAAGGGGGAAGTTAAAGGAACATGCCCAGCTTATTACTTTGGTCTTGTTCCCAGGGAATTGATCAATACTGGGAAATAAGTCAGCAAATCAGGTCTGTGTGTGTGCACGCTTACTGTGTTTTATGCAAGCACAGGAGAATCACCTGCCAGTCCTATGTGTCTCGGTTCTCAGTCTCTGTGACTCCCAGAGGTCATAGTTTAAAAGCAAGCTAATCCCTGTCTCTAGTTAGTAATTAAGTTATAGAAAAAAATTAAAAGGATATTCTAGTATAAGTGATACATATCACTGAAAATGCCCAAATAGAAGCAATAGCAAAGGAAGCATGAGGGGGTGGTACCCAAAGCAAGGCCAACAAATGGTCGTTGCTCTGAACGCTCCTATGTGAACTGAGTGTTCTCTCCAGACTCTTGCCTTCATCTTCCTTCTTTCTTTAGCTCATCGTTTATTTGCTCTTCACAGCAACATTAAAAAGTCACAGAAAAGTATTTTTCCTATGCTCTTTGTGGGTGATTGTTACTATGGAGAAGAAAGCATGCCATTGTAAGTGAGTGAATATGCTGGGGGTGTATGCCATTGCCTGATATAAGAATAATTTAAGAAGAAATGTGCTTGAATAATCAATGTTTCTTCTGCACCCACATGTTTTGAGTGTGTCATTTCTAGGCACTATATTAGGATATCTAATCATAAGGAAAGAAAAATGTTTGGCATTTCATTCTCATAGGAACTCTTAAGTAATAATAATATGAAAAAAGAAAGGGGAAATATGTTTTGAAACAGAAATGCTAACCAACTCTTATCTGGTACGTAAGTACATATAATTTATATACAACCAGAAGAACACTGACAGTAACAAAAAAGTATTAGCAACCAAATATAACTAAAGCCCCTTCATTAATAAACTAAAGCAGCAATGTAACTGAGGCAGCAGCCTGCTATACCAAGTAGAAGCCAAGAAGCCAGAACTAGCTTGCCTGGCTTTGTATGATCGCCACTCATCAGGTGTGTGACTTCCGGCAAATTGCTGAGTCTGCTTTTGTCTGTTTCCTTGTTGATATCCTGGGAATAACATTAGTACTTTCTCATATAATAGAGGATCTAACGAGAAAACACTTAAAGCCAGCCAGCCAGCAAACAACAAAAACACCTAGCCAGTCAGAGGTAGAGACTCCTTTGGAAGGAAGCTGAGCCCTACTTACCTCAGCACTAACCGGTCACCATGGCCAGTGTCTCCCACTTCACCTCTTAGAGTTCCTCACCGTTATATTTTCAGGCTGGGGCTCTGATATTTCCATTGCTATGGTCCTGTGCAAGGTTTATGATAGAACACACAACTCGGAGGTTCTCTCAGAAGATGCTACTGGCCAATCAAAGCTTTGATCTGTGTTTCCTTACTTATTGAGGACCAGTGCACATAAATGGAAGAAAGGGAATTTTCAAAGTCTTATAATTTTCCTAGCATGTTCTTTGGCACAGATTTCCTTTTCAGGTATTTATGTAAAAAAATAAAGTAAAATAACTACAGATACTATTTTATAAAGAGTAAGAAATTTCTGCACTTAAAAACCATGTTTTGGGACAAAATTGTTTAACAATGTGTGATAATAGTAAGTAGTTACTATGAATAAATGTGTAAACTCGGTGGGGCTAAAGCAGGTTTACAGTTATGAGTATGCAAAACAGAGATTATTCTTATATTATTTATTATTTGTTGCATTGTTTTCCATAAAAAACAACTGTAAACCTGTTTTTCCCACCCCCTGTGTGATTTATCAACTTCTAATTTCATTTATACAATTAGTAAAACTAAAAACACTTCCAGTAAGTGGGTGAAATCCCCTTTATAAACTGATTATGTCAAGTGTGGGTATGTGCTAAGCTTTAAAGAGAGTTAAGATTAGATAATTAGCTCTGCAGAGAAAGCTTCCAGGATGATGTAGCGGTTGTCTGGATAAGCCCGAAGTTTCTGAAAACTGAAGTGTCACTGTGAGCTGGACAGTTGCCTAGAACCTGCCTGAGCTCTAAGATTGAATAAAAGGAGAGACGATAAAATCTTACTCATCAGAGGACATATGGCGACGTGTCCTTACTTTTTGTTTTTCAAAACAGAGAGGATGGAGAATGGACCTAAAAGCCAAGGGTGCAGCTTTGTACTCTGTGTTGTCAGAGGTGATGAGAACAATCTGCTCTGTAATTTAATTTTAAGTTCTTCATTTGAAATTAGAAGTATGAGTATCAGATGTGAGGTATTAACAATAAGATTGAAAGCTTTCTCTTGGAGCCATTAACTTGTTTCTTTAATTTCTTCCATGCGGTTCTAGTGGGACTTAGAAATAATTTTATTTCTTTTTTTGTTATAAAGTGAGCAAAACCAAACCTTTCCTTTTTGATAATTTTTTTGTAAAATATATCTAGAAAAAGTTGCCAAAAAATTTAGTTACTACTTAATAGGTTGTTTTGTTTTTTGCTTAAATATTTAAGTATTATAGAGATATGACTTTCACTCAGAACATCTCATACCCAATGTATAATGTGAGCAATTAATATTTTCCTTTGGCAATAATACAACATTAAACTGGAAGGGTCAAGGTGGGGAGGCAGTAAGTAATACAGGGTAATTATTGTCCTGGGCTAATTTATTTACTTTCTGTCAGAATTATAATAATTTTAGAGTAAGTAGATCAGTCTATGAGCATTCCTAAATATGAACTTAACAATAATGATTATGCTAACAATAATAGACAAAATTATCGCTTGCCATGTATTAGGCAAAGTTCATTCTTTATATAGATTATTACAATGAATTCCTACAATACTGCAATGAATTATATATTCTTGATATCCTCATTGTACAGACAAAGCCATCAAAAAATGTTTCAAATAGTGTGACAAAGTTGACATAACAAAGAATGGTTAACAGCTGAGAATAATTAAAAATATACTTCATAGAGCACTTGCTCTCACTACCATGCAAATGAGGTAATTTATGGAAACGTGAATATTGTACATCATCTCCCTTTCCTTTTCTAAACAAAATATTCAATAGATTTTTACCTCTATGTTGTTGTAAATATATTTTAGTTTCCTTGTCCAGCCTTATTTGTAGCTGAGATAAATCACTTTGCACAGCAGAATTCAATAGAAGATATCCCATTTTAAATATAAAAAGGAATAGGCACAAAGAATGGCATGAAATAAAGTTGTGTAAACAATTGTAATATATTCTGAAATGGTTTTAAAACCACTATAACTTAAATGTCCTTCTTTTGTATTTTGCTTATGGTTTATATTAAAAATTAGAATTTTAAATTATTGGAACTATGTGAAATGCCAAATTAATTTGATATGTTAATATATTCAGTTTATTGATTAGTTTCTACCTTTTGAAGGGAACATCATAAAAATGTTTTATTTTATTCAGTTTTTCGTCCCATCTGCATGAACCTTTCTGATGCCCACCTCAGTCAAATCTCAGACAGTTGGCACAGTTTCTGGTCACTGTCAAATATTTTTTTGAAAACCCCTTTTCCAGGAAGCAGAAGCCCTTCGACTCACATGCTGTGTAAGTTCTATCAGCCTCTCCCAGTGTCATTGCTGCCGCCGGCCCTCTGGTGTCTCGGGAGAGATAGGAAGAGGAGTGACACCAGGCCTGATACACCTGGCTGGTGATCTCTTCTCCTGGGCAGAGTCCACTGTCACAACAAGCACCCTACTGTCCAACTTGTGGCCCTTCATCAGGGGCCACTTGCCTGGGGTCCTGGGAGACAGGTTAAGCCCTTGAGGTCCCCATTGGTCCCTAGCTTGTGTGACATCTTCTTTAGACAATTAAGTTCAGCTCGCTCTCAGCTCCTACCTCCTGTGCAACATTTCTACAGCTGCAAACACTTCACCAACAGAAAACTCCTGCAGCTTTGCTTGTCAGAGGCTAAGTACCTGCATCCTGTCTACCTGCGGCCCTCTCTCTTTCCAGACATTTCAGACCAGTCAATCAACCCGCCATCTTCAGAGAGCTAAGAGCAAAAGGCAGCAATAAATTCCAACAAGTCCCCCAAATCTGCTTTGTGGTTCAGATGCTAGTCTCCTCATCTCCAGAAAAATCAGTTTTTCACAATAGATAAATAATAGATGATACATAGATGGATAGATGGATAGATAGGTGGTAGATTGATAGATGATAGATAGATAAATAGATAGATAGATAGATAGATAGATAGATAGATAGATAGATAGATGACAGATAAATAGACATAATTGGAAATGTAAAATGCCACGTTTCTTTCCTCCATTTATCTCTCAAATCAGTCTCCCACCCGTTAGTGCATCTGGCATTTAGTAGCCTATCTACATCACATAGAAGGACATGCAGCTTACCTGGGAGGTTTTGAGTGACCCTGTAAGCATAACAACGTACTGTGCTCTGAAATGAGGAAGAAAATGAGAAGTAGGATTCTCGTCTTTGCACATTTCCACGCTCACCACACTTCACGGGAACTGATTCATACACAGCCTTGTCCCTCACTTATCAAAGGACCTGTTCTGAGTGGAAAGAATACCATGATTACCTTTTTTTTTTAATTCCAGGTATAATATCAATAAGTCCATTCAAGTTAAAATGGGAAACTCATATTGTTAGATTCAGGGAGTACTGGAGCTGCCAAAGAGTGTAACTATTGCAGGAACAGTAAGTGCTGATATGGCTCCTGTGAGGCTGGGAACAAAGAAGGTCAGAGACCCTTATCAGAAGTTTAGGTTTGAAATTCGCCACTAAGCTAAAACCGGCCCCTGTTGCTATGCCGGCCCCTGTTGCTATGCTGCGTGTGACCTCCCTAGCCAATAGCTAAACTGCCACATCTGCTTCTGTCTATGCTTGCTCACTTAGGATATATAAGGGCCTGGCTGTAAGCTCCAGGCGCTGCTCCCATTTGCAGCTCCTTGTGGGCAAGGTGTCTCCGGACATCTCGGGAGTTCGCCCCTGCGCAGGTTAAACTGGCCAATAAAGTAACATCTTAACTCCTGAAAGTCTCCAACATTTGTTCTCGTACCCGGTGGATGCTACATTTTGGGGGCTCGTCCGGGATTCTCCCTTGGCGGAGTTTTGGGTTGGAGACCGGAAGGACAGCTCGAGCTGAGTAAGTATTCACGGAGGATCCTCATTTGGTTTGGTTTTGGGCTCCGGAGCATATAAACCTGAGGTAGTAGGTGGGACGCCGCTGGTAACCTACCCAGGGCTTTCAGAAGCGGGACGCCGCTCTCTGAAATTTGGATATTTGGATTTGTTAACTTTAGGAGTGACCGGTCACATTAGAATCTGTTTTGCGCTGCGCTGCGCTGCGTTTTGTCTGAGCTCAAATGACTGAGTTGAGTGTGAGAGAGACAAGTGTGTTCCTTGTGTTAATAGTGTGTGTTGCCTGTATCCTACCCTTTCTCATTATTCCTGATTCATCTAGGATGGGACAACAGGAGTCTGTGCCAGGATCCCTGCTCGAGTGCCTGTTGAAGAATTTTTCTGACTTCCAGAAGAGGGCTCAGGGGTACGGAGGTCCGCAGCCAAGTCCAGGTTTCCTCCCGACCTTGAGCCAGCTGGAATAGCCTGCATTTAATGTAGGACGGCCCACAGAGGGCACTTTTGACCTTCCAATTTTGTTTGCTGTCAGAGCCACGGTCTATAGGGCTCCCCACCCAGACCAATACCTGTATATGGATGTGTGGGTAGATACAGCCATTTTGTCTCCTCCTCCGGGAGGGCAGCCATTTTGCCTGCTCCTCCAGGAGGCGCAGCTATTTTGCCTCTCTGGGAGGCACCGCTGGCACCAGATGCTGGCCCACGGGCACCTCCTTGCCTCATCTATGGGCCTTTTTCCACTAGTGATTTATACAATTAGAAACATCAGAATCCCCCATTTTCCGAGAAACCTCAGGGACTAATATTTCTCCTTGAGACCATTTTTTTGGACCCATCAGCCCACATGGGACGATTGTCAGCAGATTTTACAAACCCTCTTCACTTCTGAAGAAAGGGACAGAATAATAAGAGAAGCTGCTAAGGCGGTATTAGGAGAAGAAAGGGAAACTTAGGAGGGATGAAGGGAAATAGAAGACGTTCTCCCGTCTCAACCTCCTACCTGGGACCCTAATACCACTGGGGGAAGGGACGTGCTCCTCCAGTATCGCTGGGCTCTGTTGGGGGGCTCAAGGCAGCAGCTAGAAAGTCAATCAACTTTAGCAAGGTAAGTGAAGTCATCCAGGGAAGAGAGGAATCCCCAGCAGCCTTTCTAGAGAGACTCATAGGGGCTTATAGAGTATATACCCTTCTAGATCCTGAGGCAGAGGTCAGCATAGAAGTAATTGTCCTACTGTCTGAAGAACACTTACTTGCCACCGTCCTAGAAGGTAAGGAGGCTGAGGAAAGGGTTCCAGACGCCCTGCGTGCCCGGGTACCTGAGGTTTGGGCGGAAACCAACCCCCCAGGTTTGGCTGCTCACCTATCGCCTGTCCTGGTGCAACTGCTTAGCACTGCTAGACCGGTTAAGATCAGGCAGTACCCGGTCCCAGCCCGAGCTAAACAGGGAATCACCCGGCACTTGCAACGCCTGCTGGAGGCAGGCATCCTTCGAAGGTGCCAATCAGCCTGGAACACCCCACTGCTTCATGTCCAGAAATCGGGGAGCCAAGACTATCGTCCGGTCCAGGACTTGCGGGAGGTGAATGCACAGGTAGAGACTATTCATCCCACGGTGCCCAACCCGTATACCTTACTGAGCTCATTGCCTCCAACTCATACCTATTATTCTGCCCTGGATTTAAAGGATGCCTTCTTTTGTATTCCCCTGGCACCTCAGAGCCAAGAGATCTTTGCCTTTGAATAGAATGACCCAGATAATAGACTGGTAGGGCAGTTCACTTGGACCAGACTACCACAAGGGTTTAAGAATTCCCCCACCATTTTTAATGAAGCCCTCAGCAAAGATCTGCAGGCTTTCTGCTTCTCCCATCCGTCAATCGTACTGCTCCAGTATGTGGATGACATCCTCATAGCTGCCAAGGATAAAGGAAAGTGTAAGGAAGCTACCTTGGACCTGCTACAAGATCTCGGGCGAATGGAGTATCGAGGCTCCACCAAGAAGGCCGAGATTGTGACGCAACCTGTAAGTTATTTGGGTTATAACTTACAGGGAGGGCAAAGGACGTTATCCAGCCAGCGAATTCAGATGGTCTTGCAGATCCCCGAGCCTACTAACAAGAGACAGGTATGAGAATTCCTGGGTGCAGTAGGATACTGTTGATTGTGGATATTAGGCTTTGCAGAACTAGCTGAACCCCTGCACGAACTGACCAAGGGTAAGGAAGAGCAGTTCACATGGACAGATAAGAAGAAGCAAGCGTTCCAAGCGCTGAAAGAGGCCCTGGCGGCTGCCCCGGCTTTGGCCCTGCCAGATCTGGCCAAACCCTTTCAGCTATTTATAGCAGAAAAAGGAGGGGTAGCCTTAGGAGTACTGAGCCAGGAACTTGGGCTGTAGAAGAGGCCTGTTGCCTATATGTCCAAGAGACTTGATCCTGTAGCCTCGGGATGGCCAACATGTCTGAGGGCACTTGCTGCCACCTCCATACTAGTCAAGGAGGCTGGTAAATTAACTTTAGGGCAGGACATCAAAGTCATTGAGGAGCACTACGTAGAGCAAGTGCTGCGAGCACCTCCTGACTGGTGGCTATCTAATGTGCGGCTAATGCAGTATCAGGCTCAGCTGCTGAACCCTCTATCTGTTCAGTTCCTCAAAACTGCTGCCCTGAACCCAGCGACTCCACTTTGGTCCACAGTTGCAAACAAATCCTTGACACAGTGACTGGCTCCCGCCTGGAATTAGGGATCAAGTATATGGGAAGGCAGACCTGACCCTCTTTACTGACAGGAGCAGTTTTATTAAGGATGGACAGCGACATGCAGGGCAGCAGTGGCCATGGAAAATAAGGTCCTGTGGCAGAAAGCACTGCCCGCAGGAACATCTGCACAAAGGGCAGAGCTAATAGGACTAACCTGAGCCTTACAGACAGCAGGGGGAAAGACATTAAAAATCGCAATGAAATTCTTGCCCTCCTAAACGCCATTTGGCTACCTACCAAAGTTGCAATCGTCCACTGCAAAGGACACCAGAGAGGGGCAGCCACTAGGCCACAAGAAAGCCTTCTGCCATTGCTGCCTAAGCCAACGCTACCTCCGGATCCTAGATATTCCCCAGAAGAAGAGCAGGAAGGGATGCAGTTGAAAGGGAAGAAAAATCAACAGGGAGAGATAGAGCTTCCAGACTCCCGGCTCTATTTACCCCAGGAAATAGTAAAAGAAATAGTAGGAAGTATTCATACTAGTACCCATCTAGGACAAAACAAGCTAGAACAACTTATCAGGAAGTATTATGTAGGGCCCAACATCAGAGATATTGTCCACTCCATTGTCTCGAGGTGCAGCATCTGTGCCAGAGTAAATGCACAGAATAAGAAGCTACCCCCCTTTATGAGGTATCGGGGGAAAGCTCCGGGAGAACTGTAGGAAATAGATTTCACAGATATAACCCTTAGGAAGTCAGGTTATAAGTATCTACTAATATTATTAGACACCTCAGGATAGGTGGAAGCATTCCCCACGTGAGGAGAGGCTGCTTCCACAGTCTGCAAAGTCTTATTAAGGGAAATCATACCTAGACATGGCATTCCCCTAGCCCTAGGATCAGACAATGGACCTGCATTCATATCCAGGATATCTCAAGAATTAGCCACGAAGTTAGGTATTAATTAGAAATTGCATTGCATTTATAGGCCCCAAAGTTCAGCACAGGTAGAAAGAATGAACAGGATTCTGAAGGAAACTATAATTAAGCTGAGAGGGGAGACCAGCGAAAACTAGGTTGAGCTCCTCCCTTTCGCCCTTTTTAGAACCAGATGTACCCCCTATCTCAATAAATAGACCCCTTATGAAATCTTACTTGGGCAACCTATGCCCCTTGTACCTCGATTGACCAGAGGGGAACTAGAAATTTCTAATCATAATTTCCTCAAGTCCTTGCAGGCCCTGCTTCAGAGTAGAAAGAAAGGTCATTGAACTGAAAGCCTGCCAGGCTTCCCGGCCCCATCAAGAGATACGTCTGTGCTGTAAAAAGTAGGACATAAGAAGGTTTTACAGGTTACTCAGCAAACTGTTCAAAGACTGTCCAAGAGGAACTTCTAGAAATACACCACCCAAGGACTGACTCCCACGTAGACGGGTCCACACACCATGATCCTGAGCACCCCCACTATTGCCAAGGTAGAAGGCATACCTGCCTGGGTCCACCGCAGCCAGCTGAAGCTTGCAGTCCCAGCAGAGACACCTTTGTGGACAGTGAAGACTGACTCCGCCAACCCTTGTAAGCTGACCCTGAGAAGGACAGCATGCCCTGCTTCAGCCACAAACCAGAAGTTAACTGGTCCACGCATGGCTAATGCCTAGAGGAACTAACTAAGGACTCTTTTAATCAGGCTTTAGGAAAAGAGAAACTAGAATAAAAAGAAAGTCAACTTAATTGTTACTAAAGGTTAAAAATTTTTAAATCAAGAGTTTTGACTAGAAAGAAATTGTATAATTTTAATAATAAAAAGTATAAAATATAAAGGTACTTTTGAAAAGAAAAGGGAAAAGCAAGTTGTTATGAAGGCCAGTTATTTCTAGATAAGAAAGTGCATAAAAGTTAAAAGTTTATATAAGTTGCAAAAGGTTTATGTAAGTTATAAAAAGTTAGTACAAAGAAGAAAAATACAAGGCAGGACACGTTCCTTGTGTATCAGCCCTGCAGATATTGCAGGAAAGCAGTTTATTATCTTAAAACAGTGTGTGCTTGTGTACTTTTGCAAAAATATTGTACAAATGTGCTAAAAACATTGTAACCTTGTAGGTTTCGCCTATAAATACCCCTCTCCCCCTGAGCTCATCGCTGACCATTGTGAGAGGCGTAGTAGGCTAATCACTAGCCAGTGTATAAGACCCAATTAGCTTATAGCTACAGCTAAAGTAGAAAATTCTCATAAGCCCCAGCCTTATACCATTCTCCCCAATGATGAAGAATCAAGGGTTTGATTTATGCCCAAAAGAGATGGGGGAATGTTAGATTCAGGGAGTACTGGAGCTGCCAAAGAGTGTAACTATTGCAGGAACAGTAAGTGCTGATATGGCTCCTGTGAGGCTGGGAACAAAGAAGGTCAGAGACCCTTATCAGAAGTTTAGGTTTGAAATTCGCCACTAAGCTAAAACCGGCCCCTGTTGCTATGCCGGCCCCTGTTGCTATGCTGCGTGTGACCTCCCTAGCCAATAGCTAAACTGCCACATCTGCTTCTGTCTATGCTTGCTCACTTAGGATATATAAGGGCCTGGCTGTAAGCTCCAGGCGCGGCTCCCATTTGCAGCTCCTTGTGGGCAAGGTGTCTCCGGACATCTCGGGAGTTCGCCCCTGCGCAGGTTAAACTGGCCAATAAAGTAACATCTTAACTCCTGAAAGTCTCCAACATTTGTTCTCGTACCCGGTGGATGCTACAATATAAGTTCTAGAAAGATTTTAAAAATTCTTTACTCAAGAACTACCCAATACTAATCTATTTTTAAAAATTTATTAATTCCATATCAATATTCAACAAAAGTCAATACAGCTTCTATACAAAACCAAGAATTGATTGGGATTCATTCATGTAGTCATTTAAAAAATATATTTATTGGTCATTTACTGTGTGCTAGTAGCAATTTTAGACAAGAGAAAGTGAACAAGTCAGACAGTTCCCTGCCCACTTAGGGTTTACATCCTAATGGGTAAGACAATAAAAAGTAAAATCTAGATAACGTAATAATAGCAGGTAGCTAAGTGATTTGATGAAAAGGGAGGCCAAGCAAGAGCCACCGTGGGGGGCCGGGGTCACCCGGGCCATCCGAGGGAACCTCAGAGGACCACACAGATGAATGAAGGGAGGGGCTGACATGGAAACGTTTGAAGGACGATTGTTTCAGGTCTCGAGGCTGAGATTGCCAGCGTAGAGACAGTGCGGACGAAAGTGAGGACAGGATAAGCCATGTGCCCACATGTCAGGTCGGGACACTAGTCTGTATTTCTGATGTGCTGTGAAGCCATTGGGATCAGTCCGCCCCGCGTGTTCCGGCAGAATCGCACCTGCCTCGCGAGGATGCTGTTCACGGAGCCCATGCCTTGATCAGGCACCCATCATGCTGCTGTTTGACAGACTCTTCCCAACCATGATGGGGAAGCGGGAGACTGGATCTCTTGTCGCAGATCCCAGACTCTGACCCAGAAAGATGAGGCAGTTTTCAGTGGAAAGGGAATGAACTCAAACTCAGCTCTGCAAGGCTCCAGCTCCCGCACTGAGTAGCATCCATGACCCCTGAATTTCTCTGATTCTTAAAAAGGGCTACACACGCTCCTGTTTCATCTGGCAGTAATTTAGGGTTCATGTCTCACCCTGTGAGTTCACTCAGAGAGGAATGGAAGCACTTTGGGTACAAATGTGAAGCTGTGCTGTTTTTATAAACATCTGCACTGATGGAGCCACAATTGAAATTGAAAAGGATGAGATCTCAAGGTCAATATCTTTAGCTTAGAGTACAGCTGTTGTTTCTGCAACACTCATGTGACCAGGAAAGGGTTAACATAGCTATAGAAATACTGCTGAGTACAATTTCTAGCATATCACAACTTCTCTAATAGAATCAGATAGCATTTTTTGGATGCAGTTCGAAAGGACTCCGTTTAGACAAGAAAATAGCTATGCAACCAGGTGTGCTCTTCTATGCATCCTGTGATTGACAATCCTATCAGTACTAAAACATAATTTATTTTAACACATCGGCTTAATGCCATTGGCACAAACATGAAACCCGGTTGATGGGTTTCATACATGGGATTGCTGTGTGGTTTTATAAGGTGTTCATCCTAAAGGAAAAGATGTTTATAAGGCATTCATCTACGACAGAGCCTTCTGCTTCCTCAGCACCCTATTTCTTCTTCCTCATCTACTTTCCATAAATTGCTTCATCTGTTATCATTCTTTCCAGTTCTTCAACTATAATCACATGAATGGCATTATTCTTTAAATACAGGGAAAAATTCTTCACGATAAAAATTTCCCTAACTTTACTCCAATTTGGATGATGATGTGATAGAAATATAAATGTCTGAACTCATAATTTCTATTTTATTTGCAAGTTTTCACTCTTACAATTTTGTTTGCTCTAATATTCTTACTCTTCCCTAAGTAAATGCATAAGGATTTACTACAACTTGTCTACTTACTGTCGTCTGCTTTTTATGTCTTCCTAAATTATTGTTTTGAGTCTGATATTCGTGGGCTTTGTAAAGTGCTGCTATCTCTGTTGCCAAGATAACGGTTGTTGATTGATATGGGTGAGGAAACTCTTCTATTACACAATGTGGATGTTTACATTTCAAAGTGCAGAGAAACTTGGTTCAGCTCAGTTTCATGTGATATAAATAAAAAATGTAAACATAAAAACCAACTTTAGGACATTGTATTCACCACTTTCTTTCTGTTTAAACTATGAATTTTGAATCCCACCTTGATTTGAGTTGAATAAAAAGGATTATTCTTAAAGAGTTGATTAAAATGAACGTGTTTTATCATCAAATATTATTATAAAGCTTTACATCCTGCAGCTTAGCGTTCATCTATCATAATGTGACAATCAAAGTATCGACTGCACCTAATTCTACATTCTGTAATAAAAAAAGACACCGAGTAATAAGTTATAGTCTCAGCTCTCAATAAAAAAGGAAATGCTGAGAATTTTATCATGTTTCTTCATGTGAGTGATAGGATTCAGGGCAGTTGATCATAATACTTAGAATGAATATTAATTTCAGTCTGAATCCAGTTCACCTCTCATTTACCTCTATCACTTTAGTAGCAATAAACGTGACTCAAATTTTTTCACACTTTGCACCATTTCATAACATTTAAATTTAATGAGTAAATGTTGAATTGATATAAATTTTGTCATTGTTTGTGACATGATAAAGACACATTTTTGTTAAACATAAAAACAATTTATGAAAAACTTCTAAATGTATTTTATCCCCCTTTTATATACAAAGCTGTACTATCAAAAATAATCCAAATTTATACTATAGCTTTGATTAATTGACATGTAGCAATTAGCTGTCTAAATCTGAATTCAGTTTTAAAGTGTGGTCTTGACGAAGATTTAAAAATATCAAACTAGGATGAATCATAGAATCCTAGTAAGAAACTGGCTTATTTATGTAAATAAAATATTTATGTAAATAAAACGAATTTTTCAGGTTTTATATAATTACTTAGATTCTCCTATGAATTTAAGTTGATCTCTGTATAGTATCAAGCACTTAACACACATACACACTTTACTCTTACTCGGTAAGATGTAATAAATGCATACATGAAATAGTATTAAGAGACTCTATGTTCAGTGCTTTTCCCACATTAAACATTCAAATATGCAGAGAACTGGTATTGGATGGTGTTGGAAGTGATGCTGGGAGCATGTCAGTGCAGCTGGAGGCGCCTTGCACCTGAGAGCTGGCTGGCAGCATCTCTGTCCACATTAGCACTCAGTGACAAGGGGCTGGCTGGAAATATCCGTGGGCATCAGCTCCGAGGAAATCTGAAAACATTCTAACTCAGGTCTTATCCTCTCCACCCCCCACCCCCCCTCTCGAGAACTGGCAAGTACAACTTTTTACCAGGAGACTACCTGTTTGCCTCAAAACACATTAGCATTAAAAGAAATCAATTGGATTTATTGAGGTGACATGGATTGATTAAAGCACACAGGCTTACCCTGTGCGCTCTTGTAACACATCCTCTGCGTACCGGGGGTGGGGGGAGGGGTGTTGAGCTCACCACCCCAGATCCGCTCGCTTTCCGCTCTTGACCCCTCTCATCGCCCCATGGCAATCTCTATACTGTTGGTTTTGGGTTATTTTGTCTTTTTTTGTTTTGTTTTGTTTGCTTATTCCCTTCACCGTCTTCCACCCCAACACCCCTGCCCCTCCCCAAGCCCTAGTTATTCGCCTGCACAGCAGAACCAAACATGCACGCCAATCTCTTAAAGCGAGGTCCCAGTGCGTGCAGGTCATCAAAGTCCTCGTCCCGGTCGGAGGCTGCGGACCCCAGCGAGCTCAGGGACGCGGCCGGGGACCCCGCGCCCTCGAAGGCGTAGGTCCGGAACGAGTCGAAGGGCGGGGCGCCGGGGTCCGAGTCGGCCTCGCGGAGCTTCTGCAGGATGAACTCCCTGAAGACGGCGCTCTCCGGGCCGACCTGCAGGGACTGGCGGTACAGGCTGCGGATCTGGGCCGCGCCGGCCGGCCGGGCCCGGCGCCCCCGGAGGACGCTGCTGCCGCCGCCCAGCTCCGCGACGTCGTAGGCCTGCGTGTCGTCCTCCCCGCCGCCCTCGTCGTCGTAGCGGACGATGTTCTCTCGGAAGTCCTCCCCCTTCCCGGGAAACAGCGTCCGTGTTCGTCGTCGTTTCAGCCCCAGGATCAGAAAAAGAAACCCTGACAAAGAGAGCAGACCGAAATATGAACACGGTGTGAGCGAATGAAACAGTAACAACAACACCACACACAAAAATAATGGAGTTATTTTCAGATTGTGTCTCTTATGTTTAGCACTTGAAGGAAACTCTTGGGACATTCCTCCATATGAAACTCTCTTCTTAATGCTTCAAAGGGGCTAGTGAATACGTAGCGTAGGGCTGAATAATGGGGCAGATGGTTCTGGAATCTCAAAGCATCATTTAGGTGCTGGGAACTCTTTGTAAAGCACAGAATTCTTTGAGTTTCACTCTCAGCTGTTCAGCACAGGTGATAATGGTGACTACTTCCTAAGGGTTATTGTGAGGGTCAAATTGCTATATTTATAAAAAGCACTTAAGACACTCTCCTGGCATGTAATAAGCACTCAACAGAAGCTCACCTTTATTACTGCTAGTTTTTATATAACTATATATGTTACATGCGTAATGGGTCATAACCATTCTTAAACAGATGTGCACACCCATATTCATGCACCCATAGAACTCAAGGATCGTTGATTTTCACTCAGAAGTGTATATTCACTATTTTTTAAGAATTATTCCACTTGATTTAAGATTTATAATACATTCACAAGAGGAATTAAAAACATGCACAAAGCCACACTATATCACTGATAAAAGTTTTTATTCTCCCTATTTACCATGTTATTATTTTCAAGAAATGAAGGTACGTTCAGTTCAGCACTACTTACCAAATATTATCACAACACATATCAGAATAGCAATAACGATCTCATTCCTGAGTCCCAAGGGGAGCATAAAATCCTTGTTACTGCAGGTCTCCATACTGCCCTTGTCACCACAGTCACAGACGCGAATGGTAAGGGTGTTGGTACTTGTCAGTGATGGGATTCCACTGTCGGCAATTAAGATGGATATGTAGAAGACAGGCTCTTCTTGAAGGCTAAAACCAGTTCTGTTAGTCAAAATTACAGCTGTGTTATCTAAAAGAAAAACACATGTGCATAAGTTTTTCAAAAGTACGTTAGAAATTCATACCTGGTATATGTATTGCAGGCATTAGTATAGAGATAATCTAAATAACTTTTTACAGTTCAATTTCTTATGCTTCAGTACTGTTTTCCTCTTTTGTTGTTTTGGGATTTCCGCCCACCAAAATATTTTCTGTAGCAATCAGACAAACTTTAGAAGACAAATTATAAAACACAAACAAATGAAATTCTATTGAAATGCATGCCTACATATGATTTTTCTCAAATCATCTTTTCAAAACAAATTCTCCATCTTGCTTTTGAAGACTATGAAACCCTTTTGATTCTAGTTACTAGACTGATATAAGAGGTGAGAGAATTTACATTTTTCCAATATACAGTTTAATTGTAAGCACAAACATTAAACTGAATCAATTATTTTCTTTGTTTCAGTATCTTTATTTTGCCTCAGTACTTTGTTTTGTATGAATATAAACAAATCTAAGTTACAACTCATTTCTTATATTGATATTTAAGTTTTTATTCTAAATCTATTTGAGTTCCCTTCACTGGGGAATTTGACAAGGGAAGAACATGTCTGCATTTATTATTTCAGCAAAAGGTCTCCCCTACATTAACTATTAAATGCTTTTGTGTCAACCCAAATGACAGCTGCAGGTATTTGGTTACAGATGCTGAGTAATAAATCCAATGGTGATACATATCTTTGGGATATAAAGTAGAATTAAAACAGACGTCCATACAATGTACTTGTTAGTGATGGGATTCCATTTCCAACTTTACTGATGTGGAAGAGAAAAAAAAAAGAGTGGGTTTCTATAAAGTTAATTGTTTCTAAATGGAAGAAAAAGAAATTCTGTCTATCTGAAGTCCTTTAGACCATGAAGAAAAAAGAATTTTAAACCAATTTCATATAGTGATAGTTATAATTATTGACACCAAATAGCTTTGAATTAATTGAGATAACATGACTATAAGTTAAGAATGTATCACTTTCTTCCCCGCACATAGACTGAAGTTTGAGTGACATGAGAAAAGAAAGGGACCATTATGTCAGAACCACCATTATGTCTGTAGAGTCATTCAGACTTTACAAGGACTTACAGCCACTGATGACTTGAAAAAGTGCTTCTAATTTCAAGAAATCCAGTAGAACATGGGGTTTATATTTTCAGAACTTGACTCTGGGTTTTGCTTCCCATTTTCATTTCTCCTTTTTTTGCTCTCTAATGCAACATTATCATGTTACAGTAACAGAGCTAAAAGCAATGCTATAAGTTTGCTTAAAATCAACCATGCTGCTAGAAGAATGGATCAAAAGCCATCAAGAGTGAGTGGAATTACCTTGATTATCTATGATTGTAAAACTCGAGTTCTCTGTGTCTTCCACAGATAAGTTAAAATAAAAATAGTGACCGTCTATGGATTCATCTCTGTCCACTGCACTGATGGTCTGAATGATCTAGAAAAAATAGAAAAAGAAAAAAGGTCACTGTTGGTGGTGTTGTTCTTTGCTTTTTAATTAAAATTCCTTGACCAAAATCTTTATGGACATTGCAGAGGATAACTATCTAATTGATGAAAATATTAATGTATTTTCTCAGGTTAAAAACATATTACTCCCTAGTTCAAAAGAGTGTTTTGATATTACATAATAAATTCATTTTTGTTGATGGGGCAGATGGTTTCCTGAAGCTGAGTTTGTTAGAAGCTCTCAAAACACTGCAGCTATCTGTCAAAACTCCCTCCCATCCTTCCTCCCAGATTTCTCCTTTCCCTCTCCCGCTCTCCCTTCCCCACCTGCATGCCAGCCAGTACAATTTGCTGCAATTATATATTCCCTATTTATATTGAGATCATAACTGCAGTGAAATTGTCTTACTAAAGTATTTGCTAAGGTCATGTTTTTTAAAATTGACTTAAGGAAATAATGCATGTAAAGCTTAGGAGCAATGTACATGATTTTCTTTGACCCAAGGAAATGACAGAAAATGTGTTCCACATCAGATATATCCCTCCAGCTTAGATCACAAAAAGTGAAGCAATGCAGCTATGAACAAATCGGTCCTCACTTAATTATCTTCTTTCAATTCTGGAAAATACATAAATTGATTATTTGAGTTAATAGTGTGTTTATACTGCTAAACACACTAATCTTGAGTTATTACATTTTAGTACTTTCAGAAATCATGTTTAATTATAATTTGCCTATGATCTTTACAGTCATATGCTTGATAACTTTCTTGTGTTTGAGTTTACGTGTGTACGTAGGTGTTTAATTTTGTCTTTTGTTTTGCTATGAGTCATTTAAAAAAGATACATCTTTTGGGAATATACCCTAAGAACACCATAGAAATGTTCCAAAAGGAGAAATGCACCCCCATGTTTATAGCAGCATTGTTCACAATAGCGAAGATCTGGAAACAGCCCAAGTGTCCGTCAGAGGACGAGTGGATTAAAAAGCTTTGGTACATATATACTATGGAATACTACTCAGCCATAAGAAATGATGACATCGGATCATTTACAATAACATGGATGGACCTTGATAACATTATACTGAGTGAAATAAGTAAATCAGAAAAAACTAAGAACTATATGATTCCAGACATAGATGGGACATAAAAATGAGACTCAGAGACATGGACAAGAATGTGATGGTAATGGGGGGGAGGGAAGAAAGAGAGAGAGGGGTGGGGGAGGGGAGGGGCACCAAAAAAACTAGATAGAAGGTGACAGAAGACAATTTGAAACCAAATGTCAAAATAATCTGGAGATGTTTTCTCTAAACATATGTACCCTGATTTATCAATGTCACTGCATTAAAATTAATAAATTTAAAAAGATACATCTTTACAGTTTCTGTTTTATAAGGATTTAGTAAATATAAAATAGTATTAAATGAGTAAATGGGAAGAATTGGCCTTTGTTTAACATAATTTTGTTAATATTAATAGTAATAGTTAAGAGTAGTGTCATCCAAGTTCTTAACATGGGGCCAGGTTCCTTCTTAAGAGATTCTAAATGAGCCATAAAATGTCTGTGTACACTTGACATTGCACAGAAACACTGTCAAAGTGTGACATGTTATTAAAGATAAAAAATAGATAGCTTATGCAGAACGCACAACATAAAACATGTAATTAATCTTATTATGAGTTCTTACCTGACCATAGCCTGCATTTTCACAAACGTAAGTCTCATAGTGTTCAGAGAATTCAGGAGCATGATCATTAATATTAAGAACTTGTACAAACACAGGAACTGCAGAAATTTGTTCAACATTCTCTGCAATAAACAGAATAAAAATAATGTTAATGCTGTTTTTAGGAGAAATAATTTCAATTGAATAAAAGCTATCTGAGGACATGCTCTCTATATAAATCATATATTTATCAACAATACAGCTTAGAAAAGAATGTTCTCAACACATTCAACTCAACTGATATTTATCAAATGCCCTGTACCGGCCACAGATGTAGGAGCTAATGGGAAACAGCAGTAAAGAAGATAGTTATACAAACATCATCCTGAAACCCAGAAAATATTTAGCATATTTGCATTAATGCATCTAATCCTGATGAATATGTATATATATATTATTATTATTATTATCCTCCCAGCTTTACTTATACAAACACTGAGAAACCATTTAGTTTCATAAATTAGTGAAATAACTTGCTTAAGGTCCATAGCTGAAGAGGAAAAGGCAGTAAGAAGACAATAACCAGTAATCTTAATGATGGCTTCAGTCAATGGATTTTATTTTTTAACTTTTTGATTAGTTTTAGTGAGAGAAGAAGGGAGAGAGAGAGAGAGAGAGACCAACTTGTCTTTCCATTTACTTATGCATTCACGGGTTGATTCTTATATGTGCCTGAAATGGGGATGGAACTCACAACTTTGGCATATCGAAACGAAGCTCCAATCAACTGAGTTACATGGCCAGGGTCCAGTGTAGTTTTAAAAAACAAACAAACAAACAAAAGGATATAAAATAATGATGTAAATACATGGTAAAATAAGGTAATTAAAATAATATCTAAGAAAATTTTTATATACACACTGAGTCAGGAGGATTTTCTTAAGTGAGGCAAGAAATACAAAAACCATGAAGGACAGAAAGATATGTTTTAATATATTTTTAAATGGCAAAAAAAAAAAATGTAAAAAAACCAAAACAACAACAAAGTAACAGTAATATGGAAAAGTGTCGGAATTACAAGATGAAATATTAATAGCTTTCATGTTTAAATCTTGAAAAATGATATGAAAAAGATAATTCTGGCCCTGGCCGGTTGGCTGAGTGGTAGAGCGTCGGCCTGGCGTGCAGAAGTCCCGGGTTCGATTCCCGGCCAGGGCTCACAGGAGAAGTGCCCATCTGCTTCTCCACCCCTCCCCCTCTCCTTCCTCTCTGTCTCTCTCTTCCCCTCCCGCAGCCAAAGCTCCATTGGAGCAAAGATGGCCCGGGCGCTGGGGATGGCTCCTTGGCCTCTGCCCCAGGCGCTAAAGTGGCTCTGGTCGCAACAGAGCGACATCCCGGAGGGGCAGAGCGTCGCCACCTGGTGGGCGTGCCGGGTGGATCCCGGTCGGGCGCATGCGGGAGTCTGTCTGACTGTCTCTCCCCATTTCTAGCTTCGGAGAAATACCAAAAAAAAAAAAAAAAAAGAAAAAGAAAAAGATAATTCTGTAGAAGTATGAACAAACCACAAATTTATCAATGAAAAAAATTCAAATGATTCATACCAGGGTTTCTTAACCTTGGCACTGTTGATATCTTACACAAAAAAATTATTTGTTTTGAGCCATTAGCTATGCATTGTAGGATGCTTTGCAGCATTTTTTGGTCTCTCTTCACACTAGTTGTGATAATCAGATTTGTCCTGAGATATTGTCAAATGACCTGGGAGGCAAAACAGCCCACAGTGGGGAGATGCTGCAGTATCAGAATATTCCCAAAGGCTCTTTCTCACCAGAAGTGAGGAGAATGATTTACTCAGTCCTCGTAATTGATGTTAAACATGAAAATCAGAGCCAGTAATTGGAGTGCTGAGAAATAATGGAGAATAACAATACCTTTTCTAGAGCCTAACCTGGCACCAGAGAGTGACAGTCAAATTACACCCAGCTTGGCCCTTTGGACCTAGGAGGGTGAGTCGAGGCTAGCGGTGCCTTCCCTAACCCTTCGGGAAGGAAGTCACAGAAGCAGCGTGAACCAGCTCCCATGTGTGGATTCAGGGAACAGGTCAAAGGCAAAAGAAGGGCCCTCGTAGATAGATGGGGGATGGGCCGCGGATGAGCTGCTGCTGTCCTTTGTCCTTTGGTGGCAAGTCTCCTGAGAACCTTCAGAGCATAGAGAAAGAAAGCAAAGATACGCACCTGAAGAAAGGAAGGGGAAAGCACGTTCAAGAGAGAGAGCGTGCACTAGTTCCTCTGTTTTTGTTTGTTCACTGGTTTGTTTTTTAATCTTTCCATTGTTTTGAGGGAGAGAGAAAAAGAGAGAGAGGAAGGGAGGGAGGGAAGGAAGGAGAGAGAAAAACATCAATTCATTTTTCACTTGGTGTTCCATTTAGTTGCGAACTCATTGACTGCTTCCTGTACCTGCTCTGACCTGGATGAAACCCACAACCTCTGGCGTGATGGTCAACACTTTATCCACTGAGCCACCCTGTGTCCTTTGTCTTAAGGGTTTTTACCTGTTTTCTAAAGGTGGGAATTTTAGGCGTGGTCTCAGGAGAGGACTTCAACAGAATATCGTTTGCTTTCCAGTGTGCCTTTAAAAAGCTAGTCCATCAAAACGAGCATATAAAGGGGTCAGGGTCATTCTCTGGTCAGCTTCCCTTTCAAAGAATGTCTCCTAGGAGGGACCAGGACTGAGGCCGGTCCTCCCCAGCATGGTTTGGAGTGTGTAAATCACATGCTCCTAAGTGTACTGGGTTAGGGAAAATAAGACCTGTGTTTTCTTATCTGGCTATAAATGGGTTGGCTGTTTACCTGTCTCAGTGTCCCATTCCCCTTGCAAAAGAATTTCCCTAGCTTCTTACCGTCCTGCCTGAGCACCAGTATATAAGACTTTAAGATTCAATGTATCTATTCCAGAACTGTCTGTATGGCACCCAACTAACCCAAATGTATGTCAAAAGGTAACAGGCCAGATAAAGTACAACCATACTATGAAATTCTATGTCTTTATTAACAATGCATGAGTCAATGTAACAAATATATTAATATCATGAGCTTTAAAAAGGTATTATAAACTTGGTTCTAATCTTGAGAAAAATGCTTAACCATTGTTTGTTTCAGTTGATTCTCTGTAAAATCAAAATGTTATTAGTAACTACTTATAGAACTGTTATAAAGGCCTGTTATTAAATAAATTAATATATATAAAGCATTTAGAAGGTTACTTAGCAAATAAGCAATAAATACCAAATATTCTGTCTGTATCTACTAACCAGAAGTGATATACATGATATTTTGTGAAATGATAAAAAAGCAAGTTGCAATATATTATATTCTACATGTATAAAAACATTATTTTAAATCTTCCTTTTTTAATTTAAAGATGCTGTGAAAATGGTACATAGAATTAAAGAGGGAGGTTCCTTTGTTTCTCTTAATGTTTTTATTTATAACATATGCTTTTTAGTTCATGTAAAGGCATTATAGTTACAACTGTAACTTCTAATGCAAAGGCACTTTTTATTTTTCTAAAAAAGACAATTCTCTTTGTTGAAAGTAAGGGAAAAGACGATTCTTCCTTCCTGTTAGAACATTTACCTGAGAAAACTTGTAATTGTTAGTTATTTCTCTGTTTTTTTGAAATGTACGTAAACATTTTACACGTTAAAGAAACCTCTTTCCAATTTTAAAACCAGGTTCATCTTTCTCAACTATTGGGAGCCAACTCTTTGCAGTGTAATCACCAAGGTGGAATTACCCCCTTTTCCAGTTTCTGTGAGCCTTGTCCTTTGTTGAAAAGCTACCACATGTAATAAAAGAATAAAAACTTTAGTTTTCTTTTCTTTTTCTTTTTTTTAGGTAAGAGGAGGGAGGTAGCAAGTCAGACTCCCACAAACACCTCAACTGAGATCCACTCAGTAAATCCATCTGGGGACGATGCTAGAGTATTGAGCTATTTTTAGTGCCTGAGGCTGATGTGTTCAGACCAGCAAAGCTATACTCAGTACCTGGGGCTACACTCAAACCAATCAAGCTACTGGTTGTGGGAGGGGAAAAGGGAGAGAAAAGGGATAGGAAAGGGGGAAGCAGATTGTTACTTCTCCTGTGTACCCTGACCAGGGATTTAACCCCAGATGTTCATATGCTGGGTCACCGTTCTATCCATTGTGCCACTGGCTGGGGCCAAAAGTTTAGTTTTCATTTGGGTGAAGTCAATTAGCAAATAGAAATGGTCACTTCAACTATTTAGTGTATTTAAAATGAACTATGTGTGACATGTGATGTAAAGTCCTCCTATTTAAAGGCTAGTAATTTTTTCTCTTGAGAACATACTTGCAATGGTCTATATCTGCCTAGAAATTTCAAGATGGAATGATTCAAAATTTAAGACAGACCTTTTAATGGTTTAAGCATAAAATATAGCACCATAGAACAACTTTTTACATAAATATGTACACTGGAAAAAAGTACTCCAGGTACAAATAAATATAAGAAAAAATAGTCAGAAATTCATTTAAAGTTTTTATTTTTCTTCTATAAAATTCTGCATAAAATTAAGTTCAAATAAACCTTTGACATGACTACATAAAACAGATCTATATCTTCACAGATTCATTTTAAAATAGTTGTTTTATTAACTTAGCTGACATACTGATAAATAGCTTGTCGCTTCATTTGGGAAGTTTTCCAGGACAGAGACTAAGCACAGTGAACTTCATTTGCTGATAAAACATGCTACGGGGCAGCATCTCATTCCTGTATCAACAGAACTGTTATGTTGCAACATTCTAGGTAGTTACCACATACAGCAGGTGCTTTTATAGCACTTTGATGGGATGACTTGTTTTCCATTATTTAAGTGTTTCTTTTATATTACTACTGAAATTTAAATAGTGAAACAATTTATAAGTGGTAATAGGAATGATCAGACACTGTTAATTTAAAATAATAAAATAAAATACACATGTATGAATTGACACATAAAATATGAGTTAACTCTAATTCCAATAAGTTTGTTGTGTGTATTTTTCCAAAGTTAGAAGCAAGAGGCAGACAGACTCCCACATGTGCCTGACCGGGATCCACCTGGCATGCTCACTAGGGGGCGATGCTCTGCCCATCTGGGGCCTTTCTCCATTGCAACTGGAGCCATTCTAGTGCCTGAGGCAGAGGCCATGGAGCCGACTTCAGTGCCCCGGCCAACTCTGCTCCAATGGAGCTTTGGCTGCGGGAGGGGAAGAGAGAGACAGAGAGGAAGGAGAGGGTGGAGAAGCAGATGGGCGCTTCTCCTGTGTGCCCTGACCGGGGATCAAATCTGGACTTCCACATGCTGGGCCGACGCTCTACCACTGAGCCAACCTGCCAGGGCCTAATTCCAATAACATTTTAAGGCAGTTTTTTGTCTCTATGTTCAGAGGGAACTGAATGTTTTAAAAAGTATGGTAAACCGATATGTGGCTCCTGAATGAGTACTTACCTTTTTCTCTGGCTATAACGCTTAAGTTGTACCAAGCACTAACCTCTCGATCGAGAGGGTTAGTTGTGACGATAGTGCCATTGTCATTGATATGGAACACTTTGCTTCTGGTAATAGAATACCTGAACCAAAAAAAAGAAAGTGTTCCTTAATTTTATTTTTCTCTGCATAACCATAATCTATAACACCCTTTTAAAAACTTAAGACAAATTTTAAATACATGATCCACATAGCTAATTAAATTCTGAACAATTTTCAAAAAGGTATATTTATATATTTAAGATTCAACTCAGTAGAGACAGGAAAAAAAAAAAACTAAAATGGCTTCAGATTTAAATTTATGTAGGCTCAATCCAAACTCATTCTCTTTCCTGAGAAAGAATTTTAATACGTGAGTGACTAGGTTAAAAAAGAATGACAATATGTCCTGCAGAAAATAAAGAGCAATGCAAATAAATGGTATAATATGTATGTGTATAATATATATTATATATATTGCAGAAGTGACAATAGTAGAACTAATGTGCTATTAGATCATACATGGAAAGAAGCCACATACTGAGATTCCTTCTTGCAAAAATGACCTCCCACTCCACAGTGAAAGAGTCTTTGAAGTACTCAGCATTCTTATCAGCCTGAAAGTTATTAATAATAAAAATTAAAGAAGGTTAATAAGTAGGGTTTGGTGATGGCTCCTCATTGCATGGATATTTTCGAAGAATGAGATATCAATGAGTTTTACCAGGTAATTATGTTGCAAAAGATGAGAATATTTTCATCTTAAATTGTCAGGTCTCTAAAAATATCACTATTTTGTTGCTTGATGTCCAGGGAGAATTAAAATTAAAGTGATAGAAAAGTAAGGTTTGGAGGAATTCAATTCTAACTCTACTAACTTTTAAACCTTTATTTACTTACCTACAGACAAGTGCTCACATTTCCTACCTAAGAAATTCATTAACAAATGAAACAACAGTTTACCAGTTAATATTTTGTATTAAATATCTAGAATATCCTGTCTCAATAATACACCATTAGAAATAAAACCAATAAAAAGAGATTATTTCCAAATAAAATAAAAAAAATATTATGGAGTCAGCAGTAACATTATAAGTCATAGCCAATAAATAGATTTAAGAAAGGAAACATATTTGCAGTACATTTTATAAAGAGCCTGAGCTGGAAAGCTTAAAATGTAAAGTGTTGATGCTTAAAAGATTAGTCTTTGATTCACTTCAATTTTCCTTTGATGGACTCTTCATCCTTTAATACACACACACACACACACACACACACACACACACACACACAATGGAATACTGCTCAGCCATAAGAAAAGACGATACTTATCAAATAAATCAGTCAGCAAAAGTTAAGAACCATGTGATTTCAGTCACATGTGGGATTTAAAAATGAAAGCAACAAATGAACAAACCAGAAAAACAAAGAAGCAAACCCTCCTAGAAACAGACAACAAACAGTGTGGTGGTTAGCAGAGGCAGGGGGGTACACACAGTGTGGTGGTTAGCAGAGGCAGGGTGTACACACAGTGTGGTGGTTAGCAGAGGCAGGGGGGTACACACAGTGTGGTGGTTAGCAGAGGCAGGGTGTACACACAGTGTGGTGGTTAGCAGAGGCAGGGTGTACAGTGTGGTGGTTAGCAGAGGCAGGGTGTACACACAGTGTGGTGGTTAGCAGAGGCAGGGTGTACACACAGTGTGGTGGTTAGCAGAGGCAGGGTGTACAGTGTGGTGGTTAGCAGAGGCAGGGTGTACAAACAGTGTGGTGGTTAGCAGAGGCAGGGTGTATACACAGTGTGGTGGTTAGCAGAGGCAGGGTGTACACACAGTGTGGTGGTTAGCAGAGGCAGGGGGGTACACACAGTGTGGTGGTTAGCAGAGGCAGGGTGTACACACAGTGTGGTGGTTAGCAGAGGCAGGGGGTACACACAGTGTGGTGGTTAGCAGAGGCAGGGTGTATAGTGTGGTGGTTAGCAGAGGCAGGGTGTACAAACAGTGTGGTGGTTAGCAGAGGCAGGGTGTACACACAGTGTGGTGGTTAGCAGAGGCAGGGGGGTACACACAGTGTGGTGGTTAGCAGAGGCAGGGTGTACACACAGTGTGGTGGTTAGCAGAGACAGGGGGTACAAACAGTGTGGTGGTTATCAGAGGTACAAACAGCGTGGTAGTTAGCAGAGGCAGGGGGGTACACACAGTGTGGTGGTTAGCAGAGGCAGGGTGTACACACAGTGTGGTGGTTAGCAGAGGCAGGGTGTACACACAGTGTGGTGGTTAGCAGAGGCAGGGGGTACACACAGTGTGGTGGTTATCAGAGGCAGGGTGTACAAACAGTGTGGTGGTTATCAGAGGCAGGGGGGTACAAACAGTGTGGTGGTTAGCAGAGGCAGGGTGTACACACAGTGTGGTGGTTATCAGAGGCAGGGTGTACACACAGTGTGGTGGTTAGCAGAGGCAGGGTGTACACACAGTGTGGTGGTTAGCAGAGGCAGGGGGTACAAACAGTGTGGTGGTTAGCAGAGGCAGGGTGTACATACAGTGTGGTGGTTAGCAGAGGCAGGGTGTACACACAGTGTGGTGGTTAGCAGAGGCAGGGTGTACACACAGTGTGGTGGTTATCAGAGGCAGGGTGTACAGTGTGGTGGTTATCAGAGGCAGGGGGTACACACAGTGTGGTGGTTAGCAGAGGCAGGGTGTACACACAGTGTGGTGGTTAGCAGAGGCAGGGTGTACAAACAGTGTGGTGGTTAGCAGAGGCAGGGTGTACAGACAGTGTGGTGGCTAGCAGAGGCAGGGGTACAGACAGTGTGGTGGTTATCAGAGGCAGGGGGGTACAAACAGTGTGGTGGTTAGCAGAGGCAGGGGGGTACACACAGTGTGGTGGTTATCAGAGGCAGGGTGTACAGACAGTGTGGTGGCTAGCAGAGGCAGGGTGTACAGTGTGGTGGTTATCAGAGGCAGGGTGTACAGTGTGGTGGTTAGCAGAGGCAGGGGGTACAAACAGTGTGGTGGTTAGCAGAGGCAGGGTGTACACACAGTGTGTTGGTTAGCAGAGGCAGGGTGTACACACAGTGTGGTGGTTAGCAGAGGCAGGGGGTACACACAGTGTGGTGGTTAGCAGAGGCAGGGGGTATAGTGTGGTGGTTATCAGAGTCAGGGGGGTACAAACAGTGTGGTGGTTAGCAGAGGCAGGGTGTACACACAGTGTGGTGGTTAGCAGAGGCAGGGTGTACAAACAGTGTGGTGGTTAGCAGAGGCAGGGGGTACAGTGTGGTGGTTAGCAGAGGCAGGGTGTACACACAGTGTGGTGGTTAGCAGAGGCAGGGTGTACACACAGTGTGGTGGTTATCAGAGGCAGGGTGTACACACAGCGTGGTAGTTAGCAGAGGCAGGGTGTACAGTGTGGTGGTTAGCAGAGGCAGGGTGTATAAACAGTGTGGTGGTTATCAGAGGCAGGGGGGTACAAACAGTGTGGTGGTTAGCAGAGGCAGGGGGGTACACACAGTGTGGTGGTTATCAGAGGCAGGGTGTACAAACAGTGTGGTGGTTAGCAGAGGCAAGGGGTACAAACAGTGTGGTGGTTAGCAGAGGCAGGGTGTACAGTGTGGTGGTTAGCAGAGGCAGGGGCTACAGTGTGGTGGTTAGCAGAGGCAGGGTGTACAAACAGTGTGGTGGTTAGCAGAGGCAGGGTGTACAAACAGTCTGGTGGTTAGCAGAGGCAGGGGGGTGGGCACACAGAGAGTAAAGGGCTCACATATGTGGTCACAGAAGATGTAACTTTGGGTGGTTGGCACAAATGCAGTATACAGATGATGTATCAGACATGTACACTTGACATCTATATAATCTTATTAACCAATGTCACCCAATGAATTGAATTTTTAAAAAAAGCTTAATTAAATGTGACTGTGCAATACTTTCTCATTGCTAACATTTTCTGCCAGAATGATATAAACAAATGATTCTTCCGAGCTGCCTTCTCCAGATGCCTTTACATCCTGTACTACTGCTTGTGTGACTACAAAATTTCTCCCCTTCGTGGGAGAAATTGAGACACACATACATTTAATTTTGTTTTCACGACACATTTTGAACATTTACTATACCACAGGGAAGAAAACACAACTTGTGATCCTAATATATGTAACACAATCTTATTTAAAAGACACTTCCAAATGGAAGACTGTCCAGAAAAGACATTGAGAGTTTTTGTAGTGTTTTTTTTTTTGATAGATGCTCACAAACTATTTTTAAAAATAATGAACTTCAGTATTAGAATGAAAACTGTTTAGAAAAAATATTTTTGGTAGAATATAAGGTAAGTAACACCCAGAAGTGATACTCTAATACACATACTTCTGTTCATATTTGGGTACATCTCACTTATTTGTCTCATATATCCTGACATTTTTATTTGTAGGAAACATACAACTCTAATAATTTGGTATATTATTTCAAAGTCATATCATGTTTTTATCAATTCTCATAGGCATTGTTGTAAATCGATCATCATTCATTGCCATATTTATATCACTAAAATTCAATGTTTAAATTGTTTTCAACACTTTATTTTCATAAATGATAATATAATGAATATCTCAATCATTAAAGCATATTTTTAAAATTATGTATTCTAAGTATTTTAAGAACAAAATAAACAGGTTAATAAATACGCCACTTTAAAATCTAAACAATTGATTTACTGGGTTATATTTATATATATAATTATATATATTATTATATACATATATAACATATATACTTATATTTTTTCTAAAATCACTGTAACTAAATAGAAACTATATCTGTATATTAGGAGAAAATTCATTTTTTGTTTTATTTTGTTTTGAATTTTTTATGCGAGAAGTGGGGAGGCAGAGAGACAGATTCCCATATGTGCCCCAACTGGGATCCACCAGGCAAACCCACTAGGGGGCGATGCTCTGCCCATCTGTGGTTCTATCACTAAGCAACCATGCTATTTTAGCACCAGAGGCAGAGACAATGGGGCCATCCTCAGCACTCAGGGCCAACTTGCTCCAATCAAGCCATGGCTATGGGAGTGGAAGTGAGAGATAGAGAGAAAAAAGGGAGAGGGGAAAGGGTGGAGAAGCAGATGGTTGCTTCTCCTGTGTGCCCTAATCAGGAATAGAACCCAGGACATCCACACACTGGGCCAACACTCTACTGCTGAACAACCAGCCAGGGCCAGGAGGCAGTTTTTATAATTAACAATTACAGTGGAAAAGTGGGATCATCTCTTTCAAAAACTTAAAGAAGTTCCTTCTTTGTATCTGCATCTTTGTATTTGTAGCCCTTCAAACTACACAGCAGAGCCAGCAACATAATAAATACATGGAGATTTATAGAATTCTCTGAGCTGTGAAGTGTAGAAAATGATTAAGGGGACATAAACAGATTTTGTTTTTATGTCTAACCAGAAATTATTTGAAAATAGAAAAAAAGAAAAGAAAAAGAAAATAGAGTATGTGAATATAACAGACTAGTTTAATAATGACAAATACTGTTTAATTGTAACAAAGAAATTCACTTCTAACCAATTAGACTTATTTCATTTTGACTCCTTTAAGTGGTATCTTAAAATAGTGCAATTTTTGAATATTGTTTTAATTAAATAATATTTAAATGAACCACATTTGGATCAGCTTTATTTTTTCTTTGGGCAAAACCCTCACCTCTTTACCTCAATTAATAGAATTGGTTGCATGTAATTTTAGATGGTCATTGACTATTTTTTGCATGTGTGCAGTTGCTAATTCCATTGCTTTTTAACCAATAGTGAGGCTCTGTATTAGAACTTGTCTAAGCTGCTGCAAATTTGATGTGCCATACAGATAAATATAAACATATCCTTGCTACACTCACATGAAATCTCATCTGTGAGCCATTCTGTGTTCATTCATTCGTTACGGCAAAGTTGGCCTTGCAGACTTACCGGACAGGAGATTTCCTCTGATCTGGATCTGTGGCAGACACGGTGCCCACAAACGACCCCTGTGGCCTTCCTTCGGAGATTTCAAATATGTAATATGGGAGGAGGAAGACAGGGGGCTCGTCATCATCTTCCACCTGGACCTTAATGAAAGTGGCAGAAGCTTCAGTGTGATACTCCATGAGCTGCTCATCAACATGGTGGTTTTTAACCTTTGCTCTAATTCCATAGTGGCTCTGGTGCTCAAAATCCACTTTCTACAAAGAAGACATAGCTTCAGTAACCCAAGGCATCACTTAGAAAAAGAAACTTTTTGCTATTACAATACCTCAGTCTCAGTTAGATTTTACTTTCATTCCTCCTGAGGTTGTTCTGGGTTGTTTTCCCTTTTTTTATTAAACTTATGGGGTTAACATTGGTTCATAAGATTATGTAGGTTTCAAGTGTACATTTCTATGATTCATGATCTGCAAATTGGTGGTACTTTTTATCTACTTGAATCCTTCTGATATGTTCACACAGCCAATACCGATATGTATTTTGCTATTTATGTCTATTAAACATGTTTTCAGATAATAGTTCTGTTTTTACATTTAGGTTAAAAATATACTTTTCATAAATATCGTATGGAGTTAGAAATTAATTTCTTGTCAATTAAGATCTGTTCAAAAATTTTGTTCTGTATTTGACATTAAAAAATGTTCTACGTGTAATTCAAGAAATTCTATAATAATTAAACCTCATCTCTAAACTCCTTGTCTCCTTAAAGCATAAATCACACTTTCTCATTTCAATTACTTACTGAAGCAAAATAAACGGGCCACATGAAATAATTGTATGTATTTCTGATTTGATTTTGTATTATTCTGAAAAGTAAATAATTTTACTAGGTCTACCTTTTTTAATATAACTATTCCTTCTTGAGTCTCATTATTAGTAATGATGTCGAAGGTTTGTGACTCATCTTCAATGCTGTAATCCATTTCTGCATTATCTCCTATGTCATCATCAGATGCCAGAATTTTTCCTATAGAAGTACCAGGGGGCGCCGACTCAGAGACAGTCATGCGGTATAATCCTTCAAAAACAAAATTCAAGTTAGTTAATATAAATAATTAACATAACAGTCAGCCAATTAGAGCTCCTTTTATTTGTGGATTATAGGAAAACCCATACCTACCCTTTCCACCAGTTATTTGCTCTACGATAGATGATAGATAGATAGATAGATAGAGATAGAGATATAGAGATAGAGATATTCTTCCATTATTTTTACAATCTGAACATTTTCTAATAAGCTATTTGAGCATCTATCATTATGTCTTAACTATATCTTGGAAAGTCCTATTAACAGTCTGTATCATTTCTAAATTTCTATTCCTATAAATATCTTCTCACTATTCCTGGGTTTTTTTTATTGACTCTCAGCCATCCCAAATTAAATTTGATAAAAACAGATTTTCAATTTTACTCAAGAATTCTGATACCTAAAGACCAATAAATGTAAGCATAAATTAAAGATGGGAGAAACTAAAAGCAGTTGAGTTCCAAGTATAATAGTTTGATTTTAAGGTTTTTGACCCTGGATCCCATTAGTCACAGCAGAAATGGAAATGAAAGTTGGAGCCCTAAAATTTGGTAATGAACACACTTGAAAAATGATGTTTAAATTAAATAGCCCTTTTTTTTAGCCACGGTAAAATAGTGGCAATTATACTCAAAATACACAGATTAACTGAGGTTTTTCTTATTTTTCAGAAGTATCTTACATAAAACTGACAAAGAACTAGCTATTCATATATTATTATTTGTCATTAATGCTAAATATAGGAAATAATCAGATATATTCATATTCTAAAGAATGAAACTTTGTAGAACTAAAAAAAGATCCCAGATAATATAATAATTTTCTTTAAAGAAGTTCTTGATATCCTTGGAATTAAAGAAATGAAGTGAGTCACTTCACTGACTCCTTGTAAGACTGTCGTTTATATTCTAAAGGGAAGAAATGTTACTTAAAAGTTGGTAATAGTTTCCCATTTAAGGAAATAAGAGCTAAATGGTGCTGTAGTGTTTATTTCATTGTGGGAAAATTATAAGAATTGTTTATTTGATTGCACAAATTAAAATTGCCTACAAGTTATTCTGGAGAACTCGGTGACATGGGTCTGACCCAGAACTCAACCTGAAATCAGATGCTCTAAACCCTTCACTAAATCAATACTTAGTTTGTGATAGTTTCCGTACTTCCAAAAATAAATATTTTGGATGCAAATGCTTTACAAGACTCTATCTAGAGGCTGCAGATAAAACAAGAAATGGTATGCAGCTTATGTTCTTGAGGATGAAGCAGACACTTTAAAGATAGGTCGTGAATGTTTAAATTGTGAGGAGGGCAACGGGATGTCAATAAAAGAAAGCAGTTTGAAAAAGAGTCAGAGGCCAGCACAAGTCAATACACACGTTTTCGAATGCTCTGGTGCTGCAAGGAAAGAAGGAAAACGTTTTGAAGAATGAGGTGACCTTATGGCACTAGGATCATGCCTTCCCCTCTCTCGTTTGACTGAAGATATTAACGCTATCATTTTACATCAGGATTCTGGGTAACTAAGAGGAGTTTAAAACAATTATCTCAATTTGCTAAGAACTGATAAATATTGTTTAAATAAAAACTAAAAAAGCAGCAGAAGTTTTGAAAACATCTGTCTCCATGAGTTTCTTTGAGAGTTCTCTGCCTTCTAGTCTTAAACTTGCTATTTCACCTTCGAATAAAATGTAGACTAGTTTTTTTCAGTGAATCCAGCCACTATTTTTCTACATTTATTATATTCTGACTATATTATAAAAAGTGCTGGGCATTTCAGTTCGACACGGTCTTCTTGCTGTTAGGGCACACCAGTGCTGTGGAGAGAGTCACAAACACTACACCACCCTAACATGGAGATGAAACTCACAAACTGCTACCCCGCTGCCTAAATCCCTTCCAAAGACGAATGTTTTGTTGACTTACAAAGAAATGAAGAGATGTAGCTCAAAGGGTACACAGTGTCAATTACATAGGATGCTCAATTACCCTACATATGATGTATGTGGTTCTAGAAAGCTAGAAATGAGTTCTAGAAATGTACAGCATGGTGACTATAGTTAATAGTACTATATTACATAATGGGAATCTGCTAAGAGAGTAGAACTCAGATGCTCTCACCAGACAAGCCACACACACACACGATATGTAGAGATAGCTACATTAATTAGTTTGACTGCAGTAATAATTTCACTATATATGTATCAAGTCATGTTGTGCCCCCCAAATATTTACAATTTCCATTTTAAAAATCATTGCGGTTCATTTTCTTTATTATTAAGTGAGAGGCGGAAAGGCAGACAGACAGGTTCCTGTATGTGCCCCAACCAGGATCCACCTGTCAAGCACCCTATGGGGAGATGCTCTGCTCATATGGGGCTGCTGCTCTGTTGCTTGGCAACCAAGCTATTTTAGCACCTGATGAGAGGCCATGGCACCATCCTTAGTGCCTGGGGCCACCTTGCTCAAAACATTAGAGCTATGGCTACAGGAGTGGAAGAGAGAGAGAGAGAAGGGGGAGAAGTGGAGAAGCAGATGGTCACTTCTCCTGTGTGCCCTAACCGGGAAACAAACTCAGGACTTACACATGCCAGGGTAATGCTCTACCACTGAGCCAACTGACCAGGGCCTTAAACTAACAAAAGTTAAATTGGATGATAGCATAGAAATAAAAATTTAGAATTCTAATATTTCTCAAAAGGTCAGAAAATCTATAACCCTGATCCTGGCACAATTGGCTGCACTGAGTAGCTTCTACATTTTATAGGAGAGAGGGAGAAAGACACAAAGGAAGAGAAAACCTATTCATTGCTCCATACTTATCACATTTTCCTTCTATCATAATTGCTCATGATGTCTGGAAATGCTTGCAAATACATTTCCATAGCTAAGACAGAATCCCTGAAAAAAGAAACTCCTTAGAAAACAAATTCCTCCCAGGAAGGTCATAAGAAATTCTTTCTGAAGCACACCATATGATTTCACTTGCACTTATACATAAATTCTCAGAGCAGGCATGACCTATTCTTGTTACAAAACGGAAAAATGCTGGTTGTAGGTAGAAGAATGACTCCCAAAGGTATTATATCCTAATAACACATGAAACAGGGAATTAAGGTTTAGGATGGAATTAAGGTTGCTAATCAGCTGACCTTGAAATGTGGAGATAGCCTTGGTTTATCCAAGTGAGCCTGATATAAGCACATGTGTCCTTCAAAGTGGAAGAACAGGTCACAATATGTGTCAGAGTGACAGCAGGGAGGGAAGGCTATGGCACCCTTTGCCGCTTCTGAGATGTGTGGCTACAAAGACCAGAAAGCAGCACTGGGGCTAAGCATGAAGTTCACGGCCATCACAGGAAACAGAAACCTTCATCCTACAAATGCAAAGAACCGAATTCTGCCAATACCCGCGTCCCAGGGAATGGTTCTGCCAGGAAAGCAGCCCAGCAGAATGCCTTCCTGGATCTTACTTGGCCTGCTGACACCCGTACCAGATAAGAGATGAATTTTGTGGTGATCGGCTACAGACATGACTGAAAAATAACACATGACACTTTCATTTGTATTTGACTTTTCACATGAATGAACATAATCACTCAATTAAATGTATTGTATAGAATGGGATGGCTGTAGCTGTGCTTTAAGAAGGCAAGCTAATACCTACACATCCTCAACACACTTGTAACGATGTTATAATACAAATTCAAGAGGTTTTCTACTTACCTTCTTGAAATATCGGTTTATTGTCATTGACGTCAGAAAGTTTAACTAACACGCTGGTTGTCCCAGACAGTGCCCCGGGCAGACCGAGCCTGTCTTTGGCTTGAATAATTACCCAATACTCGTCCTGCAGCTCTCTATCCATTTTAGAAGATATTCTTATAACACCTATAAAATGTATTAACTCCAATTATTTTTATATTATTTTTATTATATTTATTATTTTATATTAACTATAGCATTTTTCTAGTTAATTTCTTAAGAATTCAACCATACAATCAATTGTTTGACACATTTTGAAATACTACAATATGCCAGACATGGCCCTAGAGAAAAAATAAATAAATTAAACAGTTGTGCCTAGACTTTAGTGTGTCATTACAATCAATATTAAGGACACTTGTATACACTTAATAAAATCCCATTTTATGAGTTCCCAACAAGTAGAAAAGAATCTATTTTACCTTATCTCAATTTAGTCTCTGCTATCTTTTCCAGCATAATATTAGTGTGCTACCATGAACTTTTCTCCTTTATGTGGATTAAGTTAGGTTATTAGGCATAAATGTGTAAATTACAATACCAAATTTGTCTAAAAAATATTAGCACCGCCCTGGGCGGTTGGCTCAGCAGTAGAGCATCGGCCTAGCGTGCGGAGGACCCGGGTTCGATTCCCGGCCAGGGCACACAGGAGAAGCGCCCATCTGCTTCTCCACCTCTCTGCCGCGCTTTCCTCTCTGTCTCTCTCTTCCCCTCCCGCAGCCAAGGCTCCATTGGAGCAAAGATGGTCCGGGCGCTGGGGATGGCTCTGTGGCCTCTGCCTCAGGCGCTAGAGTGGCTCTGGTCGCAAAATGGCGACGCCCAGGATGGGCAGAGCATCGCCCCCTGGTGGGCAGAGCATCGCCCCTGGTGGGCGTGCCGGGTGGATCCCGGTTGGGCGCATGCGGGAGTCTGTCTGACTGTCTCTCCCTGTTTCCAGCTTCAGAAAAATGAAAAAAAAAAAAATATTAGCACCCGTGATGTCTATTTTGACTCATGGTGTATAAAGAAAGGTTTGTTTATTTATTATTTTATTTATTTATTATTTATTCATTTTAGAAAGGAGAGAGAGAGGGAAAGAGAGAGAGGAGAGAAGACAGAGAGAGAAGGGAGGGAGGAGCAGGAAGCATCAACTCCCATATGTGCCTTGACCAGGCAAGCCCAGGGTTTCGAACTGGCAACCTCAGCATTTCCAGGTCGACGCTTTATCCACTACGCCACCACAGGTCAGGCCGAAAGGTTTATTTTTGACACACAGTTATTCATCTTCTACCGAGAGAGATAAACATATAGACAGATATTCAAATTGAAGATGAACCATGATGGATATGGTAACATACACCCACTTTCTATAAAATCATTTAGTAAAAATTATCACTGGATAAAACTCTAGGAAAAATCTGAGCAGTCCATAGGACAGGTGGACGCCATCCTGAAGATTTTGGAAACATGTAACAAAAACACAGAAAAGATAATGGCCGGTCCTCAAAACCTTCCGAGATCAGACGAGATCGGGAGCGTTCAGGGTGGTATGACTCAGTCCTCAAAAGCGTCTGGAAAAATGTTGCTTATGAGAAAAAAATTTTGTGATACCAGTTATCTTTTTTTAAAATATAAAATAGACCATATTGTGACAGGATTTTAATTGCTGATAGAGTATTTCACAATTATAATCTGTCATGTGAATCAGTATGAAAACCACTGACTATATTAAGCAGAGGGGGCTGCTATCTCCCGACAAGTAACTCAAGAGAGAATTGTTTCATGCTCTCAAGGGGGATGGTAGTGGGGCTTCTGATCCTTGATACGATATTTCCAAACACGCAGTGATCAGTCAGCCAAGCATCGAGAGAGGGGAACATAGAGGCCTTCACTCCCCATGTGCAGAGCTTCCACAAATTCTACCTGCTTTATTTTCAATTTTTCTTCTTACCTTCAGACTAAACAAACGTTATATAGTAGATCCCTTTATCCACCCTGAAATTTACAACTTCATTTTTTTTGGTTCACATTCATCTTACTGTCCACTCTATTAATGCAATTCATAGCTTTGAGTAACTTTTCGACTATCTTTAAAACACAGTGAGGGTTGGGGAAAAAGACTGCTTAAAATAGGAAGCTCGAGTAGGACCCAGCACATGTCTGTCTTCAGACACCTCGCCCTCTCCTCTCCTTCTCTGAGCTTTCCCCACACTAGGCTCCAGTCCATGAGCCTCAACGCTTGCCCCTGTCAGGAATGTCTCCGACATTTTTCCCATGACCCGGAACGCCCTTCCTCTCCTCACTTCGGCCGCAGACTCAGCTCTGCCTTTTAGTTTGACCACACGGTGTAGAGTATGCTCACTTTCCCTCTCTATCAGACCTTGTTTGTTTCACTCAATAACATTCACAAGCTAAGTGTATGTATTCATGAACAGTCACAGGTTTAATATACATTTGTAAGTTCCAGGAGAGGAGTCCATGTGTTTTTGTTTATTTATTTGTTTTTGTTATTTTTTTAAGGTTGTAATGTAGTAAATACAGTGTGTTGTAAATGCCTGTTACACCTTCAACCTTTCTCAATCAAAATTGAGTGAGGGAATTAAAATTTAATGTTTTAAGAAATACACTGCATGTTGTTAAATACAATAGCTTTTGTCCAGTGCATTGAGAACAATGGAAGCTAGGGACCATCTTTGGTTAAAAAATATAGCCACTCAAGTTATATTTTTTCAGAATCTGATCATCTCAAGATACTTTGAGTGAGAAAGGTTGAGATATTTAGTATTTTCTCATTAAATGAACCAATAATAAATGTTTTAAGGTCCAACAAAATGCTCTAATTCTTTTAAGCTTTAAATGTCATCAAGATGGAAGTAATAATTTATCTCTTATTAACAAGTATGGAATTTTCCTTCTTTTGACATTTGCCACATTCTCTGATTCTCTGTAGTTAATAATGTACTTGTGTAAGTTTTCTTTTCCCATTTTTAGAGGCTATAAACTCTTAGAGGCAGGGTATATGGGATTAATCTTGGTCTTGGCCATGGCCAATGATATTTGTAAAATAAATTAGTGTCATATAATTCTTATGTATGTAACTGGAATATTTAAAAGCACAGGAAAAACGGTCTACTTATTTTATAAATTAGTCAATTCATAATAAACATTGGAATAACAGCTTTAGAAATTCAATTTTTAAATCTAAATCAAAAATACATAAAATGCAGACATACATTTTTGAAAGTGAATGCCTCATTTCAGTTCCTACCTAAGTAAATTAATGCTTAATATTAGAAATTCTGGTTGGGTTTGCAAGTATAGCTCACTGTGGTTTCAGTTAGTATTTTCATGATGATTAATGAGGTGAACATTTTTACCATGGTCATAGGCTTTTGTTTATCAACAGTTTTCCAATTGTTTGTAAAGTTATTTTCTCCATATATTTAAAATTGGGATATCTGTCATTTTCTAATTCATTGGCAAGAGTCCTTACATATATTTATTTGTCTTATATCCCATACACAACCATTTGTGGTATAGGTGTGTAAATCTAATCTTTGGCCCTGGTTCATTGACTCAGTGGTAGAGCATTGGCCCGGTATGTGGAAGTTTCATTGGAGTTTCATTTCAAGTCAGGGCACACAGGAGAAGCGCCCATCTGCTTTTCCACCCTTCCCTCTCTCCTTTCTCTCTCTATTTCTCTCTTCCCCTCCCACAGCCAAGGCTCTATTGGAGCAAAGTTGGCCCGGGCACTGATGATGGCTCCATGGCCTCTGCCTCAGGTGATAGAATGGCTCTGGTTGCAATGGGGCAATGCACCAGATGGGCATAGCATTGCCCCCTAGTGGGCATGCCTGGTGGATCCTGGTTGGGTGCATGCAGGAGTGTGTCTCTCTGCCTCCCTGCTTCTCCCTTCAGAAACACACACACACACACACACACAATAAATAAATAAATAAATAAATAAATAAATAAATAAATAATCTTTTAACCGTAGAAAAATCAGCTAAAAAACTAGAAATGATTAAATGTTTAAAATACAATCCATTTATTTATTTGTATAACAATAGGTCTGCTATCCAATATGTTTGTAAGCTGATAATTTTTGCTGTTATATTTGGCTACTTAGAAGCATGCTGAATTGCACATTGTTTGATGCAGAAATACCTGTTGTTGGTTCAATGGAGAAGTATGGTGGGCCTTGCAGCAAGCTGTACAGGAGACGAGCATTATTGCCATAGGAAGGATCATCAGCATCACTGGCTGTCACTTGGATGACGAATGTTCCTGAAGAGGAAGTACAGTGTGTCCATAAAGTCATGGTACACATTTGACCGGTCACAGGAAAGCAACAAAAGACGATAGAAATGTGAAATCTGCACCAAATAAAATGAAAACTCTCCCAGTTTCATACCTATTCAGTGCAGTTAGATGTGGGCTCATGCACAGATTTTTTAGGGCTCCTTAGGTAGCTATCCCGTATAGCCTCTACAGATTCGTCACTGACTGATGGCCTACCGTAATGGGGTTTCTCCACCAAACTGCTGGTTTCCTTTAACTGCTTATCCCACCAGGTAATGTCATTCCTATGTGGTGGCACTTTGCCAATATTCACGTTGCACTTTGGTAATGGATTTAAATTTAGCGAGCCACAGAACACACTGTACTTTTCTAGTTACCGTCCACATCTCGACTGACATGGCTGTGGGCTGCTCCATTGTATACATGGTGTTAGGTCATCATCTGTGCATGCGCACATGCTGCCACAACATTCTACAGAAACTGGGAGGGTTTTCCTTTTATTTGGTGCAGATTTCACATTTCTATCATCTTTTGTTGCTTTCCTGTGACCGGTCAAAAGTGCACCATGACTTTACGGACACACTGTAAATACAAGAAAGTCAGACTGTGGTCTTATTGAACAATCAACTCAATTCTGTAAAGAATTCTTTCTTTAGCAATTATGAGGATGGTATACAATAGAAGACTAGTCTACCTAGTTGTTTTGAATTTCAAAACTATGTAATGGCTTTCTGTACAGACAAGAGAATGCAACCTTATAGAAAATGGCTCTAATTCTTATATACGATGTGGAATTTTAAACATGTAGATCTATGACTTACTTATATGTAATCACTGAACCATCTATTACAATGTGTAATTCAGGAATTTTAAAGGTATGTTATAAGTGACAAAAAAAATTAGGAACACATTCCTTTAAAAATCACATTGTGATCAGTTCCTCAAAAAAATTGAAGACTGTTGATAAAAATATTAATAAGAATTATTTAAATGAGCTTGCAATAGTATCAAGTATCAAGATGGGCATACCTATTTTCCCTGCTTAACTCTCTTCTATAAATTACCTGCTTGTTTAAAGAACTTTTTTAAAGTGCAAAGCAAAATCTACCAGATATTAATAAGATAAACATTGTTATTAAAATCTAGTAGCAATCAATAAAGACTTGAAAAATGAGTATTTGTACATTTAAAATTAATATTAAAATTAAACATTTCAAGTATTAAGCTTTTTTTTCAAGTATTACTTTTAATTATCACTATAGAAACCAGCATTATAGACCTTCTTTAACATATGCATTTATTAAAACATGACATTTGGTGTCAGTAAGAATGATAACCCAAACAGCACAAAATCAAGTGGCCTATGTAATTTTCTATACAAGTAGCACTATGATATTTTTTTCTTTATAATCTATTCTTATGTATTGAGAAACTCTAATAGAAAGCCCTTGCATTCCTCAGTAATAAAATTGTTGAAATTCTGCCATGGCCCTAATCATATGTGATGCTTGCTGTTTTGTTTTAGTATTTATATGTGAGTTATTTCACATTTGTTTTATACTGTACAACCAACTCAAAATGTAGACACATTTGTTTTATGTGTTTTGAATTTTATTTCTTCCATTTGTGATGATATGGATGGCCCTTAAGAGCATTATGATAAGTAGGATTAAGTCAGACAAAAAAAGACAAATACATAATACCATCTTTGGGGGGGAGCCAATCTTATAGAAACAGAGGCTAGATTGTTGGTTACCAAGGGCTGTGGTGGAGTAATTAGAGATACTGATGAAAGGGTACAGACTTGCAGTTAGAAGATGAAAACATTCTGGAGAAATAATGCACAAAATAGGGATTATTGTCAAATACACTCTATTACAAATTTCAAAGATACTGAGAGACTAGACCTTAAAGATTTCACTACAAAAAATATAAAACAGAATTATGAGAGGTGACGATGATGCTAGCTAGCTACTGCTGTGGGGGCAAGCATATTCCAATATATAAATGTATCAAATCAAAACACTGCACACCCTAAACTTACAAAATGTAATATGGAGATTATATCTCAATAAGTAAATAAATAAATTTATACTTCTTGTAGTGATTGTGAAATTATTTTAACAAAAGCCCTCTTAGGAACCATCAAATCAATCAGTTTGTATTGAGCGAGGTGTTCTGTGAATTACTCTTCTTTGGATACCTGCATTTACTTGCCCTATAATTACTCCTTGTTTCCATTTCATTTCTTTCTATAGGATTTCCTGTTCCAAATTTCCAGAACCAGATTACCTCTATGTAGCTTCAGGAGTAATAATCAAAATCATGATATGGTTAGTTGTTGACCAGAAGAAATTTTCAGTATTAAAACTTTAGACTATCTAACACTATTTCTCATACCACAAGAAGCCACAAGTAAAAACTAGATATCTACAAAATTTACTCTAGCATATTGTAATTCACCTACTAATATTATATTTTTAAAAAAATAAAAAAAAATAAGATAGTGTGCCTACCTTGGGTGGTACATACAATGCAATATACAGATCAGGGGTCCCCAAACTTTTTACACAGGGGGCCAGTTCACTGTCCCTCAGACCGTTGGAGGGCCAGACTATAAAAAAAAAACTATGAACAAATCCCTATGCACACTGCACATACCTTATTTTAAAGTAAAAAACAAAACGGGAACAAATACAATATTTAAAATAAAGAACAAGTAAATTTAAATCAACAAACTGACCAGTATTTCAATGGGAACTATGCTCCTCTTACTGACCACCAATGAAAGAGGTGCCCCTTCCAGAAGTGCTGCGAGGGCCAGATAAATGGCCTCAGGGGGCCGCATGTGGCCCGCGGGCCGTAGTTTAGGGACCCCTGATATAGATGATATATCATAAAATTGTGCAATTGAAACCTGTATAATTTTATTAACCAATGTCACTCCAACAAATATAATTTAAAATGGTAAAACACACACACACACACACACACACACACATTTAAAATAAAAAATATAGGCCCTGGCCGGTTGGCTCAGTGGTAGAGCGTCGGCCTGGCATGCAGGAGCCCCGGGTTCGATTCCCAGCCAGGGCACACAAGAGAAGCGCCCATCTGCTTCTCCACCCCTCCCCCTCTCCTTCCTCTCTGTCTCTCTCTTCCCCTCCCACAGCCAAGGCTCCATTGGAGCAAAAAGATGGCCCCAGGGGCTGGGGATAGCCCCATGGTTTCTGCCTCAGGTGCTAGAGTGGCTCTGGTCGCAACAGAGCAATGCCCTGGATGGGCAGAGCATCGTCCCCTGGTGGGCATGCTGGGTGGATCCCAGTCAGGCCTATGCGGGAGTCTGACTGCCTCCCCGTTTCCAGCTTCAGAAAAATACAAAAAATAAAATAAAATAAAATAAAATAAAAATAATCAGGGACAAATGTTTCCAGGCCAAGATGCCAGAAATAAGATAGAGTTAAGAAGAATACTTCTGGGTAAAACTGGACAAAGGATCACCCTCTTTGAGAATGCCTGTGACAATGAAAGTTGACCCCTAGGATTATATGTAAAAGAAAGTGATAATACCCCTGAACTGATGTGTATACTGAATTGCCTCACCCTTAACTTCTGCTATTCCATCTTAAGACACCATTTTGTAATTAGAATTGGGGAGTTGATGGCAACTCTTAAAAGTTTTTATGGGCTAGGTCCTTGAAATTGAGTTAGAAATGAATGCAAACCAGAAAGTGCAAGAACTTTCTCTTGGGGACTGAAGGTGCATAAGTCAGAGTGTGTTTCTGATTAGAGTCACGCTAGCTTGATTAGACATATTGTTCATAAAAGCAAACAACTACATTTGCCATCTAAATATATCCTTAAATAATTTTTTATTCTGTTTAGAGAACAAAAGTTAAACTACAAAGAAACTGACCTTTCAGAATCACACAAATACAATATTCAATAGAATAATTCCAGGTTCTGTTATTACATTGATAGTTGATACTCCCAATATTATCATCGAAAGTGTTTATTTTTTAAATGAAAATTTAGAATCAGTTTTATCTTTCTAGATAGCTTCTAATCTTTAGAGCTATTTTTTTCTTTTTTTGCAAAAGAACTATGAAAATAAATTTAAGATGATACTTGGCTTTACCTATTGTATCAGAAACACTATTGCAAAAATGTATTATTATGGAGTTACACAAGATGTAAATTTTACCAGGTGTTTGAGAGAAAAATCATAGTTTAGTATTCTTGGAATATTCATTTAATGACATACTTTATCATTTGTTATGACACAGAAAGAAAATTATAATGAAGTAATGGTATGTTAATATAAAGCATTTATTATGTTGGAGAAAGTATATATAAATTATGCTTTAATGTTAATAAGTGCTAAAACTTATACAACTACATAAAATTCTTGAAGATTGCAAACATTATGAACAGCATTATCAATTATCTTCCCAACATGTTAGACGTATTTATTCATCAAGAGTAAAATCTGATGTAAGAATAGTGTAACTCTGTCAAAGTTGATTTATATAGATTTTAGTATAAACCAGAATCATTACAGAGGACTAAAAGATTCTCACCCAAATGTTGTTTAATATTAGGAACAAAACAGTATTACATGGGGTTGTTTGATATTTCACATGGAATGCTTCATCTTCTAGCGATTATGGGAAGCATACAAACATAAAAAAGTGACAGAGTGATAAATTTGGATTTGCAGACAAGTTTAGACATTATGTAGGCAATAGATAAGTCAGCAACCTGTGGCAAGAATATTACATATGTAAAGTTTGCATTTATTATGAAATGCTAACTAAATAAACAGCATGTCTTAGTTTACTCGGGTGCTTGAATACCAAAATTTAAACTGTAGATTTCAAAATGACTCATTTATATTTGCATGTAATGTTTTGTTTTACATTCAGTGGTAAAAATATGAACAGAGTTTTCTTGGGAACAAGGATATAAACTGTCTGACAGGAAAGCTATTTTTACTCGCAATGTTAGTACCAGTAAACTTTAATTAATTCGAAACACATTTATGAAGATGTTGACTTGGACAAGGGTCAAATTCAAAGCAGCACAAATTAAACAATTCTTTATTTTACCTATAGTCTTAATCTGTGATTTTGGCAACAACCCAAACAGATATTAGTTGATATAGTAAAAATATAATTTTCAGACATCAAATTCATGATGGAGATAGTGGTTTAATCCATGCATCTGCTCACTTCCTCACACTGAGAACTTATTTTATTAGCTATTCTTAGTTATTTACAAGTGTGGGTTGGCTCATTTTTACTAGGTTTATATTTGAGATGCAATTGCTTTACAACCTAGAACCACCAAATGAAACTCAGGAAACAGATGGCATTTCTCTCTTGGCACTTTCAATGTGCAAAGTATTTTTGAAATATTTTTGTTTCTCTGTCCAGAATCACCTGAAAATTTAGGTCATTCTTCTTAATATTGGGTTGTAGTTTAGATACCTCTACTTTTAATAATATAAAATAATTTAAGTCAAATAAATTGGACTATGTTTAAGAAGCAAATAATATATTCAAAGAGATTACAAAAGCAACCCTCTTTGTCCCCATCACTTACAATTCACATGTTTGAAGATAAGTTTCAGAGAATCTAATTTTCATAGTTGATGTAGTTTAACTCTTTGAGTGGTACGAACGTTCATGTATGTCCTCGTGCTTCCTGATCATCCAGAGTATGATCAAATTATTTTAAAGATGTGTAAAGCAACATTAAAAAAAGGCAAACGTATGTTCTCCTTGTTTCCATAAATTGGTTATCAAACAAACATGATTTTAAGTTAATAAAACTGGAACTGGAACTAATTTCATTTTTTGAAAAAATACTCACTCCTAGGGGTCAGCGAGCATGAAAAAAACTCACTACTCAAAGGGTTAAGAAACAAAGATTTTTGTTTCTGAGAAATCTCTGTTTCATGTTAATGCTTATTACAATTTATGAAAAAAATGAAATTACCTAAATCTGTATGAATTTACATAACTTGAATTTAATCTCTTTTTTGTAATTGTTCTACATTATGACATATTTGTGTCAGATTGATGATAAATACTTTAAAGTGATTTTTTTTAGTTTTATTGAGATGCAATTGGCATCTAATATTATGTAAGTTTAAGATGCAACATGATATATATTGCATCTTATATTTATATATGCATCTTATATATATATGGTAATGATAATCACAATAAGGTTAGTTAACATTTCCAACACCTCACAAAATTATAATGTTGTTTTTTTTGGTCTCTCTTAGCAACTTTCAGGTATATACTACAGTAGTGTTCACAGTACCATGCGGTATATTAGAGCCCTAAGAATACAATCATCTTAAAACTGGAAGGCTGTACAATTTGATCTCTTTCTCCCCCTTCTCATTCCCTCTGGGCCCAGGCTACTGCAGCTCTACTCAAGAGCCTTGGTAAATGGCAATGGATATGGAAAGAAGAGGAAGGATTAACAACATAGTTTGATAAAAAAATCCATGCTATTCATTAATTAAATATTGAAATTGAGAGAAACAAAAACATTACATATAATATTAATTTGTGGTTTCTTCCAAGCAAAGTTAATAACTGTAAGACTGTTTCGAAGAAAAACCATCTTACAAAATGACTGATAGCGATAGGGATACCCACCGTCTGTATCGGGTAACATTTCTGGTTGTAGCAGACCGTCATTCTGCTGACCCCTTCTGTCCATGGGCAGATATAACGTTGCTCTTAGTAGGGTTCCATACAAAGCCAGAGCCCTGACTGCCATGTCTACAGGATGTATTCAATTACACAGATGGACTAGGCTAACATGTGTACTGGATACTCTAATTGTGAAGCACAAGTAGCTAGACATTTTACAGACCAAACCAATGTTTTGTGATCTCTATCACATCAAACACCGTGTGACTTCACTTAGTGCTATGATACAGGTACTGTATCGTACACACTGCAATACCCTTGTGGGCTGACTCTCCAACTCTGCAAGATGGCTGTTTGATACCTTCTTCTCTTTCTCTATAATTTCTCTCTTCTGCTCTCAATTATTGCCTTCGTCTCAAACTTCGGTGATAAAATAGAAACAATCACTTACAACTGGTTTGTTACCAACCAGTATGTTACCCTGCCTGAAGCTGTCCCTGCTCTTATTGCCCTAGATTCTCAAGAATAGTTTCCTAGCAGTCCTATCTTTCTTAAGCTTCAGAAACACTCTTCTTCTCTGTCATTTCCTACAGTATATAACTCTGCTATTAAATGTCCCATCTTAATAAATAATTCAACAATGATTTCGCTAAAATCCCCTATACCTTCAGTTCCCTCTGCCCTTCCCTCACATCTCTATTTTCTCGCAGTCACATAGCACTTTTAACATTTGCTAAATTAACTGTCACCTCCTCTTCTCCTTCCATTCATGCAGTAGAATAATTTTGAAATACTGTAGTTATACAAATTCAACCAAATTTCTCTAAATGAATTCACTGGGTATCTTCCACTGGCTAAATCAAGTCACTGTTGTCTTGATTTTATTTCACCTCATGGCAGCATTCCATGCAGTGTGTGTGTGGGTGCAGGTATTCATTTGCAATACCTCATCTCATGTCTTTCTTTTCTTCCAATGTCACTAGTCAGTCCCATTCATATGAATTTGTCAACCAACTCCCAGTTGCTCAACAATCAAGTTACCATTCATGATATTCTCATCTCTACTTATGTTATCAACTAAGAGCATCTCACCTATGGTCATGCCCTGCATGCTCACTACATGCCAATAACTCTCATATTCACAATTCAGTCCTCATTCCCTGCTCTGGGAACCTTTTCCCAGAACATGGCATGACTGGTCTCTTTGTATCATTCCCTTCAAAGATCACCTCCTAAAATTAAAATGTCCCTACCTCCTCCAGTCAGTTAATTGTTATCATCATACTTTTTCTATACCTAACACTTTTCAACATAGAGTGTCAAATACTATCTTGTTTATTTTAAAAAGTTTTTTATGCCCTGGCTGGTTGGCTCAGTGATAGTGTGTCGGCCCAGCGTGTGGAAGTTCCGGGTTCAATTCCCGGCCAGGGCACACAGGAGAAGCGCCCATCTGCTTCTCCACCCTTCCCCCTCTCCTTTCTCTCTGTCTCTTTTCCCCTCCCACAGCCAAGGCTCCATGGGAGCAAAGTTGGCCCAGGAGCTGAGGATGGCTCTATGGCCTCTGCCTCAGGCTCTAGAATGGTGCTGGTTGCTGTGGAGCAATGCCCCACATGGGCAGAGCATCATCCCCTGATGGGCAGAGCATCATCCCCTGATGGGCGTGTATTAGAAAAATACAAAAAAAAATTATTTATTGCTTGTGTTATAACTAAAACATGTTTCATACTAGTGATTATCTCATAGATATTTTTTGCAACTGAATCCCCAGTTTCAAAGGAAAGTTCTTAGAACAGTTTAAATCAATAATACATGCTTGTTGAAGAAGAAGGATGAGAAGAATGAAGAAGAGGAGGAGGCAGAGGAGGAGGCAGATCAATGGGGAGGAAATGTGTCATTGCCCGCCTATCAAGTAGAACAACATTAATGTGTCATTTAAATCTAATGGTAATTGGTCTTGATACATATTACACAGCTAAATTTGTTTATACTGTAGTTAAAAACTTATGTTCTGAATACATGTAGAAAGAGGTCTTTAAATTGCTACCTGGAATGTGAAAAAACAAAGAAACAGGAAAATATACAATGCGATATACATTTTTAGACTCGCTAATGAATCAAATGTTCAGATAAGACAGGTTTTGAGTGTGGAAGCAAAATTTTAAATGACCATTATTGAATCATATTTAAGTTCATCACATTAGCAAATTGTATAAATAAAATTTCATTCCTTCTTGTGTTATCAAATTTTTCTGACTCAGTGAATAAGTGGACAAATTTAGCTTAGACACACTATAATTTTCCCTCTGTTGGAAAAACATTTTCAATTCCCTGAGTTGTCAATTCTTATATCTAATGAAAAGCACCTTTTTCTACATGTATTATATTTTTAATTTTTATAGAAAGTTTAAGATTGGGTTGAGAAAAGAACTTGGAAATGGACACAGCTTTACAGAAGTATTCAGCCCACTCATTTTGTGTTTACTCTTCCTGCTCCATGATTTGATGCACAGAGAAGTCTGGTCTTGTCAATTGACTTCTCCTATTTTTACAGGCATATCTTTTAAGATGGCTGGTTTTTTTTTCTGGGATACAAAAAGTATATTTTGTCTTGTAGAATAAATTCTTACATAGAAGAAACTAGTAATTAAACAAGCTGAAGAGTCTTATCGATCCCTCAAATAAACAATGTTTAACCTTTTCCCTACTGCTTTGAAGACTGAGTATATATTTTAAGAAGACTAATAATTTATCAATATATAGCACCACAGCTTACAAAATTTCAATAGTTTAATTTTTCAAATATTTTACTTAACATGCTGGTAAAAGGAAGTGCAAATGTAGAATTTTCAAATCCTTCACTTCCAGACGCTCAAAATCTCAAATTTGTTTTCACTGTTAATATATGTTTGATGGAAATCAATAATCAATACCTTCTGGAGACATCTCTGGTACAGTGGCCTCATAAGGTTCATCTGGGAATTTCGGTTCGTTGTCATTGATGTCTGTGACTCTGATGACAAACTCAGACTCGGGCTCCACAGCCCTTCCGGTGGCGACGTTTATCACCTGGGCTCTCAGAGTGTAAGAGGCCTGTTCCTCTCTGTCAAGTTTCTGAACCGCAGTGATGCCACCTGTTCTCTCATCAATGACAAAAAGAGTTCCAGCCCCATCTCCAAAGAGCTTGTACTGGAAAGAGTTGTTTCCATTGTCTAGGTCAGACCTCACCTGCAAGTGCAAAGAGGGATCATTCAGTGTCTAGACACGTCAAAATGGACAAGTCAATTTCAACAATTTTATTTATTTTTTTGTCCATTTTTGCCAAGTAAATAATTCCTAATAACTCCCATATTACATTAAATAAGGTACATTATTGCTTTTAAGATTGAATTCTATCACCAAGGATATTCTACTTGATCTTCAAACATACCCATTCTTCTTTGTGCTCTCATTATTTTTATTTCTTAAAAGCAAATAATTCTGTTTATAATTCATAGTGTTAATGTAATTTTGAATTTTATATATAGAAACAAGGATTATTATGGAATAGATAAAATGGGTTGTATGGTTTCTTTATATTTAAATTATTTTCACATAAAGAGGAAAGCCTAGCATAAACTCCTAATTATTGTGAATCTTGGGTTTTCTTGTTTCATCACTTCTGAATATGCCTTCCTTCAAAGTAAGAACTTCCCTGAAATTTTACAAAATTAGCCAAGAAATGCAATCTTAAATTCAGACCTTTTCTGATAGCTCCAGGTAGAATGTATTATTCTGGACCAATTAATACATTTTTTGTATGTGATTGGGAAGAATATCTGAAGATATCTAAAATGACTCATTTTAATAACATGTTGAATACCGCTGCCATGCAGTAAAAGAAACAAATGGGTACCAGTAACAAAAAGATAATTAAAAAAGTTCTAGCTCTTTTAATTTGATAATCCTTCATTATCATAAAATAAAACAAAGTCGTCATTACCTAATGATAAGAAATTAAGGAGCCTGACCAGGTGGTTGCGCAGTGGATAGAGCATTGGACTGGGATGCAGAAGACCCAGGTTTGAGACCCCGAGGTCACCAGCTTGAGCGCAGGCTCATATGGTTTGAGCAAAGTTCACCAGCTTGGACCCAAGGTCACTGGCTTGAGCAAGGGTTTACTGGGTCTGCTGAAGGCCCACGGTCAAGGCACATATGAGAAAACAATCAATAAACAACTAAGGTGTTGCAATGAAAACCCAATGATTGATGCTTCTCATCTCTCTCTGTTCCTGTCTGTCTGTCCCTATCTATCCCTCTTTCTGACTCTTGCTCTGTCTCTGAAAAAAAAATAATTAAGGGAAACAAATGTCCTGTCAAATAACTATATCTAAATGAAAGCAAAGCACAACCACTGGTTTTCAAATATCATTTTGATGTAGTTTGAAAATTTTATTCAATATTAGAATAAAAACAAGTCAAATTTAGTAAGAAATACATGCATCTCAAGTATATTTATAAGGTAATTTTTATAGATCAGTGCACGTGATCTTTTTAAGGCCCCATATTTAAGTAAAAATAGCAAAAATATTTTTGAACATCTACCTCTTAATGTCACAAGATGTATTAGTTAAACACATTTCAATTAGATGGATGCTAGCATTATAAAATGTGTATATTGCCATTCAAAAAACATTTTCTCAATTAAGCAGTTATTATCAATTTGGAAAATCAAAAATCTTTAAATTTTTACTGAATTGTGTTTCTAAACTTAAAATCACTTTTTTTTTTTTAATTTTATTTATTCATTTTAGAGAGGAGAGAGAAAGGGAGAGACAGAGAGAGAAGGTGGGGAGGAGCTGGAAGCATCAACTCCCATATGTGCCTTGACCAGGCAAGCCCAGGGTTTTGAACCGGCGACCTCAGCATTTCCATGTTGACGCTTTATCCACTGCGCCACCACAGGTCAGGCAACTTAAAATCACTTTTAAAAAATAGTTCAGGAAGAAAATTATGTCGGACACTTCAGCTACGTGTTACTTTTACTAGCTATTTAACAACAGGCACCTAAATGTTCATTATTACTCTCTTTGAATGAGGTATCTGTATGTTCTGCATGTTGTTTAAGCCTAATGAGGTCATTTAAAAAAAATCTGGTTGAATATTTTCATAAATACGCTTACAGAATGACAAAATAGGACAAATGGCAAAACCAACTGTCGTGTGAAAGACAAGCAAAAAGGGGATTTGTGTACGGAGCAGAAAAATAGACACTAGGAAATGGGACCAACTCACTAAAAGCCACCAACCCGTGTTAGTCTGTCCTCTTTCAATGAACCGAGAGACTATGGAGCTCAGCGGAGTCCACTGCACATGTGGCTGGACTGACTCCATTAGGTAGTGGACACTTTAGTATGGACCTCATAGGTGGCATCTTGTCTGTGATCTGCCTGCATCATCTTAGAATATAAAAAGGGATGAGAAATATTACTTGCAGGGCACACACACACTCACACACACGGGCACACACATATTGAAATATATTTGCCTAAGATCTAATCTAAGCCTCTGGTTAAATGTGCTCATGTACACTGGGTGATGGAAGAGATAGATAACTCCTATAGAATCTGGACATCAGGCTAACACGGCAGCTCTCCTAAAAGGACTAGGGGAAAAAAGGTTAATGAATTTTGAGTGCTTTACCCTTTGGGCCCAATTAAATTTTAGTGCTGGTTAATTAGCAGTTAAACTTACTTCAGTTCAGTCATCTCAAGATAGAGCTTTACAGAAAGGGACATGATATTGTAATTACCTCTGTTTAAAGAAAATCAAAGAACAATAAAAACCAAAAGCATAAATAGAACGTGTTCTTTCTCATTAAGAAAATTCTCTTAAAATAAATTCTTATAGGAAAGTGAAAATAATTACTCTTTGTACTTCAACTTCACTAATCAAGTGAAGTATGTAGGCTCTTGAAGCTACTCAACTGTAAAAGGATTTGGTATTAATCTGTTCCATTAAAAATTAACGAGGGTATATCAACACCTACTTAGCATAGTAGAACATCAGGCTAAATACTGCAGTGATGTTATTGTTCTGTTACTATTCTCAGTGTAGTTGCTTTGATCCATTACCAAAAATAACACCATTACATTTCCAGATGTTGACAATGAGGGCTGCATTTTTATATGGGAGACTAAAGCAAAATTTGAAAACCAGGTTTTTCCTTTCTTTCTCAAGCTCTGGTGGATACTTCAGGTATTAACAAATCTGAACAATTAACAATGCTGGTGTTTGAGGTTTTTTTCATGGCTCTACTGAGAAAATTCATTTACTTAGATTCATACAATGTTACTTCCTATCACAGTTTCAGAAAATCAGTACCTGGCCAACAAATTGACTGGTATTATTCATTTCCTCTTGTACAAAAAACCGCTGCCACATCCAGCCACGCTTAGGTCGCCAATGAGACCCCCCTGGGCGCCTTACACCCTCTGTTTCCTGGGTTTCTGTCGCTGTCAGGCAAGGCAGTAGGAGAGGAATCCCCAGCACAAGAGGCAGCAATAAGCAACCATTCATTCTGCCCCTTGGAGGCAAGCTGCTTGATCCTCTTCACAAGAAACAATACGTTGCAAATGAAAATCTTATGCTTCTCTAGAATCTTTTCAGTTCTTAAACATCATTCATATCCCTAAAGAACAAGACACAAAACAGAATTTGCCAATTTTAAAAATAACATTTTCTCACATAATTGCTCAAGTAAAGATTCAACTCATGCATCTGTAAAAAATGGAAAATATACATATAATTTATGTTTCAATTAGACTGGTTAATTATATTTTGTGTCAGCCACAACTTGAACGGGGTAATGAGACGCTTCTGCTCAGACACCTTCCAGGGGAAGCTGTGGTCAAATGTGCCTGGGTTGCAAGATTGCTCTGGTATCTCTTGATTGACAGTGGACATTGAGATAGACTTTTCTTTCTTTCTTTTTTTTATATGCTTATTTCTTCTATTCCATCTCAGTTAAAAAACAGAAACAACACAAAACAAAACAAAACAAAACAAGAAACTTTCCCATTAAAGCAATAAATAGTCAAGCCAACAAGGAAAAACTGATATTTCTCCTCTTTTTCAACAGAAATATATGTTTCCTCATACAATTTTCTGAACTATCGTTTTATGTAGTGTTAAATAAATAAAATGACAATGCACGTGAATTCCCAGATAATTTGATAATTACTTCTGCTGATGTTAAAAAACACTGTGAATAGAGACTCTGTGCAAGATATTTACCATTTTATACTATGAAAGATAAGATATGGAATATTTTTTATCTTGTCAAAGAAATAATATGGTTTAAAGCCATAGAATTCCTATTTCTATTAGGAGTTTTCTTTATGATCTTCTTCTGAGTGTTCCTATATTTATGCACATATATTGAGAGATATTTTAGGTCTTTGGCTCTTGTTAGGAAGAGTGTGAAAAAGCACCTACTTAAGAAAGAATGTGCCTGACCTGTGGCGGCGCAGTGGATAAAGCATCGATCTGTAAATGCTGAGGTTACCGGTTCGACACCCTGGGCTTGCCTGGTCAAGGCACATATGGGAGTTGATGCTTCCTGCTCCTCCCCCTTCTCTCTCTCTCTCTCTCTCTCTCTCTCCCCTCTCTCTAAAAATCAATAAATAAAATATTTTAAAAAAAGAAAGAATGCATTGTCAGAAATGTGGATGGTGTGGTTTGTCTATATTACCTTCAAGCCAATATATCCTTTGTTATAAGTTTACTTAACAAAGGTCATAATGAAATTCAGCTGAGGTGAAAATTAAAGATAAATTTCATCCTTATAGCCTGACCTGTGGTGGCGCAGTGGATAAAGCGTCGACCTGGAAATGCTGAGGTCGCCGGTTCAAAACCCTGGGCTTGCCTGGTCAAGGCACATATGGGAGTTGATGCTTCCAGCTCCTCCCCCCTTCTCTCTGTCTGTCTCTCTGTCTCTCTCTCTCTCTCCCTCTCCTCTCTAAAGTGAATAAATTAAAAAAAAATTCATCCTTATATTGACTATTTGAAATTCAAAGTAATGTCTGTTGTTCAGAAATTAACTATGTATATTTAATAGCTAGTGAAAAATGAAAACATATGAACATGTGGTTTCCTTTATGGGAAGATATTTTGCATAAATTTGGAAAATCACTAACAGTAACATTAAGTACCCTTATAATGTTGAACATGTGAGCCAACATAATGCATTAATAAAAATATAAGTAAATATAAATTTTTATTTTTGTTTTATTAATATTTTTAAAATGGTTCTACTGTTTATACATCAATAACAACGTGTTGCAAGATAAATGATATGAAGAAGTAACATTTATGATGATAATGGCACAAATGATAGATGTAGAAAAAAAATTCTGGTAGTCAACATCTTACAGATAAAGTGATATAACAGCAACTCAAGTAGACTGCTCTGACAAGTGACCAATATGTATCAACATGAACTATTGATGCATATAATAACATCTCTAGCCACTCCATGGGAGACATTTTGAATCGCAAAACATGAAAACAGGACACACAGCTTCCAACAGAAACGGTTGGAACATTTCTATGGGGTGAGCTGAATAAAGGTTAACTGTCATTCTCTGGAAAATAATACACCAATTGATAAATAGAAATAAGACAATTAGCCTGACCAGGCGGTGGCGCAGTGGATAGAGCGTCGGACTGGGATGCGAACGACCCAGGTTCGAGACCCTGGGGTTGCCAGCTTGAGCGCAGGCTCATCTGGCTTGAGCAAAAAAGCTCACTACCATGGACCCAAGGTCACTGGCTCGAGCGGGGGGTTACTCAGTCTGCTGAAGGCCCACGGTCATGGCACATATGAGAAAGCAACCAAGGAACAACTAAGGGGTCGCAACAAAAAACTGATGATTGATGCTTCTCATGTCTCTCTGGTCCTGTCTATTGTCCCTGTCTATCCCTCTCTCTGACTCTCTCTCTGTCCCTGTAAAAAAAAATAATAATAATAAAAAAGAAATAAGACAATTAATTCCTTCTCCTACTCACCATTGGAAAAAAAATAACATCTCAAAATAATTATGCTGAGTAATAAAAGCTTGACAAAAAATTCATATTTTATGTTTCCATTAATATATCTTTCTAGAAATAGAAACCTATCACAACGATAGAAAGCAGATTAGTAGTGAGAGAGAGTGGAGTTGAGAAAGGAAAAGGAAGGATGACCAGGGAACACTGCACGTGGATGGCTCTGTGCTTTATCTTGATTGAGGCCATGGTCTCACATAAGTAAAAATACGTTTAACCTGGAAACTAACAGATATTTTTTTCTCCTTTATGCAGTGAAGAACCTTCAAATTTGTCCACTGGGAGGCAAATATAAATTGAATTAATTAGAAAAAAATTATGAAAAAAGAAAGTTAAAATTAGGGCAATATATAATACAAGTATACAAGTGTTTCAAAATTAGAAGACTGTGTCCTACGAGGTTATGGTCATAAATAGATTGCATAAACTAAGTCAATGGTAAAGAAAAATGACATGCAGAATTTACCATGATGAGCACCATGACAGTAGGGAGAGAAACAATCTAAAACAATCTGAAGATATATATATATATATATATATATATATATATATATATATATATATATATATATTCTGAAGCATATATATATATCAAACAATGACACTCACTAAATCTGGGTGATTTTTCTATTATATGTTATATTTTTCAGGTGATGTGTATGATTGAAGTATTTCACAATTAAATCAAAATTTAAAAGTCAAAATACAATTGTATTATCCTAAATCATAATAGAACAGCTCTGAGTACCCTTTCATTTGAACATTTTTGTATGTAGATACAAGAATGAAATAGTAACAGTAACGATGTCTGAATGATGAAATAATGTGGCTTCGTTTATACTCTTCTACATTCTACATTTTCCATAATGGTCAGAAAATATACTCTTCTATTTCAGGGGAAAAGAAAACATTTCAAATAATGGTCCACTTGTGATTGAAGAGTGTTGGCAGCTGTCAACAGTGCCAGACTGAGAAATACTCAGGCTGAGGCCCGGCTAATAAGGAAAAACGCTCTCAATTAGTATTCTGAGATGATCCCTAGAGAAACAAGCGGGATATTTTTGCCCTACACCTGCAATCTTGGACCTATTTTCCAATCAGGTGGATACCTGGATAAAAACCTACCTATTATTCTAAAATGGAAAAAGAATATCATGCTAATACTGTCTCTTGTTAGTGCATTAGATTTAATCTCATTGCCAGTATCTAAGCGTAATTATTTGAATTTTTCAAATAGAGTATAGAGTACATTATATGTTAAAAAATATAATGTATAACAATAAAATGGCTTTGGTATTAAAATATTATTACATAATAAAACAATTTTGCCTATATTAGAGTAACACTATTTTCATAAGCATCAAATGTTACATCCAAGAAGAATCACATGATTTTAGTATTGAAAATGTATTTCATCTAATGTATGACATACCCATATGAAGAAATTTATATCTAGAAATTTTAAGGAGCCTTTCCAATACCAAATAGTTACCTAACAGTAAAGGTAGGCATGGAAATCTAATCTCAAGAACACAGAACTATGCTTTACTGAACAGAAGAAAGAAAATTCACAGATATCTGATAGCATGCATGACATCTGTCGCTAGTAGTACACCTTTAAAAATTGAATAAAGATATATAAATTGCATTGTAATGTTTTGATAAGTCTTGAAACTAGACATTCAAAATGTTTTCCTTGATCTCCTTTTAGGAGACCTCCACCCCTCTTATTCTAAAGACTCGGGAGATTGTTAAAAAAAAAAAAAAAAAGAAGTCACAATGATGGATTTGGTGGTTGTGAAGGGGAAGATTAAAGTTGAAGCTGGGGAACTGTGGATGGGATAAATAAAGAAGCTTAATCCTATTTCTGATCTTTTAGAAGTCAAAGGAAACTTGGCAGACTCATAGAGTGACAGTCCATAAAGACTTTTAAATGGCTTTCTCAGAACTGCTAATAGGAAATCCGGAAAGAAGAGAGAGTAGATAGAGGCTACATTCCCCAAGTGAGAAGGGAGCAGTATTTCTGGACCCAAAACTGTAACCGTCTATGTACCCACTTTTCCTTCACAGACCTAGAATATAAAAGATCATTTTCTGTTTCATTTACAAATTCTCATTAAACATACTGTGCACATTTACTGTCACGAGTAAAAGCCATGTGCTACAGATAAAGCAACGTAAAGTCAGAATGCCTGTCTTGGAATGTCTCAAACCCTCTCTCACAGTACACCTTCTTCCATTCACTATTTGTGCCGTGTCCTAAGATACGGACCAACCAGTGTCACTCTGTCCCTGGCCGGCCACTGTGAACTCTATTTCTGAACAGTGAGGAGGGCTGTAGTTAAATGAGCTCCACATTCAGTGTGCTAAGCATTGACAAGATTGAGCCTGAGCATGCAAAATATTCTAGAACGAGAAGAGACAGATTCCAGTTGATGAAATACACACTAGCAAAATCACATTTTTTAAAAATCCAGTATCCCAAGTTCCCCCGCCTTCCACAAGCGACCAAAATATGATTTCTCCTAATTATTTTCAGGCTAACTCTTTGTGTGCCTCTACTGAAGGTTTGTCCAATGTTCCTGTTGGACCCTATTCCTAGTTATAGGTTGTCAGTGCAATTAATCTGCATAGAACTTAATTATGTCTTTGCCATTTTGTGATCTGATAATTTAGCCATTACATATCCTTAGGCTACTTCCTACCCTTATCTCCCTGTGGATTGCAGTCAAACCTGGAAAATATTTTCTTTCTTAAATGCCTTTCTCTTACTATCCTTTTAAAAATAAGTAACAAGGACAAACAAAACAATGCTTTATTTCTTGTATCTAAAATATTATTCTAATATGACTTACTTTATTTAAAGAGGTAAATCCATGTATACTTGTCTATATTTTTATTTTCATTGTATAATTTAAAAACACTGGAAATTCCCTGAATACTCTGAATCTATTCATTTGGAGAAGAAACATAAAATTGGCCTCACAGTTGACAAGGAACAAGTGAATAAAAACAAATTTTACAATTCATGTTCACATAATGTTATTCAACCATTGAATATAATGCTGAAAAGTCATTTTATGATATGGAAATACAGTTGTTAGGTGAGGAAAAGAAACTAAATATGCATAAAATGGTTTCATTCATTTAAGGAAAATGTAGACAAATGCAGAGAAGAAGGTGTGGAAGGTTATGCCCTCAGACGCAGACAGAAATCATTTCTGAATTGAAAAATTTTAAATGGATTTAAATTTCACTCATGTGTATTTCTACATTTTAATATTTGTTCAGCTGACACACATATACATATTCTTATGATAAATTATAAGACTTTTTACATAAGTAAAGTTTATTTAGCACCATAGTGATGATCAAGAGATTACTCTTGACTGACGCTGGAGTTATTCTACCAAATAACGTCAAGCTGAAATGTTCTAAAGGCAGATTGGTGAACAGAAGAGTGCAGCAGGGATGACTGAATGGAGAGAACAGTCGGCCACCCACGAGCCATACACCTTTGGACACCTGGGCTCACCTCTAGGTGCCTCAGTCATCTCGTGTGAAAAGTGAAGTTAATAACAGTGCCTATTCCATAGGGTCATTATCTTGACTGAATGAGTTCATGCATACAGGAGACTATTTGATGCATGCTACGTGTCACATGTTTTAACTATAAAAATACCTCCCTATAAATGGAGTGTAAAGATCTGATCATTTCTTTACTTCCAAACTTTGAAATATTGAGCTGCTGTTATTTCTGCAAACACACACACACACACACACACAAACACACACACACACACACATAAAACTTCATAAATAACTATTGCAAAAATAGTATAGGACACATTGCCCCGGATATATGTCTTTTTTTTTTTTTTTTTTTTTTTTTATTATTTTTTTTTATTTTAATTTATTTTTTGTATTTTTTCTGAAGCTGGAAACGGGGAGAGACAGTCAGACAGACTCCCGCATGCGCCCGACCGGGATCCACCCGGCACACCCACCAGGGGCGACGCTCTGCCCCTCTGGGGCGTCGCTGTGTTGCGACCAGAGCCACTCTAGCACCTGGGGCAGAGGCCAAGGAGCCATCCCCAGCGCCCGGGCCATCTTTGCTCCAATGGAGCCTTGGCTGCGGGAGGGGAAGAGAGAGACAGAGAGGAAGGGGGTGGTGGAGAAGCAAATGGGCGCTTCTCCTATGTGCCCTGGCCGGGAATCGAACCCTGGTCCCCCGCACGCCAGGCTGACGCTCTACCGCTGAGCCAACCGGCCAGGGCCAGGATGTATGTCTTCTACATGTGTTTTCAAATGATTTGAATGGTATTATATTTTTTCAAGCACAGCTAAATGATTATGACAAATAAAAAATTGTCATGCTTGAAGCAATATGTGATATTGCATGGGTATATATAGGCTGAAAATGATCCCAGTGTGACTCAGAACAATTATATTTTCAAAGAAGACTAATTATGACTTAATGGATAAAAATATTATAATCTATGCACTTATGCTATTTGTAATGGGATCTAATTAGACATTGTCTTTTCTATGACCTCTTCTTGGTTACATAAAGATAATTATTCCATCTGTGAAAACTTATAAAAATATAATGCATTCTGAAAGGCTTATGGAAAACTGAGTTAAGCTGAGCTAAGCCAGCTTCTCATAAAGAAGAGCAGATGGCAATTAATATAATGTCTCCATCTTTAGAAAACCATAGAGTAGACCTGATCAAAATTGTACTTTAAGAGACTTATGCTTTACAATAGTCAGAAAGTTCCACAGCTGAAAAGAAAAATGAAAGGGAAACTCTTAAAATTACGGTTTCTAAAATAATCCTTAGAAAATAAAAGAACATTTTTATGTTCATCAATTTAAAGAAGCATGTCTAACTATTGATTGGGTTCTGAAGAAATGAAAAGCCTATGGATATTGTTTTTCTGTCTTATTTCTCTCTTCTTTGGTAACCAGGCACTGTAGGGATGAGATGATGGAGACTCGGCCATGCTTGGGTCCCTGAGTGACTGCATGGAGCATGGAGCTGGGCTCCAGGGATTCATTAACTACTTGTGAGTGAGCTTGCTGAGAATTTGATAGTTACTTGGTTACATAGCCCAGCATCCTAATAAAACCCCCAACTCTATTCCCTGCACCTTAATAGATATTTCATGTGCTCTCTTTGTTAACCTTCCTTGTAATTCAATGTGCAAGTCATGGTTAACTTCCTTTTAAAAAGAGAAGGTAGAAGATCAAAGTGAGCTTACATAAACTGACAAGAGAAAGAGAGTCTCAAAGGCCAGCTATAGACAGTAGCTGGAATAAAAGACATTTCGGAGCAGATAAAAAAGCACCTAATCTGAAAGAATGCAAGAAGTTGGATAGGGCCAGAGTTGGGGAGAAATATGATGTGCCCAGGGACAAGTTCATTTGCATATTAATTTTAAACAGCAGATTATTTCAGACAGCCATCCAGGTTAAACTATTTCCAAGTGAAGATATTAAGGCTACAAATCTCCACAGCCTGTAGAATCCAGCTAATTCCTTCTTCTGTTATGTCAAGCCTTGCTTTCTCTAGTCAAACCAGACCAGATTTTTCAAGGCCATTTCCTCCTTAATATTAGGTACTCAATTCTTCTGCCATTTCCTCACAATTTTTACAGCAAATGCTTAAGTCTTTTATTTTGAGTTTTATTTTCCCTTGTGATTTCATGATTTGTCTGGTGCAATTAGAGCCAAAAGCAATCCTTGAAAGTTTAAGATCAGGATATTTTTCATGAATACCCACCATAAGTAAAATATTACAATCAGTTTGGAGCATGGTATTAAAAAAATAAAACTTGAAAAAATTCTTTCTATAGTCAGTGTTATAATGAACAACTTTTGAAGTTAAAACTAGATAGGTATAAAGGCACTGAATTTTGTGAAAAATGAGCAATTTTTTATTTTTTTTCCCTTGAGGTACATAGCACAATTCTTTTATTCCTTAGGTAATTATTTAAAGTAATTTTTTTTTGGAGTTGTAAAGAGAGAGAGAGAAAGAAAGAGAGAGAGAAAAGCATTTGCCTTGGTGGCATCGAGGTAGCAGGCAGAAAATATTTTTTTGTTGGCTGCTTTTCATATGTGATGTTAACACATTAAATAACAGCACTTAATAGTTGAAAATAAAATTAAATGTTAAATTTTATAGTGAATAAAATCTTTTATTTTATGAATAGTTATACAGATGAAAGGTAGTCAAGAGTGGTAAATACAAAAAGAGATAGACAGCTGAAGGTGAGGCTACATTCACACATCCATAAAGTAGTAGTCACAGTTCTAATGGTCTCAAAAAGGGTTTTAAGAAATACAAAATTTAAATTTCATTAACATGAATGGCAAGCTTTCAGTAAATAAATTCCCTCTCTATAATTCTCTCTCTCTTTTAAAGATTTATTTATTGACTCTAGAGAGAGGAGAGAGAGAAAGAGAATGTAGGAGGAGAGAGAGAAAGTTGGGGATGAGTTGAAAGGATCAACTCATAGTTGCTTCTCATATGAGCCGTGACCAGGCAAGCCCACTGTTTCGAACTGGTGACCTCAGTATTCCAGGTTGACAGTTTATCCACTGCACCACTACAGGTCAGGCTATAATTCTCAAAACAAATAAAGTTAGGTATATTACTTAAATTCCAAATATATAATATATCTATATCTACATCTGTCTATATCTATATCTATATAGATACATGTATATAGTTAATCTAGGATAGAAAATGCATTTTAAAAGTAACTTAGGTTATTTTCTTTAAGTTTCTGATTCCTCTGTAATTGATTCCAAAGAGGATAAACATTTTTTAAGTGCTTAAATGTAGACACATTCAGTATAATCTGGATGAATGATGGAGTTATTGAGTAAATAAATGTTTTGTGCACTATGAGCCACTCCAATTAGTCAATAGGTAGGGAGAGTTAATACATTCTGTGGAAAGAAATGATATCTTATATGAAATAATTCCTCAACATTTTTTTTAATCTGGCAACCCTAACATTGTTTTTTATCATTATAAGTAGAATTGAGCCAATTAATATCTTATTAAGATTTCTAGTATTTAACTCACATATATATAGCTTGATTTTAAAATTTTTTTGTTGAATTTATTTGGTGACATTGGCAATAAAATATACAGGCTTCAGGTGTACAATTACACTGGTGAACAAAATTTTTGTCGCATTCACAAAAACACTTGTTCTTATCTAATTTGAGTGTGTTGATCTCAAATCTGACATTAGTTTTTCTCTGTAAGCTACAGGTTTTTTGCAATTCAAGATTTCAGGTTTTCATCTTATAAAATTTTCAACATTTAGTTTAACATAATGAAGTAGAATGTCTTTTTGGGCATCATCTTTGTGGAAATATAATAATTTATATAATGCAGTAAATACACTAAAACACTAAAAGATATGATTGCATCAGAATTTGTCTACAATTTCAAAATAGAACATATTAAAACACTTATTTTAATCATAAAATTTGCACAAAACTATTTACATTCTATTCAGGCAAAAATTTGCGTTTGTAGCTCTTGTGTTTGTGTACTTGTTGAGGGCAATCTTGTTTGATGCTCCAGCAGTAGTCTGCTCATCACTAAGAGCTCCAAGATTTTCAAGAAACTTATCAAAGTGACTGTTCAGGAAGTGAATCTTAATGCTCATGTTACATCCAATGTCATGGAAAGCCAACAGCATCCTTTGAACCAGAAGTTCATAGTTTTTTGCTTTTTTGTTGCCAAGGAAGTTCTTTGTAACTGCCACAAAAGACTGACATGCTCCTTTCTCCTCCTTATTCATCTTCCTGGCAAATTCTTCTCATGTATGAGGGTTCAAATTTGCTGTCCATCAAACACACCTGCTTTTATCTTCTCAAAAGACAAGGCAGGAAAAGCAGAAATAATGTTGAAAAGCAGAAATAAGCTTTCTCTATTCAAAGCCTGAACAAACTGCTTCATTAAGCCAAGTTTGATGTGAAGTGGGGGAAAATGATTCTGTCTCGATTAACTATAGGTTCATTCACAATATTTTATATCCCTACTCCCAGAGCTTCACATTTTGGCCACTCCTTCTGTGTCCAGTGTTTCTCCTGAGCTCGGCTGTCCCACAAACACAAAAAGCAAGGATACTTTGTGAAACCTCTCTGTTGTCCTAGCAAGAAATTTACCATTTTAAGATCCACACAAATGATCCAGTTATGCTCCTCATACTTCAGAAAGTTGAGGACAATTTTTATGTCATTATAATCATCTCACAGATGAGTTGAATAATCAATGGGAACCGTTGCATAAACATTACTGTTGTGTAGGAGAACACATTTCAGACTCCATTTAGAGCTGTCAAGAAATAGCTGCCATTCTGTTGGACTGTAAGTGGTAACACCTAGCTGGCTGAGAATACTACTGATATCATGACAGTAAATAAAATGTTTGTCTTTGGGAAAAAAGTCCACAAAATTTGTTCATGCTTCCTGAAATGGGATACTTTAGCTGACCGGTGAAGTACATTCTTTTCTTGAAGCCTGGAGGCTAATAACTCAGCTGCTTTCTTTGATAGGCCGAAATCTCTTACGAACTCATTCAATTTGGGTTGGCTAAACTGCTGAGGGGCTAATGACAGCTTGGCAACAGAAGACCTTTCAGATTCTACAACCATTTCCTCATGCATCTTATCAAAATACACTTGATCACCATGTTCACCTTCTTCGTCCTTAGAAGAAATAAAACCATTGAAAACTGGAACTGAGAGTGTCTCAGAGTGTGGGATAGGCTGTATTGCTGAAGGAATATTAGGATATACGATCATATGCTGTTTTTTCTTGCTGATGCCCTTTTTATGGATCAGACATAAATAACAGTCACTACTGTGGTCCTTAGATTCACGCCAAACCATGGGAATACCAAAAGGCATTCCTTTGTGTTTTCCTTTTGTCCAGTCACAAAGCATTTCCTCACAATTATGACACACAAGATGAGGAGCACAATTCTTGTCTTGATCACCAAGGCGAACTTGAAAATAGGCAATATATGCATGTGTCACAAATGATGAAATATTGTGCCTTTGACGTTGAAGTGTGTAACAGCTACATATATAACAGAAAGGGTCAGGACTATTCTTACATTTACGCTTACTTGAAGAAGCCATGATTCAATCTTAAAACAACATAAGAGGGTGTTTTTATCAGATAATAATTTTTTACACTTAAAAACAACTACAATTATGTAAAAGTGATGTTTATAAAACATTAATTGCCTTGTGGTTATGTTCAATATAAGAGTCGTTGCCCTTTAACTCCAATTTAAAAACCAATGCATGCCATTAACTGTAACAAAAAGAAATTGAAATTGCATAAAAACTAGAGCATGCACCGAAAAATGGATTTCAGATTTGAAATCAGTGATGCAAAAATATATAGAAAAAGTTTTAAAACCTCAAGCAACAGAAAATAAGAAACAGTTGTTCCTCAGTGTTATATAACACATTGTCTGTACTCTAGTCATGCACTCCCTACCCCAAGTCAAGGCCCCATCTCTCAGCCTGTCCCCGCTCCTCCCTGCTCCCCACTACTCCACCCCACTCCACACCCTCCTCCCTCCTGCAGCTCCCACACTCTTGTCTGTGTCTATAAATTTATTTTCTTTGCTTAATCCCTATTTTCCTTGTTTCTTTAATCCCTACAAAATAAAAGCTCAGAGACATCCTTATAATACGACTTCACATAATCTTATAAAAAATCATTCCTATGAGTTATGAGCTGTGTGTTTGAAATACTAGGTAAAATGTAAATATATAATTAAACTGGTGTATAGGTGAGTTTATTAAATATGCATTTTAAAAGTGACATAGCATTTTAACAAATAATTTGTGCAGTCTTACAATTATCAAATGAATATATATATACATATATATATATGTATAAGTATATATACCTACACATTGTGTAAAGTCATAGTGTACTTTTAACTGGTCACAGGAAAGCAACAAAAGATGATAGAAATGTGAAATCTGCACCAAATAAAAGGAAAACTCTCCCCGTTTCATAACTATTCAGTGCAGTTTGATGTGAGCTCACGCACAGATTTATCAGGGCTCCTTAGGTAGCTATCCCGTATAGCCTCTACAGACTCGTCACTGACTGATGGCCTACCAGAACAGGGTTTCTCCACCAAACTGCCGGTTTCCTTCAACTGCTTATCTTATTGAGTAATGTTATTCCTATGTGGTGGCGCTTCGTTATAAACGTGCCAATATTCACGTTGCACTTTGGTCACGGATTCGAATTTAGCGAGCCACAGAACACACTGAACTTTCCTCTGTACCATCCACATCTCGACTGGCATGGCCGTGGGCTGCTCTGCTGTATACAGGGTGTTGCATCATCATCTGTGCATGCGCACATGCTGCCACATCATCCTACAGAAACTGGGAGGGTTTTCCTTTTATTAGCTGCAGATTTCATTCACATTTCTGTTGTCTTTTGTTGCTTTCCTGTGACTGGTCAAAAGTGCACCATTGACTTTACAGACACACTGTATATATATAAATTTGAAATATGTCCTTAGACAAATATATAGTCACAGATATGCATGTGTGTATATGTAAATGCATATACATACTTATTATTAACCAATAAACTTGGACTCAAATCCTAATGGGCCTATAAAATTGGCATATTCTATAGACATTAGATAAAGAAGGAATATAAATAGGCAAAGAGAAAACAATGCCCTTCAGATGAAAGACTTATTTAAAAGGAGGATTTATATCCAGCTAAAAAATAAGTAATACTACAGACCCTTTATTCTTTATCTAACACTGTGAGAGAAGGGATATATTTTGCTTTACTAGTTCAAGAGCAATTTCAAGCACCATCAAGAAATATTTGGGCCCTGGCCGGTTGGCTCAGTGGTAGAGCATCGGCCTGGCGTGCGGGGGACCCGGGTTCGATTCCCAGCCAGGGCACATAGGAGAAGCGCCCATCTGCTTCTCCACCCCCCCCCCCTTCCTCTCTGTCTCTCTCTTCCCCTCCTGCAGCCAAGGCTCCATTGGAGCAAAGATGGGCCAGGCGCTGGGGATGGCTCCTTGGCCTCTGCCCCAGGCACTAGAGTGGCTCTGGTTGCGGCAGAGCGATGCCCCAGAGGGGCAGAGCATCGCCCCCTGGTGGGCAGAGCGTCGCCCCTGGTGGGCGTGCCGGGTGGATCCCGGTCGGGTGCATGCGGGAGTCTGTCTGACTGTCTCTCCCCGTTTCCAGCTTCAGAAAAATACAAAAAATATATATATATTTGTTTAATAACAACAATACCATTGAAATTCAAACAAAAGATGCATCTATATTCTCTTCTCTGTATTGTTTTTAGTGTTCTGGTTATAGATAATGTTTGTTTCTGAATTTGTTAGTATTATCTTTATATCAAAGGATGTCATAGACTCTCCACTAGATATTTTTAAGAATAAAATAGATGGCAAACTCTTTTAAATTATTTAGCAATAAGTCAACTTTAAACAGAAAAATGGGGCATTTTTCTGTCCTATGATGTATGTATAACCTGCTCATCTTTGTAGGAATGACATTTGTAAATTATGTGCTTAAGGAAAATTACTTAGATTATTTTAAGCCATAACTGGTGTGCCCAAATGATTTCCACTTTAATATATATTCTGTAAATTCACAACAATCTTTTATCATGAAAGTTCTCAGAATGAAGGAACAAAAATTGTTGGTGTAGTAATACTGTATGTTGATAAGTCATTGTCCTACAATAACATTTCCAATTTTTATTTCATTAAGGGAACAATGGCTTTATAACATATGAGTGCCAGGTGTGCAACATTAAAATTCACTATCTGTACACAGTACAGTGTGCTCGCCTCCCCCCCACATCTAGTTTCCATTAGTCACCATACAATTGACCCCCTTCGCCCATATTGTCCTTCCTCCACCTACCTTCCCCTCTCGTAACCACTAGTCTGTTGCTTGCCTCTCTGGGCTTGTTTCTGTTTGACTTGTTATGCTGAAGCAGGGTCTCCAAAAATTACATTTTATTTTGTAACATTAAGGTATTATTGGATGATTGTGTGTGTCTTTTATTGAGTAATTAATGCAATGCATTTCTGCAAAGACTGTTTCTGCTTTCCTAAAGCTAGAACTGTTTTTAAAGTCAGGTAAGAATTCTCTTCCTGAATCATGTAAGAATCTTCAAGAGGGCATGCATCATTTCAAAAAGAAATTGATTTGTTGTAGGTTGTAAAAAGGCAAGTGTTAAAACATTTTGCTGGATTCTCTCAAATAAGTGGTAACGTGAGTTGGTAGCAAACTCTTTAAAACTATGGGTTTTGTTTTGTTTTGTTTTTTTTACAGTGTCAAACATCTTTCTGTTCACTTTGGTAAAACTAACTTATTTCTCAAATCTGTGATCTGTCAGCAGCATTGCCAGGAAGAAGAATTCATGTGGGGCTACTGAATTCTGAATTTGTTTACATTTCATCTGCAATCGGACATGCCAAAGCAAAGATACACATTGCATTAAAATTTTAATATTTTAAAAATATCTTTTACAATTCACTTTTAAATTATAGTTGACATACAATATTACATTCGTAAGTTACTATGAGTTTGATCATATCCCCTACTTTCCAATACTTCCTGGTGACTTATTTTATAACCAAAAGCTTGTAATTCTTAATACCCTTCAACTTTTACAAATAAAAAAGTTATAAGCATGTATATTTGCATACACATTCTTAAACATCAACAGTACTTAGAATTTTTATTAAGAATATTATATATTATTTTATTGTTATTTGTTATTGCAAATACAATCAAAATGTATAATTACTAATTTTTCAAATATTTTATATAAATAATGACTTCTATATAGACACAATATTTTAAAAAATAATTTATAGAAGTATAAATTTATATAATCTAAATAAAAATTTACCATTCTATTCAGATATTTCCATTGTTTACCTCTTCATATGTTTTTTTTTAACATATGGTAGTTACAGATTTACTAGATCCCTTCAGAAAATTTCATTGAAATTGTTTATTAAAATTAGTAACCCAATTAAAATTATTTGTAACACATTAAAATTGAAGGACTATTAGTGTCTTTCATGTTTTTCATTGTCTTAGTCTATACTTTTATGTCTTTTATATTTGATAAATTAGCTTTTTTGTTATAAATAATATATTGCAAATAATATGCATACATGTATAAATATGTATGTATTCATAATAGACTCAATAGTTTACTTTTATTAGTACTATTATAACATTCTTAATTATGCTTTTTGTTTTAAGAATGTTTGAAAGCCAATAGAAAGTTTGATAGCAAAAAAGAAAGAAAATTAAGTAATTTTATGTCAGATTTGATAATACATTGTCTTTCAAAGAAACATTTAATTTTATTCAGATGTTCAGAAAACTCCATACTGAATATAATTTACTTAAAATAAATTAGTTATTATATTAAAATATTAACTTTATAAATAAACAGTTTTTCTCATATCTTTAAGATTGATAACTTTAGTGTGTATGACATATAATAGTACAGAGGTAATACATGATGGACTAAACACCAAAATCTAGGGAAAGAAAAAGATGCAATAATGATACATACCACCCCAAGAAACAATGTTTTAAATGTTCTAGATATGAGCAACTTTTATTTTCTTCCATCTAAATCATAGAGATGGTGAATTGTTCTCACACATATTTGATTTAGAGAAAGTTCAATATGCACGCCATAGTTTTTAAAATTTAGATTTTTTCTTTATGAAGTACAAAAGAGCTTTGCAAAGTCCTGTTTGCTCCATAGCCATTGAAAAATAATTTATATAGTTCAATATATGCCTGACCATCACATTCTTACCTGTGTCTCCTCAAGTTCTAGGATTTCAGGGGAAACTGAAATTCAAGATTCGCGTTTACACATAAGGAATAGTAGAAGAGATGGTTCCCTTTTGCTTCTCTGGCTTCTCATCAAACCTGAATGTGCCACAGTGCTCTGAGCCTGTGCCTTTTGTACCACGACCCTCAGTGTGTCACTGCTGACAGAATGCTATTTTGGGTTTTCTGAGTAAAGCCATGAACACTGTGCCCTTTGTGTCAAATGTTTTCAGGTCACTCTGGTGTCCGCTCACAGTCTGGGATTAAAATGCAGAGAGCTCCAGCAAGTAGTATGAGCTGATTATATGTTTTTTTCCTTTTCCTAACAACAAGACAAAAGAAAATAAAAATAAAGTACTTATTGGCTTGAGGTGATAAGGAAAGAGTTTAACTTATGTAAGAGAATTCTGCAAGTGGAGAGGACATGCCCTCTGCTTGGAGATTAGCTGATGAAACAAACGATCAATTTAAAGCACAGAAATTACTAAACAGAGAAGAGATTTTCCACTGTGTCTGTGCCTTCTGGCTGCTTCTTAAATCAGTCTTTTCTGCTCGGGGGACAAGTAAAATACAGAAGGAGATAGCAGTGTCTAAATTGTGATCCTCTTCGTGTCCTGGGTTCATTTACTCCCTAAGAACACTGATTATATGGAATTTATAATTAGATTTTGTTATAAATATTATTTACTCTAAAATATATAATATTAACTGTCATAATGTTTTTCTCAAGATGTTTCTTAAAAATAATTTTCAAACCAAATCAGAAAGAGGTTAAAAATATAAAGTGTCTAAAACTATGAATGTATATATAATTTAATATTTTTAAAGTTTATATGTGCAATTATTATAAGGATGCAGCTTCAGATTTCAAAAATATACTTGAGTCCTGCAATGTTGGTACTATAGTCATGCTTATTGCTCTTTAAATGTAACAAGGGAAAGGATTTCAACTAACACTGTGAGAACCAAATAGATTGTGGTCTGATTTAAGTTTACTTAATTTTTGCATTCATAAAAACCAAATTTTATTAGTTACCATTTGTTAAATAAATGCTGCATACCTCTGTAACATGTAGCAAACCAAACAAGAAATAAGCTTTGTCTTGTCAGTTTCTTTTCTTTTTTTTTTTAAACCATGGTAAGAATTCAAAAAAAGATCTATCCTCTTAACAAATTGTAAAGTGGATAATACAGTATTGTAAACTATATTATAGACACAATGTTGCACAACTCATCTCTGTGCCTTCCTCATCTGCAGAACTTTAGACCTATTGAACAACCTCCGGTTCCTCCTGCCCCGGGCCCTATCAACCAGCATTCTACTTTCTGCTTCCCTGAATTTGACTAAATTAGATTCCTCACATAAGTGGAATCATTCAGTATTTTTTCTCCTGACTGGCTTATTTCACTTAGCAGAATGTCCTCAGGATACAGCCATGTTTTACTGTTTATGTAAGAATATAACATTGTATGGACTGTTGCTTCTTTCTTTGATACAATTTCTACTTTGAAAAATATACTTTTCCAAACAGAGAGTGCATGTTCAACGTGATGTCCTGAGGCTTATCTTACAGCATGAGCAAGTGTGAGTCAGCATTTGCTACACTGATTGTTGCAACACCACTGAAAGGACAATCAGAACTGTAGAAACTACAAGGACAGCCTTATATTTTCCAAAGAATGTGCAGAATTAAACATAAAGGAACCTTATGTTTAATATAGAATACCATGAACAGCAATGTGTGATTTCATTAAATGAAAAATGCATTATAGTCAATAAAATACCTGGGTAAAGAAACCAAGGATGTTTGATTTTAAGATAGGCGTAAAGTCCTTTAAATTACTTAACAAAAGTATTGGTCTTCCCTGGAGGCCAAAAGGTGATTAACAGCAGATGGGCTGCAATCCAGTAAGTCTCTACAGCTGTGTCACAAGGAAGATTGTACTCTTGACTGGATGGATGAGAATAGGCATCTGATAGCTTGGAGATGAATTCTACTGCATTGGCCTCATAGAAGAAGAAAAGTCCATAAATGAAAAACCCATAAACCCTTTCCCAGCTATGGGAGGAGAAAGAAATTTGGATAGTGAATGGAACGTGACTCTGTTTGAATGAAGAGTTTCAGAATCAAGTACCCCACTACACTCATGAAAGTCAGAGCCATGAGTCTAAGGGGTTTGGGAGGTCTCCACACCATAGAATGGATGCATGAGAGGATGGATGTGTCCTGAGACACAGCTGCTGTGTCATAACCACACAGAAACCTCCCAGTGAACCATAGGCAGCTCTCAAATGTAATCTGGAGGATTTCTGCAAATGTCATCTGCCGGCAGTCTGAGGAAGAGAGATTTGAGTCTCATAAGCATGCAAGCCAGAATTATAATGAGTAAATCTAAAGGTTTGAATTAAAATATTATAATTCCTCAAAGCTCTGAAGAGCCAACAATGTTTTCTGAAACCATGTATTGGAAAAATGTAAGTCTATTGATTAACTGTAGACTGGACCAGCCAATAAAGCTCAGATCTAACATAGGCTGAAGATGAAAGCCAAACATCACTCAGATTCTGCTTTATTCCTTGAAGATAAACCTTTCATCAGAAAGCTCAGGTCTACTACTTCACAGCATTGACTATGCTGGTGCCTTGAATCAAATATTTAGGCTTTATTCACTCAGCTGTTTTCAGGATAATAGAATCTAAGGTCTATATCCTCATCACCACAGTCTTGGAGCACAGTATTTCTCAAATTCAAATTATATTCATGAAGGTTTCTTTGAAAAAAATCATGATATCTTAGGATAGAATAATTTGGAAATGTATTAGCTATATGATATCATTGTATCCACTAGGACTCTTAAAGCTGCCATATAGAATTCAATAGAAAACAAAATAAAGTCAAAACCTGGCTTAAACAATGAAGAAACTTGACACCTGCATAAAAAGACAGATTGAGGATTGGTTGATCCAGTGGCTTCCCAATGGAATTACTTACCCATGTCCATTTGGTCTTTGCTTGTACTTAAGCATAGTCATTTTTCCCCCAAAGAGCACCAAAAACACTCCACTTTTGTCTTATTGGCTAAAATAATCATTTGTCCATATGGGAACAAATTATACCAAAGAGAACAGCTTAGAACCACTCAGCCATTTCTGCACCTGAGAGTAGAAACCACTTGGAGAAACAGACAGATTTCACAAAGTCAGCATGGAGTAGTTGACTCTAATTGTCAACCTACAGTATTCACAATAGACGTGTAAGTTGCTTGTTTAAAAGCTGAAAATAAAACTTAATTTTCTTTATGAATAATTGTTCGATGTCATTTTTTTATTTTAGTCCAATTTGTTGTATTTTATTTTATTTTTTAAAGAATGAGCATAAACCACAATGATAAATAGTAAATAAAGTGTATACTGAGAATAGTAACAATATGCAGAACACTAGCTAATCCACATACTTCAAGCAATGGCAAGTCCTTTTTATTTTTTGTCAGAGACTCAGTAAAACTTGGCTCCTAGTAAAAAATGCCTTCTATTGAATATGGCAACGTTTTGTATGGCCTTAGAAGATTTATCTTTTAAATTCTAGTTGCAGCAGCATTGGTTGAATATAATTAGAATATATCTGTTTATAAAAGTTCACATTTCCTTTTTTTACTTTGGTTTTGTTACTGTGAGATCTTCTCTGGAGTTCTGCATCCCTGGAGGACTTCTGTTTGATTAAACTGTAACATAACCCCCCATGATAGACGAAATTGACAATAAATAAGTACATAGATAACAAAAACATTTATTCTATAAAAGACATACTTCCGCAAGTGGCCATACAGAAAACAAACAACCTAAAATACTGGAATTCAGAAGCAAAACTCCAGAAATGCAGAATTATCTTCCTTGACCCCTGGCTCCTGATCTATCATCTTTACTTTTGCAAGACATTGTGTCAGAGGTTAGAGTTATACAAAGACACATAAAATTCAGACCAACCATTTCTGGAAAATGAAAAGCACAAATAATTTTTAAGCATCATACAGACGTAAACACAAAAATGAAAATCCAATAGAATCATTTGGGAAAAGAGAAATGTTAACCTTCACTGAACTTTGATGAAATGTGAAATGTGTGTTACTGACTCGAGAGCAGACCATGGGAGAAGTGCAGAACATACCAGTTTGTTGGCAAACTGAGCTGCACTTACTGTGGAACTGGTCATCCTGAGTATTGCTTATGTTTTCTGAAATATAATAACATCTCTAAAACATTTCTGCATTTTACAACATTTTCCATATACCTCTAAAAAGAAAAATCATGCTTACATGGTATACATCTAAATTAATGAAATGTAACCATTGAAAATTGATGATTTAATATTAATTAAATGGCCATCTTTCTTCCTATTACGACCTGCAAACTAAGAAGCCCGTGCGCCATTTGCACCAGGCCTTGCAGTTATAGAAACAAGGTTTTATGGGAACTGAGCCATTCTCATTGGTTTATGCATTGTCCAATCTGTCTCTGTCTACTTTTGTTCTAGAATAGCCACATTGAATCATTGCAACAGAGACTCTTGATCTAAAATAAACTAAAATATTTATTATCTAGTCATTTACAGGAAAAGTTTATCGATTCCTGATTTGTATTTATGTGATAGAGTTACTTTTAGTTAAGATTTTTAGTAAGTTTATTTGAAAATTATACATATATAATTGATAGATAAATCCATATATAGCACACACAAATATAGAAAAATAAAACAGCAGAAATAGTCTTAATCTACATTATATTCTCTAAGAGTGGGTCAATGAAGTAATATGGATAAATAAACCTTAGTATTTTTTAAAGATTGCTTAAATATACTTTTCACAAAAATTAGAGGACATTTTATAGCTTCATATTCATTTTGAAATGTTCTCTAACTTTTGTGAGCAGTACATTTTATTTTCACTTAAAATATATACATGGAAGTCTAATTTAATATATAGGCAACAGATATATATATATACATATATTTATATATATACATATATTTATATATATATTTGGTGAAGATGTCAAGACATTTTCTTTGAGAGATCATCTTCATGTGTCTAGATTTTCCAATCTGTATATTAAGAATAAAGAAAAATTGAAAGAAACATGAAGGCTTACAGGTGCCAAAAAAATTCAACACACTTTTTCAGAGCTGTTTTTAGGTCACAGCAAAATTAGGCATAAAGTACTGTTAGTTCCCATAATCCCCTTGCTATAAATCCCCCTCCAGAAAGGTGTATGAACCTACCTGACCTACAATCATTGTCACCCATGCTACATAGATTACATTAGGCTTCACTCTATGGGTTTAAACCAGTGGTTCTCAAAGTGTGTGCCAGAGCGCACTGGTACACCCTAGAAGATTTCCAGGTGCGCTCCATGGTATTCCAGAGAAATATGTGCCTTTTGGGGACCAAAAAAACAACAGGTTTTTGGAGTTTAGATTTTTGGGGGACAGAGGTGTGGGGAATTGGCTGTAAACTGACAGTCTGCCCAACCCCCTACCTCACTTGTCTGATTAGGTTGGGAAAGGCTGTTAAGCTGTGGTGCTGGATTGTTTACACTACCCTCCATGTTCCCCAGAAAGACTGGAGGCAAGTTTCTTCTATCCTTTGTTTGGTGTAAAGTTAAGATGATATGTATGGTGGGATGCCGGGGTCCAGCCCCGGGGGGAATCCAGGGGTCCCACAGGAAGAGACGATGTTGGCGCAAATCGAGTGAGAGAGCTGAATTCTTTTTTCTTTAGCATTTACTGCCAGGCATCTCTGCCAATGGCTAGTCTAGCTTTATTTTTATACACACACACTAAGTTACAATCACATGGTATTCAGAATACATTGATTAATAATTGTTTTTGTTTCACTATGGTTACATATTTCTAGGTAACAGTTAATTCATTTCTATATGCTATAAATCAGGTGGTAAGTCATTCCGAGTATAATTATACAATAACTTGAACAGCAATAACAATATTGGTACAAACTTCTAAAAGGTCAGTACTGATTAATAACTCTATCTTACCTAATGTCCTACTGTCTAGTCAAATTTTATTTATTTACTATATTCATACACTAGTTAAGTTCTAACTTTATTTTTCTCAGAGTGTTCCACCACCTGCTGGTCAAGTATGCAAGAAGAAAGGAAAGCTTCTCTACTCTACCACATGAAAAGGCTAGGGAGGTAAAGTGATGCATTAAGTGAAGGCTGAAAGGTGCTTCTGTGTATAGTTACTGTTTCCTACCTATTCATAAGTCACAATCTATTTTTTTTAACATGATTAATAAGAAGGAATTCTCCTACAAAATTAACCCTTTTCAAGGGATATCATAGCCAGCCTCTTATGTCTATGAGCCCAGGGAAAGGGCTTACAGGCTTTTCTGTGGAACTCACATTCTCTGTCTCATTTCCAAAGAAATTACTACAAATCTTCAGGGAAAGCACGGTGCTATTATCCCTGTGCCATCAATGATAGCACACACACCCAGAAAAGGGGGGATAAAAGGCCAAATTAATTCAAAAAGTTAAAGGGGGAAGTATCATTGCGCCTTTTCTCTGCTGTGACTTTGTCAACCAGCAGCTGTTGATTGGCTTCTGACAGTGGGGATTTTGGATTGATGATTAAACATAAGGAATTGTCTCTTGAAGTCTTTTGGATTTCTATAAAAGAAGAATATGTGGCAATATCTAAAAAAGCTTTGAACATTTTACTATTATTTTCAATATCCTATTTATGTGAATTAGGATTTTCTACCCTCAATATAATTAAGAGTAAAAAGAGAGGAATTCTTCAATGCATTGATGAGGAAATGAGAGTTTGTCTTTCAAATATATGCCCAAACATTGAAGAAATCACTAGGACACATCATGCTCATGTTTCTCATGAACACAAGAATAAAAAAACTTAACACATTCGTGCTGGGACCTGCTGAATTGACTAAATCTTACTAAGAATGTATCTATATATAAAGAAAGATAACTTTTTTGTTGTTTTTTAATTTTTTAACCCCTTTTTTTTACAAATTCTAAAAAGTATAACTCCAAAAATGTAACATGAAAATGTTTTTTAATGTCAGAATAAATTTAATTTTGTTTAATTACCATAAAAGCACGCTTGGACTTTATATTTTTTCTTTAATATTTGACTTAATTATTATAACATTTCTCAGAAACTTGTACATAGTGTGCCTACAATGACTGTAGAATTTTAAATGCGTCCTGACTTCAAAAAGTTTGAGAACCACTGGTTTAGACAAATGTAGAATGACCTATGTGCCAATGTAGTACCACACAGAGTCTGTTCAATGAGCCCAAACGCTCTGTGTTCCACCTATTCATCCCTCCCTCCATCTTAACCCCTGGCAACCAATGACCTTTTGACTCTCTTCATGGTTTTACTTTTTCCAGAATGCTGTAAGGTGGGAACCATAAGTGTACAATCTTCTCCTAATGGCTTCTTTGACTTGACAATGTGGATTTAATATTCCTCCTGTCTTTTCATAGCTCAATAGAGCATTTATTTTTTATTCCTGAATAATAGTTCATTGTCTGGAGACACCACAGTTTATCTGTACACCTGTTGGGGGACATCCTGGTTGCTTCCAAGTTTTAGCAACTATGAATAAAGCTGTACAGGTTACTGAGTGGACATAATCTTTTACTATTTAATTTTAATGATTTTGTAATATCTGTTTTTTAAAGCGTTTTCATTCATACCCTTCAATAGCATTTTAACATCTTAATTTAAGAAGCATTTTTTTTTAAATTCATCTTAACTTTGCCTGACCTGTGGTTACATGGTGGATGAGGTATCGGCCTGGAATGCTGAAGTCACAGGTTTGAAGCCCCGGGCTTACCCGACAACGCACATACAAGAAGCAATGAGTTGATGCTTCCCCCCTCTCCCTCTGCACCTTTCTCTCCTCTGTTTAAAATCTATAAATAACATCTTTTATAAAATGAAACTGGTTTAAAAAAAAATTGTAATGGCTTGTGATTTTCAGACACAGATCCATTAGTTATATTTCGTAAATCCTTGTTTTCAAGAATAAGAAAGCCTGGCAACAGTAATTGCGTAAGCAAACGTAACTGGCCCGTTGGAGGCGTGTAATTGCATGGCTGAGGCCAAAGGACGCTCAGGGACTGGGGTGGGCGGTGTCAGGTCCAGACTGTCTATTGTGCAGAAATGGAGAGCTTAAATGTTTCCATCTTGCCTGACCACATGGTGGCGCAGTGCATAGAGCATCAGACTGGGATGCGGAAGGACCCAGGTTCAAGACCCCGAGGTCACCAGCTTAAGTGCAGGTTCATCTGGTTTGAGCAAAGTTCACCAGCTTGGACCCAAGATCGCTGGCTCAAGCAAGGGGTTACTCAGTCTGCTGAAGGCCCGCAATCAAGGCACATATAAGAAGGCAATCAATGAACAACTAAGGTGTCGCAACAAAAAACTGATGATTGATGCTTCTCATCTCTCCGTTCCTGTCTGTCTATCCCTCTCTCTGACTCTTTGTCCCTTTAAAAAAAAAAAAAAAAAAAAAAGTTTTCATCTCACAGTGCTTGTGGTGGAATGGCTGTGCTATAATATAAATTATACATTCATAATCTTATTTCATCCTTACAACAGTTCTTCCAGGTAGTTGCTGGCCCCCTTTACATTTGTGTAAACATAAGACAAATACCAAAGCAGTTTCCGAATGGTTAGAGAGATTTTTTAATGTCAAAACCCATGTTGTACTCACTGTGACACACTCCCTCTGTACTGAAGAAAACTTAACAATTATTAAAAGAAATAGTTCTTTAAAATATATGGCCATCAATTTAGTTTAGTAATGCTATGGTAGCTACCACATGCAGAGCAACGAAACCAGGGGTGTACGCAGTCAGACCAACTGTCTTCCTTCCTTCACTGACCCCCCTCTTACTGGCCTTCCCAAAGAAATTTCTGAACATCCGCTACCTTCCAGGCAACTGTCTTAGTACTGGATGCACATTCATGAATACCATTCAAAGGGAACTCATGTTCTAGTAAAGGGATACGGCAAGTAGACAAGATAAATGTGTATGCAAAAGTGCTGAGCAGAAAGCAAAGCAGATGAGAGGCCTAGTGAGTACTGTGATGGAGTAGGAAGCAGAGGATTTTACACAGATGTGTCAGGAGAGGTCCAGTGGACAAGGAGACAGTGGGTGAGAACATCAGTGAGATGAGGGAGTGCACTCTGAAGTTTCTACCAAAGAACAGCTCAGATCGCAGGAAACTCTTACCCTGAAACGATTAAGAAGCATCAAGGAATCCATCTTGACTGATTGTAGAGAGGAGAAGGGAGAAGATGAGGGTGTGGTGTGTGTGTGTGTGTGTGTGTGTTCACTGTGCACACTGCAGAAGAGTTTATAAGCCCTTGCCGGCAATTTTAGGTTAGCTGGCTTTTAAATGGAGCAAGATGGAAAGGCATTGGAAAGTTTTAAACAAAGATGTGATCTAACTTACAATTTAAAGGACCAATGTAGTTTGTGTCTTGAGATAAAAATGTCACGGGCTACGTTGGAAAAAGGTGTAAAGCATGTTAAGAGCTACTGTATATTCAGCATCAAGCTTCTTGATTTTGGCAACCTTATGCAGCAGGTATTGGTCAGGCAACTTGGGCTGCAAGGAGACCCGGACTGTAATCATGCTCAAGCGGAGTGTCGTGGATGTAAAGGAAGAGTGAGGAAGGGCTGTACCAGTCTGGGGATGTTCGTGGTGGAAGTTCACGGTTGTCTCCTTAGGTCTCTAGAAGTGATGTGGCTACTCTCTGTCTGTTTCTGCTCCTCTCAGCACCAAATCATGTCATTGTCCTCTTCTTTCTGACTTTGGCTTTTCTCTCCCTCAGATATATTGCTTGCTTATTTATGACTAAATAAGAGCCAACAAGTCCTTACTCACAGATTTGAATCTTCTACTAGTAAATGCTTAATCTCTTCATATTATAATCCTATATAAATGAAAAACAACAAACCCAAGTAAAGAACCTAACATTGTATCTTACAGAACTAGAAAAAGAACAAAAGCAGCCAGAAGTCAGCAGAAGAAAAGAAATAATAATTAGAGCAGAAGTAAGTAAACTATAAAACTAAAAGAATATACAAAAACAAACAAACAAAAAACCTCATGCAACAAAGAGCTGGTTCTTTAAACAGATTAATAAAATTAACAGAACTATGGCAAGACTTCCTAATAAAAAAATGACAAAAGACTCAAATAAACCAAATCAGAAATGAAAGAGAAGAAGTTACCGTAGACAACAAAGGAATACAAGGATCATATAGGAACACTATGAAAGACTATATGTCACCATATTCAATAACCTAGAAGAAATGGATAAGTTTCTAGAAATAGATAACCTTCCTAGACTGAATCACAAAGAACTGGAAAATGTGAGTAGACCAATCAATGATGAAGAAATTGAAACCACCATCAAAAATCTCCCAAAAAAGTAAAAAGCCTAGGACCAGATTGATTCACTAGTGAATTCAACCAAACATTCAAAAATATTTAATACCTATCCTTCTTACACTATTTTTTTAAAAATTGAAGAAGCAGCAATATGTTTCTTTTATAACTTCTAAGGGGTAAGAGTATGCCGTGTACTTCTTATACTTCTTATCTTTGGATTTGCCCCTCTAGTCTAGTTTTTGAAGGCAAAGGCAATCAATGCAAACAGTGGCACTTCTCCAGGGCATCCCTGCCAGCCCACAGGAAGGGTGCTGTGGCCGTACTAAGCGATACAGAGTTTTCAGGCATCATGATGTGTGTTGGCTACTATTATTTCCATCCTCATCCCAGGCACAAGGAAACTAAAACTCAGAGAATGTCAAGCCATCAAATTTCTGTCAATCTGATGCCAAAAATGATAAAGTTTCCAGTCTATCGTGCTGTCTGATGTTGAGGAGTACCAGCACAGCCTTGACTTATTCAAAGAATGTTGACTATTGAGTGTGACTCTGTGTGATGCCCTGTGCTACAAGTAGAGAAAAACAAGTCAAAGAATCCCACTGTCACGGTCTTTCTCTACAAGAATCAAGGCATCTATTAGTACAAGGGCCCTGCATTTTTAGACTCTGATCAGGGCTGTGCTCTGTTTTTCACAGGGTACCACAGGAGCACCGGAGGATGTGGTTTCATCTACCAACGTTCTGCAGATGGAAGTATGGAGGCAGCCAGATAATTAGCAAAAGAGACGGTGCTCATGTTAAGCTCCATCACCAAGCAGGTGTACCTACATCAAGAAAGATAAGCCTAGCCTAACCAGGAGGTGGGACAGTGGATAGAGTGTCGGACTGGGATGCGGAAGGACCCAGGTTCGAGACCCCGAGGTCACCAGCTTGAGTGCGGGTTCATCTGGTTTGAGAAAAAGCTCAGCAGCTTGGACCCAAGGTCGCTGGCTTGACCAAGGGGTTACTCAGTGTGCTGAAGGCCCGCGGTCAAGGCACATATGAGAAAGTAATCAATGAACAACTAAGGTGTCGCAATGTGCAACAGAAAACTAATGATTGATGCTTCTCATCTCTCTGTTCCTGTCTGTCTGTCCCTGACTATCCCTTTCTTTGTCTCTGTTAAAGAAAAAGAAAGATAAGCCTATGTGCAATACCATTAAGAATGCCATCGTAACAGAATGTCGAAGAAAACTGGTATTCTTGGACTTTAAGGTGGCTGTTGAGAAATGTCAGGAGTTAAGCATGAAAATATAAGCAGAACAAACACACACAGGTGTTCGATTTAGTTCTGAATATATTAACGTCTTTTGAACAAGGAGATGTGGTTTAAATCTGAATTGTAGAAAAGTGATTTTGGCAATGGTAAGAGGGAAGGATATTTAACAGTGAAGGTAGGATATCCGATTGTAAATCTGTTTTGGTAATTCCCATGCAAATGGGTAAAACATAAAGGCATAGACTAAGAGGTGAAAATAATTTTGTCAAGATATTTATTATTTAGACCCTTTAAGTAGGGGCAGGGGGTGGCTAAGTGAGAGGGTGGAGGGATTGAGAAAAAATGTACACACATTGACAAGAGTATAGGGATTGCTGGTGGGGGTGGGGGGAGGTGGAGGAGAGTGTCACAGGATAAATGGTGACAGACTGAGACTTGACTTGAGGACACACAGTACAGCGTTCAGAGACACAGTGTAGAAACGGGCACTGAAACCTGCATATAATTTATTAACCAGTGCTACCACCAAGAATTTGATTTAAAAGAAAAAGATTTGCTAATTGTAGATAAATATTTTGGGGAAGTAGAATGTGTTTTTTACAGGTTTCTAGGTTGGTCACTTGTGAGAAGAGTGACCAAAGGAGAAGGAATGAAGTAGGACAGTTTGGGATAGTATGTTTTGGGAATGAAGAGAGAAGAACATAAAACTAAAAAGACAGGGAAAAAAAGGAAAGGTGTTTTAGGAAAGTGGTGTCATTGAGTTTATCATCATTATGGGACTGATTGAAAATAGAACACCATTGAATTTTCCAATCTTGGAACACGATACAGTCTCCATTTATAGTTCTTTATAATGTATAACAGCAATGTTGTTTTTTTTAAAAAAATTTTTTTTATTTATTCATTTTAGAGAGGAGAGGGAGAGACAGAGAGAGAGAAGGGGGGAGGAGCTGGAAGCATCAACTCCCATATGTACCTTGATCAGGCAAGCCCAGGGTTTTGAACCGGCGACCTCAGCATTTCCAGATCAACGCTTTATCCACAACGCCACCACAGGTCAGGCCAACAGCAATGTTTTTTAATTTGGTCTTGACTACACTTTGACTAAATAGTTCTTAAATAACATCTTGGACTCTTGCTAAATTCACTTATTAAGCGTAGTAGCCTTTTTGGTAGATTTCTTAAAATTTCCGATGTAAATGAGCATGGCCCATGGTGGCACAGTGCATAAAGCATCGCCCTGAAATGCTGAGGTCGCTGTTTCAATCCCCGTACTTGCCTGGTCAAGAACACACAAGAAGCAATGACTACTTCTACTATGAATTAATGCTTCCTTCTCCTCCCTCTTCTTTTTCTCTTCTTTCTTTAAAAAAATCAATAAATAAAATAATTTTTTTAAAAATTCTATGTAAATGGTTAACTTTTAAGTAAGAGTCTTTCTTTTTCTTTTTAATCTTTGAATACTTCCTTTTCATACCTTATTGCTCTGGATCAAACATTCAGTACAGTGCGGAAAATACATTTTGAGAGTAGACATGCTTGTCATGTTACTGTTTAAGGGGAAAACATTTCACTTTTTATGATCAAGTTGAAAAGGTTCCTTTCAGTTTCTAGTGTGCTTATAGATTTTACCATGAATGGATCCTGTAATATTTCTGTTGCTTTTCTACTACCAACTGAAATGACAGACTCCTAAAGCATGTAAGAGAAACCTATGAAAAATTGCATTTCTTAATTTTTTTCAAATGAACCCCTATTCTATTAAGTATTCAAAACTTTAACCTTATCAATGTCAGTGGCTCTATATATTATTTTTATTTTAAATACTTACTGAGAGTACATTTTTAATGTAAATTATTTCCCTTCTAGAGGTACTCTGTCGTTTGGGTTCTTGCCACGTGATCCAGTTATACTGTGGTGGCGCGCAGGAGACAGTGAGGTCGGAAGACACCCACGTGAAAGGCCAGCCACTAAAAGCAGCCAAGAGTGGTTTTCAGGAGTGACTGTGCTTTAGAAGTAGTTCACAATGTCAGATTGCTATAGTTCTTCCTGAAGTAATGTTAAGGGGAAAAAAATACATAGAGTGGGATCAGGGTTTAGGTTCTAAAGGAAAATGTTGCAAAGTGCAACAAAGGTTATTTTCATTTAAAATTGAAGTTGAGTTCTAAAAGTTAAAATTCAGAACTTTCGCGTGATCATGGGTGATATAAACTTTGAAGGACCACTATCCAAGGTAACTTACCAAAGGACCTTTCGGTTCTCAGGGCCCTAATAGTTAATAATAGATTTTGCCTCCTGTGACATACACCTTGTGGAAATTATTTTTGGTAAGTCTGTGAAAGCTGGTAAATATTAAAGTGTTTTAAGAAACATCTCTAAGACCTCCTATCATTTTCTCCTTTTAATGGTTTTATTTAGGATGTTTTCATCTTTTACAAAGATGCAAGCCATTTATCACTGCCATGTTTGACAAACAAGATGGTCAGTAATAGTTTTCACACAGAGCCCATTCCCCATCAAGTAGCTAAAATAGTTAAAGAACCTTCCAGAATGTTTTCATGCCATTTTTGACAATGGAGCTCATGAAACCTGCTTTTTGTCTATTTAAAGATTCAATCGGTATGGGGACCTAGAGCTGAAGATTTGACTTATTATGGGTTAACCAATCTCTGAAACGCAGGCTTGGAAAGCACGAAAATAAATTTCCACTGTGGCTCCTCCACATTTAAGATATGTAACCAAGGGCAACTCATTGTTTCCATTATATGTAAAATGGATAGGATTGTCATAAATATTCAAATACACAATACAAATAAAGTCATTATATGCACCCTGCTCATGCTTATAAATTATCCTTTTTCCTTCTGCTAAAAGCAAATATTTTGCTTGCTAATATGATGAAAGATTAGATGATGCTGCAAATTGATTCAAATCAACCAGCTTGAAAACTTTGTGAGGGTGTTTTTTCCACAAATGCCTTTCATGGAGAGGAGGAAGATGAGGTATGAGAATGAGACCCATCTTACCTGAGACTCCATGCTGCCTATCAGAGCACAGGGGAGAAAGCCTGGATCCCCTCGTGTCCTGGGGAAACGTCCCTCCACAACAACCCTGGCCGGCGGGAAAATGGTTTTGGATACCTGCACGGCCTGAAAACACCTCAACCCCTCTTCCTTCCTTCCCCCGTACTGACAGGCTCAGCACCGCATCTGCCTGGAGGTCACTGGGTCTAATCCTGATTGCTATCTAACCCTATTTATTCCAGAAGGACTCTGAGACTCCCAGATCATGCTACCACTATCGATGGACTTCCATCACTGTAGAGCAGTGCCTGTCCACTGTCCTTCCTGGAAGAGCCAATCATCAGCGAAGATCCTCCAAACATTATTTATAAGTATTTTATTCCCTTTCTTGCTTTAATGAAACTTAGCTCTCCCTGAACATGCTGCCTCCCAAGAAGCCTTTCAAATTCCCTTTTGCTTCTCAGACTTCTAGAAGTGACAGCCTCATGTAGCTGTGCCATGCACAAGTCTTCTTGATACAGTCATCTGCAGAAACTAGATCACTTTTTCTTGTATTTTGAAGATTATAGCTTATGATATTGCTACTCGCTTTAACAAGATTTGCCAGTTCTCTCCAAGAAGACATCATAATTCTAGAATAATTTCTATGTAGATGATCTTAGTAGAAATCCTCTCCTTAATTTAATACTTTAAAATCCTCTCCTCCAGTAGTTTTCTCCCCTCGTGTCAACTTTTACCATACCCTACACTTTGTTATTACCAATAACTGTTATCTGTTTAGGATCTTATTTTCAGATGTCCCATTTTATCTTTCCATCTCACAATGCTGCATTGCCTAATTCCAACAATCTCTGACCACAGAGGGATTAATTTAGAAACACAATTTTCCTTCCTCTCCTACACTCTTGTTTGCTCACTCTACTCCAACTCCACCACCCTCTTGCTATGCAGCCCAAAGGCTAGCACTCTACTGCCTCCAGGCATTTGCATTTACTATTTCATCTGCATAGAGTGTTTTTCTTTTTCCCTTCAAAAGCCACACGGTAACTTGAGAGAAAGTTTCATATCCAAGCAAACTCAATTATACTGTAATAAAGAAATGGGAAATAGTCCATTAAAATATGGAATGAGCCTGAATGGGTGGTAGCGCAGTGGATAGAGCGTCGAACTGAGATGCGGAGGATCCAGGTTCGAGACCCCGAGGTCGCCAGCTTGAGCGCGGGCTCATCTGGTTTGGGCAAAGCTCACCAGCTTGGACCCAAGGTTGCTGGCTCGAGCAAGGGGTTACTTGGTCTGCTGCAGCCCCATGGTCAAGGCACATATGAGAAAGCAATCAATGAACAACTAAGGTGTCACAACGAAAAACTGATAATTGATGCTTCTCATCTTTCTCCATTCCTATCTGTCCCTATCTATCCCTCTCGCTGACTCTCTGTCACTGTAAATATATATATGGAATGAGTCCTCCATTAAGCTTTGGGGCAGTGGTAGGTGAGACTGAACAGTCTTATAAGCAGATGGTAGTTCTCAGAAGGCCTTGAATTTCTGGGCTGTCAACAATCATACTACGATCAATGTGTATCTGTCTTCCTAGCAAAACAAATTTCTTAACTCCCATTCATTAACTTTGCCACACTAATGAACAAATCATCTCCTGCAGGTTCTGATTGATAGCTGTATTTAGAGCACTGCTTGTGGTCACCTGTGAGTGAGGTTCCTTTTTAGAATGTGTTAGAGACTCACAAAGCATGTCTGAAGCTTTAGTTTCTAAGTGGTATTTCAAATTTTAACTAAGACACATTGGAGTATTGATTAAATAGACTAACATACACTAAGTCACAGCATGTATACTGAAGTGTTTTATAGTGAATTACCCAGTCATTTGGATCTCTGCTAGCATTATTTGGAATAAGCAATAGCCAACAGAAAGTCCAGGAAAGTGTCACCTATCAGACGTTTTCTGAAGACGAACATCACGTGTTGGATTGCACCCTCCAAGAAGCCGATGAAAAGGTGGAATTTGATGTGCAATAGTTCATTGGGCGAAGTTCCTGGGGTTGGTGACTGAGAAATCAGAAGTCGCCAGGGCTAAATTGTCAGACCACAAATACAAACCTGATGCCTAGGGAGGGAAGTGGGAACAAAGGAGGACTGGCAAGGAGAGATTTAAGGCTGCAGCATCATTCTGGTCAAATTCTGGTTTCTCACATGGTGGGTCATTGACTCAAAACAGCCTGGAAGGGGATTCTCATAGAAATGGACTTGAAATGGGAACAATAAAGAAATTAAAAAACTTGGAATTGTCCTTGAACCTTGGAAGGCAAGCACTTAGATTTCCCTAAATTATCCATCCTAAGCTTTTTCTACCTCTGATCCAACTCTTCCAAGTTTTGCCTCTGCTACAATCATCCCTTTATCATAATTTTGTTTGATAGCAAGAATCGTCCAAGCACTCTCTCTCTCTCTCTCTAGTCAATGGTACTTTTATCAACTTAACTTGGACTTCATACTGAAACGATTACAGTGCACTTCACGAAGGTATACAAACCCAAGTTTCTGTATCTGAGAATAAATGTCTTCTTCCATTAGGTTGAATGTTTGTACTTGAACTATACAACTAAATAAGAAGCACTTGACTTAGTTGCAAGGCACACAGAATTAAATTGCTCTAATGGCACCCAGAATATTCAATAAAGTATCAGAAACCTGAAAGCTTATAAGACTGCTGACAGCAGTTCCATGTAACAAGCTATGACATCACTCTTTATAAGGTTTGCAGGGAGCCATGGGAGACAGTGCAGGATAATACAACGTAAAACACTGTGAGGTGTTCTAACCATCTGGGTTTGTTTGCAGGTATTTTCATATAAAAATGACAGCTAATGTAAAGAGTCAAGATAAAAAGTAAAACTATTCTTCAGAAAATGATTTCGGTGGTGTGGAGAAAGAAACTACTGAAGCACACTTCCTCATTTATGTCCAAACAAAATTGATGGTTACGCAAAAACTGAGATTTCATATATAATTCTATTCATGAGTTAATTTATGTAATACCCCTGAATCTCAACCTTATTCACATGTAACCAGCCACTATAAATACATAGTAAACTAAAGGGCATTTGAAGAGTTTTTAATGCTAAGTATCTGGTCAATTCAAATATTTCTTGACATATGAGTTTATTGCAAAAACATACAACACCATTTTAATTAAAAAGCTGGTAGTCTCTGCCTGAAAAGGCAGTAGCACAGTAGATAGAGCATCAGACTGGGATGTGGAGGACCCAGGTTTGAGACCTCGAGGTTGCCAGCTTGAGCGCGGGCTCATCTGCTTTGAGCAAGGCTCACCAGCTTGAGCTCCAGGTCGCTGGCTTGAGCAAGGGGTCACTTGGTCTGCGGTAGCCCCTTCTCCCCCCCCTGTCAAGGCACGTATATGAAATCAATCAATGAACAACTAAGGAGCTGCAATGAAGAATTGATGTTTCTCATCTCTCTCCCTTTCTGTCTGTCTGTCCCTATCTGTCCCTCTCTCTGACACACACACACACACACACACACACACACACATACACACACACAAATAAAGCTGGTAGTCTCTTGATATCCTAAATTTAACTTCACTGATCAAAACTGTCTTAGTAAATTTTTGCTTTCATTAAATATTACAAATAATAAATTAAGTTCCTAGGAAGGAAGTTACTTATGGAGACTGAGTTATATCTAAGAACTTGCATTTTTCCATTTCACTACATCTTCTAAATAATCCCAGGAACATTCTCATGCTCAGGAAATCTGTAGCAAATAGAATTCTAACCCAAACCAATGAACAGTAGTTGTTTTCCTCACCGATAAAATTGACAGCTACCATGAAGCTGTATTTTCTGCTCCTTGCTCCCTAGGTGGGTATTTTTGCAACAAGATACCAATTGCTCCCTGAGTGCATCTCGCTGAGAAGCACACTTAAATGGGAAACACACTAGGTTTCTGTGTTAAAAGAGGAAAAGTATGTACAATGCATTGCTTCTACATTTTTGCACAGGTGTACTGGCACACAGGGTGTGGTGGTTGCATGTTTACACTCAAGTCCACAGTGCATTCTGCTTTGTCTTCTTTTGTAACAAATTTTTACTTTCCCTGGTGACTGTGTTTTCCCTTACTGTGGACTACAAAAAAACAAACAAACAAACAAATAAAAAAGCAGGTCCTAGGGTAACAGTTTCTTCTCCATGTAATAGTAATTAAAGAGATATAGCTAGATAAATAGCTATTACTAGATTATGACTAATGCTTTAATAATTAACATGAAAAATAGTGCTGGATGAAAGTATGCACTGTCCTCCCCTGTCTTGAGTAATTTTGAATAAATGATTGTATCTATCATGATAGAGTAAGTCAGATTCTAGTTTTAAAAAAAAAGTAAAACTTTACTGGCTTAAAAACAAATGATTCTTTCTCCTAAAACTACATTTTCTAAAGGTTAGCTGGGATTCTGCTCTGTGTACTTCCTCAAGAATGTCAGTCACCGGAGCAGACACTGCATGGGATTGGTCCCCGTTGTCAGGGCGGCTTAGAGAAAGACTGACGGACTGCAGACTGGGTCTTTAATTCTACAACCAGACCTGACAAATGCCACTTCTGCTCACGTTGTATGGGTCTTCAATGGAGCAGGCAGTGAGATCCTGGTAGTTTCTGAGAAGGAAAGGTGGCAGTATTAGAGGGGCAGCCCTCACGGTGCCACAGGCTGTCTACCCGTGCTCCTGATGCTAGGTTCCTGTCCTGGCTAGATGCAGACATGCTCCCTCCTTCCCCCAGGGAACAATGCAAAATGCTCCTTCAGTCACTGCATTCCAGCTCAAATTCCAGGAACCCTGAGACATATCCAGTTGTTTTGTTTTGTTTTTTAATCATTATTATCAAGTCCAAATATAAGTCCTCTCGGTCTGGAGACCTACACATTAAAAGAAGTTTTTTTCAAAACTCAAACATGCTATAATAGCATAGGTACGGAACCCACAATAAACTCTAGCATTTGCAAAGAATGCTACGTGCACAGGGCAGACACCACTGTGCGGCCATCCTGATCTCTGCCTTGCAAACATGGCCAGGGCCCAGTCCCTCGAGGTAGAAAGTGCCCCCGGGACCGCCCTTCACTCTGCCCCTAGGAGGGGTTGTCCAATCAGTTTTCTCTGAAGACGCTGATGTCCTATTCTGACAATTGCTTTTTATCAACTAAGTCTCCTGATCATGTCAAATGGGATTGGAAACTTTCCTATCTCTGGTCGCCTGGATCAAAGGAGTATTTTAAGTCTAAGCAGTCGCTGTTTGCGTTGGTCTGAGAGTAGTGGTATTCTGGCATAATAACTCTCTCAGAAACCAAGCCAGCCCTGCTCCGTTTGGTTCTTGTCAAACCAACAGGCCAAGAGGGACACTCACATTCTTTCCAAAGTGTACTTCCCTGGGTTTGCTATTTTATTTTCTCTTCCCCACCTCAACCATGACGAGGTATGTGGTAGGCAGAATTCTGAATTAAAAAAAAAAAAAAAAGGAGTCCAGCAAATGATTAAAATTGAATACATATAAAAAGCAGCTGCATGAGGTGGCAGCAAATCATTTTATATAATGAGAAGTTAAGAGTTGACTTTGACTATTGCCAGAAACCAATACCATGGTCTGAATATTAGATTTTTTTCCCAATGTAACCAAGAAGGTATAAATTCTCACTAACTCTAGCATGGCTCAATTTTTCTCTTGTTTTTGTTTTTATTAATATCATTATAATTATAATTTCAGGCTGTATAAGGAAATAAGTTTCTAGTATGGAATTTGATCTTAAATCAGTGATTTACAATTGTGGATGTTAGTATTTTATCTTTAACATTATTGATCCCAATTTTAATAAAAATTGGGAAGGTAAGAAATTTTTACCATGTTTTTTACACAAGCACAATAATACAACTGTAAATTAGGCCAGATGCTGAAGGAATATAATTTCACATACATAAATACATGAGAATAGACATGGTGAAGACATTGATTATACTAAACATGTGTTTAAATATGTTTTTATCTCTTGTTTAATTTTACTATATTATTTTAAGTTTGACTAAATTGTGAGTTTAAGTCTGCCAGTTAATTTGTTTGACTCATTAGAAACCTTGAATCAAGATGCTTTCCAATGATTAAATAGGAGTCACAAATTTAATTAAAAGATTAAGAATTCTCACTATTTAAAAAATAAATTCAAAGGTAATTTTTTAAATGTAAAGAAATGTTCAAAAAACGAAGCTAAATTTAGTAATGATATAATATCAGATAAAATGAGTAGAGAGGTATTCTCTATCTCTTCAACATTTGGCAAAAAGTTGTAGAATATTATCTTCCATATTAATGGATTTTTAGAATTTGCCTGTGAAATTTGATGATACTAGAATTTTCATCCTTAGAAATCATTATACCAAAAATTAAATTTCTCAAATAGATCTAGAGCTCCTGCAATTACTTTATTTTTCTTTTGTTGACTTTTGTTTGTTTGTACTATCCAAGGATTTGTTTCTTTTCCACTGAGTTTTAATTAATTATTATTTTATTTGAATTAAATGTTTAATTTATTGACATAATTTCCTTATCTCTTTACTGTAAAAGACTAAGATAATATTTACTTCAGAAGTACAAGATAAATTTTTAAATATATAGATATCAAATGCATTTATTAAATTGTAAATATATGGTATCATATATCTAACTGATGGGAAACTAAGAATTATTCTTTCTAAGCCAGGGTTCTCAACCTTGGCACTACTGATATTTGAGCTAGATAATTCTGTTATGGGGCTTGTCCTGGGCATGGACAAAGGCTTAACAACATCTCTGGCTGCTGCCCCAGATGCCAGTAGCAACCTCTCTCCCCCAGTTACGAAAACCAAAGGTGTCTCCAAACATGGCAAAGGTCCTGTGCAGAGAGAGCAGAATCACTCCTGGTTCAGAGCCCCTGCTCCAGGCTGAAGGATGAGAGACAACACTGCCTCACAATGTCATGTATATATATACATTATTTCTTACATAGATGAGACATATATTATTATTCCCTGTATTCCAGCTTCTTAAGTAAATAAAAACAGGTCACTACAAAGGTAAATTGATCTTTCAAATCCTCTTTTTACAAAGAGATCTACAAATATCTTACCAGTCCTTTGGAAATAGCAGGAAATGTGTGACTGTAGAGATTGAAAACCCAAGTGACAAGGGTTATGTTCTTTTCCTTACCAAAGGAAAGATAGAGATACTCTACTCCACTGAGAAAACTTGATCAGCCAGTGTTCTCTCTGTGTTTTGTCTTACTTTTTAAAAATTACCAAACTTTAATACAGCCATAGTTTACAAAGTTATTATCTAAGTGCAAACTTATTGAGATAAGCTATAGAAGACGATGATAAATACATTCATCATGAAAAGAAACTCACAATTCTGCTCAGTATCCTTCCCCTGTTACAGCAGCTTTGCGGTGGTGGCTTAAGTTTTAGATGTGTAAAAGGGATGAATTCAATGTGACCTTCCCTACACCATGTGTTCAGGAAATATGATACGCTCTGGGGAATTAATGACACATCATCACCATTACCCTAGCAAACACATCAATGCTGTAATTTGTACTAACCATAAACTGGGTGTGCGAAGGATACCAAAATTAGATTGACATTGAGTGAAAGTTAATATTACAACCCCCCTTACGTACGCCCATGTGGCTTCCTTCATTTTAATAAGGCATTACAAAGGAGCAATCTCACTGATAGGTGTTGGGTATTTATGGACCATCTAAAAAAGACAAAAGTTTCAGATAACCTTGTTAAAAGTGGTCTTACTAACTTTTCATAACATATTCACATGCAGAAATTTTTATCCGGTGGAAACCACACAGACAGAATGTCAACCGCATGTCCTTAGCTGGTCAACTTGTTTGGGAGGATAGAAACAGGCTGTGTGAGTTATTTTATTCTATCAATGCTAGAAGTTGGGAGGATCAGATATTGATCATGTGTTTGCCTCTGGATATTAGTTATGTTTAAAGAGTCTATTCAATTATAAGCATTTGATTTTGGATGTTTACTTAATTTTGCTTCAAAATGCTATTAAAAGATAGGAATGTTGTTAATACCTCTCAGTAAAAATACAGGCAATGATAACTCTAGCCTAAATGCAGCCAATAAAAATAAACATGATGGAAGGCGTCTAGGATTTAAAGGGTCAAAATTCTGGGGAGAAGGTAAATGCACTGAGGTGAGCCCCGCCTTCTGCCCACCCCTTGCTCCTCAGGGTATTTTTCAACACCTGGTATAGGGACAGAGTTTGAAAAGCTAGACAAATGGTGATTTCCAAGGGAACGCGAAAGCAGCCAAGTGGTCAGCAGTTGTACAAACTGCAGTGAATCCACGACAAGCAGGGCTTGAAAGAGTAAGAACATGGAGAGGAGAGAGGTTCAGGAAATAGACCTGGACATCTGACATTCCTGAAGCATTTGAGATTAAATTGTATAGACAGGGGGCCAAGAAGCCAAGCAGAAGAGGAACTGGGAGTCAATGGGAAATCGTGGTTTATGTCATAATGCTGGAAAAGAGAACATTTGAATCCAGAATCTTCAAGGAAAGAGGGATGCTAATGATGATTCTAGATTATCAGTTGATACTCAGAAGGGGCCTTTTGCAGAGAAAGTGAATCAGAAATATAATCAGATATACAAATATACATACTCTGCTGTATAGATACATATATTAGCCTGGAACAAATTTAAACCCCAAGTGGATTGAGAAAAATTGTCCTTATTTGGATTCTGGACCCAATTGCAATGTTGTAAGTTGAGAGTTGTCCAAACACCACCATCAAGCAATTCTTGGGAGACTAGCTGGGTGTCTTACAATTTAACTCAATTCTGACACTATATATGAAATTGCAACAGATCCGACGTGCTGAGGGATCAGTCCCATAAGGCTACTTCCACATCAGCCGACAGTCACAAGTCAATGTCATCACCTGAGCTTCTGACATACCAGTTACAAATTGAAGGATCCCATGACCTCCTTCCTGGATGTTGGGGCCAGTTGCAAGCTCAGGTTCTCACCTGTACTTCTAGCTGACTGGTTATGAGTCAGAGGTTCCCAAGACCCTTGAGGTTTGATTAATTTTGTGATAGTGGCTCACAGAAGTTAATGAAACAGTTTACCACAGGGGTCCCCAAACTATGGCCCGCGGGCCGCATGCGGCCCCCTGAGGCCATTTATCTGGCCCCCGCCGCACTTCTGGAAGGGGCACCTCTTTCATTGGTGGTCAGTGAGAGGAGCATAGTTCCCATTGAAATACTGGTCAGTTTGTTGATTTAAATTTACTTGTTCTTTATTTTAAATATTGTATTTGTTCCTGTTTTTTTTTTTTTACTTTAAAATAAAGTATGTGCAGTGTTCATAGGGATTTGGTCATAGTTTGTCTTTTTTTATAGTCCGGCCCTTCAACGGTCTGAGGGACAGTGAACTGGCCCCCTGTGTAAAAAGTTTGGGGACCCCTGGTTTACCACTTGGTTATGAAAGCATATAACTCAGGAACAATCAGAGGGCAGAGAGGCATAGGGCAAGGTGTCAGGAAGGGGCACAAAGCTTTCATGTCCTCTCCACACACATCACTCTGAGATCTCCACATAATCATCAACTGAGAAGCTTTTCAAACCCTGTCCTTATGGGGTTTTATGAATGTTTTATTATATAGTCATGATTGATTAAATCATTGGCCAGTGGTGATTGGACTCAATTTCAAACTCCTTTCCCCTCCCTGGAAACCAGGAGTGAAGAAGAGATGTGACTAAAATTTCTAACCCTCTGTAATTACACTGTTGGCTTTACTGGCAAACAGCTCCATTCTTAGGTGTTATATAAAAGTCACCTTATTAACATAACAAAGAACAATTTATAGCTCTCTTTACTTGGGAAATTCCAAGGGATTTAGGTCTGCCTGAAAGGGGATAAAGACCAAACATATATTTTTTATTATAAATCACAATATCACATCCTCACTCCAGCTCCCTTTCAATTAAATCTACAGAAGAAAGATAACTACATCCAGAATCTTCACTAATTTTTCATACAAGAGATTTAATAAAATATTGCATAAAAACATAATCAAGCCTGACCAGGCGGTGACGCAGTGGATAGAGAGTGAGGCTGGGATGCAGAGGACCCAGGTTCGAGACTCTGAGGTCGCCAGCTTGAGTGCAGGCTCATCTGGTTTGAGCAAAGCTCGCCAGCTTGGACACAGGGTGGTTGGCTTGAGCAAGGGGTTACTCTGTCTGCTGTAGCCTCACAGTCAAGGCACATATGAGAGAGCAGTCAGTGAACAACTAAAGTGCCACAATGAAAAACTGAAGATTGATGCTTCTCATCTCTTTCCATTCCTGTCTGTCTGTCCCTATCTGTCCCTCTCTCTGACTCTCTCTGTCTCTGTAAAAAAAAAACAACACAAAAAATAAAAAACAAAACATAATCAAGATTTTTTTAAAAAAATAAAAATCAACTGAGAACTAACCTATGCATTTATTAGATATAGATGTTTTAAAAATTTGTATTAATAAATGGAATAAAATAATGCCAAGATGGAGAATTTCACTAAGAACTAGAATATACACATTAAGAAAGGAATCAATTAGACATTCTATAACGGAAAGAATACAATAACTAAAATTGAGAACTTGGATGGACAATAAGGGATTTGCCAGAGTTGAATAAAATAATCAGTGAGGAAAATAAACCAGAAGAAAATACAGATATTCAAACATGGACAGCACACAGGGTAAAAAATACAAAGAAATACAAAAAAAAAAAAAAAAGCAAAGAAAAAAGGCCAGGATGAAAAAGTTTGTAATGAATTCAAATGGCCTCTGAGCAGAGAAAAGAGAAAGAAGAGGTCATCTGTCAATGCCCTTGGGCAGAAATGCCTGTGAGTCACAGTGAATGCTCACTGCTCCTCCAGCTCCTGCTCACACTGATGCTTTGTTTGTTCTTCTTCTCCTTGATTGGTTTCAAGTAGTCGGCTATGCAGTTGCATTTGGTTTACACCCTCCCCATTCTGTAGGATCCTTCTTTTCTGAGTTTTCCTTTGAATTAAATAACTGTTTGCTCCATCTGTGTTTTTTGTTTGTTTGTTTGTATTTTTCTTAAGTGAGAAGCAGGGAGGCAGAGAGACATACTCCCGCATACACCCAACTGGGATCCAACCAGCATGTCCACTGGGGGGCAATGCTTGGCCTCTCTGGGGTGTTGCTCCATTGTTGCCAGAGCCACTCTAGCCCCTGAGGTGTAGGCCATGGAGCCATCCTCAGTGTCCGGGCCAACTTTATTCCAATGGAGCCGTGGCTGCGGGAGGGGAAGAGAGATATAGGGAGAAAGGAGAGAGGGAAGGGTGGAGAAGTAGATGGGTGCTTCTCCCATGTGCCCTGGCTGGGAATTGAACCCAGGACTTCCTCACACGGGGCCGATGCTCTACCACTGAGCCAACCAGCCAGGGCCGCTCCATCTGTGTTATTGTTTGTTTGTTTGTTACTAAAGAGAAGCTGTACTATTCTTGATGTTCCTGAGAAATAGAACTTGAACTTTATCTATGCCCGTAGCTATACTCATATCTATCTAAATAAAGAGATGTCAATGCATCATATGTACCTACCTACCTATTTATCGATCTATTGGTATTTTTTATGATAAACCGGCTTATGTGGTTACAGAGGCTGGGAAGTCCCTAGACCTGCCATCTGCAAACTAGAGACCCAAGAAAGCAGTTGCTGCAATGTTTACCTGAGTCCAAAGGCCTGGGAGTCAAGACAACCAATGGTATATATACCAGTGCACGGGCAGGAGAAGACCAAAGTCCTAGTTCAATAGGCAGATAGGAACAGAAAGGGGTGAATTTCTACTTCCTCTGTGTGAAGCCAGTAGCCAGGGCTACCATCAAAGCAGCCAGGCCCAAGCAGGTTCGCATTGGATTCGGGCAGTCGGTAAAGAAACAACGGAGCCAAAAACTGATGGGCGGCCCTGGCCGGTTGGCTCAGTGGTAGAGCGTCGGCCTGGCATGCGGAAGTCCCGGGTTTGATTCCGGGCCAGGGCACACAGGAGAGGCACCCATCTGCCTCTCCACTCCTCCTCCTCTCCTTCCTCTCTGTCTCTCTCTTCCCCTCCCGCAGCCAAGGCTCCACTGGAGCAAAAGATGGCCCGGGCACTGGAGATGGCTCCTTGGCCTCTGCCCCAGGCGCTAGAGTGGCTCTGGTCGCGACAGAACAACGCCTCAGATGGGCAGAGCATCGCCCCCTGGTGGGCGTGCCGGGTGGATCCCGGTCAGTCAGGCGCATGCAGGAGTCTGTCTGACTGCCTCCCCGTTTCCAGCTTCAGAAAAATACAAAAAAACAAAAAACAAAACAAAAAAAAAAACTGATGGGCCATTACCTTTAATCCTAGTTTGCACCTGGCAGGCAAATAAAAACACACACTGGGCTCCAAAATCCACTCATTCAGTGTTCACAAAGCTACTGACTTAGCTGAGTTTCCTAGAATCAAAGGTTTCTAGCTCACCAGATTTATTCTCCTCTGTTCCCCATTTCCTTCCTTCTCCCTGCACAAACTGGCTTCTCACTCAACACTCCGCCATCTTGGCTGCTTCTCCTGGCCTCCTCCACGTGGCCTTTTTCTGCTCTGCTCTCTAATGCTAATTTCAGGAACCGAGAGAGCAAGCTTCCATTCTGCCCCCATTTTATAGTGTAGAAATCAAAACCTTTAATCCAATATACAAAATAGGGAAGTCTCTAATACAAAATCACTTATCTGAGGCATAATGGGATTGTACCACCCCACATCAAAAAGGGTGGGAAAGGCTTAATCCTAAAACCAAGCCCCAGGCTACAAGGATCCTGCCCGCCCCCAACACACATTAATATCACCTGGGCGACAGGCTTCCATGTGGGCAGCGCCATCTTCAATAAAGTGAGCATAATATATTTTATCTGCCCAACACTCTGCTTTCTGTTCTAGTCAGCCTCTCAGTGAACTGGGTGATGCCCACTGCCACATTGAAGAGGGAGGTCTATTTTACTAAATCTACAGATTCATATGCCAACCTTATCCTGAAACACCCCCATTGACACACCTACAATAATATTTAATCAGGGCACCCCATGGCCCAGACAAATTAACAGACAGAATTAACCCTCACACAAGTTTTTACTCTTCTGCTTGAATTTTAAGACTTCTCAATTTTTTTTAACTCTCTTGATTTCTTCATTGTGGGCTCGCTTAACTTCCTAGATTCAACTCAAGATTTTTGACCTATTATTTATTTTTTGGTATGTTTTCTAATGATAGTCTGTTGGGCAGATAAAATATATTATGCTCACTTTGTTGAAGATGGTGCTTCCCACATGGAAACCGTTGCCCAGGTGATATTAATGTGTGTTGGGGGTGGGCTGTGGGCAGGATCCTTGTATCCTGGGGCTTGGTTTTAGGACTAAGCCTTTTCCACCCTTTTTGATGTGGGGTGATGCAAGCCCATCATGCCTCAGATATTAGAGACTTCCCTATTTTGTATATTGGATTAAAGGTTTGGATTTCTACACTATAAAGTGGGGACAGAACGGGAGCTTGCCCTCTTGGTTCCTGAGATTAATATTAAAGGAGAGAGCAGAAAGGATAGCAGACAAAGGCCACGTGGAGGAGGCCAGGAGAAGCATCCAAGATGGCGGCGTGCTGAGTGAGAAGCCACTTTGTGCAGGGAGAAGGAAGGAGATGGGGAACAGAGGAGAATAAATCTGGTGAGCTAGAAACCTTTGATTCTAGGAAACTCGGATAAGTCAGTAGCTTTGTGAGCACTGAATGTGAGTGGGTTTTGGAGCCCAGTGTGTGTTTTTACTTGCCCGCCGGGTGCAAGCTAGGATTAAAGATGATGGCCCATCAGTTTTTGGCTCCATTGTTTCTTTGCTGACTGTCCGAATCCAGTGCGAACCTGCATGGGCTGGGCTGCTGTGATGTTAGCCACGGCCACTGGCTTTACATACTCTCTGACTTAAAAATAACCTGTGTGGCATTAAATGATACACGTATGAATTCAGTGTGAGATACAGTGAAATTTGGTTTGTACCAAACATTCATTACAGGGTAATATGTACAAAAACAATTATCACACATATCCAAGAAATATATTTGTTAGATTCTAGTACCTGTGATAACATGGTGCCTGTTTTGTCAGATTCATGAAAAAGCTGCTCTCTGTGTCAAATATCCTCTTTTTTATATTTTTTAAATAACACTTACTTGCTACCTACTTAGCAGGAAACATTTATCTTGAGATAATTATATTTCCAGTATCTCATCAATTAAAAATATTAAAAGTTCCCAACACCTAAGCCTCTTTAATTAAAAGAAATTAAAAATCCTATGTAAGAGATTTATATTCTTACTAATTTATTTTAAAAATTGCATAATAAAAATTTTAGTAAAATGATATTTTACTAATAAAACTAGGCGAGTTATTGGGGCATTTAAAACTTTTGACATAACTGGATGATTTACCGACTATTTTTTATAAAGCTAAATTGTTTTGGTTTTGTTTGTAATATATCCATCTGTAGGGGTTCAGAACAGGGCTCCCTAAAATACATCACTTTAACATGTGAATTATTTTGAGCCAAAGGCAATGGAGACCCAGAAGAAACTTTTCTGTCTCCTTTAAACTATTTAAATTAGAGCCTCACCCATAATAAGAGTTATCACTAGAAATAAGATTTTATGACTTATCTACAGGGCAGGGAAAATTTCTAATTACTAAACATCTGCTCTTCTTATCATCCTGCAATGACCGTCTTCCTCCTTGAAGCCACAAGGTGATCCTCAGCTCAGATGTCCAATTCCCTTTCTGTTTTTGAACCAGTCATAGGTAGGATTCCGTATGTACGTATGTATTACATTTTGTTATTTTTTCTTATTAATTTGTTTCCTGCAGATTAATTTTTAGACTAGTTAAGAGAAATTTGAGGTTTCTTTCTCTACAACACATTTAGTGGAATGTTCTCACTGTCATTTAAGTAAAATTATTGCTGTTGGTTGCTTAAAAATATGAATTGGTTGATCTTAGAGCAGCTGCGTAAACAGTATATTTAAAATTTAAACTTGTATATAGTTTTTCAAAATATTAGTTTTTAAAAAATCTAAATCATCAGGTTCATATGTAAATTTAAAATATGCTAGTTATTTGAAAGTTTAAGTCTTGGCCCAATTAATAATTTTATGTTGCACATATTGGTGATTCTGAATAGTTTCACAGAAAGCCAACTAGAAGATATAGTTTTACTTGATAGTAACAATTGTTTGACAACCATTTTATATACGTGAATTCTCCCTATAATGTTGAGCATGAAAAATGTCAATTAAATAAAAACATGCCTACAGGGAAAAAAGAAAAGAATCCGTAAACATATAACTTTAAATTATTGAGTCTTTACGTTTTCTGGGTGAATTGTAGGTTAACCAGTATAAACAAAAATTTTTGTCAAGATTTATTTGTTTTCAATAAATCAATTAAGAGAATTTCTAAGTATAAAGAAATAGTATTAATTTGAAAAGATATATGATTAATAATTGGAAGAAAAATTATGAAGACTCTTGCTGACTTCAGAAAAAAACTAAGAGGGAACTACATTCCTTGGTCAATGACGACAATTTGAAACTGTGGGTCATGATGTTGATTTGATTTGTCACTGTAGCTCTAGAAATCATTTCCCCTCCTTCTCTAGAACTATACACCTCACAGACCTAGCTTTTTACCTTGATAAGTGCTAACCCCTGAGTCAGCGGAAGACAAGCCCAGACCTGACTAATGGTCACAAGGTCCTGACCCATGGCAGGCTAACAATAGCATCTTGACCTAAGTTATGTCTCAGTTCCAGAGCCCTAAGGTGAAGGACCCTTTGACTGCTTAGTCATAAAAACAGACAGGACACTAGAAAGAATGTCAGAGTTGTCTTCAAGATCTGAAGGAATGATTTATTCTCCTTACCTTATCTTGGATCAATCAACTCCTGACATGACCCCGAAGCCCTAACCCATAGTGTCTTCTGATTTTGCCCTATATAAATCTATACCATACATGTCATCAGGGGGTTTGGTCTTTTAGATCATGAGCAAACCTATACTCCAGATTAGCCAATTCTGTAATAAACTATTTCCTTTCTTCATTGTAAATTCCTGCTGATGCATTTTTTTCAGGCCAGTGAGTTTGGGTGGAAAGACTCAAATACTGGGATTAAATAAGAAATTTAAAGTGAAACCTTAAGCCTCCACTGAGTTCCTATTACAGGCAGATTACACTCCAAAGTAAGTCCTTTTTCAAACCCCACCAAGACCTTAGCGTTCTGGCCCCTGCCTAACTCACAACCTACACCCTCCCAAGACCCCTCCTACTTAACTCATCACCTCCTTGCTGCTCTTCAAAGGGGCCAGGCATGTTTCCTCCTCAGACTCTTTGCATTGATTGTTTTAAACTGTTTGAGTATTCCTTCTCTAGATGTCCACATTCTTCAGTCTCTCAGCTGTCCTAGTCTTTCCTCAGGATGACTTGCCTAACAGTCAGGGATGCTACAGGAGCAGGAAACTAAAGAAAACACTCTAAAAACTGTCCCCTAAACCTGGGAACCAGCTGAGTAACCACAAATTACCATAAAATATGGATGGAAGGCAAAATAATGGAATATTTTGCTAGGACCATGGATATGCTATTTTTGCAATGCACAGAATGAAGAATTTTCTGCTGCCCTGCACAGTATGTAGGATGCCCCACAGGGCATATATGTTTATATTTTTTGAACCTTGGATCGTTTTTTAAATTTTTTTAAATTTTTATTTTTTTTTATTTATTCATTTTAGAGAAGAGAGGGAGAGAGAGAGAGAGAGAGGAGAGAGAGAGAGAGAGAAGGGGGGAGGAGCTGGAAGCATCAACTCTCATACGTGCCTTGACCAGGCAAGCCCAGGGTTTCGAACCTGTGACCTCAGCATTTCCAGATCGACGCTTTATCCACTGCGCCACCACAGGTCAGGCCTGAACCTTGGATCTTATTGCATTTTGCACATAAACACAACTAAATTTTTGCATGATTTCAATACACTGAATATAGATCCTTCAGAAATCCAAATCCTGTGTAAACTGAGGGAAGATGATAATTTATTCTGTTTTCAACATTTTTTAACATGTTGCTGAAATATGTTAACAAACACTGCATGCTTTATTATTGCCAAAAGAGCACCCTTATTTGTCCAAATTTGTAGCTAATAATCACACTGAGTTTGCTGGTACAAAATGATTATATGTCCTCTAGTATGATCGTGTTTGAATACTCTCATACTGAAATGCACATTATTTTATATAACATATAATCTTGTGACAAAAAATAACAATAAACTGATTATAAGGAGATGCTATTATTTTTCTGTGTTTTTCTTTTAAAACTAAGAAATCCCAAGCAGAATATAGATTATCTGTCTTTAAGTACCAAATAAATTTTCAGCATCTCCAACCAAGGCACAGATACATTAACATAAGAATGTGAAGAACATTTAGAAATGGTGGAAAGTATATTTTATGTTCAAACTTTCAGCATTTTCAAAATCTGTCTGTCCTTTCAAGTATATGGCTTTGTTGTATAAAGCTGGTTTGCCGAATACCAGTAAGTACAAGACTATTTCTAACCTGAGGGCAGTCATTTCTAGGAAATTAATTTCAAATAGTATGCCATTGTGCTGTATTTTTGTGCAAGTCATTTTTATAGAAAACTGTATCCTAGTACATTTGACAGAGTTAAATAATAAGATGATGGAATGCAATAATAGAAGTAGAAGGTAACGTATATGGTTTTAGAGGGGATTTGAAATGGCAGCTTCAAAAACGCAACAAGATGAACAAAGCCTGTCCCAGACGTTAGTCCCTGTTGCAGAGAAGACTGGGAGTGATGGTTTTGGGAGAAGTGACATAAAAAGATAAATGAATTGCATGCATTTTAGACATATCAATTCCAATTTTGCAATTTCAAGCTGTGAACCTAAAGTTGGAAGAAAGCAACTTTTTATATCTGAAAATATAGTTTGATTTGGAATTTGATCCAACATTTATTGTAGCCTACTAAGTGCTAAATAACATAGTAGAGACTCAAATTCATTATCATTGTGAGATGCTGGAGAACCCCTTCTTTATTATTATTTTTTTAATTTTGTATATTTTAGTGAGAGAGAGAGAGACAGGCACAACAGACAGGAAGGGGGAAAGAAAAGAAGAATCAATATGCAGTTGCAACACTTGAGTTGTTCACTGATTGCTCTCTCATATGTGCCTTGATGGTAGGGTGGGGGGCTCCAGATGAGCCAGTGACCCTGTCACTCAAGTCAGCAATGTTAGGTTCAAACCAGCCACCTTGGGATTCAAGCCAGTGACCTTTAGGCTCAAGCCAGAGACCATGGGGTCAAGTTTATGATTCCATGCTCAAGCCAACAATCCCATGCTCCAGCTAGTGACCCCACACTCAAGCCAGATGAGAATGCACATAAATCAGGAGATCTCGGGCTTTCAAACCTGAGTTCTCAGAGTCCTAAGTCCACATCTATCTACTGTGCCACCACCTGGTCAGGCTGGAGAATCCCTACTTTAAAATTATGAAAAAAAAATCTATGTATGAAAGCAAACTCAAGATGCCAGAGTACACAGCACCCATTATAGTTATGTTGACCAAAAAGATTAATTTTATTCCCAGATTTGATAAAAGAAGCTATTTTCTAATTGTAAGCATAAAATAGATTGACTGTAAATTTTTACTTTATACAGAAAAATAAGATAAACCCTTTATCTGCAGGGGATACATTCCAAGACCCCCAGAGGATGCCTAAAAACACAAATAATGCCAAACCCTATATAGTCTATGTTTTTTTTCCAGACATACATACCTATGATGTGTAATTTATAAATTAGGTGCAATAAGAGATGAACAACAATAGCTATAATAAAATACAACAACTATAACAATATACTATAATAAAAGTCATGTGAATGTAGTCTCTGTCTCTCTTAAAATATCTTAATATATTGTGCTTAACCCTTCTTCTGTGAGACGATACAGTGCCTGCATGGTGAGATATGGTGAGTAGAATGACTTAGGCCCTGGGACAGAGTGTTAGGCTATGACTGACTTTCTGAGAATATGTCAGAACAAGAATCAGAACCAGCATGAATTTCTATTTCCTTGTTCATAATTTCACAGATAGAAGATTTCTTCTTCCTGTAGATCTTAGCCACCTCAGCATACAATTTTTAATTTCCTTAATAAGTCAAAAACTTTGACCTGTACCCTTAAAGGAAACACATCACAGCTTTCCTTTGGTGTATCCTAACTGCTGCAATCACTATTCTTGCACTGTGGGGTCATTATTCAGTGAAATAAGGGCGACCTGAACACAAGCACTGTGATATCACAGTCAGCCTGATGACAGGATGGCTACTACGTGGCTAATGGGCAAGGACGTCGACAGTGTGGAGATGTTGGACAAATGGAGGAGTCATGGCCAGATGGGACAGCGTGAGATTTCATGGTGCTACTCAGAGCAGCAGAAAATTTAAAACTTATGCACTGTTTATTTCTAGAATTTTCCTTTTAATATTTTCAGACTGCCATTGACTGTGGTGCTGGAAATTACAGAAAGCAAAATCTTAGGAAAAGGGGAACTACTGTATGAAGAATATGGTGCTAATAACACATAATCCCAGCATATACAGAGATAACTACTTTTAATATTTTTATAAAGATTCCCAGATTTTATCTACAGGTTTTTTTGTTGAGTATGCAGGTGTATATCATTTCAATAAGCACATATGAACATATGCACAAATAGAATATAACATGAAAAAGTTCAGCATTTCCAAATATTATCACTATGCCTCTTACAGATAACACAAAGTTTAAAATCTCCTATTTAAAATAAGGATTGTAAATTTATGAATCGTTGGAGACCACTTAAGTCAGTGGAATAACCATGACTAGTACAGTTTGACTAATTGGAAGAGGTAATCCCTTTCCAGAGTCCCAAACCCAAATGCTAGAGTCCAATGTGCCTGGTCCTACCTGGTCCTACCTGGTCCTACCTCCGCTTGATTCCCTCATTCTAAGAACCATGTCTTATCTTCTGCCTGCACTGGCTTTGTGCCGTAGTGTTCCTGAATATCATTCATTAAAGCAAATTTGACCTACATATTCATAGTCAAGGAGAGCCAAGATTGTCCAAGTGCCTTAATAATCAGTACCCTTATAGAATATAGTCCTCTTTGCCTTTCTTTCAGGATTAAATTCATTATCTGCAGCTCCCTGGCTATGCAGAGACTCTCAGGACTCCAGGGAGACCCATCTTTTCAAAGGAGGTGGCCTGTGACCTCAAATTTGTATAGGAATATTTATTTTCTTTCCCTCACGTTTCCCTTACAGCAGTTGTCATTGTAGTCATGGCTTTCTTTGAAGAGTCCCTAATCCTTTAATACTCTTATTAGAATACACTCTTAAGTGTCAGGACTTCCAGAATAAATCTGATCTTTTTATCTAACCTTAGTGTTTTCCCAACATCTCAACATAAATCAAATTCTACATTGGTTCATAGAGGCCCCTGACTGTCCCAACACTTCCTTCAACTCCTCTCAATCACCACAGAAGTTATTCTCTGTATCTCTTACACAAGGACATATATGCTGACAATATATCTCTATAAACAATCTCTCTAATTAGCACATAATACCTCAAAGTTATTATATATATATATACATACATATATATGTGTGTGTGTGTGTGTGTGTGTATATATATATATATATATATATATTCCAAGGATCCAGAAGACTTTCCTGTATACAAATGTACTATTCAAGATTTCCTTTGCTCATGATTGAGAGGCAACAAGACAAGAGTAATCTGTCCACAGAGAAAGGACAGAGGTGACCTCAGCCTTATTTTGAGAATTAAAGTTAGAACTCTATTTTCTCTGTTTCTGTGCACGTGGGCCCCATTTGCATTTGCTGCAGGTAGGCTTATGTTAAATTTTGTATATGTGGGTGTATGAGAGGGTGAGAAAATAGTGTCACACACAACTTTAAGGTGAACCTTAAGTGTCATTTCAAAAATTTAAAAAAAATTTTTTTTTTCTTCAGGGAACTCAAGCCAGAAAAGCCTGGTAAAGGAATGTAACTCATATATTCATTGCTGAACTTACCTTGTGATGTGTGGAAAGAGGTATTATTATTATGAACCTAACCAGTATCTATGTTGTAGTCATAAGAAATAGGGCTATTATTCACACCTGCCAACAAAACAGTGCATTTGTTTTAGAGTTAAAAGCTTGCCAAGACGCAGTACTGGATTATTTCCTGATTGTGCTTGAATGTCTTATCATGTCTACACAATAATTATTAGTAAAACGTTAATAGTTGATGGTGACCTCATATGTTAAAAACACATTATAACTGAACTTTCCTGGGGGGGGGGAATCTCTACGTACTGGTGGTAACTTCATTCGTCATTATGCTGTTGTGGGGAAGATTCCTCAGATGGTAAAAATACTTCTGCCTTCAGAAAAGAAAGACAAAAAGAAAATATCCAAAGGCAATGAGGAACAAAGTTTTTAAAAATAAGTATTATGTAAAAAATGCAATTATCAAGGTAACCTGAGGACAATTCTTCCTACTAAAAACACAGCGATTTCCAGAAAAAAACAGGAACTGCATTATTCCATACGTAGGTGGGACATAAAAGTGAAACTAAGAGACATTGATAAGAGTGTGGTGGTTATGGGGGGGGAGGGGGAATGGGAGAGGGAAAGGGGGAGGGGGAGGGGCACAAAGAAAACAAGATAGAAGGTGACAGAGGACAATCTGACTTTGGGTGATAGGTATGCAACATAATTGAATGACAAGATAACCTGGACTTATTATCCTTGAATATATGTATCCTGATTTATTGATGTCACCCCATTAAAAACACAGCGATTTCAAGTAATGTTTTCTAGAGATTATGATTAGTGGCTTGTATAGTCAAAGCCCTAATTGAGATTATACTTAGTGGCTTTTATAGTCAAACCCCAAATTCAAAGCTCACTGTTCATTCCACTCAATAGGATTTTGTGTACAAGCAGTTAATTTCCATCACATTATTTATCTGTACCAAAGCCTTCTGGTATATACACTATTTTATAAGAGAGAATTCCTGAATCAGACTGTTCTTAGACAAACAATATGATACATTTTTCTTTACATATGACTTTTTCAATTACAGCTGACATTCAATAGTATTTTGTATTCGTTCCAGGTATACCAGGTAGTAGTTAGACAATCACATATTTTACACAGTAATCCCCACCTTGATATTTCCAGTACCCACCTGGCACCGTACATAGTTATTACAATTTTATTGACTATATTCCCTTGGCTGTTCTATTTTGGTGCATTTTCCACTTTATTTTTTTTTTCTTTTCCAAGTGAGAGGAGGGAAGATAGAGAAACAGACTCCTGCATGCACCCTGATTGGGATCCATCTAGCAAACCCTGTCTGAGGCTGAGGTTCTGCCCTTCTGGGGCCATGCTTTTAACTGAGCAAGTTTTAGTGTCTGAAGCAGAGACTCCATGGAGCCATTCTCAGTGCCCAGAGCCAGTGCGCTCGAACCAATCAAGCCATGGCTGTGGGAAGAGAAGAGCCATGGAAAGGAGAGAGTAGTGGGAGGGGGAGGAGTGGAGAAGCAGATGGTCATTTCTCCTGTGTGCCTGATGGGAAATCAAACCTGGGACAAACACACACCTGGCCAATGCTCTCAATGCTCTACCAGCATTTTCTCCTTTTTTTTTTTGTATTTTTCTGAAGTTGGAAACGGGGAGGCAGACAGACTTCTGCATGTACCCGACCGGGATCCACCTGGCATGCCCACCAGGGGGCAATGCTCTGCCCATCTGGGGCGTTGCTCTGTTGCGACCAGGGCCATTCTAGTGCCTGAGGCAGAGGCCACAGAGCCATCCTCAGCGCCTGAGCCAACTTTGCTCCAATGGAGCCTTGGCTGCGGGAGGGGAAGAGAGAGACAGAGAGGAAGGAGAGGGGGAGGGGTGGAGAAGCAGATGGGCGCTTCTCCTGTGTGCCCTGGCCAGGAATTGAACCCGGGACTCCTGCACACCAGGCCAACTCTCTACCACTGAGCCAACTGGCCAGGACCAGCATTTTCTACTTTTAATTAGAATTATTCTCATGTGTGTTTAGAACCCAGGAATCAATGGACACTCTTTCTGTGCTGAACCAGAGGAGATTGAAGCAGAAGAAACTGTTGCATTTTCATCAATGTTGGGCCTAAGTAGGCCACACATCTGCCCTTTTTACTGCTCCTGCTTCATATTTGTCTCCAGTTTTCCATTAACTGAGAAGAAAGGACTCCTAAGGAGACAGGGAAGATAAACAATAATTCATATTTTAAGTCAAAATTTTCATTTCCTGATTTCTATTTGAGCTGAACGGCACCTGGAGAGTCACGCCAGCCATAAATAAACACCCTCTTTTCCTAAATGAAAAACCCGCCCTCCTCCAAATGCTTCCTCGCCATCATGATCTCATGTCACGTTTAAACACACCCATGATAGTTACAAATTCAATTAATATCTTTGGTGTTTGTGCAAATCTATGTACTTCATTACGTTTATATCAACCCTGGAGATCTGTGGCGTCTCTTCAAATCGATTACTTTCTAATAAACATGTTGTATGGAGTCGGTTTTTTTCCTCTGATGCTCCTGTCCCCAACAAAAGTGAATGGTAATGGAAGGGCCCATGAAGAAAATAGTAATGGCCTATCCAATATATGGATATTTCCTTTACAAAAACAAACATTAGGGCCGCTTGAAGTTGGTCCATTTGTTACAGTTAGAGCGCCCTGGAGCAGCAAGGCCCCTGAGTGGGGAGGACCGTTATAGCAATCATCACCGGAGAGGTAAGTAGGACAAGTGAGTCTTAAATGCAGGGCCATGAGACCCCCATGGGACAGTCGATGGCCAGGACACAGGGCAGCACACTGTGGGACCGGGCAGCAGCCAGTCTGTCTGTGGCGCGGTCTTTCAAAGGAACAGAGGTGTGCGGTTGAGGCAGGCGGACAGAGATGGTCCAAATGAGAGCCTGTAAAGATGTGCCACACAGTCATTTACTCCAGCTGGCTTCCCTCATTGCCAGCATGATTAGTAATGTTTGCATCTAGAAAGCTCTGTCTGCTATTACATTAGAAGAAATATCATAGTTGTTCCCCACCCACCCCATAGCATTCCAAAGAGGCAACGTGGGCTCTGTGGTAGACAGTTAAATGTAGTCCAATAAATGTGTTTTAAGAGACATCAGAAATGGTGCAACACTGTGCAACTGTTAGGAAGGAATTGCAGGATTAATAGTATAATTCCAATTAACGGTCTGAGATTGCTAATCTGATGCATTGTGATGCAACAACACCTTTTCCCATAAACTCTATTAGAATGTATCCTCTATTCCAGATAATTTCTTAAATCTGTCATAGTGAGTATTTACAAAGGAGGAAATATCAATCCTCCTTTTAAAGATGAGAAGTTTTAAAGATGAGAAGACTTGAGTGACCAAGAGATCCAGAAGGCTGCAGTGGCACCGAGAGAGCCACCAGCACTGAGACCTGCTTTTGCTTCTATCCCTCTCCTGCCAGGTCCCTGTCACTCCATCATGCTGTTCCATCCATAGGTCAGTGTTTTACAAGAACAGAGCTGAACAAAGCAGAGACTCGGGGAACCCAGGGTAAGTCAGTTACATTTACATATGTGGGTGGAGCGCAGAGCGCATTCCTAGCAGCTGTGGCTGATGCAATGCTGTGAGAATACTCCAGCTCCCAGAAGCCTCCTGGGCACACCCAGGAAGGGAGCTCACCCGCTATAAGGAAGTGACTCAGTGCTAACCAGGCAGCTCTTTGATCTTTTCAGCCATTGGCTATGAAGGACACCCTGTAACATCCTATAGGCTGAACCTGTGTATATAAGCTAACTTACTTCCTAAATAAAGTGGATCTGCGTCACTGAACCCGGTCCCTGGAGTTGGGTCTTTTCGTCTCCATTGTCCTCACCCCCCCCACACACAGGACTTGTCCACATACATACACTTTTTTTTTTTTTTTTTTTTAGCCAGACTGACAGGAAGAGAGAAACATTAGAAGCATTGATTCTTCGTTGCGGTACCTTAGTTGTTTGTTGATTTCTTTCTCATATGTGCCTTGATCAAGGGGCTCCAGCAGAGCCACTAACCCCTTGTTCAAGCCAGCGACCTTGGGCTCAAGCTGGTGAGCCTGCACTCGAGCCAGATGAGCCCACGCTCAAGCCAGCAACCTTGGGGTCTCGAACCTGGGTCCTCTCTGTCCCAGGCCACGCTCTATTCACTGTGCCACTGTCTGGTCAGGCTACATACACATTATTGATGACTAAAAGTAGGGAGGCCAATGAAATGCTTGGGTTTTCCAGAGGCTTTGAATGAACTTAATTAGAGCTTTGTCTTAAAGATTTAATCTCAAAGAAATCTTAAATTGAACAAATAACTATACAATGAAAGTAAAATCTTATTATAAAATTGTTAAAAAGTCTATGGGAAAACTAAGATATACTTGTATTTTCTGACATTTTGCAGAAACGGTGGAGAAAAGCAGAAATTGTGATTACCTTACCTATGAGTCAACGAGTATGCTGTGTTTTACAGGGACGACAGTCCCTAAATAAGCCTCACATTTCCTAGTCCCTCCAATTCATTCATTAACAGCACTGTTGGGCAAACAGTGAATAATTACAATTTAAAATTACTTTGGAGTGAGGTGATATCTCATTGTGCTTTTAATTTGCATTTCTCTAATGATTAGTGATGTTGAGCATTTTTTCATATGCCTATTGGCCATCTGTATGTCCTCTTTGGAGAAGTGTCTATTCATTTCTTTTTCCCATTTTTTGATTGAATTGTTTGTCTTCCTGGTGTTGAGATTTACAAGTTCTTTATATATTTTGATTATTAACCCCTTATCAGATGTATTGTCAAATATGTTCTCCCATTGTGTAGTTTGTCTTTTTATTCTGTTCTTATTGTCTTTAGCTGTGCAGGTGCTTTTTAGTTTGATATAGTCCCATTTGTTTATCCTGTCTTATATTTCACTTCCCCGTGGAGATAAATCAGCAAATATATTGCTCCAAGAGATGTCTGATAGCTTACTGCCTATGTTTTCTTCTAAGATGCTTATGATTTCACGGCTTACATTTAAGTCTTTTATCCATTTTGAGTTTATTTTTGTGAGTGGTGTAAGCTGGTGATCTAGTTTCATTTTTTTGCAGGTAGCTGTCCAATTTTCCCAACACCATTTGTTAAAGAGGCTATCTTTACTCCATTGTATTTCCTTACCTCCTTTGTCAAATATCAGTTGTCCATAGAGCTGTGGGTTTATTTCTGGGTTCTCTGTTCTGTTCCATTGATCTATATGCCTGTTCTTATGCCAGTACCAGGCTGTTTTGAGTACAATGGCCTTGTAGTATAATTGATATCAGGAAGTGTGATACCTCCCACTTTATTCTTCTTTTTTAAGATTCCTGAGGCTATTGGTGTTTCTTTTTGGTTCCATATAAATTTTTGGAATATGTGATCTATATCTTTGAAGTATGTCATTGGTATTTTAATTGGTATTGCATTGAATTTATAGATTGCTTTGGGTAATATAGACATTTGGCACTCATCAACAAAACAACACAGAATAAATGCTGGCGAGGATGTGAAGAAAAGGGAACTCTCCTGCACTGCTGGTAGGAATGCAGACTGGTGCAGCCACTGTGGAAAACAGTATGAAGATTCCTCAAAAAATTGAAAATCGAACTGCCTTTTGACCTAGCTATCCAACTTTTAGGAATATACCCCAAGAACACCATAAAATGGCTCCAAAAGGAGAAATGCACCCCCATGTTTGTGGCAGCATTGTTCACAATAGCGAAAATCTGGAAAGAGCCCAAGTGTCCGTCAGAGGACGAGTGAATTAAAAAGCTTTGGAACATATATACTATGGAATACTACTCAGCCATAAGAAACGATGACATCGGATCATTTACAATAACATGGATGGACCTTGAAAACATTATATGGAGTGAAATACATAAATCAGAAAAAACTAAGAACTATATGAATCCATACATAGATGGGACATAAAAATGAAACTCAGAGACATGAACAAGAATGTGATGGTAACGGGGTGGAGGGGTGGGGGGGGCGATTGGGTGAGGAAGGAGAGAGGGGGTGGGGAAGGGGAGGGGCACAAAGAAAACCAGATAGAAGGTGACAGAAGATAATTTGACTTTGGGTGAGGGGTATACAGCCTAATCAAATGTCAAAATAATCTGGAGATATTTTCTCTCAACGTATGTACCCTGATTTATAAATGTCACTGCATTAAATTTAATAAAAAATAATAATAACTTTGGAGTTTTATCTGAATTTTCATATTTTACTAAATGCTTCCTGAATGACAAAAAGTTGGAGAACAGAATAAGTGAATTGCGTTTTTCCCTATTATTCTCTACTTTTTCTTAGGAGAACAAAATGCATTTCTTCCCCTCAGTAAAAGATGGTATTTTTCATGTCCACAAGAAAACAAAGACATTTGCTGTAGAGACAGTACTTGGAAACAGAACTCTCCCTTTTACACCAAGAAAACAAGCATTTGAAAATGTTTGGCACAGAAATGTCATTACAAATAGAAAACGAGTTGCCCAGAACCCTGTGAGCCGGGAGAAAGTCAGCGAACAAAGGTGAGATTTAAAAGCTCAGACATGGAAGTCCTGTCGTAGAGGACCGACCTTATCACCAGGCTGTTCCCTTATCAGGGGCAGCAGGCATCTGACTGCATTCACTTTGACTCTGGGGAGACTTTCTCAGATTTAAACCTATTTTTGCAAAGACAAATGGAGTGAGGAATGCAATAAATTAGGAATGCCTTATACAAGCAAAGACATGGTAGCCTTGTAGTTACCAACATATCGGAGGCAAAGGACAAGGAAATCTCAGACCCATTCTTCATGCTGCTAAGAAGAGATGCAAAGACCCAGGGGGGAGAATGTAGTTTTGAAGAAGTAGCAGTCACTCTACTTAGGTGGACGTTACAGGTACTTTTCTTGCCTCCTTTCACTTTCGGCACCCCCCACACCCACTAAAGAGACAGCTCAGAGAACAGTGACAAATGTCACCCTTCCCGGGTAGGGCCAAGAGGCATCTCTCTTTTGCTGTGATGGCTTCCACAGGAGGGAAACTGCTTGTCCCACTTTGCTGAGTAGGTTTCTGAATATTTGATTTCCACAGAAGACAAAAAGGGCAAGAGCTCTGGAATTCAATGGAAGGTCAGAATGGGAGTCTTTTTGCCTGGTCCGGCTTCTTTTAATACTCTGACATCTGGCACCCATTACAAGGACAGATGAGAGCCACCGCAGAGGAGGAGGACTTCCTGTTCAGTGCAGTCCTCTCTGTGTTCACAGGATCCCCGGCTCCAAAGGAGGCTGCCAGAGAAATAGATTTGTGACACTTGCTTTGCAGATGGTGGTAAGTGTAATTAAGGAGAAGCTGTATTCTACCACAGAGTTGCAATTACATTGATGAGTTTCTGCTAAAGTTTCAGCCTAGGTAATATGAAACATAATTACAACATCAAGTTTTTGTATGTTTTGTTTTGTTTATCAAGAGAGAAGACAGTTAGTCATCAGAAATGTATTAAACCCAACACAATTTAACTTCTGCTCCTAGAATGCTGTGGTTTGTTTCTGCGGGTCAGTCATTAAATTGGTCATTCAATAGGCCTTTCTCTCATATAATTATTCCCTATTTTAAAAAAATACTCATATTGGCTGTCTTTTCCATGTAACCCCTTGGATTTTTAATGCCTAAAAAGCACACTGGAAGTAGTCTAATTCTTTTAATACTTGTTTTTTCCCTTTAATAGTAATATTTGACATCCATACATTGGTGGGACATAAAAGTGAGACTAAGAGGCATGGACAGGAGTGTGGTGGTTATGGGGGATGGGGGGAGGGAAGGAGGGAGAGGGGGAGGGGGAGGGGTACAGAGAGAACTGGATGGAGGGTGGCAGAGGACGATCTCTCTTTGGGTGATGGGTATGCAACAGAACTAAATGACAAGATAACCTGGAAATGTTTTCTTTGAATGTATGTACCCTGATTTATTGATGCCACCCCATTAAAATACAAATTTATTTATAAAAAAAAAACAATTCTTATTTATTTAAAAAAAATACTTAACTTTTCTAGAGTGTTGGCCACGAGAAAGAGGCAAACTATTCCAACCAGAACATAAAGGTTAAACTTCTGGGTAACTCACTCAGTGACCATGCAAGGTTTTCATCTGAAATTTTGGGATACTTGAACATGCAAATCACAGGACTGAGATTCTAAATCAGGGGTCCCCAAACTTTTTACACAGGGGGCCAGTTCACTGTCCCTCAGACCGTTGGAGGGCTGGACTATAAAAAAAACTATGCACAAATCCCTGTGCACACTGCGCATATCTTATTTTAAAGTAAAAAAACAAAATGGGAACAAATACAATATTTACAATAAAGAACAAGTAAATTTAAATCAACAAACTGACCAGTATTTCAATGGGAACTATGCTCCTCTCACTGACCACCAGTGAAAGAGGTGCCCCTTCCAGAAGTGCAGCGGGGCCTGATAAATGGCCTCAGGGGGCCGCATGCAGCCCGCGGGCCATAGTTTGGGGACCCCTGCTCTAAATGGTCGCTTAAAACAGACTTCTGTCTCATAAATTATTTTATTATTATTTTTTAAATTTAAAGTAAAATATATTTATGCTCATTAGTGTATATTTTAATTATATTTTCAAACATAAAAAAAGGTTTTGCTTTATGAGTGGACAAAATGAAATGTGTTCTCAGAACTTTATGTTTTTCTTTATTGGTTTTATATATGCAAAATACATTTGCACATATTCATATATGTATACATGCACACATAAGCACATATATATGCATACATAAGCACATATATATGCATACATAAGCACATAATGCACATATAAGTATTCCTCACTTATCACAATTTTTAATTCCTTTTTATACAGTTTTCTTTTTCTTCCCTTCTGCATTACATATTGATTTATTTTATTAGTTGCATAAACTTTTGACATCAGAGTTTTTTATATTTGTAGTTTATATACAATAGAAATTCATTAACTATTAAATGACAAATTTTCTGCCTTCTCTATTCAAATACTATAATCAGCTATGCTTAGTTGGTACAAACTACATGATCCACTCAGGGGCCATCTACACACTGTTTTGAAGTTTGCCAGTAAAAATTTAAATACCGACTTGCTAGCTAAACTTAACTGAAAGCCTCACTACACAAGACACAGACACACTTGGCGAGGGTGAAAGGCATTACCAATTTTTATTTATTAATCTTTAAAATTTTGCTTTATTAGAGGTACACTTTTCATGTAGCATGCTTGGCTTGTTAGCTTCATGGAGAGCATCTCCCCAGTGTGGAAGAGTGGTAAGTGGTCTGGTGACTGCATTTCTGCTGAATGTCATGGGCGATCGTATTGGAGAATGCTGGGAGATTTGCATGATGATGAGCAGTTGAGGTTCTCACGGCTCTGCCTGGTCTTCAGAGTCTTGTTCTTGTTGCTTTAAAGGGTAGTTCTGTCTCTCTGTTGTTTGTCTCTGTCTACAAAATGCTTGGTAATTTGGGTCTAAGATAGCAGGAAGATGGAAAGTTCCTCATCTCTCTGTTGTTTGTCTCTGTCTACAAAATGCTTGGTAATTTGGGTCTAAGATAGCAGGAAGATGGAAAGTTCCTCATGTATCCTGTTATAATTTCTCTAAATAATCCACAAATACAATGAAAAATCACTCTCCCAGAATAAGAAATATATTCAGTTAGAGGAAAAAATCATATTTTAAATAAAAAATTATTATATATTTCTAGTTTTAAAAATATTTTATATAATAATGTTTTCTCATCATGTGAACTTTAGATTATTTTATCTACTTAATATAATTTATCAAAATATACTGTAGAATTTATTAATTTGTAGTAAATGAATGTTTAAATTCATATATTGAGACCTATATTTGAGAAAGGTCTTATTTTTCTACCTAACTGTATACCACATTTGATTGTTATGGATTATACTTTGATATATTGTTGAACTTGATTTACTAAAATGTATTAAGAATATCAAGACCACTATATATAATAAGGATTTTTAAAAATATTTTCAAGACTCAAACTTTTATTTATTTTTTAGGATTTTATATTTTTAATCCCAGTATATCTAGATATTTTATTATTTCCATTGTCATTATATAATTGATAGTTATTCATAATTTTCATTTGAATGACTGCACGTCTACTTTACGATTGCACTATTAAAGTTTAGACTGCAATATTAACATTCAGAACAATTTTATTCTTTTGAGAAACTTTCATGCTATCGATAACTCTGTAAGTCTAAAGCCTAATTTGTATAACTCTTAATGCATACTCCTATGTTTATGCTCTAAAATATTTTATAATTTTATAACAATGTAAAAGACACTGCCCTATTAGTACGGGTTATAATATAAAAATATATATTTTTACTATACGGTATATACTTGAACAAATGTATAGGACTTCATTATAATTATATATCCATTTTTTGAAATATTTTTAATCAAAATATTTTAAATACTTATTATTTCCAAATTTTCTTATGTATATAGAATAATTTTGTTTTTTCATATCTATTTACTAGTTTTACTTTTTTTAGATGTTAGCTATTTGAAAAATGAATACATTTGTGATAAATATTTCCTCTGTTTTGTCATTGCTATTTTGATGGAATATTTAGAAAAAAAATACAAGAATTATTTTAATGAACACAGGCAATCTTTGATCTACTGTTTTTTAATATCTTGTAATTATCTTAATTTTTTCTAATGGTGTCTTTATGTATACTTATATTCACCTTTATGTTTGGCCATTTTATCATTTTATTGTATTAAATGTCTTTGTTTTAGTTTTAATTAATTCATCTGCTTGTTTATTTCATAATATACTTAATTGTATGTACTAAATTATAATTTTCCTAATTTCAACCAAACATCATGATCTAGTGTATTGAATAACCCCTCTTTATCTTAATAATTTTATTTTACTCCTTCTTGTCAAAATAAATTTTTTATATAAGAGTGTTTCTCAGGTCTACTATGTCTCAACCTTCCATCTGTCTTTTTCTTGCTAGTAGCAGATGGTTTTAATTAAAGTTTCATTACAATTTTCACTTTGCTGATAAATCTTTACTGGTCTGGATATAATAATAATAATAATAATAACGACGACTAGATAATCAAAAGAATGTTAGTCATGAAAACTAAAAATATAGAGTCCATTTTGGGGTAGCCAACCATACAACTTGAGAATTGGTATAATTTAATTTATTATAATCTACTTTTCAACTATGCTTAAATCATATGTAGAATGAAATGTGAACGAACACAGTATGACAACATCCAGGATGGAAGCATAGGTTTTTCTTTTCTAAGGGGAAACCCATTAGGCTCTTTTACATATTTAATCTCTTACATTTCCTCTGTAGCATGCATGAGACAGTTCTGTCACCCTCAGGTGACTGGTAGTGGTTAAGAAGTGATACAGTTTAGTACTCACATAGATTTAGGCTAAAATAATTTAATAAATAAAATTTGGATATAGGATTAAACTGACATCATTCTTTTCCATAGTTGATGTTTCTTATTAAGACAAAGAATAAAAATAACTATAAATATTTTCTGTTTGCTAACATATAAATGATAATATTTTTATCTCTATTTAAATATGTATTTATGCTAACATCTATAATCTACATAACTAATACAAACATAAGCATATGACTTGTTATAATAATTGTATCTATTCTCCAAATTAATGTGTCAATACACCTAATATAAACACACATGGAAACAATTTAAGACTTTACTGAGTGAAATAACAATAGTGTTTCTTTTCATAAAGAAAATGTCAGATTTCAGTCTCGCTAACCTCTCAACAAATCTTTTAACTTTGCTTTTTATTCCTATTTTATGAAAGACACTGATCACAAAATGCTAAAGTCTAGCTTTCAAACATCTTACAGTTAATTAAGAGTGAGTAAATCATTTGTTTTCCTTCTTAATAAGGAAGAGAGACCTAAAGAAGTGTTAGCAAAACAGTAAAATCTATTATATGTGTGTTTCATTCAGTGCATATATAACATTATTTTCTATTTTTTTATATTAGCTAAATTGCTTTCAAACACTAACTAAATGTTTTAACTATCTTCTAGAAATTCTGTGTAATAGGAGCATAATATTTCGGACAATTCATTAAAATGCTCTTTTCCATTTTATTGATTATATACCCTAAAATATATTAGGCACACTCCAATAAAAGACCAGTGAATGAATAGAGAAATTGTGACTGATTTAAAGATGTACTTTTTGATGCAAAAGTTTTATATTACATGAAAATGAACTAGATTTATAGAATTCTATCCTAGGTGCCAGGAACAGTATTCATATGAGTGAATAGGCTATTGTCCTGAAATCTACGTCTTAGCATGAAATGACTTTGGAATTATATAATATTTGAAGGTTTACTATGCCAAATGAATTTTAATAAAGGACATGTTTCTTTTGCAGGTAAAACAATCAGTTTTTAAAATTTTATGTCAAATGCTAAATATATTGGCCTTATTAACTTTAATGGAAAAGTTCATAAATATTATGTACAAAAATGAGTTTATTCTTTGCTCAACTACAAGAGTTTATCTAATAGCCTCTCTTCAGTTGGGCAGGGTGTATTGGATATCACTGGTAATCAAAATTGTTTTTAACATTTTTACTATTTTGGCAGCATTACTGCTGCTCTGCTCAACTATATCAAAACAATTAGATTTGTAATTATATTAATTATAAGAAAAACTCTATTTACTTTGTTTTATACCTTTGAAAGAAAAAATTAAATCTTGGTCAAGCTCGGTTTTCTCTTTCAATACCTTGTGTGCAAAGAATTTTTTAAAAAGTAAAAGAAGGAATAATAGAAAATATTAATAGTGTCTTCAACAAACAGTAAATCATGCACCTGTGGAAACTTGAGAAAAATAAATGTCTCCTCTGTTAGCTTTTGCCTGTCAGAGAAATCTAGATGACTTACACAGCTTATATTATAAAATCCATTATAAATGGATTTTAATACCTAAAATTCACATAATGCTTGACACATAATGTATGACAATATTTCTAGTCAATAATATGTGGGGTTTTGTTTTTTGTTAAATACTTCTTAGTATTTTCAATACCTAACAAAGGAAATGTTTAATAAATAAATAAGTTAATAAATGGCTGGATTTCTCAAGTGTCTGAGGCCCCTAAATACCTACTGAACAATATAGAGACAGGCGAGTGTGGGGGGTGGACCAGTGTGACACAATGGGACAGGGTGTGGGTTCATTGGGCACACTGGATATCAGAGCTGGAACAAAAGATTTTTTCCAGTGGATAACAACTGCTGTAAGTAGTATTATAAGCTCCACTGGGAGATATTCAATTTGATGTCATTTTTCCTCCTGGCATCTCATTATTGTTAATAAGCTAAAGAAAAAGATATCTAGAAGCCCTAATGAAGGACAGGATCGAGGAGTAAGATGGAGATGATCAAAAATAACAGGAGATGTTTTGTGAGACAGCATATTTCTGACTATAGTAAGTCACGCTATATGATAATGTTCAGTCAGTGGGATTTTTTTTTAAAAGATTTTTTATGTACTTTAAAAAAATATTCCACATTAAGGATATTGGCATTTCTGCTGTTAAATAAATTCCTCAAAGAAAAACCCTCTTAGCATGACCAGGCAGTGATGCAGTGGATAGAACATTGGACTGGGACACAGAGGCCTCAGGTTCAAAACCCTGAGGTCACTGGCTTGAGTGCGGGCTCATCCTGCTTAAATGCAGGGTTGCTGACTTGAGTGTGGGATCACAGACATGACCCCAGGGTCGCTGGCTTGAGCCCAAGGTCGCTGGCTTGAGCAAGGGGTCACTCACTCTGCAATAGCCCTCTGCTCAAGGCACATGTGAGAGACCAGTCAATGAACAACTAAGGTGCCACAGTGAAGACTTGATGCTTCTCATCGCTCTTCTTCCTGTCTGTCTGTCCCTATCTGTCTCCATTGCAAAGAAGAAGAAGAAGAAGAAGAAGAAGAAGAAGAAGAAGAAGAAGAAGAAGAAGAAGAAGAAGAAGAAGAAGAAGAAGGAGGAGGAGGAGGAGGAGGAGGAGGAGGAGGAGGAGGAGGAGGAGGAGGAGGAGGAGGAGGAGGAGGAGAAGAAACCCACTTAGAATGAAAAACTGAGAACTAAAATCCAACCGACAGTAGGGTCATGGAGCTTCTCAGGTGCAGAGAGTGAGCCCCTGCAACCTCCCTCCTCCCGTGTGTTCCTGTGTAAACATTTCCATCTCCTGTGGGGCTCTTCGGATACCACCCCTCCTTGTTAGATGTTTTCTCTAACATGATCTAAGACTCTATGTGTGCTTCAGACTTCAAGATAATTTTATGTCTTTCATTCATGGGAGCAGTTTCAAGTATTGATCAATAGCGGCTCACTAATTGCCTTTCAAATGCTATCAATCACCTCCCTGTTCCTGGAAATTTTCTGGTCTAAAATCCTACATATCTCTGCTGAGTGTTAACACTCAGGGGACTTCTGTCATAAGCTCCAAACTGCATAAGTACAAGTTGCAACTATTTCCAGATCATACCTGAGTGTGGATGAAAGAAGCCCAAGGCATTGACTGAGTCACCACTGTTTGCAATTCAAGTTGTTAAGGACTCTGCCAACATTAGTTCAGTGATCAATTCAAATGGAGACTGCTGACAAGAAATCAAGGGAAGTCTAAGACTTAGGAGGGCGGCAATGGAAGAACGACAAGGATGCATCATTGGAGACCAAGTGTAAAGCCATCCACCAACCATTGCGTTCCCAGTTACTATGCACAGATAGGAAAAGTGGGCAGTAAAGAAGGCTGATAGGGAAAAAAAACTGATTCCTTTGAAAGACAGTGCCAGAGTGGAGGTCTACAAATACCGGGGACCTTCAGAAAGAGGAACAAGTAGGTCCTAGAGCAAAGCAAACCTGAAATATCGTCAGAGGCAAAAATGACAAAATCAAAGTTGTCCCACTTTGGGCATAGCAAAGGAAGGAAGGGTTCTTGATGAAAGACAATGATGCTGGAAAAATGGAAGGCTGCAGGAAAGGAGAAAGAACACATAGCGGATGGACTGGCTCCATAAGGGAAGCTGTGGGTGTAAATCTAAGGAGCCCAGGAGGACTGTGGAGAACAGGACACTGTGGACATCACTCACAGTCGCCAGGAGTCAGATCTGACGCACCGGCACATGACAAACACACACATACTGCTGTTATTAGGCCACAAAGCTTATGAGGAAAATGGAATTAGAGTGAAGAATTTGAACCTCTCAAAACTTAGGAACATTTTATACCGAAACACTATCAACAACGTTTGTATTTGTGGAAGTAACTTGAACTTCTCTATGATGTGGGACAAAGCCAGGCAACACTTTTCTTAGAGCCTGGAGAAGAGTCAAATGACACAAAGCTTCAATCTGGGGGCTGCAATCAAGGGGGCTTCCTGGGGAAAGCACACAGCACGGGTGCCTGATTGGGGGGAGGGAGTTCACTTGTGGGTGCTTGGTGTTACTTTTTATAAAATAGCTGCAAAAGCAGTTTTCCTGCCTGTGTAGCTTCTGTTCCTCTGAACACTCTAATTCTATTGACCCGATGCTGGTGACTTCAGTCTGGGGAAAATCCCTTGAAAGTCAACGTGCTTCATTACAATTCTGATAGAATTCTTGTATTTACCAGTCCATGTATAAACTAAATGAATTTGTACCAATCTGACACTAGTTACCTAATGAATGCAAATGACTGCATTGAGGAGATCCACTTTTTTTTATCCTTTCTGCTTTTCTGTATACTGTTAGATAGAATTCCTTTTCACTTCCAGCCCCCTCTGACTCCATATCCACACCACTACAGGCTCTTCTCACTCTCCTCAATCCTCCCATCCAGATCTGGTCACTCTAACCACAACACAGTATCTAGGCTTCATCTTTTAAAAATAAAACAACAGTAACAAAAACAATAAACATAAACAATACAATAACTTAAAACCATTGATATACTTTCCCTCAGATTTTTATCTGATTTGAGAGCTCAAAGACACTGAGGCTAGTTATTTGAAAAGCGGTATCTTTCATATATCTTGTTGTTTTCAATAATTCATTGAAAATGATGCCGCTGCATATCCAGTTACCTAAAATAATTGTTGTGCAGTAGTCAGTCTACACATGGAAATGATTGTGATGTAGGACTCTTCACTGACATTAAATTTGTTCCTGAAGAGGGGAGATCTGTCCTATGCAAGGAGATCACCGTAGATATATGCTTCAAATTGTCTTTATTTTCTTTTTAAAATTAAATTTATTGGGGTGATGTTGGTTAATAAAATTATATAGATTTCAAGTGTATAATTCTATGAGATATCACCTTTATATTGCATTGTGTGCCCACCACCCAAAGTCAAATTGAGTTTCCATTCATAGGATCTTTTCAAAATACTATTTTTAACTTTACAGATTTTCTTTATTTTCTTGGTGGAGGTATGCCTTCTGTTTCATATTCACAAATGATACTATTTGGCAAAAATTTAAACAACAATATACAGACTAGTGACAACTATTTAGGTCTACTGATGCTATGTACAATTCTGTTCTAGAATCATTCATATGTTTATACAATTCTGTTATTAAATTGTTCATATGTAAGATATACTTCAAACATTATCAACGATGTATTAGCCATTTATTTATATGAAAGTGATGGTTAGGTCAAATATGTGACTTCCTTCCTTCCTTCCTTCCTTCCTTCCTTCCTTCCTTCCTTCCTTCCTTCCTTCCTTCCTTCCTTCCTTCCTTCCCCTAAATGCGCTAGTTTTATTAAATTACTATGGAGTATAACTTTTCTCTAAAATTGCCTCCACTAATGGGAGAAAGTCCAACTTTTTAGAGTGAGATGTTAAATCAATACTATTGTCATAGCTCTCAAAATAAAACCAACACTGAAGTATAAATTCAAGTCTAGAAAAAGCAAAATCAGTTTTTGAAAAGAAGAAGCACAGACACATCTCTAATGATCTCCTGAAATGGTAATATCTACTTGAAGACACACATTGTCTTTCTTTTCTTAGCGAAGACATGTTTTACAAACAACTTATTTTTACAAAACAATAAAGTTTCAATTAACATTCCTGTCTGTTTATATTTGTTGTTCTCAAACCCATGAAAAATAAACATTTGGCAAAATAGAGTTTTGCTAACATATTTAATAACAAACATGAACAATCTGGGCAGATATTTCTTTCTGCCAACTTGTCCATCCTGTATCACTCTGCTTCTGACGGGTGTTCATTGCCTATCGGTTTCCAGTAACAGAAAGGTGCTTTTTAAAAAAAATTTTATATTTTTCCTTAAGTATAGTTGGTATACAACCTTGTATTGGTTATACTAGTTTTAAGTATACAAAATAGTACTTCAATATTTTTATGCCTTACCGTGTGATCACCCCAGTAGGCCTAGTAATCATTTGTCATCATGTAAACTTATCACAGTGTTATTGAATACATTCTGTCCCTTCTTCACCTGTCTCAGACCCCACTCTCCTGGTCACCCTCCTGGTGGTCTCTGTTTCTATGAGTTTGTTGTGGTTTTGTTTTGTTTGTTCTGTTTATTTTGTTTGGTTTTAGACTCCACACAGAAGTGACATCATGTGGCCTCTTTAAGTTGTGTTCATTCTACCTCCCCACAACCTGCCTTTGCTGGAGGCTATCTAAAGAATGGTGCACCACCTTTTAAACCCTACACAGTACAATGGCATGGATGCTCCTAAAGAATCCTCCACCACCTGTTCAATCCTAAACAGTATGCACATTAACGGCAGAGTGTCAGTTCCTTTCCCTTCAATGACATTATTGTTGCTAACCAGTTTTGGTCCCTTCTGTTGTTGACTTCTCTGCCACAGGAGGGCCTGCACTCCTAAAGACTGACTGAGAAAACACCAGTGCTGCCCCTCAGCACACCCAGGCTTCATGTCTCAAGGTGATAAACAAACAATCAAAGGGCAAGTTTCTTTGAATGCCTTAAGATGACTCTGGCATTACCCTATTTGTCACCATAGATCCCAAAACAATTTTGGAGGCTTAACTGAAGTGATGGGTTAAAATTCATTCTAAATTTACAACCCCATTAAGACTTCTATAAAGTAGTATTTTACACAGCTGATTGAAAACTTAAATTTGATATGTAGCATTTTCCACATTTATTATAATTATTTCCCCCAACATTTCAAGTAATGAGATGTTTGAATTTAATTAAAATCACTTTGATAAAATTAATCAGGTTTTTTTTTTTTAGTATAAAATTCACGAAAAAAAAATTCATGGTCATTGTTAACTAGGGATAAGGTAGTAGTAATAAGAACAAAAAGGTCAAAAAGTTTCTATCACTAATTCAATCTTCTATGTCAATTATACCTCAGAAAAAGTGCCTATGGCTTGGAATCAGGCAGTGAAATCAGACTCAAACAGATATAATGCAAAAAAAAGCTTAAATAATGGAAAAGCAAAAGGAGGCATAACTTTTAGAAAAGATGTATCTTCTTTGTGCAATTTGAGAAAAAATGACAAATGAATATATGAATAATTAATTTATCCTTTGAGATTTTTTTTAAAGAAATTCCCTTAGGAATTTACTTTGGCAACATCTAACTCATAATAAAAAAATTATAAAACAAAAATTCTCAGTATAATAGAACTAGCTTCCATGGTTTCCAGCCTCTTAGGCTGATTTATTGCTTTTTACACTCCACATTACAGAGTCATATCGCTATTTCCCATCTCATGCAATCAGTGCGAGAGTCAATTTTGCTAAGCATGGAAGGAATAAGTGCTCGGAAATGAGAGGTCTTTAAGATCTACTACCAAGACGGAGCGTTTCCCCGCTGTAGAATGTGGCATGGCTTCTCATTGCCTGTCTGCTGATCTGATCCATTTCCGCCTCCTGAGACGCACCCAAGTTTAGATCCGCTCCCTGTGACTGCTCTGTCCTGTCTGTCGCCTCCATCAGACACACTTCATTGGACCCTCCCCACCGGCCACGTGCCACCCCACCGGCCACGTGCCACCTCACTGGCTACGTGCAAGAAGCTTGACAGGATGTGGAGTCTCAGAGAAAGTGAGGGACTCTTCCCTTGGGGAATCACGGGCCAGAGCCGGGATGCTGCTGAGATCAGGAGCAGAAAGAATGAAAGGAAAACCGTGGTAGTGGAGACAATGGTTGAGCAGAGGAAACAAAATAAAGAAAGAATTCGTTAAATTCTCTGAATGAAATATTTGGCAACAATTAATCCTTTGAAATAATCTACTCAACTTTTGTCTTCAGCAAATAGTAAACATAGGTCACACAAGTATGGCAAGGCAATCGTTTACATTTTAAATGATTTTTCTTAGGCTTTCATAGTCGGAGGCATGAGGACAGGACATGTGGGCATTTGGCACCCGTGTCTCCCTGAAGTGTTCTGACACAGAAGCCTGTCAGTGGGGAAAGGAGGCAGGAGAGTCAAAACTGACCCCCATCACACTCAGCTGACCCACCCACACTGCACACACAAAGGAGAAGTAAGTCTAACTCACCTGTTTATCCTAAATTGATTTGTGAATTCACAGGGTTTGCAGACATTTCGTCTGAGGCAGAGTCAATGTTTATTTTACCCCACTAAATAAGGTTTAAATTGAGATGGGAGATAATTAAGTTAGTATTTTTATTATATGCCAAAGCCATACTTGGTCAATGTCCATACTTGGTTAGTTTTTCTTAACGTGAGCTGTTCCTTCAATCTGCCCAATACATGAAATACTAGCATTTCCGTAAGATTCCTTTCCAAATTTCATCGTGAGAAAAGTATTGCCTTTAACAGCTCCCTCGTAATGTTGAGCATGCTAATGGTGACCAAATTTGATGCTTGAGAACCCATGAAGTTTGGAGTTACCTTAGTCCTTGACATAGTTGGGATTTTCGTTTAAAAGGAGAGTATCCACTCAATCAGCTTGACAGGCATCTTCTGCGGGTTCTAGAAAGTGTGACCATGTATAATTCAGAAGGGCGGGGCTCTAGCCAGGATTGGGATGTAAGAGAGTGCTGGGGACTATGTCCAGGAGGCATTCCTGGACCCTATGAGGCTCTTACCCTTCCATCTCTAAATCTGTTACTAGTCTTTCTCTAAATGGAAAAGTAAAATGGAAATATGAATGCACTACATCTCTGCTCCATATTTAGCAAAGTAGTATAACTAATTAGAAAATGTTAGCTAGGTTTTTGCTACATTAAAGAGTAACTGTTTCCCTTTACCCATGAATTACTCTACTTTCTTTTCAGCCTCACATTATATTGTCACTAGTTGGTCAGAATCTTTACAAAAGAGGCATCATTGTGATTCTCATTTGATTTGAAATTGAAATATTTTATTTTAAAAACAGGACAATATCTTCAATAAAATTCCCTCTTCTTCCTCAAAATATATCATATAAGGAATGCAATGCCTTACAGAAAACATGAACAACTCATTATGATTGCTCATATTACTTTTTCCAGAATGAGTGAGTTTAATAATGATATTAAAAACCAAGTGAGACATACACACAATTTCAGAAGCAGAGAATAGAACCCATCCTCATATTTCTTGTGAAGGAAGGTATCTATGTTTATGTCACAGGTAATCAGTTCCGGCACACACTGTCCTGAAATTTACAGGGGACAGAAGACTGAGAAATGAGATCGAGCTCTGTGGTATAACTGTTACCTGCCCGGTCAGTATGAGCAGCTGGACCATGCCGGCGCAGCCCAGGCACAGGTGGGGTGGAAACGCCAGGAGCGGCATGCCGATGGGAGGTGGCTTCAAGCAAAGGTCACAGGGCCACCCATTCTCTGGGCTCCGAGAACTGCCCTTCTGAACAGCTGTTCATTACGGAACTTGTGCATTCTGCAGTAGAATTTTCCTTATGGGAGTACAGAGTTGTCATGGATTTTGGAAACATTGTTTACAAATTCTAGCAAAAAAAAATTGATATTGAGAGGACCCTCTGAAATACTACTAAGAGCAATTCCTTCTAAATTCATTCCATAAAAGAATGAGTCCAAGCTTTTTCAGGATACCTAATATGTGACAGGCATTGGGCTTGGGGTTCAAATTTGGAAGATGAACTAAACCAATCCTTGTTCTCAAATAGCCTACTTTCCAAAGGAAAGAAATCCAGGCTAATAAACATTTTGATATGTTTTGGCAAATGACACAATTGTCATACACACAGGGTCCTATAAAAAAAAGTTGGAGGGATCAAAGCAGTAGAAAAGTTTAGAGGGTCAACCAATCTAATATTTTGCTATGCAAATATGTTTAATGAAGGTATGTGTTTAAAGCATAATAATAAAATTAAACATTGCTGGGACAAAAACATCCATGGACACTTGGGGGTCTGCTAGAACCCATATCCAAGTGGGATAACGTAATCTGCCGGTTTGAAGGCTCCTGGTGCTCATTTACAGACTGAATTTCTAGAGCATCAGTGGCAGAATCCGAGCCATTCGTGGAAAGATCAGGGTTGGGTGAACAATCCCAGATGGTTTACCAAACCCAAAGGTGCCTGACAAAGACAGATGACCTTAGTTTCAATTAATGAATTTATTTTAGCTTCGCACTTTATTTATGCATTTATTTCAGGATGGTGGTTCTTAGGTGAAATGAAATAACCTAGTTGTCCTTATGACTCAGTTCTAAACGGATGCTGGGGTAGTTGGCCTCCCGCTGTTTCTGAGCAGGTCCTGAGCAGCTCCTGTGGTAGGGGGCGCACCCAGGCACGGGGAACACAGGAGGCATGTGTAGGAATAGTGTCCTGTGAGGCTGCTGGTGACCCTGCTCAGGGCTAGGGTGTGGTGGGATGGGATGGATGAGGGGGGTGCACTGGGGCTTCTTCCCCCAGGCGTGTACTATACCATTCTAGCGTGTTTTTCAAATTCCTCCCTGCCTACATCCTTGTCTTTTCATTCCCTACTAGGTTTGACTTCCTGGAAGGCAAGGTCCTCTTCTAATCTGTGTATCTTTTCCCTGCACAAGGAGGCAACCGAGAAATCTGATGAGGAAGGTGAGGGACAGAGGCTTCCATGCTTGACTGGAGCAACAGTGTGGTCAAGTTGCACTAACGGTTTGAAATTGCGGGTACATGGATTACTCGCAGGCAGTTACACAGTCATAGCCAAGCACGTCCACTGTCCAGCCAGTTCATATAGGCGACACGTAGAGCAAACTACCAGTCCTGGGGCCCATAGTTACCGTGACTGAGGAAAAGCAGCAAGATAAAGCAGGGAAAGGTTAAACTCAGTCTGAACGATAGATTTCTGATCTTTCTGCTAATATTCATACTTGTATGCAGAATGACGTGAAATGACAGCTTCACCTCTGCAAATCAGTGCAAGGCACTCGTTTGAACTCTCAGACTGTGTCCAAATCCATGCCCGGCCTTTGCTACCCTTCTGACCTCAAGCCACTCACTTAACCAAAGCTCAGTCACCTCATCTGACAACTGGTGACAATAATACCACTTAGCACTCTTCTTCACACAAGCTGAATGTACTAAATCTTGATCATCTGTGTGTGCGTGTGTGTGTGTACCTTTGTAGTTGAGTAAATTTCTTGTAAGTATATTAGACATAAAGAAGATATACGGTATAAGTAGCCACAGGAACAAAAGTACAACAAAATTCAGGGAATACAATAAAAATGGAGAAAATAAAAATAAAATCTTACCATGAATTGTACATTGCAATTTTTACAGGTTTCCCAGATATGATGGTGCCTAGGAGACCAAGAACCATCTGATTTCTTCAACCAAGATTAGGGGGATTCAAAATTAATATCAAAGCATACTCAGAATTCATCTTAGTAGCAGAATGGGACCCCATTTCCTAATGTAGAAGACAAGACTGTATTAAAAGGTACTTTCCTGGAAGTAATTGGGAGTCCAGCTATTGAATGTATCCTAACCGTAACTATGATTTCTGGGCCCACCTTCAGAGCAGAAAGTGGAGATAGAAAGCAATGAATACAAGTTGTCAGTATGTGGGCTAGGCAACGGGACAGCATGTGACAGTGGTTCTTGCCTTTGACAGTCTTAAGACACACTTGGAAGTGAGCTAGCTGATGATGATGAAAGCCCTTCTGTTTTCATTATATTCTGGTTTATTTTCCTGCATCAAGTGTTTTTCACCCCTATTTTCTTGAAGGATTTGAACACTACTTCACAGAGAACAACTAATGAACATGTAGTTGGTGCTGACATCTGTATAAATGTACCAGTGTTTCTAACTAGGACATTTTTATGATATGCATTATGTTCAAAATATGTCTGCACTAGATGTTCCCTAAATATTTGTCACACCCAGTAAATCAAAGTTTAGCAAATGCACGCAAAAAATAAAACTGTGTTCATTTTCAGAGATATTTTTAGTCAGAGGTATTCACTTTTCTATGTCGTCTTACAATATAATATATATTTATGAGAGTCTTAATTCAACCCATCTACAAGTCTCTATACTCTTTGATCAAAATCTTAAATTGGGGAAATATATGGGATTACGGTTATTCTTCCTAGGATCATTCCGTTTTCTGTTTCCTTAATTCCAAGTCTACCTGTCTGGCCTCTGGAGGGTCTCAAGTCATTTTTGATTAAACTGATTTCCTTGAGAGTATAATTTAGATGTCACCTCTGTTTTTATCTTTGGGCACCATATAATTAAGGGAAACAAGAGAGAGATCACTGTTTATCACAAAGTTTATAATTTGAAATATCCCTTACTATTTGCGATTGGAATTTATACTGTTTTCCATGATACTGATCACACTTCAAATCAATGTCGACCTATAGATTTATTTTGAAAACTTTATGAAATATTTCACTGGCTGGAGCCCTGGGACCAACCCTAAATTGAACACTATTTACAGATTTAAAAAATTGAGGTTATGTCCTTTTCCCACGCCTGAGTTGTCATGAGAACTACAAATAAAATGCACACATTCTGAGTTCATCTATCCACCAGTCAGCAGGTACATGTGGTCAACAATTATTCTAGTTTCGCGTTGCATTCTCCATGTGATTTGCATTTTACTACGTTAGCTGCAGTTCCATGCTACCTCTTTCCCCCGCATGTCTGTTACCAGATGCTTGGCAGTGTTGTGAGGACAGCATGAACAACTAGTAAGGACAGAGAAAGAACAGGCCATTCTGAGAGGGCCCTGGAGAGGGGACCCTCCCGGGGCGCAGACGCATGTGGGATTCCTTCCCGCTCAGGCTACGTCATTTCGCAACCAGGGGTTCTGCTCCAGCGTCCTCCCTCACCCAGTATACAGTTATTACAATGCATTATCTGGCATTTCCCCCAATCTATATATTTGTATTTCACACTATCTTACAGTCCCCCAGAGGGACTAACGGTGTTTTCACGCACATGTTCCCAGCATGCCACTCATTGCCTATGTTGTTCTCTCTCTTCTAATGAACACATCCCTTATTTTGGAATGCCCCATGGGGGAAAAAAATGATTCATAGCCAGAGGCTATGACCAGAGAGTATAAAGGGAAATTTGTTTCAAAATGCCATTATTGTGATCTAAACCCCTTATGTTTCCAAATCAACAGCTTGGGAACATTAGGGGCATTCAGGTTCAGTTCACAAAAGTCAGCGTCCTCAAAGGCCGCACTGTGCTCCGCTTTTCTGAATGACTTGCCTGGCAAGGTTGCCTTCGCCAAATCCATGAGCCATGTTCGTGGTGACCAAAACACAGTCATCATTCTGCCGAATTCTCCTAAGGAGAAATAAAATGCAGTTTCTCTTGCCTCTTCATACATGAATTAGGAATTTGGAGTCAAAAAAGAATCACCATTTCTTACAGAATAAAATAAGATAAAAGCCAGTTTGAGCACATTGTTAAAATTTATAACGCGAGAAATCTAGACCATGGGTTGGAAAACGATTCTAATTTCTCAGAGAGGTTATTGTTCATTTACCATTCAACACTGGTAGGAATCAGCTCCTTTTTATCAAATGTAGAATAAAACAGGATAATTATGAGTTGTTTTTAGAAACTCGTTTTCTAGCTGTTATTTATGAGGACTGATAACTTAATGACTGATGTCATCATATTCTGGTGTCTGTAAGATAAGTCCTTGAATTAAAGACTCAAATTTGGTAGAAAGCTTGTGCCTTCCAAACTTCAAAGAAGGCACTAAGGCAGTTATTATCATTTTTTTTAAATAGCTAGTAAATAGAGAGAGACTCATAGATAGAAGGCTGACAGATGTCAGGGAGGTGGGCTGCATGGGGGGGTAGAGGGAGTGAGCAAAAAAGGACAAAGGAAAGAAAGAGAAATGCATGGACATGGACAGCAGAGTGGTGATTGCAGGGGGAGGTGGAGGAGGCAGAGAGGGGACAATGGCGAGGGACAGGGACTTGACTTGGGAAGGGTGAACACACTTCACAGTATCCAGATGATGTGTCATGGAACTGTGCACCTGCAACCTGTATAATTTTGTTAACCAGTGTCACAGCAATAGATTCAATTAAAAATAAGTAACTGTTAATGCTGCTTAATATATTTGTTTAAATTCAAGGGAAACAAATAATGTGCATTTGGGTGGAAAACAGGAATGGAAGTGATGCCTGTACTGACTACAATATTTTCAATTGTTCCTAACATGGGACGCAGTGTTGAGAACAGCGTTTCACTTTGACTAAACTATTTAGTCAAGGAAAGACAATGGAAAATAAACACTTGTTTTTTTGTGATTTTATTTTGTTTGATTTGCGTGTAGATGTTTTCTTTTTCCTGTGAAGTCTGATATCTGCCCTAACTGGGGACAGGCATTCGGCTGTTTGTTAGGAAATTGGTGCTTGCTTGGAAAGCCAGCCTTATTGCTACTAAATCAGTCTTTCCAGTGCAAATCATGAGCAAAATGTTAAAATTAATACAAGATACCCCACCGTCACTGCTCTCAGACCTAAGCTTGAATCTCAATTCACCTTTCCATAAGTTATGTAGGTGATACTTAAGAAACATGTTTCCTGCCTTATCATTAAAGCAAGAATATTACATTCTACATCAAAGGGTTGCTGCAATTATAGAAAATAATATGTATAATATTGACTAGCACAGTAACAAATACATCTCTTTTCCTTCTGTTTTGTGCACGTGATTCAATACAGCAAGCCTCCTTACTATTGCATCGACTCAGGCTTCAATGACTTAGAGATTTGCTTTTCATACAGATTTAGTACAGATTCAAGGTTCTATTTATTTTTTGCCTCCAAGGAAGAGTTAATTATTTCCAAATTAACATCTGGAGAATGATGTAGCTGCTGACACAGAGATGTAGTTTTCCACATCTCTGACAAATTGCCTCTCCCAGGCACGCTCTTACATAGTTGTAAAGAAAGTTATTCTTCTAAAGGACTAAGCAAGATAATAATATAAAACTTGGCAAACCAATGCCTAGCTGTGCTATGTCTGGGTGATATTTAAAATCGGACACTGCCCACTGAACATTATGTTAAAGATAATCATAATGTCTTCCATAGTGTCTTCCATTTGTACATTTGTTCCTTCTATGTTAAAACAAAGCCATGCCTTTCCTGTTTGTACAAATAGGATACAGTCAATGTTTGGGAACTTTAGGCATCATAAATCCATTTAGCTTTGGCAACATCTAAATGTCTGTGTTTCCCACTTTTGTGTTGATTCAGAAGGCTCTTTTCTGAAGTCTGAGAAAAGAGAAAAATAAGGCATTTCATTTTTTTAAATTCTATGTAAATTTCATTAGTCATAAATGTCAAGATAAACTTGCTTTGAACGTGATGCCGTGTAACATATCATATATAAATGACACCACAAAATAATAGTATGAGTCACGTTTGGACATACCTGAGCATACCTTTCTTGCACAGAGAAATTGCAGACATGGCAATGACAAATCTATTTATTTTTTTGGAAAGAGCATATATAATGAAAAGTGAAATAAAGCGTTTTTAACAAAAGAATACATTAGATTGAAAATCTCCCATCCTTTTGTTGCAAGTTCCTCTACTGAATAGAGACATTGTGAAATTACTTTCAGCATAGGACACCACAAATGCTCTGTGACTTAAATAGGATTGTTGAACCACATTTGTTATGAAATAATCGAAATACTTGTATCAGGTACAATGCCTTCAGATGCAAATTTAAAGGGCATATTTTAAAATAGAGAGGTAGAAAATATTTCATTTCTGATCTGAATATGAATAAAGCAATGAAAAAGATACCTGAAACAAAGTAAGAGCAGCATCTTATTCTGTTTGTTATGGACTAAATTATGTTCTCCCAGAATTCATATGCTTAAACTTTGATTTTGGGTGCTGTTGAATTTGGAGAGAGGACCTTTATCTCCTTTTTGATGTTCTGTTGTTTTGTTTTTATAGTCACTCTTATGTCCGACTTCGTGCCATGTAAGAAAATAAAGTATTTTTAGTTTGATTGTTAAAAAAATTGTCCCTGCAGTATTTGATATATTTTTATTATAGACCTCAGAATAAACTTAATAGCTCAATTTCCACTTTGTAGTTATGTCAAGGCCTCTAATTACTAAAGAAATTTGTTTAGTAGCACTATTACAAAACTCAAAATTGAAAACATAATCCTGCTCTCTATGGACATATAACAATAAAGCAGTTATAAGTTAACGTTAGTTAACTTTGACTTGTAAATAAAAATTTTCCCCTGTTATAAAAAGAAGAGACAATTAAGGTTAAATGAGGTCCTCAGAGTGGGACCTATTCCAATAGAACTGGTGTCTTTAGAAAAAGAGAAAGAGACACACACACCTCTCTCTCTCCACGCGTGCACAGGGGGAAAGGCCAAGTGAAGCCACACTCAGGTGGCCAACTATAGGCCAAAGTCAGAAGTCCCAAGAAAAGCAAAGCTGTCTATACCTTGATCTTAAACTTCCAAAATCCAGAACCATGTGAAAATAAATTTCTGTTGCTTAAACCAAGCAGTCTCTGGTGTTTTGTTTTGGCAACCCAGGCAAATGAGCACACTATTTAACATTCCTCAATATTTCAGTATTTTCATCTGGGATTAACCTCTTCATTTATTTTTAAAAATCTTTATTTATTTGAATTATAACTACTGACTTATAAGTAAAACAAAAATCAGAATTTTGTGTGAAAATAAGTTTGTCAGTTTAATTAATACCATTGGATTAGCAACATTTATTAAATGCCAATTATTTTTTAAGGATTGTAAGATTTTAGAAATAACCAGGATTAATTAAGCACAACCCCCATCTTCAAGGCATTTATGGTCTAATGGAGGACACTGACACATACTCTACTATTTTTGTCCAATGCTGCAGCACAGAATCAGGTTGGGAGCCAATGCTTAAATCTAACCTTTATTCATAGGTGATGTCCAGAGATTTCTGGTGAGCTGGCTGGAAGGCTACATTAGCCGCTTCCTCTCAGATCACCAAATCCTAGCAAAAGCTCATTCTAATAGAGAACGTGGAAACCTACAGTCCTGGACCAAAGTCTCCTTTGTCAACAACACCCAGATATCTCTCAAAGTCTCTTTTGTGTGCTCAGTACATGTTTCAGAAGAAAGACGTCTGCTAGATTTGCATATTACCTTCTGCTCCGTCCTGTGGAATGAGCCTTTAGGGCTAGGGAACAGTTCCTGGCTCTCAAACTAGAGAGATGTTATGGAGTAAGCTATTAAAAACAATCTTTTTTTTCTCTCCAACTAACAACTTATTTCTTGCTAATACTACTTCCAGACACTTCCCACACCCTCTTGACATGCCAGCCAATACTAAAAGCACCACTTGCAATCCCAGTGGATTCTATGACTGGAAGTCAAGTCTGTTGCTGGTTTGATTCCTCACTTTTGTTTTGTAGCAATTGCGCATGTGGTAAGTGGTGGGAAGGGGGACTTTCTTCACTTGTTCAGGAGAAGAGCCTTAGGAACATGTCTGAGTAGCAGAAAGTACTCAGACGCTACAAAACCTACAGCTTCCCTCAAAAAAGGCATTGATAAGAGTAACGAAGTCAAAGACACTAGTTTCATATGTGCCCTCACCATTGGAATGCTGGAGCTGTGCTTCCCTTGCATGCATTTTGGGTGTTAGATGGCAGACCCACATTGAGAGAGAAGTCAAAAACAAGTTCTGCCTGTATTTAAGCAACTGCTAGCCTGGGGAAACCACAGGTGAGGCTTTTGTTCTCTGCAGTCTCAGATTATACCAGCTGTGATAAAGGTCCTTCTGTTTAAGTCATAGTCTGGGCTTCATTTTTGTTTGCAAAAACCTCATTATAGCCTGACCAGGTGGTGGCGCAGTGGACAGAGCGTCAGACTGGGACATGTAGAGCTCAGGTTCAAAACCCCAAGGTCGCCAGCTTAAGTGTGGGCTCCTCTGGCTTGAGCAAGGCTCACCAGCTTGAGCCCAAGGTGGCTGGCTTGAGCAAGCGGTCACTTGGTCTGCTGTAACCCCCCCCCCCCCCCGGTCAAGACACATATGAGCAAGCAATCAGGGAACAACTAAGGTGCTACATTTAAGTAGTCACCAAAATCTCAGTACTCAACATATAATATTTATTTCAATGCACTATTGAAAATTCAAAATTAATGCAAAAATTATCAATGAACAAAATAATAAAATTTTGTACTATCCAACCTTGCACTTTTACAACTCAAGACCTTTGTTTGTTGTTCCCAAATCTTCTGTCACACATGCTGGTCACATCTGCTCCAAATTCTCATTCTTGATATACACATGGCTACAACTATCACACACACACACACACACACACACACACACACACACACACACACACACTTTTCCCTTCGTTCTGTGAGTTAGTTCTCTCATTTACTGTCCTTTCTTTATACATATTAGCAGCTAGGTATAATACCCTTCTTCTTGGGTTTCTTGAATTTTCTAAACCCCCTTACTAACTGTGTTATGCACAATAAAAGTGGGCCCAATGACTGGACACCCTGAAACAGGCTTAGAATTGTGTGGAGGATTTATGAATGGAGAGATGTAATATTCAGTGTGTCCGTAAAGTCATGGTGCACTTTTGACCGGTCACAGGAAAGCAACAAAAGATGATAGAAATGTGAAATCTGCAGCAAATAAAAGAAAAACCCTCCCAGATTCTGTAGGATGATCTGGCAGCATGTGCACATGCACCGATGATGACGTAACATTGTGTATACAGCGGAACAGCCCACAGCCATGCCAGTCCAGATGTGGATGGTACAGAGGAAAGTTCAATGTATTCTGTGGCTCACTAAATTCGAATCTGTGACCAAAGTGCAACGTGAACATCGGTGCGTTTATAACGAAGCACCACCACATAGGAATAACATTACTTGGTGGGATAAGCAGTTGAAGGAAACCGGCAGTTTGGTGGAGAAACCCCATTCTGGTAGGCCATCAGTCAGTGACGAGTCTGTAGAGGCTATACGGGATAGCTACCTAAGGAGCCCTGATAAATCTGTGCGTGAGCCCACATCAAACTGTACTGAATAGGTATGAAACTGGGAGAGTTTTCCTTTTATTTGGTGCAGATTTCACATTTCTATCTTTTTTTTTGTTGCTTTCCTGTGACCGGTCAAAAGTGCACCATGACTTTATGGACACACTGTAGAGTAATATAATGATGGCCACAAATGAACTTCCATTCATAAGGACATCCTGAGTTTTCAACACTGAAACTTACAGTACTTTTGTGTGCCTTTCTGTGACTGAAAGAAGAATGCAGTTTTACTACCACTATTTCACAGAACAGTCAATTACTTTGTTAGTCCATATACTTTAGAAAAGTATTTGTGCTTAGTGGGTACATTGTATAACCTAGTTTACTCACTGTCCTTTGTTTGGAATTTGGTACTTGAAGAAGAGGTTAGAATTTTAACTCATAATTGGAAAATTATTATTCAAGACATCCTGTGTGCTGTGAGGATTCCAACGGTGGGACAGACTGGGTGTGCCAGCTGCCAACCCCCAGCGATTATTTTGACTCTGCCAAACAAAACACAAGCAGCCAGGTGGCTTGTGTCTATGTTTCCGACTGGTTTTGACAATAATAATGGTGCGTTTTGTCAAAGACACTAAATAAAAGCTAGCCCCATCCCCAAATAGTTTTCTCGCCTTTTGGGTGGAACTGTCTGTCAAAATGAAGAACTGATTATTCAAAGGGAAGCAGCATTTGGGGGATATCTTTTTACCTATCACAGCAGTCTGTCCTGCCAAAGTAGAGGCTAAAACAAGGGTCTGAAGTCTACTGTCATTAGCCACCTGAGTCCCAACTTAGAGGAGGAGGGGCTGGGTGCAGAGCCCCAGGCTCAGGAAGTAACAGAATGATGAATACCCTGAACTTCGTGGAGGCACTGGCTTTCCCAGTCTCTATCCATTCACAGCAGACTCTGATAAGGAAAAGAAATCCAGAATGCTTACGATTAGTTCTCATCTATCTCTTCAAGCATCCTTCCGTTCCCCATCCCAAACTTCATACCACCATCCTCATGTGAGAATTTCAGCTGCAGTCATAGCTTTTAAGGAAAGGGGGCATTACCCTCTGGAGTGCACACACACACACAAATACTATAGCAAATTATTTTCTAAAATAGCCCAAAGCAGCTCAAGTAGTTTCAGATTGCTTCAAGCATTCTTAAATCTCTGAATGACACGTGTTATAGAAGTTAGCTGTAATCATCCCACTCATTCAAGAGAAAGTTAATAATTGCCACACACACACACACACACACACACACACACACACACACGGAAACTAGCTTCTCATATTTTCTCAATGGAGATCAAAATATACAATGCCCTCCAGAAATCATTTTTTCTTTGACCGTAATTGTTACATAGCACTGACTACAGGAAACGACAAAGCTGATGTCTTCAGACCGCACTGAGTCTAGAAGGTATAACCTTCTTTAATGACAGCACTTGGGCAGAAAACTGTAACAGTAATTATATTTGGGTGAAAAATGCCATACTCTGTGCAGCTTTCTGCAAACATGGTTAACTCACTAAGAATCAAGCAAAGATACTGTAGTGTTTACTGAACCTGAGTCATTGGACATTAATGTGTAGAAGATCCCATTGTTGCTGGGTATTATTGAAAATAATTTGGCATCTTTTCTACATTCACTGACAGCCAAAAACCTGACTGTGGTGAATTAATAACTCAGAAACACACAGTCAGTGGTAACATGAAAACGTGAGCTATTGTTTATTGTTCTTTACTTCATATTCACTTAGAGTGAATTGTATGTTTAAGATATCATATCTCTTCCAATCCAAGAATATTCCCAAGAGATAAGCATCACATTTGCCTGAGCTGCTAATAGCAAAGAGAGAGCTCCCTAGCTCGCTGTTCCCTTGTTTTGGAGCTACTATCCCTCTTTATTTTTTTTTTCATTATTTTGAGTCAAAATCTGTCATCATATAAGTTCCTCACACTGTTGTTAAACCTCTGTAATGGAACATTTCTGAATAATTTTAGTATCTTTTCCAAACAGCACATCATGAAAATCTAAAAGCTGCACTCACCACCCTTCGATGGCTCCATTATTTAAATATTTTCAGGTTCCTTAACCGTTACATTTAGAACATTAAAATTAGACAACTAAACTTCACCTCAAACCCCACAGTTTTCTCTTAGATGTTTCCAAACTTTTGAAACACAGACATAGTCACAGAAATTCAAAGATATTTATATAAAAATAGAATTTATTTCAAAACTATACAGATACCTGAGCTCACATACTGAAGGACATCTTGACTGCCTCTCCAGGTAGGTTTTGGTATGGGTATACATTTTCAATTCCTTGGTAAATGCCAAGGGTGTAACAGCTGGGCTATACAGTAAGAGTATGTCTAATCTTATAAGAAACCACCAAACTGCCTCCAAAGTGGCTATACAAAGAGTTATTTTTATTTTGGATACCAGTCCTTTATCAGATGTGTCTTTTGCCAATATGTTCCTCCCAATTTGAAACTTCTTTCCTCGTTCTCTTGACATTATCTCTTGCAGAGCAAGAAGCTTTTAATTCTCCTGAAGTGCAGCTTTTCCATCAAGGACATTGCCTTTGCTGTTGTATCTAAGAGGTATGGCCATACTCATGACCTCACCTAACTTTTCTTCTATGGTATCTTCTGAGTTTCACAATTTTGTGACTCATATTTAGGTCTGTGATCTGTATTGAGTTTATTCTTGTGAAGGGTATAAGGTCTGTGTCTAGATTCATTTTTTTCAGGTGGGATACTCGCTGGTCCCAGCACCATTTGTTCAAAAGACTATCTTTGCTCCATTATATTGCCTCTGCTCCTTTGCCAGGGATAAGCTGGCTGTGTATATGCGGGTCTATCTCTGGGCTCTGCACTCTGTCCCGTTCACCCATTGATCTGTCCTTTCAGCACTAGCACACTGCCGTGATCACTGCAGCTGTACAGTAATGTTTGAAGTTGGGTAGCAGCAGTCGTCCTCCATCTTTGCTCTTCTTCTTCGATATGGTGTTGGCAATTGTAGGTCTTTTGCTTCTTCTCCACATCCACTTTAGAATCAGTTTGCCGATAACCACAAAATAACTTTGCTCAGAAGGTGGGGAAGAAATAATGGAGACTGAACTACTTCACCTATTTTAGCAAAATAGCAAGAGACCATAATGCCAAAAATGCATGCCGGTGCTGAGTGACTGCTGAAGTCAGGGAAGCAGCCCTGTGTGTGATGCCTGGGGCTTCAGATCTCTGGTTCTGCTAAAAGGACACAGAGGGCACTCGGGGCAGCTGCTCAGAGGAGCAAAACCAGGGACTCATTTCTTGAAACTTGATTCCTGAATCCTCCCCGATCCTTCCCAGTCACAGAGAAAGAGGGCCCAAAGGACGATCAAGGCACAAACACGCATCCACACACGCCCACAGGAAATAAATGACAGCTGCAGACCACAGAGCCGAAAATGTTGCACTAACACAAGAAAAAGACTCTCTTCATCGATTCCTTACCTAGAATTTAAATAAAACAATAAAAATCGAGCCATGGTCAGATTGCTGAAAGTCTAATAAGAAACGGCACAATACACAGAAAGATGTAATTGTGACTCAAAAAGGAAATGAATTAACTGGGAGTAGAGAGATTTTTGAAGGTTTATTTTGGCCTTACCCTCTGCCTGAAATCATTAGACTGCAAGTATGTTGTTTCTTTCCTTCCTCTCCCAAAACATTATTCACTAAATGTCAGATGCACCTTTTTTAGAAATTTGCAAGGCACTGGGAAATGGTACTGATGCACTTATAACATCATTTTTCATGTATCCTTTGTGTATTTCATTGCTCGGTCTGCACCAAACCCAACAGAACAACTTGAGCTTGGTATGTATAATATCATTTCTCTCTTTTTCTCTATCTCTCTATGTCTAATTATACTTTGTTATCTTTTTAATAAATGGGGTTATGCAATACATACCATGCTGTACCTACTTCATGATGTAATATGTCACTAGTTACTTTTGTCAATACCTTTAGTTCTCTTTCATTTTTAAACAGTCTGAATGCAATGCTATTATAGAGATATTACAAATTCTCTCATGCATTTAATAAAACTTGTATCTTATGTTCAGTATAAAAACCCTGCAATGAACATCCTTTACAAGTGTGTTATTGCATGTGTGATTGTTATTTAGGATCTATTTGAAGATAGGGCATTTCTGAGTAGATATATTTAAATTGTTTATTTTTACAGTTGACAGATTTAGCAAATAAAAATAAAGGAAGGTGCCGAGCTAAATTTCAGATAAACTGTTTTTCTTTTTTTTTTTAGTATAAGTATATCCCAAATAGCAAACAAAATTCAAATTTAACTGGAGTCCTATATTTTATCTGACAGACCTAATCTCCATAAAAGGTCAAGTGCCCTCCCACTTAAAGAACCACCCTTAGCTAAAAGTTTATCAATGTATTATTCCTAAATGTTGTGTGCAATCAAAAATAGAATTAACTGCAAAAGTTATCATTTCCATATTATTCCTTTGATTTAAAGATCTGTCAAAAATAAATTTCCTTTAAAAATAGAAGTTGGTAAATGTTTAATATCTTTGATTATCACCATAAAAAGTTGGATACCTTGTCACGACATTGATATTTAAAGTGAATAAAATCCAAAGCCAAGGTACCAATGATTTACGGCACTCCATGTAGCTCTACTGCCTTGGAAGAACTTCTAACAATGCTTCTGTGCTGCTGAAAGTTTCTTCCGTGGAGCCCACCAAAGATGAATTCTGAAAGGGACCAGAGCAAAATTTCCCTACTTGCACTTTGGGCTAGTATGCCAAATATATCATCGGGGATCATCCAAAGCCTTATCTACCCCAACAATGCCACATACAGTCAGAGCACATCTGGTGAATGTTAGAATGCATTTTATTTTTTTGTAAATGAAAAGAAGGAAATGAGGGGGAAAAGGGTGTGTGGAAAAGAAGAAATCAGATTTCACCACTTGGACTATCAGGAGAAGCCAATGTCATCCTGAAAATGTCAATCATGTTTTATTGTTACACTATAGACACAAATGAGAAAGAATAACATGCATTCAGCTGCTTGTTTAATCTTGCTTCTCATTCCAATCTTTTCCATAGTACCTTGTCAACATCTTTTTTTCTTTATATCCCGTTCTATTTTCCCCCCAAACTCCAAAACATTTTCATTCCTTATTTCAAGGCCTTTCGTGTGTGTGTGTTCCTTATAAACTACATCCTAAAAATGTCTAAAGTTCTTCTTTAACATTAACAGTTTTTCAAAAATTATTGACAGCAAAGGGAGACTCTAGTTGCTCCCTAAAGAAGCTGAGGGAAAGTGAAATTAAAATAAATACCCCTTATTGGAGCAACAGGGAGTTTCACAGCTGCCAAGGGTAACAGACTGATTTAAATCATTTTTCATGAGCTCTGCACACAAAAGAGCAGGAATAAATTGGATTGTGCCTATGTGACTCAGCACTAGCTTTGACTTTATACACCGTTGTAATTTTAACTGCTCAGCTTTCTACTAACCACCGCTCAGCTCTATGTGATCAGTGGGAAGAACAAATCCTGGGGATAATTGTTAGATTGTGCCCATTTTGGTCTAATCTGGTCTACTCTATAGTGGATACAGAAGGGGGCTTACGGTAGATATATAATCAGCATCCCTATGTTAACTAAGGGCTCAATATGCAACAGATACATCTAAATTCTATGTCTACTTCTATATTTAAAGTAAGTATAGGTATTTTTTTTGTATTTTTCCGAAGTTAGAAACGGGGAGGCAGCCAGACAGACTCCTGCATGTGCCTGACCGGGATCTACCGGGCATGCCCACCAGGGGGCGATGCTCTGTCCATCTTGGGGCGTCACTCTGCTGCAATCAGAGCCACTCTAGCACCTGAGGCAGAGGCCACAGAGCCATCCTCAGTGCCCAGGCAAACCCTGCTCCAATGGAGCCTTGGCTGTGGGAGGGGAAGAGAGAGACAGAGAGGAAGGAGAGGGGGAGGAGTGGAGAAGCAGATGGGCGCTTCTCCTGTGTGCTCTGGCAGGGAATTGAACCCGGAATTCCTGCACGCCAGGCCGAAGCTCTACCACTGAGCCAACCAGCCAGGGCCCAAGTATAAGTGTTCTAAATTACTACCAGCTAACTCTCTAATCCCATTCTTTGAAATCATAATAATATGTTGCCTGTATAAGTTAATAAGAAAATCATTTTTCTTCTTTTTTTTTTTTTTTTGTATTTTTCTGAAGCTGGAAACGGGGAGAGACAGTCAGACAGACTCCCGCATGTGCCTGACCAGGATCTACCTGGCACGCCCACCAGGGGCGACGCTCTGCTCACCAGGGGGCGATGCTCTGCCCCTCCGGGGGGTCGCTCTGTCGCGACCAGAGCCACTCTAGCGCCTGGGGCAGAGGCCAAGGAGCCATCCCCAGTGCCCGGGCCATCTTTGCTCCAATGGAGCCTTGGCTGCAGGAGGGGAAGAGAGAGACAGAGAGGAAGGAGGGGAGGGGAGTGGAGAAGCAAATGGGCGCTTCTCCTATGTGCCCTGGCCGGGAATCGAACCCGGGTCCCCCGCACGCCAGGCCAATGCTCCACCGCTGAGCCAACCGGCCAGGGCCTCATTTTTCTTCTTAACCAGGATAGTTGACATTTCCTAAGCTTTACAATATAACTATTTAGCATAAAATTACCATCTCATAAAATAATTTAGTAGAATACTTGCTGTTTAGTTAAAATTCAATATAATATACCATTGTTGTTAGAAATAGTTTTACTTAGTTGTTTCAAATAGAAATAATGTTAAACATTATTCTCAGTTCAATGTTCCTAAGCATTTTAGAGATGTGCAATTGATTATGATGAAACCATTTGCTTATTTTAAAAGGTTTCTTAAACAACTATTTCTAACTGTATGAACATAATAGCATACTATGGTACAGTTATTTATAATAAGAAATATATATGTGGTCTTCTTCTACTGTACTGGTACAAGCTCCTAAACCCCTTGGAATTTCAGCAAAGGTTTCTTTTGTTATGTTATTAGGAATCTTTTGGACAGCACCAAAGGACAAAGGCTGGTTGCCAGGAGAACTCACCACATGACTAGAAGGTTGGAAATCTTGGTCCTGCCCTCTGCACCTCTAGGGTGTGGCATCCAGAGCATTGTATGTTGCAAGTGTGGGGAAACTCATAAAACCATGCATGGGTTCTGTTTTTAAACTGTGAATATAAAAGTTTATATTAATAATGAATGGGTTAACATTGAGATCAAAGAAGAAATTAAAAAATTCCTAGAAAGGAACTATAACGAGTATATATCAACTCAAAATTTATGGGACACAGCAAAAGCAGTCCTGAAAGGGAAGTTCATAGCACTACAGGCACACCTCAAGAAGCTAGAAAAAGCTCAAATAAGCAACTTGACCCTGCATCTAAAAGAACTAGAAAAAGAACAGCAAGTAAAGCCCAGAGCTAGTAGAAGGAAGGAAATAATAAAGATCAGAGCAGAAATAAATGACATAGAGGCGAAAGAAACAATACAGAGGATCAATGAAACCAGGAGCTGGTTCTTTGAAAAGGTAAACAAGATCAATGAACCTTTAACCAGACTCACCAATAAAAAAAGAGAGAGGACTCAAATAAAATTAGAAATGAGAGTGGAGAAATAACAACTGACACAACAGAAATACGAAATATTGTAAGAAAATAGTATGAAAAACTGTATGTCAAAAAACTAGACAACCTAGATGAAATGGACAAATTCCTTGAAACATATAATCTTCCAAAAATTAATCTGGAAGAATCAGAAAACCTAAACAGACTGATTACAACAAGTGGGATTAAAACAGTTATCAAAACGCTCCCAGCCTGACCAGGCGGTGGCGCAGTGGATAGAGTGTCAGACTGGGATACAGAGGACCCGGGTTCGAAAAAGCTCCCCCCAAAAAAGTCCTGGGCATGATGGCTTCACAATTGAATTCTACCAAATATTTAAAGAAGAACTAACTCCTATCCTTCTCAAGCTATTTCAAAAAATTCAAGAAGAAGGAAGACTTCCAAGCTCCTTTTATGAGGCGAGTATAATTCTGATTCCAAAACCAGGCAAAGACAACACAAAGAAAGAAAATTATAGGCCAATATCCCTGATGAATTTAGATGCTAAAATCCTCAATGAAATATTAGCAAACCAGATCCAGCAATATATGAAAAAAATCTTACACCATGATCAAGTGGGATTTATTCTTGGGAGGCAAGGCTGGTACAATATTCACAAATCAATCAGTGTGATTCATTACATAAACAAAAGGAAGGAGAAAAACCACATGATAATTTCAATAGATGCAGAAAAAGCATTTGATAAAATCCAGCACCTATTTATGATCAAAACTCTCAGCAAAGTGGGAATACAGGGAACACACCTCAACATGAAAAAGGCCATCTATGAGAAACCCACAGCCAACATCATACTCAATGGGCAAAAATTAAAAGCAATCCCCTTAAGATCAGGAACAAGGCAGGGGTGCCCCCTTTCACCACTCTTATTCCACATAGTTCTGGAAGTCCTAGCCACAGCAATCAAACAAGAAAAAGAAATAAAAGGCATCCAAATTAGAAAAGAAGAAGTAAAACTATCATTATTTGCAGATGATATGATATTGTATATAGAAAACCCTAAAGTCTCAGTAAAAAAACTACTAGACCTGATAAATGAATTCAGCAAGGTGGCAGGATATAAAATTAATACTCAGAAATCAGAGGCATTTTTATACACTAACAATGAACTGTCAAAAAGAAAAATTAAGAAATCAATCCCCTTTACCATTGCAACCAAAAAAATAAAGTACCTAGGAATAAATTTAACCAGGGAGATTAAAGACTGTACTCAGAAAATTATAAAACATTGATAAAAGAAATCAGGGAAGATATAAACAAGTGGAAGCATATACTGTGCTCATGGTTAGGAAGAATACAAATCATTAAAATGTCTATATTACCCAAAGCATTTTATAAATTCAATGCAATACTGATTAAAATACCAATGACTTATTTCAAAGATATAGAACACATATTCCAGAAATTTATACGGAACCAAAAAAGAACATGAATAGCCTCAGCAATCTTGAAAAGGAAGAATAAAGTGGGAGGTATCACACTTCCTGATATCAAGTTATACTACAAGGCCATTGTACTCAAAACAGCCTGGTACTGGCATAAGAACAGGAGCCTGACCTGTGGTGGCATAGTGGATAAAGCGTCGACCTGGAAATGCTGAGGTCGCCAGTTCGAAACCCTGGGCTTGCCTGGTCAAAGCACATATGGGAGTTGATGCTTCCAGCTCCTCTCCCCCTTCTCTCTCTGTCTCTCCTCTCTCTCTTTCTTTCTCTCCCTCTCCTCTCTAAAAAAAATGAATAAATTAAAAAAAATTAAAAAAAAAAAAAGAACAGGCATATAGATCAATGGAACAAAACTGAGAACCCAGAAATAAACCCATACTTTTATGGACAAATGATATTTGACAAAGGAAGTAAGAGCATACATTGGAGTAAAGACAGCCTCTTCAACAAATAGTGTTGGGAAAATTGGACAGCTACCTGCAAAAAAATGAAACTAGACCACCAACTTACATCATTCACAAAAATAAACTCAAAATGGATAAAAGACTTAAATGTAAGCCGTGAAACCATAAGCATCTTAGAAAAAACATAGGCAGTAAGCTCTCCGACATCTCTTGCAGCAATATATTTGCTGATTTATCTCCACGGTCAATTGAAATAAAAGACAGGATAAACAAATGGGACTACATCAAACTAAAAAGCACCTGTACAGCTAAAGACAATAAGAAAAGAATAAATAGAAAAACTACACAATTGGAGAATATATTTGACAATACGTCTGATAAGGGGTTAATAACCAAAATGTATAAAGAACTTGTAAAACTCAATACCAGCAAGACAAACAATCCAATCAAAAAATAGGGGAAAGAAATAAATAGACACTTCTCCAAAGAGGACATACAGACGGCCAATAGGCATATGAAAAAATGCTCAACATCACTAATCATTAGAGAAATGCAAATTAAAACCACAATGAGATATCACCTCACACCAGTCAGAATGGCGCTCATCAAAAAAACAACACAGAATAAGTGCTGGCGAGGATGTGGAGAAAAGGGAACCCTCCTGCACTGCTGGTGGGAATGCAGACTGGTGCAGCCACTGTGGAAAACAGGATGGAGATTCCTCAAGAAATTAAAAATCAAACTGCCTTTTGACCCAGCTATACCACTTTTAGGAATATACCCCAAGAACACCATAGCACTGTTTGAAAAGAAGAAATGCACCCCCATGTTTATGGCAGCATTGTTCACAATAGCGAAGATCTGGAAATAGCCCTAGTGTCCGTCAGGGGACGAGTGGATTAAAAAGCTTTGGTACATATATACTATGGAATACTACTCAGCCATAAGAAATGATGACATCACATCATTTACAATAACATGGATGGACCTTGATAACACTATACTGAGCGAAATAAGTAAATCAGAAAAAACTAAGAACTATATGATTCCATACATAGGTGCGACATAAAAATGAAACTCAGAGACATGGACAGGAGTGTGGGGTTTACGGGGTGGGGGGGAGGAGAGGGAAGGGGTTGGAGGAGGGGAGGGGCACAAAGAAAACCAGTTAGAAGGTGACGGAAGACAATTGGACTTGGGTGATGGGAATGCAGCATAATCAAATGTCAAAATAACCTAGAGATGTTTTCTCTGAACATATGTACCCTGATTTATCAATGTCATCCCATTAAAATTAATTTTAAATTAAAAAGTAAAAAAAAAACACCCAAAAACTTGAGTTCAATAACTTTATATAATAATTTTTTTTCAAAAAAAATTATTCTGTGGCACATCAAAAGTATATATATATTTTTCCAAGCTGAAAATTTTAATTTTTATTGACTTACAAAAAAATAATAATAGTAACTACCTACCTTTTGGCTCCAAAGTGACTTTTTAAATTAGTGAGCTCCTCAACTCACTTTATTTTTTTTAATTTTTTTTAAATTTATTCATTTTTAGAGAGGAGAGGGAGAGACCAAGAGAGAGAAAGAGAGAGGAGAGACAGAGAGAGAGAAGGGGGGGAGGAGCTGGAAGCATCAACTCCCATATGTGCTTTGACCAGGCAAGCCCAGGGTTTCGAACCGGTGACCTCAGCATTTCCAGGATGACGTTTTATCCACTGCGCCACCACAGGTCAGGCGAAAGTGACTTTTTAAAAACTCAAGTGTCCATACTTGTATATTAGGATTTCTGATAACAAGAATTAACCAATCAGACACAGTCTTATTATGCAACATGACCAATAAGATGCAACTCTGTTATATGAACTATGATTCAAGTTCTGTATTTATGATTCAAGACTGGTTATTCACACCAGATGACTATTGTTGTCATTTTTTAATTTGACAATCTAAGGGAAAAGAGGTCAGTTCCCCTAAGTAGTGAGGTATTGCATGTTTTAAAATTTTTTGCGCCACACTCTGAAAAGCGCTGCTCTAAAAAATAAAAACTAATAGGTACTGACAGAAGGGTTAGTGGTTGCTTGGGCACAGTAATGGAGCAGAGAGAATGAATTAAAAGGAGGCAGAGAAAACATTTGGGGGTGATATGTTTGCTCTCTTGATAGTGTTTAGGTTGCAGCAATATATATATTATGTGGAAACTTATCAAAATGTACACTTGAAATACATGTAGTTTATTGTATGTCAATTATATCTCAATAAAGCTGTTAAAAAGAAAAAAACTTATGTTAAAGATTGTAACTTAATCAATTATTGTTTTAATTATTGATTTATATAGGCCAATTCTTTATGTTATTTTATCATGACCTTTTTTCATCTTTTTGCTTTGGGGTGGATTGATTGAATATCCTATGATTCAGAGTTTTTATTCTATAGGTTACAAGTTATATAGTTTATATTTATTTTCTATTCATTACCATTTTATTATTAAAATCTCTATGTGATGTGTTTAATTTTTATTAACACATGCATTATTCTATATGTATTTCATTTAATAGGAAAGTTCCTGGTACAAATTCAGCTCAGTCACACTCTCCCTACTTCTGTTAGACAACCACTCTACCCAACTCCTGAAAGAGCACCACTAAAGTTAACTCCACAGCTTTGTTGATAACTTAAAAAAAAATTCTTGAAGCGTTCACTTTGTAATTTTTGGTAGAAAACTGGGCATTTTAAATACGAGGTGAATGAAATGCCAGATTCTTCTTTTCCTTCCTAATTGTTGTTGTCATTGCTCTTTGGTTTGCTCACTTGTTTAGTGAGTGACATGCCTGAATTAAACTAGGGAAATATATGCTTCCCCCAGTATATAACCCCTTATGCCATGTTCAATTTTTTAAAAAACATATGTGTTATTATTTTAATCACGTCTTCCTGGAGTCTCCCCTGTGTCCTCGTAGCTTTGTGGTTAGAGTCTGCGCACCATCACCTGGGCCAATTAATGATTCTTCTGGCCGTGGGAGCGGGGTTTGCGGAACGCCAAGACCAGGTGGTGTTCAGTTCTGCCAGGCTTCACTTTCTGCTGATTCCTCTCATGTTCCCCTGCACGTGCAAGGTCTCGTCATCAAACTGGGGTGCACGGACAGACAGGTACAGTGGACCCACGTGTGCCCCAGGCAGCTTGCAGTGGAACAGGTACCCAGTGAACTTAGCCCAACCCCCTGTGGCAAGCTTATTCCCTGGCTCTGGTTACATTTCTCTCCAGGGTACTGGATCATTGATCAGCCCACCAAGGTCAAGGTTTCCACCTCAGGTTCTATGGGACTCTTTTTTTTTTTTTTTTTTACAAAGACAGAGAGAGAGTCAGAGAGAGGGATAGACAGGCAGGAATGGCAAGATGAGAAGCATCAATCAGTTTTTTGTTGCGTGTTGCGACACCTTAGTTATTCATTGATTGCTTTCTCATATGTGCCTTGTCCACGGGCCTTCAGCAGACCAAGTAACCCCTTGCTCAAGCCAGCGACCGTTTGTCCAAGCTGGTGAGCTTTTGCTAAACCAGATGAGCCTGCGCTCAAGCTGGCGACCTCAAGGTCTCGAACCTGGGTCCTTCCGCATCCCAGTCCGACGCTCTATCCACTGTGCCACCGCGTGGTCAGGTTGTCTTTCTCCACTTTCCCTCTTCTTACTGCCAATGCTGATGGCAAGAGATTTCCCGTGCTCTATTCCAAGAAGGAACTCCCAATGTAGACAGGCAAAGCTGTTCATTTTCCATGGTCTGCCCAACCTGATAGAACCACCGTGTGGAACAAGCTTGGGGTGAGTGGGGAACGAGAACTGTCTCAGGCAGAAGCCCCACTAATTCCTCAGAGTCTTGGCCCATTGTGGAGTCAAGACTCTAAGATGGCCCCATCATCCCCAATTCTTAGTGTTCACACCTTGTGCAATTCCCTCATTTAAGCAAGGACAGGATCCGACCTTGACAGAATAGCACGTGCCCGAGTTAAAAAATGGACTGTGCAGCCGGAATTAAGGTCCCAAATCAGTTGTTAAATATATATCAGAGTTAAATTTACATCTAAACATTTTGTTGGAGATCAGCAATACTGGATTACTTAGTCCTTTTTGTAAATATTCTGATAAATTTGGAAGAAACGTATGTGATCAAATAGTTTAATCAGTGTGCTCTAACCCCAAATTAATTCATAATTGTTACTCTCCTTACATATTAGAAAAGAAGACAGGCTTTTAAAAGGAAGACAGGCCAGCATACAGTTCGGTAGTATGTATCCATATGTACACACACACACACAGCAGTCTTGAGTAATTATAAAATAAGCATACCTGACACAGAACTTGAGAGGACTTTGGGAAATATTGTCCCGATTGTCAGGGAAGAGAACTGAGATGTGCGTGAAAATCCTGACTTGAGAGTTGAGTGTGTAGAACTTGGCTCCACGGCCATCTGACATGTGTTTATTTTTGTGTTTAAGAGACAAATAAGCCTTTATTTCTTTTATGTCTTTATTATTTTTTTAGGGTTGAAGGTAGGACATAAGTATAAAACTACTGGGCAAACAGTGAGAAAAACTGGAAGATTGTTTCAGATGATGCAGGAGAGGCACTTTGATTAAAACTCAGTGCTTCCTTCTACATTAAACTAGGCAGATAAGAAAACTGTATCACGGTAAATGGAATCTTCTTAATAAGGGAAAAAAACCTATAAAAGTATTATTTTTTAAAACATTCAGATTAGCAATTGTAAAGAATATGGTTAAGAGCATTTGGAAGGAGAATAGACAACTAAAACGTTCATAAATTCCTGTTGAATGCAGATACGTAGGAATAATGACAAATTTAACTAATTAAAAACGTTTTCTTTTTGTGTTGGCTTGAATGTGCCATTTCGGGAGGATAATGGTGAGGGAGGTAGACACTCTCCCAGCCTTGTGTGTCTATTACTCTAAATCTATTTCGTTTCCTAAAGACTCATTGTTTTCTCTGTATCACAAAAGGGTACAATATATCTTACATTGTTTTAAATTCCAGATAAGATATACAAATTCTGTATGTTCCTACTTAATTTGATATGAGCATTTTTTGTTATTATTCACTTTTTTACTGTTTTTAACTTCCTTTATCTGAGTGCATTTTTCTCTGTGTTGCTGCTGCATTGCAAAAGTCTTACTCCAAGTTTACTTATTAAGTGTCCTCATGTAGAGAGTTACTGAAAAGTGTACCAAAAAGCATGTTCTAACAATTTTAAAGAAAAATGAATATGCCTTCTGAAAATTTAGTTTCAAATGAAAGGGGAGGAAAAAAACTACTGGGTGGGGTCAAAGGAGATTTACAGCTGCTCAGTGGAAAAATAATATGATAACTGATAAATAACTATACAGGAATAAACTCTGTTTCCCATACTCACACTGTACCCCTCCCTTTGCCCTACCATGTAAATGGACAACTGAAATACAATAGAGAAAAAATGTCTAAAAATATACACCAACACAAAGTGTTTACTGAGAGGGCAAAGTAGGGGAATTGCTGAAGTCTGTCACAGATATTCACTCAAAGCTTCATTACGCAAACATAATTGTCAGATAGAATGAAGACAACCACTGACTATGAGTATTTTGAAAAAGGAATGATTTTTACCATACTGAAGAATAATGTGAGAATTCAATTGAAAGGCACACGTATCAGGTTGGTCTGACAATGAAAGTTAGGTGTGTATGCTAGGCGACGTGGTAATGGGATTACCATTGGTTTTAGAAGTGTCCTATGCATTGAAGAATATCACTTTGAGGTGCCAGGATTCAGTTCTGAGCCCAGATATTAGTCAACCTTTCTGTGCGTCAGACCTGCACATCCAGCATCTCTTAATATTTTTCTCAGATACGCCCGCACAGACCATGGCCAAGTTTGAACTCTTCCAGGCTATTTCCTCTTCTCGCTCAAGGGCTTCTCTTTACCACGTTGCTGAAATCAGTATATCGGCTGAAAGTATAAACCCCTTTGAATTCTTTACCCTGCCCACTCTTTTTATCACTGTGTTCTGCTCACTTCCACTTCAATAATCTTTTTTCCCTGAAATCAATTTACTTCTGTTCATGGGCATTTCCACTTCGCAGGCTTAAGTTATCAACATTAAGCAAATATTTCCAACACTGGCTTTTCTGCTTCTACTCCTACAAAAAGGAAATGGATTTTCAACATGGCAGCCACATATATCTTTGGAAAATGAAAATACAATTGTCCAAAAATCCTACTTAACAACATCTTTGTGGATTTTCATGACTTTCAGTAGCACTCTGAGTCTGGACCAGAATTCTAAGGCTGCATCTTTGGGCTGATCCCTAGTCTGCTATTTTAGACATGCAGCCCCAAACTCAGAGCTCACATTCACTTCCTTAGAGAGTCACGTTCTCCAAGCATCGTCTCCCCTCAAGATTCTTACTGTGCCCTTCTACCTGGCCGGAATAATGGACCTATGCTCCGTATGTGTAAGTCTAAATTTACCCTTTCAGTCACAGCCTAAAGGTCATTTATTCAGAAAGAATATATTGATGTCCCCATCCAAATCAAGTTTTCCCTGAGACTCAAGGTCATCTGCATTCTTCTTTCATAAACATTATCAGGCCTGACCTGTGATGGCGCAGTGGCTAAAGCGTCGACCTGGAATACTCAAGTCGCTGGTTTGAAACCCTGGGCTTGCCTGGTCAAGGCACATATGGGAGTTGATGCTTCCTGCTCCTCCCCCTGTTCTCTCTCTCTCTTTCCTCTCTCTTTCTCTCTCTAAAAGTGAATTAAAAATACCTAAAAAATTAAAAAAGCATTATCATAACAACTGCTTGATCTCAATTTGCTTAAATGTCTGTGCGTGTACCATAAGGCTCCTGAAAACAGACATTTCTTTTTTGTTTGTTTGTTTGTTTGTTTCATAGCTAGTGTATCCCCAAAACCTAAGAGGGTAAAGTGTCTTGTACAGAGAAGGTATTAAGATTTCTTTTATGGAACATTGAATATGTCAAAATTAAAAATATACTATAATAATTTAAAATCATGACTGGAGAGTATGGATTATCCAGCCCTGAAAGATACTGTATATTTTATATGTTGATCTATAAGGGTTAAACTACCAGACTAAGAGTCTGCTGAAATTTGAGAAGAAAAAAGAAAAACTAAATAAAGCAATGCTTTAATTTCATTTCATAAGCACTCTGCACATAATATGAGGGAGATAACCATCCAAGTACTTTGACCTTCACTAAATCAGTGTTTCTTCTACTACTCGAGTCAGTAATGGAGATGTATGTGAGGTACGGATGCTTGTGGGTGTGTGCAGGAGAAGGAAAAGGAGGAATTTAGCATTAGAAAGAGATTTAGAAGAAAAAGTAGCATGGCGTTAATAACCTGAAACAACTCAAGCATTTATTAATTAATAATTACCTTTCTCTAATTTGGAGCACTCTATAAATCAACTCTCCAAATGTAGAAGGTGCCTGCCAATCTTCGCCCACAAGCACCGCTGGGTCACGGGCCACTCCACGGGGGGAATAGGCGTCTTAACTCCACGGACTGTGTGGCCTTGTCCACGGCCAGATTCTGCCACGACTGACAAATGCTGAATTCCACCAGAAGCCAGTGGCAGTTCTGCATGATTAAAGATGGCAGAATCAGGGCCCTACATACATTTCCATGCAAATGTGCTTGAGAAAATAGCGTACAATACATGATGTAAGCATATTGAGAATGAATAAACACACTCAGCGAGATTTTCAAACATCTGTTCAAACTCGTGGCAGCACTGCAAGTTTGCATACCTAACTCATTTTTACGCAGGGCTTAATTTTGCCCTCCACATTATTAGATCATGGTAGCCTTTTAAATACAAACTACGGAATGTTCATGGTACAGAGGATGCTAATTATGATGTATGAAACCTGACCGCACTCCGTTTTAGTTTGAGACCTCCATTCTGGTCAGAGACAGGCACAGCAGGTCTATAATTGGCAGGGAAGGTTTATTTATTCCATCTCAGTTCACGTGCTCTCAAGGAAAGAACTGAGAATTGAACTACTTGTCTAACTGCGCTTCCAGCGGTATACAGTGCAGCTGTTCTAACGACAAGACACACAGTATACCTACTGAATGGCAGACACCGGCCATTGCTTGTGGTTTATGTAGCCTGGCTTTCAAACAGCCGCGTAGTTCCAGAGTTTGTTCTGGTTTCCATTTTTATGCAGCACGCCTTTCCATAGTCTCCACCGGCTCCTGCCAAAAGACATGCACATATAAAACATATGACCTCAGGAAAAACATAAGGGCTTTTTTTTGAAAGCATTGTTTCAGAATAAAAACTCCAGCATCTTTCCAAACGCAGTAATCAGCCTGAGCCCTCCTATAAAGAAATTCTGGAGTAGAAGACGCAAAAAGTAGTTTCCTTGGATAAGACTTGTTTAAAAAATTTACTTGAATTAGTTATTAGAACTAGTTAAAAAAACAAAAAACAAATGAAGGGTAGCAGAATGTGCCACCCCAAAATAGGTCACTTTGGTATTAAAATAGTTTCAGCAAAGTAAAAGTTTGTGTTACATTTTCCCTTTTCTGCCTGAGGGCAGGATATAAATTTTTCTTTTATGGAAGACAGACTCTTATAAGGCCATTTGCAAAAAATACCTTACTTCTTAATTTTTGCCCATATATTTACTTTCTCATAGTTGGTCACTCGTGGAAGCTTAAAACAACTATCTTTTGTTCTGTCACTCATCTAAAAATCTATTGTTTTCTTGTTGCAAATGCTATATAAGCCAGAGTTCTAAGCCACGGCTTTGAGTTGCTGCTCTTTTATGATGTTCACTGCATGTATTCATAAACAATTTTTTTATTTGTGTGCATGTCTTTTTGTTAAAGAGCCCCAGATGTGAAAACCTAAGATGGACAGAAGTAAAGTTTTGCTTTTCCTACACAAACAATGCTTCTTAAGAAAACTTTTTCCTATACTATTCTCAGGAAAAAGAGAATTGCATTTACTTGTTTTGAATCTTTAAAATATTAATATATTCTCTAAAATCTCTAAATGAAGGTATGTCTTCAAAAATTAATGAGAGAAAGATTTTAACCAATTATGGAAAAAAAACTTATAATCTAAGAGAAATAAAAACAAGGGACAATAAAATATTTAATGGTAGTTTTTTAGGACATTTTAATCCAGAATTCAAATGTGTTGCCAACATTAAATTTCTATTAATCAAAGGTGGCTGAGTCTCTAAGGCCTCCCTGCCAAGGAGCAAGATACGGAAGCACAGGCACTTCCAAACCAGCCATCTACTGCATTCATCCCAGAGTGTCTTCAGTTAATGTCCTTAGAGTCAAAATCTTTCCCAATTACTTTAAATTAAATTAAATTTAGTGCAGTGACATTGATAAATCAGGGCACATATGTTGAGAGAAAACATCTCCAGATTATTTTGACATTTGATTATGCTGCATACCCCTCACTCAAAGTCAAATTGTCTTCCATCATCTTCTGATTTTCTTTGTGCCCTTCCCTTCCCCCACCCCCTCTCTCTCCTTCCCACCCCATCCCCCACCCCCACACCACCCCCACCCCACCCCCATTACCATCATATTCTTGTCCATGTCTCTGAGTCTCATTTTTATGACCCATCTATGTATAGATTCATATAGTTCTTAGTTTTTTCTGATTTACTTATTTCACTCCGTATAATGTTATCAAGGTCCATCCATGTTATTGTAAATGATCTGATGTCATCATTTCTTATGGCTGAGTAGTATTCCATAGTATATATATACCAATTACTTTTTAATCAATAGAGTTTTTTCTTTTTTTTTTTTTTCTTTTCTAAAATTGGAAACGGGGAGGCAGTTAGACAGACTCCCGCATGCACCTGATTGGGATCCACCAGGCATGCCCACCAGGGGGTGATGCTCTGCCCATCTGGGGCATTGCTGTGCTACAACTAGAACCATTCTATTGTATCCATGATAATCGATTTTCTCTTCTTTAATGGCATCTGAGGGTGGTTTTCTTGATAGTATTAATGAGATTTTAAAAGGAATAAAAGGATAAAAAAATAAAAATAAAAATAAAAATAAAAAATTGCGTGTTTTTTTTTTAATTAATCTTTAAATAAAGAAAAATAAAATAAGATAAAAATTTGAGGAAGAAAAAAAAAGGAATAATTCCTTCCCCTCCTTTTTTTCCTCTCCTCTCCTCTCCCCTCTTTTTTGAGAAAATCTTGAGATGAACTGTGAATTATATTGTACTAGATAGAATAAACAATACCTGTGGCGGAGGGCCTGAATTGGGGAGAAGTAATATAGGGGTAAAGGAAAAAGACAAAAAAGAAAAAAAATAAAATAAAAGAAAAAAATATTTATATATAAAAAGGGGGGGGAGCAGTATAGACCCACAAAAAGCAAATTGGGAAAAAATTTGGGTCAAGAATAAAATGCTTTGCTTTTAGGTGTTGGCTGACTCAGAGTTATGATGAGAGGAATAAGAGGGAAACAGGAAAAAGGGGTGGAAAATTAAAAAATTACTATTGTATTTAGTGGAACAAGAACTAGATAAAATGGAGAGCCAGGGATGGTAGCACTTCTAATGTGTTAAAAAGGTGAAGTAAAAACCATCCAAAATGTCACAAACTTAAGTTTGAGTCCCAGATAAGATAATTTGTTCGTTATTGAGGTTTGAATGAGAGAAGATGTAAAGGAGAGAGGAAGAGGCTAATGTAGAGGGAGAAAAGAGAGAGAGAGAGAGAGAGAAAATATGGAACCACTTAAAGAAGAAAAAAGAAAAAGGAGGAGAGAGAAAGAGAGAGAGTTAGGGGTTTTGGATTGCAACCCTCATAGAGAGGAAGGAGAATGAAAGAAAAGATAATGGGAGATGTAACACTTATGTGTAGTGTAGTTCAAAGAGAGGCGAGAGTAAGACTGAAAGAGAATTAAATGACCAAATTGGAATAAAAAAAAAAGAAATCAAGTATAAAGAAAAGAGACACAGACGAACAAATATAATAAAATGGGATAGGTTATAAAGTCTGCAGATTATTCTTGATTTTGAGAGGTTGTCGTCTTGCTTTTTCTTTTCTGTCTTTCTGGTCGGTGACTTTGTACCCCGGGTTCTGCCCCTGTGGCACGCTCTGGAAGAGGTTTGCAGTTGGTAATTCTCTATGGTGATGTCATGTATTGGGCTTCAGTCTCGTTGGCAGTCGAGGCTTATTAGTGTTTATAGGCTCCAACAGTGAGAGGATCTCTCACTGTGAGAGTGTTCCTGGAGCCTCTCTTCTAGACTTTTCCTTCCACAATTAGAAGCCTGGTACTCCAGCTATGGGGTTGCTGCTGCCTCTGCCTGGATAGTAAGAGTCTCAAAGAGCGGGCAACTCCCCACTCTATTCCCACTCAGCACAGGGCTCTGAGTAAGGCTCAGTCAGTCAGAGCTGCTAGCATAATCAGGCGTGGCTTCCTCCCACTCAAAGACCTCTGGTTCTGCCCCTCTGTGGGATAACTCGAGTGCCCACTCCTGAGGCGTTCGGTGGAATCTCTTGCCCACTCTCCGTGCGCACACACCAGGATGTCAGACCAGACAGGTCATACTTCGAGTGAAATCCCTACCCACAGGGAGAAGATCGAGCTTTGGAATTGGCTTTCGCTCTATCCCCGTGCGGCTTTCCCAGGGGGCTAGGGCTGCCTGAGATTCCGTTCCTGGCCCGCTCACAGACCTCTGACTCTGCTCCTCTGAGGGAAAACACGGGCGCCCACCCCTGGGGAGATCGGAGGAATCTCCTGCACACTCTCCGTGCGTGGGCGCTGACCCTGATTCTGAGTCTCAGACGGGACGTCTTTCACTCTGAGAAAGCCCTCCTCCCACACAGAAAAGTTACTGGTTTGGAATTGGCTTTCGCTCTGGCCCCGTGCGGCTTTTCCAAGGCGCTGGGGCTTCCGCTCCTGGCCCGCTCGCAGACCTCTGATTCTGCTCCTCTGAGGGAAAACACGGGCGCCCACCCCTGAGGAGTTTGGAGGAATCTCCTGCACACTCTCCGTGCGTGGGCGCTGACCCGATTCTGAGTCTCAGGCGGGACGGAGAAATCCCTCCTCCCACACAGAAAAGTTTCGCCTTTGGAGTTGGCTCCAGCTCCCTCCCCGTGCCCGGTCCCCTCAGGGCGCTGGGGCTCCTAGGAGATGCTGCTTTTTTTTTCTCACAGAGGTCTCTGACTCTGCTTCTCTGTGGGTTAGCACGGGCTGCGCCCACCCCCGAAGTGTTCGCGGGAATCTCTTGCCCACCAACCCCGCGCGCGCCAGCCAGGAGATGTGGAAAATGGCTGTCCCACTTGTCTTTCTTTGTCTGGGTTTGGCGCGCGTGTTAGCTTGAATTGCCCAGGTTTTTCCACGGCTTGGATCTCCATGCCACAGCCTGGTTTGGCTGTCTGTACTGCAGTCTGGACCTATTTACTCCCTATGCCCGCCTCAGCTTCTATATTCTCAGTTCTCAGTGAAAGCCATCCTGTTTGGATTAGAGAGGAAGGCGGAGCATTTCTTACTCCTTATTTCCCCCGGGGTTTGACCATATATTTAGCCAATCCTTCGCTCGATCCTACCTTCGGGTGTGTTGCGAAGCATCTGAAGACTCCAAGGATAGGTTTTTCTGTTTCTGGTTGAAGAACTTGTTGAGTTTCTGGGGAGATTTTCGGTATCGCTTCCTACCGCGCCATCACTGTGACGTCATCTCCTAGAACCATTCTAATGCCTGAGGCAGACGCTATGGAGCCATCCTCAGTGCCCAAGCCAACTTTGCTCCAATGGAGCCTTGACTGCGGGAGGGGAAGAGAGAGACAGAGAGGAAGGAGAGGGGGAGGGGTGGAGAAGCAGATGGGCGCTTCTCCTGTGTGCCCTGGCCAGGAATCGAACCCAGGACTCCTGCATGCCAGGCTGATGCTCTACCACTGAGCCAACAGGCCAGGGCCTAGAGTTTTGAGATGTAATGAAATGACTATTTTTCAACTTTCAGTATTTTGGAAATTTACCACTCACCGGTATATAACTAACACAACATATTTTTACCTGCAAGTGTGGTGCTGTTTCAACTAAAACGTAAAGTATGAGAACTCATCAAGTTCTTGGTGCGGTTTGAAAAGTCGGTAAGGAAATCATGACTGGAGACTAACGACTAAAGAAATGGGCAGGAAATTTAGTAACACAGTTGTCTGTAGTCATCTATCAAATAGAAAATATATCTATCAACTGTTGGATGTGGCTATGAAGATTTCTATGTTGACAATGCTAACTAGTTATACTAGGCACATAGGAGAAATGTAACTAGAGAAAGATATGCCAAAGAAGTATTCAATTTCAAGAAGAATTTAGAAGAAATATAAAGGAGTCAGGGATTACAAGGATCAACAAAAATTGTTTCTCTCATTGGAAGATAGGTTTTTAATTTTTCTCCCCATGAATCTGGCTGTTGCTGTCACTGATTTACAAATAAAACACTCCAGATGTGACACTCTCAATGCCGGCTTAGGCCGTATATATCTGGCAGATGTATTTTCTCAAAAACTGTGCATTTCTTCACACTCTGGACTATCTCTCAAGGAAAATCATAACCAGTGACCATATAACACGTTTTATCTATGGGATCAAGACAAATAATACTTTTTGAACACTGTGTGTTTATCAATCTACATTCAATTTCATTTAATCTTTACAATTCCCCAATAAGATTGTCATTAAATCTTTATATTGCTAAAGAAAAAAACAGAGGGCCAGAAAGATTAAAAATTAGCCTAAGACGAAACAGTGTTATTACTCAATTTGAAAGATAGCATGGGAACAAAAAATATCAATATCTCTCTTCATCATTGTATCTACTTTCTTTTTATCGATTCCTTCAAATTGTGTCGTCTTTAGTCACAACACATGATATTCATAGATCTGGTGTTTAAATTAATAATGACATCATAGCTGAGATGGATATGCTTGTTAAAAAATAATCGAATTCAAATCCATTTCAGTGTTCAGTTCATTTTTATTTTTTTTATATCCAAAGCTAAGATTCCCATTGTTTATTCCTAAAAACATACCCATGGCAGTAGCATAGTAGACAAAGTGTAGAATTGGGATGCAGAGGACCCAGGTTTGAAACCCTGAGCTTGTCATTAGCTTGAGCCCAAAGGTCACTGGCTTGAAGCTCAAGGTTGATGTCTTAAGTCCAAGGTCACTGACTTGAGCAAGGGGTCACTAGGTTTGCTGTAGCTCCCCTCACCCCACCCCCGGTCAAGGCATGTATGAGAAAGCAATCAATGAGTAACTAAGGAGCCACTGATGTTTCTCATCTCTCTCCTTTCCTGCCTGTCTGTCCCTCCCTGTCTCTCTCTGTCTCTCTCTCTGTCATAAAGACAAAGGACATACCCATGTATTTCCAATACTATATTGTTTGAGAATCAAAGTCCCTTTCTACTTCAAGGTCTCCGTGGCATCAAGATGACTTTGTGGATAACACACCATGTCCTTCTTAGTGTAGACAGGAAGTTCTGCGGTGTGATAAGGATGAGACTCTTTTTGAGCCTGGTTTTTCTAACTTTTCATAAATCCATTATATGATTGCCAAGATTATTGGAAAGTTTAGTATAATCCCTTGTGTTATATCAATATTTGGTGTTGACTTAAATTTGAATAAGTATAATTGATTGTTTAGGAAGGAAGGAAAGCAGATAAAGGTGAAGTGAGGTGGATAAAGACAGACGGAAGACTGGAACAGCAAGGGATTTAAGACATAATCTATTTCTGCTCTTTCATTCACCTGGTAAATAAACTGACGTCCACAAGAACTAAATTCTTTTTTGAGTTCAAACAGCTGAATTCCTGAATATCTCTGATGCTTTTATTACAAAGACAGAGAGAAAACAAACAAGAAATGAGATAGAAACACAGCAAATAAAACAAACAATAATGTGCCTTGATGCTGATTTTCTTCACAAAAATTATTTCCCTGGTCCTGCATGTAGGCTCTTTCCCAACCCCAAATTCCTACAATAGTTCAGTTAGCCTTCAATTATATAGTATATACAATTTCAGTGATTCTGGCATTGTTAATCTTTTTTCTATTATTTCAGACAACAGATATTCAATGAGTCCATGCTATGTGCAGGCATTATGCCTGAAAAATTCTTTCCGACTTAGAAAAAGGACTAGACTTTATTATGAAACACCTGTTTAAACACATGAATAATAGCAAAAAATAACAAGTACACCAAGATGCATGCAAAATAGGTTATGAGAATGGTTCATTTTAGCCAAGTCAGTAAACATCTGAGTGCCCCCTCACCCGCAGGTCCCAGGCCGCTCCCTAGAGATTACTTAAATAAATCACTAAATCAGACCTACTCTGTGACATGTAGCATAGAGACAGGTGTGCCAGAAAAACATGCTAAGGCAAGTATTACGAATGTATTCATAGCAGCAGGAAAAAGACCACCTCCAGCGACATCCATGGTCTGCACGTTTGAAAGGATAATGGCAGACGTGTCTGTTTAGAGATGAGTAGAATTTTGCTGATGAAAAAAATGGGAAAAGGAGCCCTCCAGGCAGAGGAATCGTGAGCAAGGATGCAGAAGTATGAGATGGGAGGGTGTGACCAGGAATCTCTGGAGAAGTCTTGTGACGTGTATAAAAAAAAACAGAGGCTGCAAATACGGAGGGGACAGAGTCTAGGAGCATCCCTAGATCTGGAGCGTAGGTAAGCTTAGACCCTGACCTGAAGGGAGGAAGGTGATGCAAACATTTTAACACAGGGAATGCGTTTCTTTATAAGGAATGAGGAGAATGGGCTTATGTGAGGTTGCGGTGAAGAAAAAGGCAAGACTAGACCAGCAAGAAGAAAGTGCCTGGAGACATGACCTTAGAAATGTGTTAGACAATTCTAGAATGAATTTGGCACAGCCCATCAGCAATTTATGGTTAACTGGATGAAGTAGATAAAAAAAAGTGTTAAAAACAAAAAGGATCAAATAAATTATTTGAAGGGAAGAATTGAATAAATATTTACCTTTAATATTGTATATAATAATAATGTTATATATTTATTATGCTAGTCTCTGGCATATAAGTATTAAGAAAGGAACCAGGAATTAATCCAATCTTTTTCTCTTACCTGAATATATAAAACAATGGCATAGATTTAACTCTTAGGCATTTTAATTGTTTTTTATTCATTGATTTTAGAGAGAGAGAAAGAGAGACAGGGTCATCCGTCTGCTCCTGCATGTCCCCGGCCAGGGATTTAACCATCAATTTCTGCACTTCAGGAACAATTCTCTAGCCAACCAAGCTATCTGGCCAAGGCTTAGGCATTTTAAAGGATATTTTCTTATCTTTCATGCTCTGAGAAAAACTGCCTAAAGTAAGCCCAAAATGACAGAGCATATTTCAGTACCAAGATATGGCTCTTCTACTATAAAGCTACTAAATTTATAATGATTTTGATTGATCTTTTCCACAAAGGAGACAGAAAATCCTTCAGAGTAAAAGAGTTTGAGTGTTTTTCTGATTAGAGACTGCTCAGTTAATCAAGTTGTCAACCACCCAGAACCATTATACTAATCAAGATGTTGGAGATGCATAGTAGAATCACCAAGCATGTCTCTTTTGTTTCTGGACTTTATTAGCATTAGAGAGCTGTAGTGACTACATCATATGTCAGTTGTAGTGAATCCTTCTTATGCTATGCTGGTAGAATACCCAAATAACCATGAACATAAGCAAGGCTCAGAACAAGGTAGAGACAGGGCTCTACCAATTCCACCAAAATGACTGTATGTGTCTGCTTTTGATTAACAACCATAGTTTCACTTTAATCCTCTTGCCTTCTGAACATGCACAGTTATAAACCGCGTTCCCTCCTTGCATTATCCAATCAAGAAAAGCCCCCTGCTTCTCTGTTTTCATCTTAGAATCAACTGCACAAATCCAAACCCAGGGGGAAATATAATTAAAAGCAAATCTCTCAACCACTAACACTTTTCTACAACGGTAAACAAGACAAGAAAAAAAACCTACTTTACCATTGACTATGCATGAAACCAGAATGCAATGCAGAGGCAACTTGTTAAGAGATTGCAAAGAGTGAAAGACACCTTACCCTTAATGGAGCCCAGTAGACACGACCCATTATGTACATGTTGTTAGGACAAACATATATAGTCCCCAAGTAAGAAGACTGAACAGCACCATTTGTCACATATAGTTTATCCTATCCTATGTTTACATGACAGTTGGGGTGACCATATGTGTTAGTTAAATGGCTTTATCTAAAAGAAGAGTAAACTCCTCCTAACTGTATACCAGGAGGTAATTTGGAGCAAGGTGCTCACTGAAGTTACCTCCTATCTTCCCACAGGAACTGGGAGAAAGGGTCTGAATTATTTTCCTCGATGACCATATTTCAAAGAGATGACTCCCAGGTTCCTGAGAAAAAGATTCCTGGGTCTTTGACCCAATAAGGGGCTATTTGGCTTTTAAGATATTGGCATACATTTCAAAGAGAGAGGGAGAGAGAGAAAGAGTATGTACTTAAACATGTTCTTACTTGGATGCTCTAAGAAAAGAGCAAAGGAAAGAAATCAACCCTGTGCTTGGGGCAGTGAGTCACAGGCACTCTACTCCACTCCATCCCATGCCAGCACAACGATTAAGAAGAGCACTGCCATCACATGGAATGGAGGGCACTTGGAAGCAAAGCAGTGTGACATAGAGTGGTGGGGTTATAAGTTGTTAAGTAGCCATAGGGATAACACAGGGGAAAAATGAATTGGTAAAGAAAGGTATTCAGGAAAAAGACAGTTTGTCAAGAGAGCCTTACCCTCTAAAGTCATAAGACAACTAAGCCCGAGGGGCAGCCTGGACTCTGATTCCATAGATCACCAAGTTTTAATGAAAACCTACTATCGGCTGTGTCCAGCATGAAGCACTCTTTCATGGCTGAATGAAGCACCATCATGGGCAACAACAGTGAGGGATAATACAATGAAAGTAGTTCCCTGATCTTGGAGGGAATGAATGCATCCCTAATGGAGACAGTTGAGCATCAGAGACACAGAGACGAGGCTGTCACATTGAGCACAGATTCAAACAGCCATCAGAGCCCCTGGATGCAGAGAGAGTGTTCTAATTTATCTATGGATCACTTAGAAAATGAATTATTGGACAGCCTCCTAAGCTTTTCCATGATGCACATACAAATAAAAGTTCTGAGATGGCCAGGCAAGTGCATAAAACTTCAGTCATTGTAACGAGGATACACCACCTCTCCCTCAGTTCTTAGACGTAAGCACTTTGGAAATCACAAGGCTCTACATTGACTGGAAGACTAGGTTATTTGGGGGGAAGACACAGAACACGAATCTCCTCCAATGTTTTCAAAAGAGTGACTGTTTCCTGAGAAAAGAAGAAATACACAGACCTTCTGGGGGTAACTATATATTGATACTAACAATAGGTTGACCCTTAAGCTCATCTCTTAGAGTAAAAGGCAATTGATACAGGCAAGAAACGAATGAAGAGCTCAGGGTCTGAGTGTCTCTTCCTCTGAATATACCTAACAGTAAGTACGTGGGACTATAGACCCATTCTGTAATTGTTTGCCTTGGGAGAGAATACATAGTGGGAATAGTTAGAATCATTTTATTAGTTACAAAATGGGTTGCATTAATGTGGAAGGGGCCACGTGAAAATCTGGAGATTGGCCATCCTTATCAAATTGTAAACAAATAGCAATTCTAAACTCCTGGGACAACTGTAAAGACTAGTAAAACTAGCAAAGACTAGGAAAATTAAAACTAGTTACTTCCAGCACATCCCTCTAACATTTCTCAATGTGGCTTTGAGAATGCAGATAGGAAAATGACATTAGGTTATGAGAAACTTATTTGAGTGGTATTTTCAATCACAATTTTGATCCCACATATGGTGTTTTTGTCAGACTAAAATCAATATAGCTTCTGATAGCTGGTATACAGTTGTTCTTTGACCAGGTTACTATTTTCTTTTCCATCCCAAACAGTAAAAACACAAGCCATTTGCATTTTCATGAAAGGAGTGAGAGTATGCCTGCTATTAATGTTTTACTGCAGTGCTAGGTCAAACCCCCTACACACCCTACTAATATAATTCATAGGAGCTTTCATCATTCTCACAGACCACATAGAATTACACTGGTTTATAATATTGGCAACATTATTGTTTAGATATGAAAAGCAGAGAATAGCAAGTATAGTAGAGGCTTATAACAATATAGGTTTGCCCAAAGGTAGACAGAAAACCCAGTGAAAGTCCAGGAAAACTATTGGTATAGTGAATATTGAGTTGCCTTTCTAAAATGAGAGGCCAGTTGCTGCATCTACCTAACATGATGGAACACAACATTCTTGTTTGGAGCCAACATATACCACACTTGAACTTGCTTCTAGAAAGCACTTGTAGGATAATCTGTAAGGTTACCAGTTTTAAATGAGAACCAAAGCATGAATAGGCTCTATCACAGGTCTAGACTGCTCCCTGGTCATTTGGAATTTAGGACCAGTTTCAACAGTTTAGGGCTGGTTAGAAGTACAGAATAAAGCTTTGACAAGTTGTTCAAATAGGAGAATCACAAAATATGTTTCAAGGTTTTTGAGTAGGCTATTCTATCCTCAGTTGATTAACATTCATTCTGTAAAGCAATGCTTGGCCCGCTGCTAACCCTACCGGAGATGGAACACTTGACTATGGAACAAAAATAACTATGTAATCTAAACTGTCAATAATGTGTTGTCTATTATCCATTCTGCTGAACCATAAATTTGGACAGGCACAGCACCAGCATTTTTCTATAAAATAGAAGTGTTATATAAACACAGACGGTTGGGTGCATCCATATGGTGCCCACAAATTGCATGAGCAGATGGATAGTGCTTTCTCACTACTGCAATATATCTGTTTTCATCCACACCTATAACCTTATTTTGAGTACTTACAATAAGTTAACAGAAAAGAAAAAAAAATCCACGTGCTTCACAGCAGGGTCTACATTCTATGTTGGCGAGGGCTTAAGGAAATAGCCCTGCATCCTACTGTAGTAAGGAGTAGCCTTGAAAATCTGACGTAGGCATATTCTTCAAATAAGTAGAACTTTGACCAGTACATCTGACTGTGCTCCTTATGTGAAAGGAGTCTAAGACACAGACCGACAGCAGACTGACTGACCATGGGCAGTGACTCATGATTGGCAAGGAGGGCAGGAACTGGGGACACTGGTGATTAGAACACTATGGAAGGAGAAAACAGCCATGTTTCACATACATACCACCTAGAGGGCACCATCGGCAGTGGGTGCTGACACTGACCAGGGAAACGGCGACCATCTCTGTGAATCTGAGTCAGCAGACTTATCAAATATCCCTGATGCTCACACCACGTGTCCACTTACAAACGGCAACAGCAGCAGTAGGGATGGAGACTACTTATGGCCATGCGCAAACTCACTAGAAAATGGCGGTCTTGCCAATGCTGGCCTGTCTCCGCCCACTGACATTTGAATTACTGATACATTCGTAGTTCCTAAGCATATGAACTGCTCATCGGGATGGCAGCAGGTAAATATTCTGCACACGGATTGCCTTCAGTGTTATGGCAACACTACCTCTTCTGCAGTTAGTGGAAGAGAGAGATGTATGGGGTCTGCACCCATAGACTTCCATAGCCTCTGGGTTTGGGTTTAATTTGGATTAGGAAGATCCCCAGCTAGATATACTATTTGAGGAAAGGGTAGTAGTGAGGATTGCAGATCTGTAGTCTCTTTCCCTGCTGTGTGTGTGTGTGTGTGTGTGTGTGTGTGTGTGTATGTATGTGTGTGTGTGTGTGTGTGTGTGTGTGTGTGTGTGACAGAGAAAGAGAGAGAGAGAGGGACAGACAGACAGGAAAGGAGAGAGATGAGAAGCATCAATTATTCCTTATGGCACCTTAGTTGTTCATTGATTGCTTTCTCTTGACTGGGGGGCTACAACAGAGCGAGTGACCCCTTGCTCAAGCCAGCGACCTTGGGCTCAAGCTGGTGAGCCTTACTCAAACCAGATGAACCTGTGCTCAAGCTGGTGACCTCAGGGTCTCGAACCTGGGTCCTCCACATGCCAGTTCAATACTGTATCTACTGCGCCACAACCTGGTCAGGCTATAGTCTCTTTCCCTGTTGCAGAGATTTTCTCAAGCTGACTGTTGTCACTTGACTCAAGTCGCTATTTCTTTTTTTTTTAATTATGTGAGAAGCAGAGAGGCAGAGAGACAACCTCCCACATGTGCCCTGACAGTGATCCACCCAGCACGCCCCCTACAGGATCATGCTCTGCCCATCTGGGACAGCTGCTCCCTTGCTCAGCAACTGAGCTATTTTAGCGCCATAGGTTAGGCCATGGAGCCATCCTCAGTGCTTGGGGCCAACTTGCTCAAACCATTCGAGCTATGGGTGTGGGACATAAAAAGAGTGAGAGAGAAGAAAGGGGAAGAGTGGAGGAGCAGATGGTCACTTCTCCTGTGTGCCTTGACTGGGAATCAAACCAGGGACTCCCACACTCCAGGCTGATGCTCTACCACTGAGCCAATCGGCCAGGGCTCACTGTTCTTCTTAAAACAGCTATCTGGTTCTACTTGATAATCTTTCCAGAATAAAACCTCACATCACCTTTTGCTGAGGCTGCTGGTAACCTCAGGTTTCTGCCACTCCTTTATAATTCAATAAAGGATAATCAGTGTATGCCATCTGTATGCATTTTTAAACAAGAATAATATGTTTATATTCAGCTGGTTCTTTGTTTTTCAGTTTTTATGAAAAAAGAAAAAAGAAAAAGAAAACAAGTGCCTAAGGAAAAAATGAGCACTGGTTACTACATTTACATTGGTCAGCCCAGTAATCCACCCTCTTCACTGGTCACATTTAATCTCTGTCTCTCTGCTAATCTAAAAGGAGAGATCATAGACAAAGAAGTGACAGAGTGGAATATGTGGGTTGGGAGACAATTCCAAGCTGGTTCTTATGTGTCTTCTTGCCTTTTAACTTCTTCTGTTCTGGACTATCTCTTTAGGAAAATATACCGAATTTCCCATGTATAAGATGCATCCCTTTCTGAAAAATTTGGGGTCTAAAACCTGAGTGCTTCTTATGCAGTGGTTGTGGATTTTTTTAAACTTGCATTTCCCACTATTTTTGCTTGTTTTTGCACTCATTGTTGAAGACAATGATTTGTCATTAGACACAGATGAGGACAAGCTAATGAATGGGAGTTTTGACAGTGACGAGGAGTTGTTTGAATTTTTATGAATAGTAATTGAGTTCAATAACTTTATGTAATACATTTTTTTTTAATTTTGGGCCCCAAAAGTAAGGTGCATCTTATACAGGGGAGCGTCTTATATTGGGTTGGGGAATAAGTTCGTAGCGTTTTTATATTTTATTTTACAACGATTTGTTTGCTGTTTGGCAAAGGGTAAGTATTCATTTGATAAAACTCTTTCTGCTTTACAAAACTATGTTAATTGTATTTTTGAGTTATTTAATTTTTTATTAGTTTTGAGGCTTAGAGATGGAATACCCAGGAGGCAAAAATCAACATTTTCGACACCTGCTCTTCTTTGCTTTTCATCAAGGTCAAAAAGCTGCCGAAGCAACCCGGGACATTTGCAACGTGTATGGAGAAGGTGTCATAGGCGAGTCTACAGCACGGAAATGGTTTGCAAAGTTCAAAAATGGCGACTTTGACGTCGATGACACGTCCCGCAGTGGAAGGCCTTCTGAATTCGATGAAGAACGTCTCAAATCACTTTTGAAGGAGAATGGTCGCCAAACCAGTCGTGAATTGGCGGAAAAAATGAACTGCGATCATAAAACGATTCTCAATCACCTTCATTCAATGGGATTTACCGAAAAATTGGGAGCCTGGGTGCCTCACGAGCTCAATGAAAAAAACAAAGAAAGTCATCTTCAAATTGCTTTCAGCATCTCGCCCACCATCGAGCAACATGCGGTCATAAACAGTGCTTTTTGTACCAAATCGTCACGGTAGATGAGAAATGGTGCCTATACATCAATATGAAGCAAAGAAAGGAGTGGGTGGCTCCAGGAGATATGCCAAAGCTGAGAGTCAAGCCAGACCTTCATCCAAAGAAGATCATGATATGTGTTTGGTGGGACTGGGAGGGCATGGTGCACTGGGAGATGCTCGAAAAGAATGCCACGGTCAACAAGGAGCTCTACACTGCCCAGCTACACCGCGTGAATGAGGCTATTCGACTGAAAAGACCTGATCGACATGGTCAAACCATACTCCTTCACAACAACGCCAGGCCCCATGTTGCACAAGTCGTCAAAGCCGCACTCCAAGAGCTCGAATGGGAGGTCCTTCAGCATCCGCCGTATTCTCCGGACCTTGCACCGACCGATTACCATCTTTTCCGCTCCCTGTCAAACCATATGAAGGGCGTTACCTTCGATAACAAAGAGGTCCTTAAAAACTGGCTCAACAACTTCTTTGACACCAGACCAGGCGATTTTTGGTGGAACGGCATCAACAAATTGGTCAAGAGGTGGGAAGAGGTTGTAAACAGCAACGGCGAATATATAATTGATTAACTTATTGATATAATTATTGTTTTTTGTTTAAATAAAAGTCTTCGGTAAAAATGCTACGAACTTATTCCCCAACCCAATACATGGAGAAATATGGGAGGTAGCAAACAGCCAGAAAAGATAGGAATATTGCCTCCCTCTGGGGGCAAAGCGCAGATTTGTTTCTGTCTGGATTATAAAAGACACTCGCTCGCTCTGAGGCAGTGTTTTGGTGGGTCTATTGTACCCTTTTGAAAAGTTCAAGTTTTCTTCAACTCAAGAGTTTCTCGGCTGTGAGGAAGCCCTCTCCGCACAACACACAGTGGGGCTGCTCCATGAGGCTCTTGGGGGAACAAAGGGCCGTAAATCTCACACAGCCTGCCATGCCATGAGTGGTCAAGCTCTTTGTCTGTGAACCAGGAGTCTCTGGTTTTCTTCAACTGTCCATGCAGCTGTGGAAAGCTAACAAGCTCCTTGAAGTCAGGGTAAAATGCCAAACTCGACAAAGTTCTTGATATGTGATTTAGAAAACATGGAGTCATATATATAACAGAGGATCCCCAATTCATTAATAAAACTGCATTTATTTCAGGAGACAGTGAGGCACTATTAAGAGTTTTATTATTTTTCTGTGTATTTTAGAAATATGTGGAAGCGACATGACAAGGGTTGGGCTTTAAAAGCAAACAGATGTTTGGATTATAGTAGGATGAGCAAATGCCTGCAATGAAGTGTTAATATTTTATCACATGACCTATCGAAGCAAGAGCGTTTAAGCCCTGACTAGAATGAAGTCTCTGCAAATGGACATTAGACAGTATTTACGATGCATAATGACTCATACAAAGTAATAAAGGGGAGGGAGTGATTCATAATTAATTTCAAAAATTTGAGACCTAGTAAAAAGAAAGCAATTGTTGCCAGCTAAAGAACCCAAAAGGCCAAGTTTATCTGAGAATACATATGCATCCTTTTCGGACCACCTCTGACTCTTACACTTGAGTAAACCATCAGAGTGAATGAGGTCCTGAGACACAGAGCGGGCTCCGTCTCTCTCTTTTTTTTTTTTTTTGTATTTTTTTTTTTTTCTGAAGCTGGAAATGGGGAGAGACAGTCAGACAGACTCCCGCATGCGCCCGACTGGGATCCACCCGGCGCGCCCACCAGGGGCGATGCTCTGCCCACCAGGGGGCGATGCTCTGCCCCTCTGGGGCATTGCTCTGCCGCGACCAGAGCCACTCTAGCGCCTGGGGCAGAGGCCAAGGAGCCATCCCCAGCACCCGGGCCATCTTTGCTCCAATGGAGCCTTGGCTGTGGGAGGGGAAGAGAGAGACAGAGAGGAGGGAGGGGAGAGGGGTGGAGAATCAAATGGGCGCTTCTCCTATGTGCCCTGGCCGGGAATCGAACCCGAGTCCCCCGCACGCCAGGCCGACGCTCTACCGCTGAGCCAACCGGCCAGGGCCTCCGTCTCTCTCTATAGAACTCCAGGGAACTATGCCAAGGCAGAAATCTTGGAAAGTCTAAAATCAGAAAAAAGAAAATAAAGAAAATATTTAAAACACAAAAGTCATCCAGTTGAAAAGAAAAGCAAGATATTTCTATGATGTTGAAACAAAAGGGGATCAAGAGCATTAAAAAAAAATAGAAAAAGACATGTGTCGAAATCATCGTTCTTGAGAAATTAAGTCAGATGGGACACTGAAAAAATGTTCTAGAAAATAAAATCTTTCTTTCCTTTTATCCTCAGAGCCTAACACAATACCTGGTGCACATTAGTGTAAAAAAATGTGCTGTTGAACGCATAAATGTAACTAGAGTGCCCTGTATTCAGACAGATAGGTTGGTGATGTCATTATCATAAAAAGACCAAGCAAAATTCTGATGTTTTGATTTCCATGTCACTCCTGGCAAAGTGTCTGATACTGCACGGCATCGGTCATTTTTTTCCCTTAAGGAATATTTTTTAATGTAATCCCCCCATTTCACTCTACTTGAGATTTACACATTTTATTGGTTATTTTACTTGTAGTTCGCTGTGCTATAGCATTTATAATGTAGAGTTTAGAACGGGTTTTCAGGGAATAGGAAATCACTGTAAATGCCACTTGGTTAACAGAGGGTGTTGCACCTGCCATTTCATAAATTCAGAGTCAGCAGTTTCCTGGCTTGTCTTCTTTGACTCATCAGTGTGGAATGAAATCTAATCAATCCACAATCATGCTAATCAATGTACTGTGCTACTTTCATTGCAGCAAAGAATAATGTTGTTATAAACTCAGTTACATTTTAGGATAATGCAAAAATTGAAAGTGCTCTTCTTAGTGATATGTAAATGAAGCATTTTATGACCTGAGGGCTTTCCATCAAAATTCCATTTTGATCCATCAATTTTCATCAACAAATTAAAAGAACTTGCAATGCAAGAATGAGAAATAATGAATTCCAAGTTAAGGTTTATTATTTATATGGAATGCTGCAAAATAGATTACTTGTACAGCAATATATAAAAATACATGGGACTTGTGAAATCAAGAGCCCAAATTGTTTCTGTTCCACACTGAGATAAATAATATAAAAGGCTGTTATGCTCTAATTGGCAGAACGTTTTTATAACTAAATTGCTGAATTTTCCCCTGATATGGGAAAACAAAGGAACATAACTCCTTAGGCTTCAGAAGTTCCACTCAAGTATGCCTATGATCTCATATGGTCTAGCCTCCACATATATCCTGTCTCTCAGGGTTAATCATCTATATCTTGTCATTACAAAATGGAATATACTATACTCTTTATACTTCTCTATGTATTGTCTTGGTTTCAAATGAAAAATAAGGTTAAGGGCAATTGATTTTTATCACTCAAGTGCTTTTCAGAGCGTGGCCATAGAATCAGTTTCAAAATAAGTTTCACTCCCCCCATATACATCCTATGTATGTCTATTTCTATGTTTATTTTTCTTTCTACATATATTTTCCACCCTATCTTGCCTCTTTCAGAGTCACTTTTCTCTTTCATATTGACTCACTAATCCACTAAATAACTATTCATTTATGCTAAGGTTCACAATTTTCGTGTGGAACATGAAACATTATAAATAATAGTGCAAGAATAAACTCTTGTGTTTTGCCTACTCACAAAGGTAAACCTATTTTTGCCCCACCCAGTCTGTTATCTGTCTTTATATATCCTTTACATAAACTGATTTGCTTGTTTTTCTAATTCACAGTTTCTACCAGAAAGCCCCTAATGTGGGCCTAGTTTTGTGCAGATAATTGTGGAAAGCCCTGAGTTTGCAGTGTTTATCAGCAAGGGTTTCATGTCTCACTGAATGTCCACTTCCTTTGCTTTTCTACGTTTGTGAAGCAGCAGCTCAGAGAGGCACTTCCCATGTATAGATCCATTAGACTCACAGAGAATACTTACACAATCAGAACAGACATTTCATTTCACTTCTTCAGCTATTCCCCCCATTTGTGGTTTATTTCATCAGCAGAATCATTAGAATGACATCTGTCAATGTTAGTTCATAGTGTTTTCATTATGGAAGAAAAAATGATGTCAATAAATTTACTTTGGTGACAAGTGAAATGTTTATGAAATTTCAAATCTCACATAATAAAGAAAACAGAACAAATTGAAATTTTATTCCTGACTAGGCTACCATATCAAAATTGTCATAGCAGTAGCGACATATACTTGCGACTCCAGTTACTGCTCGCATAGTACAGAAAGTGGAAATTTCTTACACAGCACAGGCATCCCTTTAGGTTTTTCCACAAATGGATCTAGAAATGCTGGCAATGGGAGCAGGTGATAATTTGGGACAATTTCTACTCTTTATAAACAGTGCCTAACTCACAGTGTTCAATCAGAACTGCAAGCTATAGTATCCTTGAGAAAAGGTGGACATGGACAGTCTCTCCGAAAAGGTAACAGTTAAGCCAAGTCTTGAATGATTTGAAGGAGTCAGTATAGGGATGAATGACGCCAGAGCTTTTTCTGGAAAGAGCACAGCTTTGTGTGACTGATTTGAGTCAAGGATTAATTTTTCAGAATTCCCAGAACAATAAGAAGACGAGGATAACAGAGAGAGCAACTTATTGAGTGTAATACAGGGTCTAAGGGGAAGGTAGGGATCAACTAGTTCTTGCAGGGCCCCTGTAGGTCATTTGAGAACTATGGGATTTTATTCTAAGTTGAACGGAAAAGCTACACTAATTACTTTAATTGACTGATCCAATAGAAGTGTTACAAAAATCAATCTGGCTGATAAGTAGAAAATGGATTGCAGTGGCAAGAGCCACACAGGAAAACTAGGTCAGAGGCGCAGGCGCCAGGTACAATTCGTAAGTGATGGTAAACTGAGTTAGATTTTTTTGGTAGTAGAAATAAAATAAAAAAGAATTTAGTAATATTTAAGTAAGTGCAGGCCTGGTGATGAAATTGGTATGGGTTCTGAAGAACAGGTTAAGATCCAAGGTGTTCAGAATTTACGACTGGAGATGCTGAAGCATACACCTGTAGGTTTGATTTGGTTTTGGTCATTCTCTTCAGTTTCTTATGTCTGAACTGCCTTTATGCCATTCCCAAAGCTGTATCTCAAATTCTTATGACCCTTTGTGCTTAGTGACTGTGATGGTTAATTCTCTGTGTCAATTTGACTTGTCCTTAGCCAAGATATTTGAGTGCTCAGATATCTGGTTAAACATTATTTTGGGCTGTGTTTATGAGGTTGTTTTGGGGTCAGATCAACATTTGGTTTACTGAATACAGCAGATTGCCCTCCCCAGTGTGGGTGGGCCTCATCAAATCAGTTGAGGGCAGCATAGAACAAAAATGCTGCTTAAGAGAATTTAACCTTTCTCTCTGACTGTGTGAAAAATCTAACTTGATTTTTAATGATTCTAATTTTCTAACAGAGGATGATTTATGAGTTATGTGAAACTTGACTGATTATTCATCTTTTGCCCTTGGACTTGGCCTCTTACTGGAATTTATACCACCTCCTATTCAGGTCATCAGGCCTTTGGGCTCAGACTGAAACTATTGCTATTCCTGAGTCTACAGCTTTTCAATTGCAGATCTTGGGACTTCTCAGCCTCCATTTTTGTGTGAGCCAATTCCTTACAACATATATATTTGTATGTATTATATTGGTTATTTTTCTGTGGAGAACCCAGAGTGATCCACTTATCAAATGACATCCTGTTTTTTGCTTTGGGAGAGCATCAAAACTCTTTTTAGTTAGTGGTTTAGTAGAATTATAGAAACGGAATTTCTAAATATATTCTTATGGGGATAGATACCTTTACTTATCTAAGGAATAATTTAGTTCAAATAGTTGGTAAAGTATGCCACTGATGGTCATGATGGTCAAGAATTTCAACTCAGGTGACCCTTCTTGATCACAAATCATCCCTTTCTTAAATGAGCTTTTTAACTGAAATATAACACACATGCAAAATATGATAAATTATCATGCACATCTCAATAAGTTATCACAAATATCATTCATAATACCATAATCCAGGTAGTGACATAAATATTTTCAATACCACATTATTTATTTTTTTGTTTCTAGTCAATCATTAGTGTTTACATCTTTCTTAAAAATATCCATTTTTCTGACTCTTAATACTATAAAATTTTTGCCTAATTTTGAACTTTAAATGAATAAAATATACTGTACAATCTTTTGTCCAATATGATATTTGTGAATCCTATCCAGGTATTTTCTTTTTCTTCTTCTCTCTTTTTTTCTTATTGGGGGAGAGTGAAACAGACAAGGAGAGACAGACAGAAGGGAGAGAGATGAGAGGCATCAACTCATAGTTCCGGCACTCTGGTTATTCATTGATTGCTTTCTCATATGTGACTTAACTAGAGGGCTCCAGCTGTGCCAGTGACCCCTTGCTCAAGCCAGCAACCTTGGGCTTCAAGCCAGTGACCTTTGGGCTCAAACCAGTGACCATGGAGTCATGTTTATGATCCCACGCTCAAGCCGGTGATTTGGGGGTTTTGAACTTGGATCCTCAGCGTCTCAGGCTGAGACGCTGTGCCACTGCCTAGTCAGCATTCTTTTCTTTAACGGTATAATACTACTACTTTTTAAACAGGTTTATTGTGCTATCATTAATGTATAATAAACTACAAGTACTTAAAATGTACTGAACGGTGGCATTTGTATACGCCCAAGAAATTGTCACCACAATTAAGATAATGAACAAGTACATGATCTCCCAAAGATTCCTGATGCCCCCTTTGAAATATTTCCTGCTTGCCCCTTCTCCTCAAAATACTACCCCCTTTTCCATAAAAGTAATGATCAGATCTTTCTATTTAAATTTCAACTATTAAGAACAGTTTGCTTTGCTTCCTTAACTTTTTTACAACTTATACAATTTCTCGCTGATACGTTATTCTGGACACAACTGTCTGACTTGGGTCAGATGAGGATTAGATGAGAAGAAAATGGAGGTTCAGAGAGGTTGTGGCATTATTTTGGGGGTTGGTCACATTAAATAGCAGCTAGGGACCACAGCCTAATATTCAGGTCCTCTGATTCCAAGTTCTTTATTTTTATTATGTACCAAAATTCTTACAGTGAGCATTAACATTTCTTTGTTAATGTTTTAGATATTCTGTATCGTAAAGCACTTATTTATGGTTACCAGTATTTGCATACCTTAAAATTTTAATATTCTTAAAACAAAATAGTCCTACTCCCAATGGTCTTTATTCTTCCTAATGACTATGGATGACATTTTGGAAGGCATAATTAGTCAGAATCATAGTTTATCACTCACTACATTATTGAAAAATCACTTAGTTATCCATGACTCCAATTTTCCAACAAGGGCTAACTTATAGATATGTAAGACTTGACTGGTTATTTTTGAGAAGAAAAGAAAATGAAGGGGAAATAGAGAAAAGTAAAACACTACGCACTCACTCACATGCTAACTATAATGACATAGTTAGCTTCAATACATTCTCTCTGTCGTCAAAATGGTGATTGTTCATAAATATTTGTTATGCACTTGAACTACAGCTGAGTGTGACAGATTCCAATAAAATATTTAGTGTGATGCTGTGAGGTCTGCAGAGGGACATACGATAGTTCCCAAACTGCACATTACATGTAGTTTTCAATTACACAGTGCACAAGATGTCCTTGACATTCAAGAGTGTGCCATCATATTTTAGTCTACCTCACTCCGGGGTGTATTTGAAAATACCCTCTATTTGCCTTTAATAATAATGGCTTGTCATATGGAATCCAGATCAGCTAATGTAACATAATACATACTTGATGGTTTTTATTAACTGTCAAATGAAACCCAATTAGTCGTCAGACCCATTTCCCCGTCTGTCGTGCGATTGTTCTCAGCATGTTTCATTTCTGACCATTAATGTAAAAGGTTAATAAAGGCAACTATTTGATGTCATTAATATTCAATATGCATGGCAAGTGAATAATTTTGCAGACTTATTATAAAGATGCTGGGCCATTAATGTTACTATTTTGCAGTCTTGTAAAATTGCACCATGCAATATGCATGCCATAATTTGGATGCTAAAAAGTCTGTGAAGGATTCTTACTACATTACACTTTACTCACCATTTTTGAAATTCAGACTCTTTCTATGGAATGTAAAATAACTTTTTGTCTATCTCACTGTCTCTGTTTCTCTCTCTCTCCTTAATAATTTACTTTTACTTGTTCTGACTCCTTATTAATAACTGGTCATCTTTAATCCAATTTTACTTAGTTATGCATTTTATAGGATCTCCAATTAAAGTAAAATCAACTTCAGATTTTATCTAAGATCTATTTAATGGTCAATGTACATTGTCATATAGATTAGTGGTTAAATATGTTTAACTGAGTTCTACAGTTGTAAAATATGTCTGAATTGTGAAAAGCATTCGAACCAGATTTCAGGCAAAATTCACAGTTATTCAGAATCATTAAAGAGATGTAGAGTTATATAAAGATGGATTATGAATGGAAATTCAAAGACTTGCACTTTGTCTTCAAAATGGATCTTTTAATTTAATTTTTTTTCTCAGTCTACATATCAATCAGGTACTTTTCTTCTCTCAAAATGAAAATCTATTTTCTACAGTGCATTTTATTTTCAAATAAATACCTTACAATAAAAAACAATAACAAAAGACACATTAACTGTGTCAATCTTATTAATATAATTAGAAGTAAGCAAAACCTTCAATGCTTGCTAAGATAATCATGGAAATCTGTGTTGAAATGCTGTGCCCAATCATTATAGAAACAGATGTCTTACACAACCATTGACCAAACTAAAGAAAGAAAAATCTCTCTCCTAACGTAATCTTGAAATAAACAAGTTGTTTCTGGAAGCAATGTCCTGGCCAGGGTATTTGTCAAGTTTAAACAAAATAAATAATGACATATGAACACAAACATATACTCACCTCTACAATATGGCATATAAATATGTACACAGAGATACTTTCTCTGTTGTCATTTAGAAGTCTGGGACATTTTAAAAGTATTGTGACTCTTTTTACCTAAAGTATAGGGACTAACACTATCTATAAGTCATTGGCCTACCAACTTCTAGAGAAACTAAGCTGTTGACTTAGAAGATTTTGAGTCTAACTTTCACTATTATTAGAAAGTAAAAATCAAGGAGGTTACAGATGTCCTCCAGGAGAATGAAGATAAAATTTACAGTGGGAACATACTTTTTGGTACCAAAAATTATTGTACTCCCAGAGTTAATTTGAGTTTCATTTGATCTGAGGCTTCTGATAAGCATTTAAGTTGACAAGAAATCTATTGGAAACTTTTTAAATTCAACTGCATTTTTATAGAGCAGTATTTGATAGTGAAAAAACAACATTAGAGGGAAAGATATTTGAAAGACTGAGAACAGCTCAGATAGCACTTGACATAGAAAAGCTCTTTTATTCCTCCCCAAACCAGGATACCATCTTCAATATTTACAAAGCAGAAGTATAGGAGAACGTGACATTTTGAAATACCAGCATTTACATGGGTTAATTTACAACAACCAGAAATCGAAAAATGAAGCATTAAACTCACCTTTCCATAAAAATTGTGTGCTCTCACAGCTTGCAGGCAGAAAATGAGAATAATGTTTAAATTTCGATTAAACCCTGATAGGAAGAAGGGAAGCAAACTAATCTGAATTGCTTGGGCGTGAGTGGGACAAAGATTAAGACATACCACTGAGTCTGATATGATGACAAAAAAAATATCTGGGTACAAATCAGTGCGGAGTCATCTTGGGGCCATACTGTATAGAGAGCAAACGCAAATAGTTAAAGCTCCATGATGAGAAAATCAGGTATGAACGTAACCCTCCGGAGTTTAGTTCATTAATGTTCTCAGTGCAAAAATAAATTCCCTGGTTTTCAAGAACAGAGAGACGATGTCTCTTCTCCACCTTTATAAATGTTACACGTGCCTCTTGTAAGTTCTTATGTATGTTAAATACCGATTGGTAATTTATAAAGCCTTATTACTCATGGGAAAATGCTTATACAATAAATATTTTTTAGATTCCCATATAAGTGAGGTCATACGTTTGTGTCTTTCTGCATCTGCCTTATTATGCTTAGCACACCTCCCACCAGGTTCATGGTTCAGCCTTACTGTCATAAATGGCAGATTTCCTCTTTCATGGCCCTATACTATTTCACAGTCTAGACATACCTGCATGTACTCCACAGCTGCCTGGAGGAATACTTGGCCCTGAGGGTGTTTCATACCCTTAGGTGTCCCTAGTCTTGGACTTGACAGACCTCAAATTGGGGCGTCAGCATTCTGTGCCAGAAGCCCCACTCACACACGAGCCTTTAAACTTGCTAGATAGCTCTAGATTTTCGGCCTGCACATTCACAATGAACTCTCCTGCTTTGGCCTCCGTCCGCTCCGCACAACCTCTAGGCCAGACCAGGTTCCCTGCGTCTCTCAGGGCCCCTGAAATTAGGATTCTCAACTCTGATTTAGGACAGAGAACAGACTATCTTATCATTGCATCAGAAGTAACAAAACAAATTTAAAAGGTCATCCTAGAAGCCGGACCCCCACGGGACAGAACAGCTCTGTTTACCATATTTGCAACGGCCCCCAACCTGTGCACAGCCAAGTTCCTGGGCATAAAATGAGACAAAGAGGATGCAGTACTGGCCCCGGGGATAGGAAGGATCAGTCAGCATTGTTTTCTCCCACCAATATGAGTTTGGCGGGGGGGGGGGGGGGGGGGGGGGGGGGGGGGGCACGACACGACAACATGAATTTTTTACCTTCCTGTCTTGACCTGGTCCCAGGCGGTGATCTGGGCGGCGCTGCCTGTTTCCCCGAGTTGGGAAAACAGCTATGTTAGGCTTCCACTTGGCCCGATGAGTAGGTGAGCACGGGGCCGCGCCACCTGTGTGCAGTTCTATGTAAGCCCACGGGTTCTTGCCACCACCCCCCCCCCCTTGGGACGCTCCATTAAACAGCTTTCCGGCTACGCCGTTTCTCTACCCTCTGCCGGAATCCAGTATGGATCTGCCTGCCCTAGGCCACCGGCCTGACTCCAGGATCCTTCTGCAGGGCCCAGGGCGAGTGGCGGTCACCAGAAACTGGAGAGGAAAGGTAATTTTCCTTTATGTCAAGTGTCCTGCCGAGGCTCCTTCTTTCTACAGGGCACCTCCTAAATGCTTGTGTCGGTGCAAGTGTCTCCACGGTGCCCGGAGTTCAAGGTTGTCCTGGCAAGGTTAACCTGCCCATTGCACCTGGGGACAGAACCCCACCCGCGCCCCGAGGCCGCGTGGAGGACCCAGCCCCCTGACCTCAGACTCAGCCTCGCCGGGACTGTGCGGTTCTACCCCGTCCAACTCCAGGTGGGTCCCGGGCCCAGGCGGCAGACAGAGATGCCCAGACGACGGCCGGAAGCCCCAGCGCAGAAGCTGGGGCGCTGCGATGCGAGACGCGGCCCAGGGGACTCGGCCTTGACCTCCCGAGGCCGCGGAGAGCAGGCAGCGCGGTGGACAGGTACCTCTCCCCTCCCGGCTGCGCGCTGGGCATCTCCCTTGGCCCCTTCTGACCCCAGCACTGTGCAAAGATAAACCAAGGCGTGTGGCACGTTTTAAGAATTTACTGGAGCGAAAATGTATTTGAATCGGGCCGCGCCAGGTTGGAAGCGGTTGGAGTTCTGCAGACAGGAGCTGGGGGCGGGGGAATTTCAGAAGGAAAGGAGGGAGCCCCGTGAGGACATTGCTGCCTGGCAGCGGCTGGAAGGTCCCTGGGCTCTTTGCTCATCTTGAGTATGTTGACTTCCCAACCTCAGTCGATGACAGGTTGAGGGTCGCTTCCTTAAGCGCGGAGCCACCTGGTTCCTTGTTGAACTAATAGTTACTAATTGGACGATTGTATGAGTTCTGTCTACTTTGGGTATTATAACTCCTTATCAGGTGGTTTGCAAAAACATTATTTTCGTTTCGTGGTTTGCTTTTTTATTTGTTGCTGATTATTCCCTTTGTTATACAGAAGCTTTTTAACCTGATAGTTTCGCTACTTTATTTCTGATTTTATTGTCTTAGCTTTCTGTCATTCCTTTAAAAAAAAACTTGTTAAAACCAATGTCAGGAAGTTTTTTGCCTATGTTTTCATCTAGGAATTTTACGGTGTCAGGCCTTACATCTAAGTCGTCAATCCATTTTGAGTTCGTTTTTTTGTATGGTGTAAGATGAGTCGATTTCTGTCCTCTGCGTGGAGCTATTATCTAGTATTGTCAATACCGTGTGTTTGAAGAGACCCCTGTGTATTTTTGATGTTCTTGTCAAAGATTAGTTTACAGTGTATCTGTGGGTTTAATCCTGGGATATCCATTGTGTCCCATTGGTACCTGTGTCTGTTTTGAGGCCGCTCTCTCACTGTTCTTATTACTGTACCTAGCTAGCATTTGCCTACTTACTAATATATGGGATAGCAGGGACCTAAACTGAGGTATTTTAGAATGCCACTTCATAAATTAAAATGTTTATACTATGATTTGTTTAATTGCTGTTCTTTTATTATTATTTCTTATTAAAAGATCTTAGGACCCTTGCCTGTTGACTCAGCGGTAGATCATCTGCCCCACGTTTGGAAGTCTGGGGTTCAATTCCGGGTCAGGGCACACAAGAGAATCAGCTGTCTCCTTCTCCCCCCCTTCTCCCCCCCTTCCCCCCAGCTCTCTCCCCCACCTCATGTAGCCATGGCTGTAATGATTTGAAGCAATAGTTGGCCCCAGGTGCTGAGGATGGCTCCATGGCCTCACCTCCGGTGCTAAAAGAACTCGGTTGCCAAGCAACGGAGTAGCAGCCCAGACAGGTACAACATCTAGGGTAAGGGGCTCGCGGGGATCCTCCTTGGTCACAAGCGAGGAGTCTGTCTCTGCCTTCCCACCTCTCACTTAATAAACAACTCTTAGAAATTTGAATAATTAAGGTTTTATAGCATTCCAGCAGAATTCTTTACCAGTATAGACTCACCTCACAAGGTCCTGCGTTATTCTTATTTGCTGTGTGTGTATTTTAAACTTCCTGAGGCATAAAACACGTACAGTGGCTGCTGAGTTTGACTTGAGTAACAGGGCATCTCTCGTTTTGCAAGAGCAAGGAATTCAAAAGCTGAAAAATTACTTGCAGATCCTACAGAAGGGTTTGTTCTTTTTCACAGACTGGAAGACACAAAGATTTAGATTAATGTTGGTGTTTGCCCACCATGCTGATTTTCTCTTCTTGGTTGACTGGCTGAAGGGTAGATCATTGCTCCCTTGTAATGAAGTTAGTTTAGTTAATCGGGGAAGCCCAAATGGAGACAGAGGAGAAGAGGTTTTGAGAACGATGTACCTTTCATAGCTTCAGTGAGGCCCAGGCTTGGTAAAACCACCTAAAACATATTCTTTGAATGGTTAGCCTGTTTTAGGTGTTGTACTTTAAGCTTTCTATGACAGAGCTATTTCTGCTGTAGCTACTCACCTGAGTCAGAATGGTGACCAAGAAACGGTTTTTTAGTGGAGCTGAAAGAGGACTTCATACTCTTCAAATCTTTCAAAATGTGTTTCTGATAGTTCAGGTGGAAGGACTGGAGATTCAATCTGCATGGGAGACCACTGCATGCACCTGTTTGGATATCTGCTGTGGTTGTTTCAGGTCTGGGCGGTAGTGAAACATGGCAGGGTGGTAGGCAGAGAAGTTAGGGCTGGATTCAGATGGAAGAGAACCAGGAATCTTGGTGGCACGGTAGATAAAGTGTCGGCCTGCAACGCTGAGGTTGCGGGTTTGAAACCTGGGCCTGCCTGGTCGATGCACATATGGGAGATGATGCTTCCTGCTCCTCCCCCTTTCTGTTTCTCTCTTCTCTCTAAAATGGATAAAAAGTCTATATAGAAAAGAAACTGAATGGTAAGGCCCATACCATGAAACATTCTTCTGCAGGACTTTGGAATAAATCGGATAATTATGGTAATATTTTATCATCTCATAGTTAGCTATTTAGAATTAAATATCAATTCTTTCTCTTGTGACTCTTTGGGAGCACATTTAGAATTTCAGAGCAAATTATTTATTTTTTGATGTGTATAAACTTTTACTGTATTAGAGCCAGGAAACCAAGACATAGCAAAATCAAAATATAACGTACTGTGTCTGCCCTGAAAAGCTTACAGATCAATGAAAGAAAAAGCAAAGTAAACAATGACAATATTGCCTAACCTGTGATGGAGCAGTGGATAAAGCATCCACCTGGAACACTGAGGTCACCGGTTTGAAACCCTGGGTTTGCCTGGTCAAGGCACATATGGGAGTGATGCTTCCTGCTTCTCCCTTCTTCTTTCTCTCTCTTCTCTCTAAAATGCACTTTAAAAAACCCTCAATATTTTTGTATACATGCTTGTGTACAATTCTAAGTGGGACAATATTTGTTTAATGCAAGTTTACCTTAAAAACTTGTGTCTCATTCTCAGGTGTGTGATGAAACGTATTCTGTGGATGAGAATTCCATTACCAAAAAAGCCAACTTGATTTCCTACAATCAAGTGATTCTACGAAAAGTATTAAAAAATGAGTTTGGCTGTACATGAAGATTCTCTAATTTATCAGGAAAATAATGGATTGCATATCTCTACACCTGAGCCACAGTGTTTGTATTTCGCATATTACATTGTCCTGTCAAGGATGCTTTGGGTGATACCTCATCTCAGAATTGCCATTGGCTTGCTATTCAGAGCTTTAGACTTATTATTATATTATATAATGTTATGTATTTGGTTTCCATGTTATTGTAGCATCATTATTTCAAATAAAATAGAAATTAATAAAATATTCATAGATATAAATTAGCCATGAATACTAAAACACCTCTAATTCACATGGACATTCAATCAACTAATTATCTATAAAAATATATTTACTACTTGAATTGCTGTCTGCCAAGAGTAATTTTGGCAGATAGAGTGGATATTTCCTGCCAAAGGCAGTATTTCATCTTTTTTTTTAGCAAAAAGTGAAATAAAGCACACAAAAGAAATAACACTATGTTCTTAATCAGGAATATGAAAGCTTCATCACAGCCCATCCTTTTATGTGGGCAATTACAGTTACTGATGCTTTCATGATGTGCCTTATTTTTATGAAAATATCAAGTGCCATGCACATACACACCACACAAAATATAATTGACATTGTATAAACAAAAGCTGTTGAAATTTGCAATCTAAATTCCCACATTCTTGAAGCATTCTATTATGATAATCAGATCTTTTATCAATGTCCTTGTGGCTCCCATACCTACTTTTCTTTCTCTGTAGCCCTTCTTTCCTTGCCCCCCAATACATGGGTATTGGATATTACTAATAATTTTTTTTTATATCTTTCAGCTGTTTGAGCTGTCGTTTCTTTGGTTCAGCTGATATTGTGATCAGCTTTGCCTATGGTTTCCTATTCTCTAGTATACTTGTTCTGTCACCAAACATTTTGCTAGTTTCACCATAATGATACTTTTATCCCTTTTTTTCTAGAATAATATAAATCACATATATTGAAGCATTGTTTGGGTATTTTGGCTTATATTTTATATTTGGGTATAGCTTATAGATATATGTAGTCATAACTAGACAACAGAAGCAATTTGAATGCATTTATTAATTATTTTTTTATATTTTTCTTATGAAAACCCCATATTTTAGTTCTTTTTAAAAAACATTTGATTCAGTGACTTTCTTTGTGCTTAGTAACTACTTAATTAGGATTTATTATTTTCTTGAGACTGTGAAAACCACCCAAAACATATTATGTTGTACAGTCTTCACAATAAACTTATGGAGTGCATTTTTAATTAGTCTATTTTAATATTATAAACAAATTAACTCTTTTAAATGACCAGATTTTAATTTAAAGACTGTCACTAACCGTTTGAAGGTCAAACTGCCCACCAAAGAAGCAGAAATCACATTCTTGCTGGGTTGTCGGTCCAAGTTCTTAGTAGTCAAACATGATGTAATGCCACCCACATCATCATCTCACTTTTGGCGGTTACTGTGTTTCATCTATGTCTTATTCTTGATCGTGCAAATATGTTACAGTAAATATATTCCTGTAGTCAATTAAAACAACCCCACATCACAGTTTCTCATAAAAGTTATATTTCAAGCAGGACTTCCAAAGTTTTCCAATGAAAGTAGATAGATAGATCCCTACAAAGAGATTTCACCAGTTTATTCATGCAAATATAATTTTTTTCCCACTCAGTCATAGAATTAACTGAAGGATAATTTGCATTGTCCAAGCAATAAGGGGCATGCTGAGCAAATACACCAGGCAGAAAGAGTGAAGTCTTTTTTTTTAAGGAAAGGGTGCTTTTCAGCAAATCAGCTGTATTTATTTACAAAAGAAAGGTTACAAATAAAACCTCAATTAACCTAATCATTTGGAAAGTATGAATACTAAAATTCTTGATTTAAAAAAATTATAATAAATTTTCCAATTTCGTGTGACAGTGTTAATTACTTGAGAACTTGTAAATGCAAGTGTTTCCCCTAATCTTCTTGATTAAAATCTATAGGACAGGACAGAACTCTTTTCCACGGACACATACACATGCACACACACATATATGCACACACACACAATCTAAAATAATCCAACAAAAATAAATAAATAAAGTCCAAATTGATACAGCTAGTTTTTTGAAAAGGTGAAATTATATTCATTTTACACAAAGTCTTATAATTATTGATTATTGATGACTAAGAAAGCAGACAAATTCTGTGATCCATGTGCATTATGCAGCTGAGCGCTTGATAAAGTTACATGTCTATATTGAAGGATGTTGGAGACAATGTTTTCGACTGCAAGTGATGCCCTAGAAGTTGCAGTAAATAACTTTCCCAGTTTTCAGGCTTATGATTTTTTTTTGGTAATTATAAAAATGTCTTCCTATGTTGTTAAATATGACGTAAGGTTAGAATTGTTCCAGTAGCTACAGTTAATTCTAAGCAATACAATTCAATTTGGGGCAAAATAAAACATATAATTTATATTTTTATAACATATCTTCATGCTTGCTTTGATATTAATCTAAACTATGTGTATAAATTTGGCTATATAGCTAAAGAATATTTCTTTGTATTTCATAGTTACATTTCATTGAAGTTAGTTACAGTTTCATTTGTGAGAGACTATGATACAATGATTTCATTTTATAAGAAATGTAGTTAGGAAAGGATTTTCTAATTGGTGTAAAACATTATTTTAAGCTGCAACTAGGTATCGTGTATTTGAAAAAAAGGAATGGAGAGATGTATAAGGTGATAACATGCACTTCTGAATAGCAAAATGGTTACCATTGTAGCTTAGCTAACACCTTCTTCTCATCACGTAACTACCATCTCCCCCTATTTTGTTATATATCAGTTATATCTCAATAAATGGTAAAGAAAAATAAATGGAGAGGAGTCACGAATCATGGACGTGCTCTTACTCCTGTTTATTATTCAACACAGAAGGTGTATTGGAAGACCAGATTAAAAAGATATTGAAGATAAAGCTTCTGCAATTCAGATTATCATTTGTCCCTTGGAACACTGGGGAGATGTTTCAATTATTTCTCTTAAAAGTGACCTAACTGCCAAACAACAAATGTAGTTAAAAAAGGATTTTCTAATTGATGTCCAACATTATTATTGTAAGTTTCAGAAAGGTATCTTATAATTGGTAAGTGAATGGAGAAGTGTATGACATGTTGGTTTATTACGCTTCTACGTTCCATAGTTACACTTTCCCTTCTCCCAGGTATCACAGCACCTGCCCGTCTGCCACACTCTTTGCTCCTCAACACACTTGCCAATGCAGTAGCTTCATCCTGGAAGACTTTGCCTTCTTTCTTTCCAATTGGCAATTTTCTACACATTTTCTAGATCCTGGCTTGATTATCACTGGCTCCATTAAGTTTATTCTGAATAACCAAACATCATCTTACCCACTTTCCACTAAAGAAACCAATTTTATTTTATTGAGTTCTCGTCGTTTGTTCCAGTGTTTCTTTTAAAAACAAGCAACAACAGAGCCTGATATGTGGTGGCGCAGTGGATTAAAGCCTCGACATGGAATGCTGAGGTTGCCGGTTTGAAACCCTGGGCTTGTCTGGTCAAGGCACATATGGTAGTTGATGCTTCCTGCTCCTCCCCACCTTCTCGTTCTCTGGCTCTCTTCTCTGAAATGAATAAATAATAAAAAATAAAATAAATATATTAAAGTAGTAATATATATTAAAAAAAACAAGAAACAATAACCAAATTGCATATCTATATATTTTTTTATTCTATTAAATAAGATTTTAGTATCAGTTTTATAGCTTGCTTCTTGTATTAACAAGCCTGGGACTCTTTGTTATACAATTAATTGTGCAGAGTTCATACAAAATATAGAGAGGTTCTCCTTTTACTTGTATGATTGCAAAGTATTCTATTATGTTGATGTCTCATCTTTTATATATCATGTCCTAATATATAGATACTGCATTTTCTTGGTGTCTTTCATAGAAAACAGTGGAACACTTTGTGTACATGTCATTTTGCATAAGAATATTACTGGTCTCATAAAATTAGGTGGGACCTGTTTCCTTTTTAACATTGACTATATTTTTTCTGTTTACTCAAATAATTTTATTAGAATTGGTTATTTGTTTATAGTTTTTAGATATTTACCTGGTAATTATTTGGAACTGAAGTTTTGTTTGTAAGGAGACTTTTATCTAATTTATTAACTTTTATCTATTAATAAATATAGGTCTCCTCAGTATACCTATTTTTTTTTCATTAAGTGAGAGGCAGGGAGGCAGAGACAGATCCCACATGCACCCCAACCAGGATCCACCAGGCAAGCCCCCCTACCAGGCAATGCTCTGCCCGTCTAGGCTGCTGCTCCATTGCTCAGCAAGCAAGCTATTTTATTGCCTGAGGTGAGGCCATGAAGCTATCCTCAGTGTCTGGGCCAACTTTGCTAGAACCATTCAAGTCATGGCTACAGGAAGGGAAGGGGGGGGAAGGGGGAAGATGGTCACTTCTTCTCTGTGCCCTGACCATGATTTGAACCTGGGACTTCAACATGTTGGGCCAATGCTCTATCATTGAGCCAACTGGTCAGGGAATATATCTATTTCTATTGAACTCTGGTATTTTGTGTCTGTTGAAAAATTTATTAATTTCACTGATCTTTTTTAAAGTGTTGGCTTAAATTTTTATATGATGAACTCAATATAATTTTAATGTTTTAAATCTTTCTTTCCTCTGTTTTATTCTTTTTGTGTTTGTGTGACAGAGACAGAGAGGGACAGACAGAGCGACAGATAGGGACAGACAGACAGGAAGGGAGAGAGATGAGAAGCATCAATTCTTCATTGTGGCACCTTAGTTCTTCATTGATTGCTTTCTCATATGTGCCTTGACCGGGAGCGGAGGGCTACAGCAGACTGAGTGACCCCTTGCTCAAGCCAGCAACCTTGAGCTCAAGCTGGTGAGCTATGCTCAAACCAGATGAGCCGATGCTCAAGCTGGCAACCTCAGGGTTTCGAGCCTCCGCATCCCAGTCTGACGCTCTACGCACTGCACTACTGCCTAGTTAGGCTCTTCTGTTTTATTCTTGATGTTCGCCTTTCTCTCTCTTATTTATTTATTTATTTATTTATTTATTTATTTATTTATTTCTCTCTCATATTTATTTCATCTTATTTTTTTCTCTCACCATTTCTCTGCCATGTTTTTCATTTTTGTCTATTGTAATGTCTGATCATTACATTACTGTAATTCCTGTCTTCGCTTTGTCCACATCAGGAAGAGAAAAATATAAATTATAAATGTGATGTCAGATATTTTCACGAACTTAATGACCTGTGATAGCAAATGCATATTGATGAACATAGCAGTTTTCCAAATCTCAGATATAGTTGGTATCTAAAAGATGTTCTAGAAACATCGCTTTGTAGGATTAATCTGTTCAATATATCAAATAAACATTTAACTAAGAATCCTAATCATTATTACAGAAGCCCTAATTTTCTCTGCTATGGTGCATTTTCCTGTATTTTGCTTCCTAGGTCTCTTGCTATTTTCCATCTCATTGACAGTAGGGCCAGAAAAAGAAGCTATGGCTTTTATTTCCTTTGGCCACTGGATGTAATGATGATAGAAGTTTGTATAGAACTCTCTGAAGAATAAAATAGAATCAGGCATATGTGAGAGGATGAGCAGACAATGATGGTCTTATTTCCAATTTTGAAGTTTCAAAATATTATAGACTTTTCTAAGCCCTTGTGACATTTCCACCAAGATATCTTCATTGTTAAAATATATATAAATAGTATTTCCAATTTTATGAAATGTTTTCATATCTGGTTTCTTCTGAAAAGAAATTATTGTATCGGTCCAATTAGGAGCTCTGTCTCTTACTTCTTTGTGTTGCTCTAATTACCCATTGATAAAAGTCTGTCAGTGGATAATGCCCAAGAACATTACCAAATGATTTGGTAATGATTCATGCAGAGCAGCGATATCTTTCTTTATTTGCCTAATCAGTATTGCACGTTTCAATTTGCCCAGCTCATTTCCCTTGGCACGTCTCACAGTACTTTCGGGGCCCAAAATTTAGCAAAACTCCAAAATATAAGCATCAGTTGCTGTCAAATTGTTCTTTTCTCTCTAAATTACTGAAAAGATTGCTTGAAGTAGAAGTAATATATAAGAGGTGAATGTCTACCAAAAAATTTAATATCTTCTGTAAATATTAAATGCTTTAAAAATGTTTCCTAAAAACTTGAAATAGAGACTGCTGCTACACTGCAGACATATGTATGTACATACAGGTAGAATAACTATCAAGTCACTTCCTGTATTATTTCTTATCATAGCTTTATTTACATGAATCTTTAATGCTAAATCCCTAGCATTTGGGTATTTATTTATTTATTTATTTATTTATGGTCTGGAAAATGTTGGTGTCACCACAGTATATAATAATGTGCCTATGGGTCTTGGCAGGATAGGTCGGTTAGCTCAAGTGCCATCCCAACGCACTGAGGTTGCTGGTTCGATCCCAGGTCACCTACAGGAACAGATTGATGTTCCTCTCTCTCTCTCTCTGTCTCTCTCTCTCTCTCTCCCTTCCTCTCTCACAATAATAATAAAGAAAAATTAAAAAAAAATAATGTGCCTATGAAAGACAAGATGGTAGTATATCATAAAGGTCACACATTTAATAAAGAGTTGCCTGATTAATTATTATTTTTTCTATAATTCTCTTGCTTATATATTTAAAATTATTCTGATAAAATTAAATAAGTTATTGGGTACCTACTCTATTAAATATACTGTCTTCCATGGTATTAATAACACCTAATTTTTATCAAGTATTACTATGTCTCAGGTAATGTGGTAACTCCTTTAAGAGGATTATCTAAATGTATTTCAATCCTCTGATGCAGGTCTGTTTTTAGCTCCACTTTATATATGAAAAAGCAGAGGTTTATTCAGGATGAATGAATTACCCTGAGGGACTACTAAGAAGTGGCAGAGTTAAGATTTGAATCTAGCCATTTGGATTACAGCATTTAAGAGCTTAACCACTACACTTGCTATTGAATTTATGCAGCAAATCCTTCAGAAATATTGTTCTAAAAGCCACTATTTTATAGACACAGGAAAGTTTCATTTTGTTGATTCCATATTCCTCTTCTAATTTATATCCCTGGACACATCTGACACTGGACAGAGGGCATCTGTCTTTGGACCCAGAGAGCATTACTAGCAATAATTCTCTTGATTTCAAACCAGCAAAATCCCATTATACTGTCCTGTTGGTCTTGATTTAATAATTGATAATAGTCAGCCCAGGAAGCAGCAAGTTTCAGTCCCCAGGAACTGACTTGAGCAGGTGATCTCAAGGCGACACTGTTTATATAAGTCATTCTTTCTCCCCTCCGGCCTTGGTCCTGTCGATGGCATCCACCTCTCTAAGTTCCCTCCCTGAACGTCTCTCAGGGTCTCCATTGATATTTTCTATTCTACCTAATGTGCATTTCACTTCTGCTCTTCCCAAATGCATGCAGGCTGACCCCAAAACCAACAGCAGTCCAAGGAATGTAGATTCAGGATCAGACTATGTTCTAAGATCATGTCATCAAAATAAAATCCAGATAAGGATGAGTCTAGGGATGAATGAGGGAAGTTAACCAGCCCACACATTCAACGGGCCTGGACCATTCACATGGATAATAATCTCGTTCACAAGAGGGTAAAATGAGTCAGAGCATGTGGTCTTTCCAGATGTTTTCAAATTATTAATGTCTCATTTAATTTCAAGATGAGACTGTATATTGCAACAGTCTCATTTTCTTTATTTCAATTCACTGCCTCTTTTTTCAATGGCCTAACTATATAGGGCACATACCTCCGGGAGGTTTCAGCAGTGATTTTACTTCCCATTCGCCTTCTCCTGTTTGTATCACTGGTGGTGGGAGGGGGGTGAGGGCGTGACTTTCTTCCGAACTCGAGGATCTTTCCAGTGAGCGTCTGCTGGGGTTCGGGGAGGAAAGCACAGGGCTGGGAACCTCTCTGAGCCTTGTCCCCAGAGGGCCCCCACTCTCACGCTGGTTTCCACTCTGCCTGCAGCTACTTCCCATCACATTTTCCACGGCCCCTCGGGGTTTGTTTGGCCTTTGGTGCTTTACCCGGCTAAGCAGTTGCTCGCTGTCTGTGTCTCATGTCCAGCTCCCGATGTTGATGTGGCCATTTGTCCTTTGATCTCAGTATTTTTCTGGGTTCACAACAAAAAATTTTTTTGGCGGTCTTTCTAAACTTTTTCTCTTGTGAGGGTGGGGTGACATCTCTCCAACTCTCTCTCTCTCTGAGATGAAACAGATATCTGCTCTTAGTATTTAATATCCTTTTGCATTTTAATGATTTCATCTAGTAGTTTTGCATTCACACTCCAAGGAATTGAGAAGAATGAACTGGCAAACGTTGTCGGAAAGGTTAAAATTAGATAATTTTCTTTAGCCATTCAGCCTTTAAATCTACACTTTTTGGGAATGTGGATCAGGCTATCGATTTAATTTCTGAAAAAAATGCTTAAGAGAAGGATAACACCAATGAAATGAATTTCCTGTCTGGTTCACTCATATGAATGAATAAAATCACAATTTTTTTCTGAGTGAATATACTTAACACTTTAAATGCACCATAATTTCAATCAGAACAGTGATTGCTGGTGAACTGATAGATATTTTTTCTTGATGACAGAAATTTGTTTCTTTCATTAACTGGAAAAGAAAAGAAACAAAGCCAGAAAAGCTCTTAGCACTTGAAAACAAAGACACCAAATAGGAGAAGAGACACAGTACTCATTCTTTCAAAATAAATAGACAGCATATCTCTTCTCCTGATTATTGACATAATGTTGCTTTTAAAATGGGAATTTTTTAAAAGTTTTATAAAAACACTTCTGTACTTCTCCTGAATTAAGAACTTTATTCTGTTACAGGCAAAGAAATGTCTGCCCATTGGTTCAGAGGTGCTGTTTGATGCTCAGCAAGAATTGGTTCAATAGCAACACTGAACATTCCTGACACGCTATAAGCATATGCGCTTTCAAATGTCTCTGGGTACTATTATTTCTCTAAGAATATATGTTTGCTTTAAACAGCTGACTGTCAGCAAATATTAGAACAGAATATTTATATGTTTTCTTTGTTTCCCCACTATTGTGACCCTCAGTTGTCAAGGAGAAGCAGAAAATTCATCAAAACACAAATGTATTTTCATGGCATTATGTATATTGGAGTTGCCTTTTATTTATTTTTTTAGTAACAAATTCATCTTAGGATACTAGCCAATTGGTTCACACTGCAATATCAAATTTTTAAATTAGAAATGCTTCATTATAATGGCACCAGAGATTAGATTTCTTAAAAGGGTACAGAAAGTGTAAGAGTTAGGTATTAGTGAGGGCAGAGATAGGGAGGGAAAATGAAAGGAAACTTAAAAAATGTTCATCTTTCAAATGACCTTTATTTTACTTGTCTTCATTAATTATTATCTCTGGAAGAACCCTAGACCTGCTCTGTCTGTTTGCCAAATGCCTCCCAAATGATGGGAGAAAATATAAGTTTCTATGTTTCTATTTACTAAGGCAAACAACCTTTTAAGAAAATACAGAGGCCCTGGGAAGTTGGTTCAGTGGTAGAGCAGCAGCCCAGAGTGTAGATGTCCCAGGTTCGATTCCCAGTCAGGCATAGGAGAAGCACCCATCTGCTTCTCCATCCCTCCTCTCAATTCTCTCTCTCTCTCTCTCTCTCTCTCTCTTTCCCTCCTGCAGCGGTAGTTCAATTGGAATAAATGGCCCCAGATGCTGAGGATGGCTCCATGACCTCACCCCAGACATGAAGAAGAACTTGGTTGCTGAGCAACAGAGCAACACCCCAGATGGGCAGAGCATTGCCTCCTCGTGGGCTTGCTGGGTATATTTCAGTCAGAGCGCATGCGGGTGCCGTCTCTGCCTTCCCTCCTCTCACTGAATACATATACATATATATAAAGGAGAGATTGTATAGACTATAAGGGCTAAAGAAACAATTGATTTTGACAAAACATCATTCTGAATAGAGTAGTGTCTCCTTATCCTCAGAGGTTATGCTCAAGATCCTCAGTGGTTTCCTGAAACCGCATATCATAGCAAACCCTATATATACTGTGTTTTGTTTTCCCCTAAACATACATCCCTTCCCACTTAAAAGAGGCCCTTTGGCTTCTTTTTGGCATGTCTGAATTGCCAGCGTCACTCCTCTTCTGCCTCGGGGCCATTATTTAATAAAAGAAGGTTTGCTTGAGCACAGGCATGGCAGTACCTCACCGGCTGATCTGATAACCAAGACGGCTGCTAAGTGACTTGAGAGCAGGGAACACCGAGTGTGGAGATACTGGACAGAGGGGTGACTCGTGGCCCAGGCTGGATGGAACAGGACTTCAGGAGATTTCATCACGCTACTCAGAAAAGCACACAATTTAAAATGTATGAATTGTTTACTTCTGGAAATTGTCCTTTAATATTTACTGACCCCAGTTGACAAGAGAGGGGAGTCACCGAAACCACAGGAAGTAACACTGTGACTAAGGCTGGGGGGCGGGGCTATAGTATTGCTGCATTTAGGTTCTGGGGCTTTAATCTGTCCGCCTTACTTCCCATAACCTTCCCTCATTGCTGCTCAAGTGACAAATGAGGTTTAAATATTTTGTATAGTTACCAACCTTTCTGGTGAGAAGCATTTATAGCAAACATGTTCACTTTTTCCATTAAAGTTTACACCACCATGAGCCTGATGTACTATTGATCGGTTTTTTCTGCGGTTGCCAAAAATCTTTCTGCTAGCGCAATTTCCTGTAATTGCACTTGTACAAAAAAGCTAGTGACATTTGGGGGTAAGAGTGAGAATTAAGTAGATAAAACATTTTGGAGACTCTAAGTATTCCTGGTGATTTAATTACTGGACTGATAACATTAATGCAAGGCACTGTTTCCTGGTTTAAAAATATAAACCTTTTTATTATAAACATCTAAATAGAGGCAGACTCTATTATTGTTAATAGTAATAATCAATAGTAATAATAATAAGTCTATTTTGAGTGAAAATCAAGGTTCATCTACCTTTACCCTACTGTGCTCATGACACTGACCTCTCATTTAACGAGTGGAATTTTTGTATAAACTGTTTAGTAAATAATGATATAATTGAAAAAAAGAATCTATTAATTCTGAGTTCTAACAAAGGTTCTTGCAATGTATTAAAAAATACTCTCTCTAAAGATGGTTTCAATTGCAAGATAATTTTATCAAATAATCTTTTTATTCCCATGGGCTCAGAATTATGAAAAAAAATTATCCCCAAATTTCATAACACAAGTAAAAGGATAATGCAGAATGGCATTGAGAAAGAAATTCTATCCTAAGAAAGGATTAGATTTCATCCAGTTGATGAGAATTGGATGGGGCTTACCCTGAACTTCCACGTGGGTATCAAGTTTTTAGCCCTTGAGTGGAAGAAGGAAAAAAAAATAAATGAACCATTCAGTTTTCTTTGGGAATCCCAGAATAGAGAAATAATTGATTATTTCCAAAGATAGCCTCCAGGAAGACTGTCAGTATCCTAGAGAGATCTACACACCTCATAATAGCAGTAACTGAGCTGAGATTTTGTATAATGTCTCTGAGGGGTTCACAGACTTCCTTAGACCCTCAATAGACATGTCTGTAAATGTACCAGTAAAGCTAAATAAGCTTTGGAGACAAGATTGGGAGAGATGATAAAGGGAATGCTTGGGGTATGTGGCCTGAGAATGTGAGAATGCAGGGATATTTTAATATGAATGCAGCATGTTCTAATTATCTGCTGTTTCTGAAAATTTTCTAACTTAAAACAACCATCATTATTTACTCTGCCTACAAACCCACACCCTGGAGAAGGCTCAGGTGGCACTCTTCTCATGTCCACACAGTGACAACAGAGGTGGCTCGAACTGGGCAGCAAGGTCCACTGTCCGTGTGGCCCACACGGGGTACTCCGAGCTGGTTGTTGGATGGCTTGGCTGAGGCTGGAGCTTGCTCTAAGTGGATAAAAACTGACTCCTGAAGATGAATATTCCAAGAGGCTTGAGTAAAAGCTAAAAGTCTTCTCATAACTGAGGTTCAGAAGTCACATATATTTCTCTACACTATTCTATTGGTTAGATAATCACTCAGGTTAGCCCAAATTCAAGGTGAATGGAGTTTGATTTCAGCCCTCAATGAGAAGGATAGTAAAAAATTGTTTTTCTGCCACAGTTTACTCTTGGGCCACAGATTAATTATGTTATTTCCATGTATAAAATATACTTTCCTGCTCCAAGATCTTGAACAAGGCTCATGCTGTGACACCCAAGATTTTGACACATAAATCAAGTTTCCATGCGGATGAGACTGCACATTGACTGACCTTCATATGCTGTTGCCCTTGGTTCATCCGTTACATTAAATCAAAAATAAGTTTTATCTTAGAAGCTTCTTAATTATCAACCTTCAACTGAATATTATATGCCTCTTAAAATGTTCAGTTTGGTTTGATCAAGTTTAGAAAAAATAAATATATCCTATTATCAGCATCTATAAAATCAAATATTTCTATTAGATTTTAACAGTGCTTTGTTTTATTTCCCTTTATTTTATTATATTTATGTAAATATTAAGTCCTCTTCTTTGAGCACTGTGAAGGTGTGTGTGTTGAGTGGTGTGTGAGTATGTGTGTTTATTGCATGTGGTTTGTGTGTGTGTGCATGATGGCTGTATGTATGTGTGTGCCATTTTTCTCCTTTTACAGATCAGAAGTTGAATATCTATTAATGCGTTTCAAACATGTCTAATTACAAAACTTTTCTTAGCTTAATTTAGGAAACTTTCTCATCATAAATACTTAGATCCCATTAACAAGGGCAGATTTTGACACCAGCAAATCTGATCTAGTCTTCCTGACATTTTATTGTCACTTGTTAAAGTACAGCGTTGGCATTCTGGTGAAAATCAGTGTCTCGGACATCCCGAGCCCACGCCAGTCCTGTGCTCCGACGCTGCCTCCGCCTGCCACACGGCCGTCTCTGGACCTTTCGTTCTCTCAGAGTTTGCATTTACCAACATCCAGGACTGAAATCTTTCACCCAGCTGGACACACTGACCTTTGTATTTGCATATGTTTAAACTAAAACTTCTGTTAATTAAGAGATTTCTACCAATTAGCTGCATTCATATTTAGTCTATTAATATAACGTGTCTAATTCTGTACTAAAGACTATAGAGTTTGGAGGGCTTGGATGAATGTATGCAAATTAAATCCAAGGTTTACTTGCCTTTCCTCAAATTTGTTTAACCAATTAAATTTTAGGGAGACTATTCACAGTTGACACTTACAAAAAATATCCAATATTTTAGAGTTTTTACACACTTTAGAATTTTATCACTTAAAAATAAATTTAAAATGATTAGCTAAATTATAAATTTAGGTGTCTTAAAAGTTTGAACAATGAGATACTCTGTTGGGCACCATAGTGACTGTTTCAGAAGATTGTGAGGCCAATTTTAGATCCTATTACACCAGACCTCAATTTTGGAAATGTGAAGAAAATGTCTACTTCACATGGCTCACAAAGAGGCAGATACAGTCTTTTAAAAATGAATGCCTAATGGATGCTGCTTTTATGACTTGGAAGTGATAAGACAATTATTTCTATAAGTAAATTTATATAATATTCTTGTTTTATCTAAACATTTTACAATACCTCTGTAATTAATTCAAAAGTAATTCAACCACACTATTGATGAGACAGTCTGTTTCTTTTTTTCCTTCTGATAAATGACAGCTCTTGACCTGGTTTATGTACTTTCTTAATATCCAGAGAATTATATTTAAATGTAATACTCAGTAAAAGGGAATTAAACAAATGTAGGTATTTCATATGTTATGACAACATGTCTTATGGATAGTGGAATAAATTAAATATTACATACAGGGTTGGGCAAAAAGGTTTACAGTAGTTTGTATGTGAAATAATACAATTATGAACAAATGACGCTACAATAATGAACTATTTCATGTACTCACAACTGTAAACCTTTTGCCACATTCTTTATATAAGTAACAGTTTAATGAAGCACTTTACTATAATTATTAACAACAAATTCGGATAAAATCACATACTTAATGTTTGTCTCTAAAAGAAATAGATAGGCAATTGCTCTGTAACTACCTGTTACCTAAGTCAATATGTTTAAATAATAAAAAAATATAGCCAGATACTTTTAAAAGGGACTAGAGCTTTATCACATCTTTACCATATTTGTTCCATCAAAATGATTCCTCTTCTCAAATATATTTACAGATATTTGACATTTTATTTTTTCATTTGTTGATTTTAAAAATTGAGAAAACATTTATAGCAGTCAAAATGAAGGCGAGTAATGGCGATACAATTTTGATAGGTTTAATATTCTAACAAGTTACAACTAAGAAGAATTGCTAATAATATAACAACTGTCTTTGATGATGGCTATAATGATGTGTGAACAAGCTACTGATTCATGTGCAGCTTTTATGGGCATGCCTCTGAGAAAGAGGAGGTCATTGCTTCTATCACTGATACTATTATCATCTCCATCTTACAGATGCAGGAACAAGTGCAGAGAAATTTACAAAGCAGGAAATGATTAATCTGGACCAAAGTGGTTTGACTCTAGAATCTGCATGTTTAACCATAGCACTGGAATTTCTCTTAGTGATTTTAGCTGAAATCATAATTACAGCTTTGGAAGTCACCAGAACATGATGTGGGAGCAGGTGGGAAACTAAATATGATACTATTAATAGCTGAACCTTATTGAGTGCGTATTCTTTAAGGCAAGATGCTAAATGTTTTATATGGATATTTCATTTAATGTCCTCAATGGTCTATGAAGTTTATATTATTATTTCTCTCATTTTGAAGATGAAGAAGCTGAGGCATGAAGGGTTAATTAATAGCCTGCTGCTAGCACTGACCTCCACTGTGGTCAGTTCCATACAGACTAACCACATCACACCCTACCAGCTGGCCTCCACCCCACCTTCTCTTCCTGAAGCTCTTCTTCATCCAAGCTCCCTGGGATAACAGAATGATGTATTGACAGGTGTTCTTCAGTAATTTAAATACTTAGAGGCAATGCCTCTGTTTATGTAGGAAGCAAAATATTACAATCTGTAGCTTTGTGTTTACTCATGGATAAAATTTTAATGAATCGTCTATGCAGAAAGCTGGAATGAAATGAAGACACTGGGTTAGTAGTTTTCACCTAAACGTACTTTAATTTTTTATCAACTTAAATCTTTTCTGGCATGAGTCTTTACTACCATGATAAAACAGCAAAAAAAAAAAAAAAACCATCATGTAAAAATATTTAGCCTAGAACATCCAAGTTATAAGAGAGCTAAACTTTAACCAGAAACAGACAAAAAAAAAAAAAAAATACAGTATGCCACAAATCGTTAAGGTAGGAATTTACACATTTAGGAATACTAATCAGGTGATATTATATATGGGTAAAGCAAGTTGAATTATTTTGTAAAAAGAATCCTCTGTCCTAAATCTTTGGATTCTTGATGAAGTGCTGAAAGTTTGAAAGGCTGCCATAAAGAACTAAAATAAGACTATCTTTCCTCTCATGGTGTGCATTAGAGTTCTGCTAAGATGTTCTCCCAGAACTTGTGTGAAACCTGCAGCCCCTGAGAAGGAAGGAAGGAAGTCTGTATTGAAATAGGCCTCCGATGCACAAAGCAAGTTGAAAGCCCATCACTGGGCTTTGTATTCTCACATTTACACTAAGCCATCACATAAATTTAGTCCAAAGCTTAAATATAAAATGTTTCATTATTTAGTTATTATTAAATTGTTTATCTCATTATAGTCTAAGGCTACCATCTTTCCATACAAGAAATCAATTTAATCATGTTACTTGTTTAGAAACCATCACTTTCAAGTTTTGTTTTTTTCTTTTAGTTTGAGTTAGGTGATTTTCTTTGGACTTATATAATTTTCTTTGTCTTTAAGCTTAGGAATTCACAATAATACATGTGATCTTAATTGGCAGCCTGCAGTTTAATTGTATCAATATAATGAACCATTCCCCAAGGTGTCTTTTCATTTATATTTATTTTAAATATGTATGAGCTCTCAAAGTTTATATTTGGTTTAAACCTAACTGATAATTAAACAATCAGAATTAGTAATGTTACACGCAGTAACATAATCGCTTTGTTCTCTAACTGCAAAGAGATTATGAGACCAATTCAAGCTGTATAGATTTTATGATCTATTCAATATTTTCATCAAGGCATGATAGCTTCTTTTATAACAAACACATTGTTAACTGATGGGAAAATAAAGCATTATAAAGTCAATTTTATTTATGTGTTCTAAAATAGAATGTACAGCCTTTTGTAATGAAGAATTATAACATCTATCTCCTAAGGATTAGTTGACCTCCTGAGTAAATTAATTCAGAAAGTGTCATTTTTCAAACATTAAATTATATGATCCCATTTAACATTTATTTTTAGGTAACAACTGAGAACCAGGGAATTTTTACTTAGTCCTCTGTTTGGAGAGTTATTTCGAAAAACACAGAACGTGGTAATAGAAGACTTTCTTACTTTCATCGTTGAGCTAAGAGGTGGAAAAATGAGATTTTGAAATGCAAAATAATTTTGAAAAAGCTGTTACAGGAAATGAGAGCATTAACTTAACACTTGAAAGTAAGATCTACAAGGTTAAACATAACACAGCTGAAGCCACATGCATATTTTAGAAGCACTTGGAGAAAAGTAGTACATTAAAATGTACTGAAAGCCAATAATAGACCCAACACTGGACACCAAGAGTCCACCTCTGTGATCTGGTTTAATTCATATAAACACCCTTCAAAGAAGATTCAGCATTCTACCACTGTAGGAAAAGAGGCTTAGAGACTTATGTAATTTGCCCAGATCTGCAAAAGGAATAGTGGTGCAATTATATATTAACATAGGTACATCTGTTTGCAGCATTCATAGTCTTTTTACAACTATATTGGCTAATAGTATAGCTTTGAAGCTTAACTGCCTCATGGCAAATCATTTATCTGCTCTGTATTTGCCCTGTGTATGTGAGAGAGCTAGGTCACGCTCTCTGCCTCAGTTTCTACCTCTTTCATTTGGAGGTAATTCTTTAGAATTAATGGATACACCACCTTAAAAGTATGGCATATGCAAAGTAGATGCTTAATGAATATTAACGACATTTCCTTTTGCTCAAGGTCTAAGGATGAATTATGGGCAAAGCAGGAACAAGAATTCTGGCTTGTCCACCCTTAGTCCAACATTTTGTTCAGGCACCTGACACAATTCTATGAAACAAAGATTACGTTTTTCAAAAAATAATTTATATAACATGTTATTTTATGGCCTGAGAACATGATAGCAGAACTTTAAGGCACACTGTGAGAGGACAGAGAGTCTTAATTTTTTCCTTTATTCTAAACTTTCCAAAATAACATAAAATTCTAACAGGTTAACCTAGTGCAGATCCACGGATGCTGACAAGGACCAGAGATTCCTGTGTCAGACCTAAAAAATGTATCAGCTCCAGCAGAGCTAGCAGCAGAATATCTGCACTTCCTTCCCCTGCCCCACTGGGCAGCGTGATGAACCTTGCTCCCGGTGCACTGGGCAGCACTGCAGCTGAGCACTGGGAGCAGAAGGAGTTGGCATTCAAGAGCAAGTAGGACTACATTTTCTTCACCAGGGGCGAGCAGGTGAAAGCAGGAAGACCTATTTTGGTTCTGCAGTGTTATCTTATGTTAACAATTTCCAGCAGCATAGAATGATCCTGAGAATTGCTCTGCTTGAAAACAATTATGAAGACCTTGTCATTTGTGGGCATGAAGCAAGGTTTGTAGGAGTGCAAAAGGCACGTGTGGAATGTCTCCTGACAGCAGGGGCGAACACAGACCAATTTGTGAACCTTGACATTAACCAGGGGTCCCCAAACTTTTTACACAGGAGGCCAGTTCACTGTCCCTCAGACCGTTGGAGGGCCAGACTATAAAAAAAACTATGAACAAATCCCTATGCACACTGCACATATCTTATTTTAAAGTAAAAAAAAAAAAATGGGAACAAATACAATATTTAAAATGAAGAACAAGTAAATTTAAATCAACAAACTGACCAGTATTTCAATGGGCCTGCTTTTGGCTAATGAGATGGTCAATGTGCTCCTCTCACTGACCACCAATGAAAGAGGTGCCCCTTCCGGAAGTGTGGCGGGGCCGGATAAATGGTCTCAGGGGGCCGCATGTGGCCCGCGGGCCGTAGTTTGAAGACCCCTGACATTAACCCTCCACATTTCGCTTGGTACTTATCTGTGAGTTGTTTCCAAGACATACTTTTGTTTCAGGTTTATGTTAATGATTTTAGCGAGAGGAAGAGACAGGAACATTGTTCTGCTCCTGTATGTACCCTGACCGGGGATTGAACTGGGAACCTCTGTGCTTCGGGATGATGCTCTAGTCTAACCAACTGAGCTATCCAGCCAGGGCATAATTTGGTTTGAGTTATACTCTATCTAGAAAAAGTATTATTTAACAAGTATATCTAATAATTAATATCAACAGTATGGAAACAGTTACATCTTTGAAATCATTTCAGAGTGATAAAGGTCAAAGGGGCATCTTATTGTTCATAACAAACCTCTTTTCAACCACACCTGAGTTTATCTTAAGCAGGTAATTTTTGGAAAGCCCTTAGAAAACCAAAGGATAGGAGCTGGTTGCCATAGAAACTGACCATATGAGTAGAGGGTTGGAACTTTAAGCTCCACTCTCCTGTCTCTGCGAGGGAAGAGGAGTTGAGGGTTGCATTAATCATCACGTGTCAATGATTAACCATTTTTATGTAGTAGAAAATCATAAAACAGGAAAGAACAAGATTTGGACAGTTCCTGTGTTGGTGAACAAGAACAAATCCAGGTCCGGCTGGGTAGACCAGCTGGTGAGAGCATCATCCCACACGCTGAAGTTGCCACTTGATCCTAGTCAGGACACATACAAGAATCAACTAATGAATGTGTAAATAAGCAGAACAACAAATTGATGTTTCTCTCTCTGTGTCTCTCTCCATTCTTCTAAATATCAATAAATAAAAAATTTTGAAAAGACAGAAATTAAAAAAAGATGAACAGAAAAACAAATCCAAGTGCTGGGAGGTTAGCAAACCATCAACTCCATGGGGACGGAGAGTCACAACTTCTCTGAAACTCAACCTATGTACCTCTTCATGTGGCTTTTGATTCATATCCTGTGTAATGAACATGTAATCTAGTAAGTACACACTTTTCCTTAGTTCTGTGAGCTCTTCTAGCAAATGATCAAACCAGAGGAAGGGGTTGTGGGAAGCTCTGATTTGTAACTGGTCAGTCAGAGACAGACAACAGCATGGACTTGTGATTGGCATCTTAATTGAGGGAAGTCCTGAGGTGCCGAGGCCTTTTCCTGCAGAATCTGATGCCAGCTTCAGATAGACACTGGCAGAACTGTGTTCAATTGGAGGACACCCAGCTGGTGTGGGAGCATTGTTTGTTGTGGGTAAATCCCCTCACGTCTGGTGTCAGAAGTACAGCACTGAGTGTAGAGGAGAAACAGAAGAGGGAAGAGGTTTTCTTTGCAATATGTATATAATAAGCATACATGCCCTTGATTTTATTTCTCTGGACAACCCTGGCCGATGCACTAACCCAGTGCCAACTACTACGTGCCAGGACAAATGCTAAGCCCTTAACACAAATGATCTGCTGAATATTTCAAACAGCGTGATAAAATGCATAGTTGACTAGCAAACACTTCCTTCCTCTCCTCTGTCTTCATGAAGAGAGCATACTGCTTCTCTCCACTGACATTGGGCTTGAAGTGGCCACTGGCTCCCAGGTGGGAAGGGAATGAGCATCTCAGTCTTACATCTACAAGTAGTTGAGTTCTGCCTACAGTCCGGATGATCAAGAATCACCTTCTCCCCTGGGGAAGCACACAGCCTGCCAACGCAGGGACTGGAGTCCAGGTACACCAGCACAAGACGTCTCACCCACAGAACTGGGAGGTACAAACTTGGTGGTGTTCTAAGCATCTAAGTTTGTTAAACTTGTGGCAGCAGTACATAACTAATACAAAAGACACCTGGGCAGCAGGTCTGGCCCAAATTTGCAGTTTGCAGGCACTTCCAATCTAAGATAGCAAGCTTGTTACTATTCTGGAGATACATGAGTATGAAATAACCACATATAAGGGGCGACACTGAAGTTAGTGTCTCCTGTTATGTGGTATTTATAGGACAATATGATGGCATTTGATGCAAAAATAAAGTAATCTGCTAGGTCAAGGTTACAGTTATAAAGTAGCAGAACTTGAACTTGGAACGAATTTGCTCTCCCAGCACCTAAGTTTACAGATATCAGTCGCAATGCCACTCTGACTCCCCTCCCCCTCAACACACACGTATTAATTTCAGGAGACTAATACAGTAACATTGAGTAAGATGTATGTTTTTGTGGAAGTAAAGAAAAGAAATAGAAAAGTAAATATCAAACTCCTGAGGACATGAATTAGGGTGCTTGCATTGGAATGAAAAAAAGAAAAGACATTGTATTTGTGAGACATTTTTAAAGAAAAATAGATTGGACTTTGTAATAAGGTTAAGCGAGTCGGAGGGACAGAGGAAAGTATGATTACATGATTTTAAGATCTAAAGTTCTTCGTACACTTAAATGAAAGGGAAAATTACAATTCTGGGAATACTGACTTAAGTGCTAAGGGAACAAAGCAAAGATGTGCGGGGCCCATTCATACAGTGAGTCATGGAGATATAAGAAGATGAACTTCCTCCAGGCGAAAAAAAAGTCTGTTCTTCGTATTCCTATGCTACATTCGGTTACATGAGGTATTTACTGTTTATATGGATACTTCTGAGCAATAATTAGCAGTCATTTACACACAGACAGTAACTCTCAAATGCACACACATAAATTAATGCAATGCATTTCTCCTCTCACCTACTGAAAGTCTTTCTTTCAGTATTTAAAATAAAAATTGGATAATCTCAGTCCCTTGTGATGTTTGCCCATTTTCTACAGAATACAACAGACTTTTATTAATTCCTGTTATCTGACACAAATAATTTATTCACAGTTTTTCACTTTATTATTCCTAAAATTGTTCACGCATACACATACATGATTGTTTTCTGAACTCACTTTTTCTAAACCCATTTCCACACCATTTTCATGTTCTAAAATTAGTATCAATTTCTTATACACTAACAAAATACTTCTGATCACTGAAATACACTCTGCTCTGTGAGAAGTTCTCTCGGATTCTCTGAACAACAAGAAAGCCAGTTTTCTCTAGAATATGGCAGTAACTTCATACCCCTGTCGAGTCAGTTCGGACATTCTCCCTCATTAATTATAATCCTGTCTTTCCACAGTGTTTGGCTTGCAGGTTTCTTTAATAAATATCCAAATCTTTTTTTTTAATCTCTTATATCACAGCAAAGTTCTTCACACATAGGAACATCTCAATATTTCTTTAATGTGACCAAATTGGTAATTAACAATTCTTTTCATACATGGAGATGATGCATTTATTATAGAAGCTGCCCAAAAGAGTGTGATTGAATGAGCTCAAAATTGTAGAAAATACATATTTTGAACTCGTTTCCGAAGTGGCTACTAAATCTTAATGATTAACACAATGAACAGATGGTATGAAACAATCATGGAACCAGTGCCACACCAAGATGTTTTGAAAGGACGGCCTTCTTGAATAGTAATGACAATTTTTTGTTCTTACATTTTAGAAAAGCCAGCTTTATGATCTAGTTCCTCATTAGGCTTTCCAAGATGCTGCTTTGGAATGCTGCTCTGTGCGACACTGTAGAGATTATTGGTTTGACAGCTACTGGGGACAAGTTGTTGGAGGAACGACAGGAAAGGGGAGCTCTGCTCGATTCAGAGCAGTGTTCCAGAACTGAATTTGAGGTTTAATACACTTTTGTATAAATGAGTTGAATAAGTAAGTAATTTAAATGCAGATGTGACCATTTTCTATGCTAGTTGGGTAGGGTGAAAAGTTTCAATCTATCTGGGGAAGGATCTTTGCTGTTTCTAGACAAGTTTATTTCAGGGATAGAACTTTACAGAGAAGGAACAATGGAGCAGCTTTATTTCTTTTGGATTAGATAAACAAGAACATGGGACATGTAACTCAAATATAAATGTTGATCTCTTCAGAAGTTATATATTGCACCAATATTTAGAATTTATGCATCACACAATAGCATGTTGTATAATTTTAGAAAACTGGGTTGATATTTAGCATTAGTACCCAGAATTGAATAGTTTTGCTATGTGTTTTATAGTATAGCTGTCAAAAAAATCCCCTGATAAACAAGATATTATAAGTTACTAATTTGTTTTATGATAGCAAAGTTTTTATAATATAAAAATTGACCTAAAACTGAAAAGAAACAACAACAAAAATCCTGTTTGGTATCTTTTATAATATCCCCATTTTGACTTTCTCACTTAAGAAAAAATAGATAATGCCTGACCAGGTGGTGGCGCAGTGGATAGAGTTTCGGACTGGGATGCGGAGGACCCAGGTTCGAGACCCCGAGGTCACCAGCTTGAGTGCCGACTAATCTGATTTGAGCAGAAGCTCACCAGCTTGGACCCAAGGTCACTGGCTTGAGCAAGGGGTTACTCAGTCTGCTGTAGCCCCACGGTCAAGGCACATGTAAGAAAGCAATCAATGAACAACTAAGATGTCCCAACGAAAAACTAATGATTGATGCTTCTCATCTCTCTCCGTTCCTGTCTGTCTGTCCCTATCTATCCCTCTCTCTGACTCTCTTTCTGTCTCTGTAAAAAAAAAAAAAAAAGAAAAAGAAAAAATAGATAATGGAAGTTTTGAAAAGTGAGAAATTGAAACTTTCAAAAGCTTTTTGTCTGTTAGTCAAAATGTCAAATGTAAGAGACTGAACAGGTAATTTATGTTACAAATGTTACTTTTAAACTCTCTTAGAAGAATAAGAAAGGGGTTGGAAAGCTTAGAATGAAGAATCATGTCAAAGAAATCCATGTGTTGGAAGTTGGGGGCCTTAGCAGATATATAGAAGCACAAAGCATAGAGAGGCTAGGCATTACATTTTGAACATAATTATTAACTACTACTTGATGTTGTTTTGCTGTAGAAAAACTTTTAACAGGAAAGTATGTTTATAATGTCATAGTAGACTTTTAATGATCAGATATTAAAAGAATGTAGAAAAATGATGATGTTAGAAAAAAGAGAAAAGGTAGGTCTCTTGAGTCAGATTGACCAGAATATTCAAATCCATAGAGACAGAAAGATTAGTGCTTGTTAGAGCCTTTGAAGAGGGGAACGGGGGCCTGCTGGATGACTATGAGGTTCCCATATGAACTGATAGAAGTTTTCTGGAACTAGATAGCGTTGAGACTTGCAGAACATTATGAACGTGCTAAAAGCCATAATGTTGCATAATTTAAAATGGATAAAATTAAGAATTTTATGGTAGGTAAAGTTCATCTTAATAAAATACAGTCTAACAAATATTATACGCAATCCTCAAACATGAACTTCTTATTTAACAATACAGTTTCATTGTTAAGTGAAAGACCAACACATTGAAACTTATGAAATTATATAATAAATGAAGAGATATTCCATTTTAATGAATTAGTACTTTCAACATTGTTAAGGCTATGATTCTTCCTATAATCTAAGGTAATCATGATACAATCAAAGGAAATACTTAGAGTATAGTAGATAATTTGGAAAAAGAAGACAAAAGCCAGAGAACATAAATTAGCTGACTCCAGGACTTGCCATAAAGCTATCTAATAATCAAGATAGCATGGAATATATAGTCAATGAAAGAGAATGGATTGTGCATCAGGGACCCTCCCAATCACAAAGTGAGAATTAGCTGATACAAGTGTCGGGATAATTCAATTGTAAAAGAAATTTATAACAACTAACATACTAGAACAACAGATGATTTATAGAGAAAAAAGGACAATCTTACTTCTTACCTCACACCACATACAAATAAAACTATATCTATAAAAATCTAAAAGGATGCATAAATAAGAGTGTTAAGATGTTGTATAAACAAACACTTCTTAAAAAACAAAATTTACAAACATTAAAGGAACAAACTTGATAAAGTTCATTGACATGAAATATCTCTACTATGCTAGAAAAGTTAAGAAAAGAATACTCAAGACTTAGACAGGGAGAAATAACAATACATGAAATCTGAAAATGTGAATACTTTTCTAGTTTAGTAATAAAACAATTAAAATCATCAATGATTTCACCAGAAATCTCACACAGGAAAATATATGAATCACTATTAAACACTGACAAAAATATTTGAAATCACTGTTCTCAAGTTAAGATCCACAATGTGATGCTACAACCCACTCACTGAACTGTTGACACGCAAATCGATGAGAAACACTGAGTGTTTCAATGAGACAAAATAACTGAAGAAGCACTTATACTTGAATAAGAAAGATGTAAAATGACAAAACCACTTTTAATATATATTTATATTTAAAGTTGCAATTCTAGACATTTAAACAAGAAAAATGAAAACATATATAAAGACTTGGGCATGATTTTGACACCTTTTACAGTTTGGATTAGTCCACTTAAAGATATGTTGAAATGCTAGCCCTTTGGTACCTATGAATTTTGACTTCATTGGGAAATAGGGTCCTTGCAGATGTGATCATGTTAAGATGAGGTCCTTAAGGGTGGATTCTAATTCGATATGGCTGGCGTTCTTTTAAGAAGAGAAAAATCCCATGTGAAGACACAAATACACAGGGGGCACACCATGTGGAAGGAGACAGGCAAAGACACAAGGGAACGAAGCATCAGCACGTCCAAAAATGGAAGAAACCAGAGAAAGCAAGTAAAGATTCCCCCAGTCTTCAGAGGGAGCATGGGCCGGCCATCACCTTGATTTCAAACAGAGGGACTCAAATTTCTGAGGTTGTAAACCACACAGTTTGTGATACTTCATTGCAGCATCTTTAGTAAACTAATACACCAATGCTATGCACAAAGCCAAACACTGGAAACAATCAACAGGCTGCTCTACGACTGAAAAGGTAAGGTGAGCAAACTGGGTTAGATCCTTACAGGGGAATACCGCTCGGCTTAACAAAGAAGGACCAAGTAACACACGAGAAACATTGATCAATCTCAAAACACCCAGAGGGCAAGAGTTTTCCTAGTGGGCGATCATCACATTTTGTAAACCACTAGGTCTGCAGTGTACTCATCTGAACAATGGAGGGATTTCAGTTAATAATGTATAAAGTGTCTGCAACTATAATATTCTATAAATCAATAGACTTGTTGTTTCTTTCTTTTTTTTTTTCTTTTTTTTCCCATTTTTCCAAAGCTGGAAACGGGGAGGCAGTCAGACAGACTCCCACATGCGCCCGACCGGGATCCACCCGGCATGCCCACCAGGGGGCGATGCTCTGCCCATCTGGGGCCATTCTAGCACCTGAGGCAGAGGCCACAGAGCCATCCTCAGTGCCCAGGACATCTTTGCTCCAATGGAGTCTCGCTGCGGGAGGGGAAGAGAGAGACAGAGAGGAAGGAGAGGGGAGGGGTGGAGAAGCAGATGGGCGCCTCTCCTGTGTGCCCTGGCCAGGAATCGAACCCGGGACTCCTGCATGCCAGGCCGACGCTGTACCGCTGAGTCAACCGGCCAAGGCCTAGACTTGTTCGTGATGAAAACATACAGTTTAAATTCAGCCTATAATCGTTGAATGTCTGCTGTAGTAACCACTTATCACAGATGGGAATTGGTCATTTTCATGGCCCTTAGTTGTGTTGGGTAGAGAAGAATGAGCAGCCGTGCATCATAATGAAGAAGAACTGTGTCAGAAATAAATCTACACATAGTGGAAGCACTTATTACAATCTAAATTAATTAAGTTACCATTTCTCCTAATGTCATCCAAAAACAAAACAAAATTTTAAAATATTACAAGTATGAAAACCTGCATATTGTATAAAATTGTTGAAAAACCAAAACTGTCAAAGTTAGTATTTGTAAATAGTCATTACTTTTGTACTGCACTTTTTTTTAAATACATAAATGAGAAGGATGCAATTTTTGCTTTTTATGGAAGATTTCAATATGTGTTTTTTCTAAAAGTCTATACAGTGTTATGGTATGTATTACATATTTCTTACCTGTTTTTAATAGATTTTTATTTTTGTTTAGGTACCTTAATAAAAACTTATGGAAATTAAAATTATTACATTTTTATTGTGACATATGCTTGGAGTAACACGTGGGTGGTACTCACAAATCATTCATAAAATAAATATATAACAAATAAGCTTCTATTTTCCAACATTTCAAAATAAGTGAGAACACATAGTCATATTTACTTAATATAGTGTAACAAATTTGAATACTTTCTTGGGTCATTTGTTGTCATTAGGCATATGAATGAAAATTGAATGTACTTAGTAAATTTTTATTATTTTTGGTCACAAAGTGCAGCATATTAAAACTTCCAACTCTATGTCAATTGTTTAATACATATTATTTTCATTCCAAATGGGGTGAACTCACTGTAATTATTTCATCCTTAGTCCTTAAAAACATTTTTCCCCTTAAAATGAAATCACTATTCACCACTGTTCTTTCCTGGAAAACAAATAATAATAAAAGGCAAATTATATCTTGGGTGAAAGTATAGCTGTAGAAAGGGCATTTTAGCCTTTAACTGACAGGCTTATATCAAGCCATTGATTTCAGGATGTTAAAGAAAGCAGCAGAAAAATCGTCTTGGTCATTTTTATGGAATAGACTCCCGTTAGGGTTGGAAAGCAGGGCAATAAATAACAGTAACCTTTGGGCAGCACAGCCTTAGGTGGTATGAAGGCCAAAAACTCCTCGAGGGAAGGAAGACAAGTTTGGTGCTAATTACCCTTTTTTATATATGAAATGTTAACTGTCTAAGAATTAATGAGACAGATCCTTTCCACTAACATAATGTTCGGAGTTATGTCATTCCGAAAGGCCTCGGTGAGTTGGTGACCATTCGTGCGTGGACTCTGTCTTTTCGTGGCCTCGCCTTTCCCTTCTGCTTGGAGACTCCTAAGGTCCACCAGCCTGAGCTGCGTTTTTCTCCCCCTTGTATTTGATAGGGGACCCTCATCCAAGGGCAAAACCTCACATTAACGTCTTTCTGACGTTTGAGATTTGACTGACACGGTATTGTATGTATAACAGCGTGATCTTTCCACTCATTCACTGAGCCATCAATCCCGGGCTCAGTGCACACTGAGATAAAACACCCAGGCAGGCGTGGAAAGTGGCACATCGTCCCTGTCAGAGCTGCAGTGGGCAGACAGCCCCGAGGAAGCCCAGAGTCACAGGATAGCCCCCTGAGCACAAGCGTCCTTCCTTCATCGCGCGCGGACTGAGCCACAGTGCCGTTCAGCACCGGAGGGATCAGGTAATTTTCCTGCGTCCCTCTTGTGATCCTGGAGGCTGCTGTTAGCCACCGTGATGAATGCTATCATTCGTCAAAAATTAGTTTACGCTGCAAGACTTAAGTTTGTTATCCCTTTAGCAATCTAAACTTCCCCAAACAGAGCACTTCTGACAATGCGGAGAGTAACAGAACAAAAATACATTGTTACTCGATTTAGGGAGGCAAGCAATCTCTAAATGTATCGGATTATTCGAAATGTACCTAAGCATTTTTTTTAAAGGTTAATTTTATTTTATTTTATTTTTTTATTTATTCATTTTTACTAGAGAGAGAGGGGAGAGAAAGAGAGAGGGAGAGATAGAGAACAAGAGGAGGAGCAGGAAGCATCAACTCCCATATGTGCCTTGACCAGGCAAGCCCAGGGTTTTGAACCGGCGACCTCGGCATTCCAGGTCAACACTTTATCCACTGCGCCACCACAGGTCAGACATTCCTAAACATTTGATTTGATTTAAAAAAGAAAGAGAGACCATGCTTTTGCATTATAAAGCACAGCTATAAGTAAAATGATAAGAAAATAAGCTATTTGAGAGTTATATAAAGGAGAGTTTTACGTAAATCTCAAAAATTGCACCAGCAATATGAGCTGGAAAGTGTAGCTTGCAAAGTTTGGGGGGGTTTTGTTTGTTTGTTTGTTTGTTTTTTTAGGGCCATGAAAATCGGAGGCTGGTTTGAAGATTTGCAGGAACAGAAAATAAAGTTTGGGTATTTTACCTACTGCTGATCTGGTTTACATACTTAACTTACTTTAATGATATTCAAAAGAAGCTGATGTGGAAATCAAAATACTAACATTAATGTAATATGAAAATTAGACCAACAATTAACAAAGTGCATGGTCACAAAACAGAAAAAATTAGAAGGAAGTGTTTATACTTGTTTGGGGGAATATATGATACAGGTAGGGAGAATTAGTTGAATATTTTTAATGACCGTTGTTTTTTTTTTAAAGTATACACTTTTATTGAATTTATTGGTGTTGTATTGATTAATTCAATAGGTCTCAAGTGTATAGTTTTATAACGTCTGACTTGTAAACTGTATTGTGTGTCCACCAGCCTTAGCCTAGTCTCCTTCCATCACCATTTCTACACCCCTTTATCCTCTTCTGCCTCCCCCACCCCTCTTCTCTCTGGTAATAACCAGCTTTTTTATCCACTCATCTGCTGATGGGCTCTGGGGCTGCTTCCAATCTCCACCTCGGTCATCTCTTGAAGTAGTGGTCCGCTAGAAGAATGTGCTTGGTCATCATACCAAAAATGTATAAAAACCTTCATTTTCAACAAAGACTCTGACAAATTTAGTGTGTGTTTTTGTCTCATATTTTGTTTAGCTACACACAGAATATACCTTCCTGTATCTTGATTATTATTAAATTATGACATTATAGCCCTATTTTAAAGATTAGTAAAATACCATCAGATTTCTCAGGTTTGCTCTTTCTGCTTTAGATCTCAAAAATAACTCCCTTCCTACATGATTTCCACTAATAGCCTATCTAATCCTCTTTACATTCTATGTAACTGACTACCAGCCATTCTCAAAAAGTGGTATATGGACCAACTGCTCAAAATTACATGAGTTGCCCTTTTTTTTTTTTTTTTTTTTTTAAGATTCCTCCCATTAGTTGTCTTTGTCTCTGGGATTAGCACCTGGAAAATGGCTTTCCATGAGCTCCCTAAAGTATCACTGTATTCCATGGTTTTAAAGCAACTGGGCAGAGTGTATTTGTAGCCTGAACTTGAAAAGTGAAATATGGCTAAACAATGTTAAGTCTCAAAACATATAGAATACATGCACATAAAATGTATGTGATCCATGTAATATAACACACACATAATACAGGCGGAGCCTGATCCTAAATGTTTACCTTAGAGAATTTTTTATATGCCATGTTTTACAGAGTTGAAATGATTATGCACAGAATTACTACCAAACTATAATACTTTGTCATTAAGTTCCTTTCAATATTGGATGCATCGCCATGATGACATTAGCATAATGAAAGGCTTAGGGAAATCTTGGCAGCTTGCTACAGATGTCAGTGAGGAGCAAGGCCCTTTAAATGTATTCTCAAGGATAGAGTGGACGTCTTCTTGGCACCCATTGACAAATGATGTATCACCTCAATTGCCCTATCAGCCGCATATCACCTGGGGTTTCTTTATTTTATTTCATTCTTTGGATGTCTTTTCTTTTTCTATCTAGAGTGAGGAATTCAGAGAAAATAGATTAAAGGGGGGAGTAGAGAAATGATTTATTAAGGGATCTTCAAACAAGGTGTTACATGTTATTGAAATTCAACAAATACCTATTTGATGAGAAAAAACAAAACAATGTCTTGGCTTTTAGGATGAAGTTAAATCTAACCTTAGGCCCTGGCTGGTTGGCTCAGTGGTAGAGCATTGGCCTGGTGTGCAGGAGTCCTGGGTTCAATTCCCAGCCAGGGCACACAGGAGAAGCACCCATCTGCTTCTCCACCCCTCCCCCTCTCCTTCCTCTCTCTCTCTTCCCCTCCCACAGCCAAGGCTCCATTGGAGCAAAAGTTGGCCTGGGCGCTGAGGATGGCTCCGTGGCCTCTGCCTCAGGCGCTAGAATGGCTCTGGTTGCAACAGAGTGACGCCCCAGATGAGCAGAGCATCGCCCCCTGGTGGGCGTGCCGGGTGGATCCCGGTTAGGCGCATGCGGGAGTCTGTCTGACTGCCTCCCCGTTTCCAACTTCAGAAAAACACACACACACACACACACACACACACAAAATAAACCAAAAAATAAATCTAACCTTAAATGCTTGCCTCAACATTTCTTCTCCCTGATTGCATTTATCTTGAGCTCAATATGGGGGTGTGTTCTGCTACCCTAGGAACATTTCAGATTTTCTTTGTTCTTATTATTAGCTGTCTTCACAGTGCCCAGGTTATATGTTCATCTTTTTTCCACAGGCTTCTTGGGTAACTTTTATATACATTCTCTACATTGATAGGCACTGTGTTTTTCTGTGACACTAGCATTTTTTGTATCATATAACAAAAATATTACAAATAGCACCCTCTGTTGAGTATGTTGAGTACTCACTCCTTTAGGCAATGAGGAGTAGTTCTTTCCCTCTTGCGTCACTGTGCAATAACGAGTGGAATACCTTGTACAGTGCCCGGACCTCCTCAAAACTCTCATTTAGAATTTAATGTTTATCACTAGTCCTTATGAAAAATTTGACTTCAAAACTTTTTTTTAATTCATATTTTGTTGAGTATATGCAGATGCACTCCAGTTTGCCTCCCATTTCTGCCTGGATAGGCTTATCTTCCTCACATATGTAGGTATGTGAAACTTACAGGGTAGCTATAGATTTTGTAGATCAAGCAGTATCCTGTAAAATGATATCAGCTTCTATTTTCCTCAACTTCCCTTTAAAGGGGATCTTTGTAAAATTTATTTTTTTTAAGTTTTTATTTATTGATTTTAGAGAGAGAGAGAAGTGGGGGAAGAGCTAGAAGCATCAACTCATAGTAGTTGCTTCTCCTATGTGCCTTGACTGGGCAAGCCCAGGGTTTTGAACCAGTGACCTCAGCATTCCAGGTTGATGCTTTATCCACTGCGCCACCACAGGTCAGGCAGATTTTTGTAACATTTAATATAAGCAAGATCCTCTCCGTGACCGGGTAGTTCAGTTGGTTAGAGTGTCTTCCTGATGCACCAGGTTGCTGGGTCGGTCCTGGTCAGGGCACATGCATGAATCAACCAGTGAGTGAATGAATGGATGGAAAACCAGATCTCTCTCTCTCTCTCTCTCTCTCTCTCCCTCCCTCCCTCCCTCTCTCCTTTCCTTCCTCTTTCTCTAAAATCAATTTTTTTAAAGAAAGAAATTCTAAACTTTGTCTGTTCAACCTGAGGCCTTGAGGTTCCTACTACAAGACACATCGGCCAGTGCCAGCGGAAATCCAGACTGCCACAGCACGGTGCACATTCAGACCGATGTTCATGTATTTGTGTTTATATGCAGACACAGACTCCTAGATTGAACAGGTTCAAGGGCTATTTCCAGTAGCCCATATTGCTAAAACTTCTCTTGATTTTAGAGATTATATTATTATAATACATCCATCTAAATGAATCAGTATATGCCAATGAGGGTAATCAGGTTAGATGGAATCAGACAGGGGTGAGTTGAGTTTTGACTACAAATTATTAATTATATTTTGTATTCAGGTTAGTTAACTTTTAGGCTTTAGTTTCCCAATAAGTAAAACTAAGATAATGTTATTTGACTCACAATGTGGTTAGCAGGAGTAAAACCCATATATATGAGAGTATTTGATGTTGCTGTTAGCAAAATTAAGTATTCAATAATGGTAATCCTCACTCCTTTATTAATGGCATATCAGGAATTATCTATAGAAAATGCAAAGAGTTCTGTGATCTGATTCCCTGAACCAATGTATATGGAATGAATTTCCTGTAGTTGTGCCTATGCATTAATAATAAATGGGCAGATCAAACCTTTTGGATTATTTTACTGAAGAAGAAAAGGGTTTAGTTATACTAAGACATTTATCTTGCTCATTTATAGTTATTACTTGACTCATTAGAAAATATTTCTAAGTATATAGTATGCATATCATGAAAAAGTGAGGTTTTTTAAAAAAATGCTTCCTAAAATTACCTCAACAAAGAAAACTAGGTTTAGAAAATATTAAGACTTTTTAAAATTGTCTTGTGATTTAAGGTTGGTTTAACTGGACAGCATTATGATTGATAGCAACATTAAAGAAATATTTTATCTTGAACTTCAAAATAAATATGGCACATCGAAAAGAAGGCAGGGCAGGAATCCATCCCTAGGGAATCAGAAATGCTCCCGATTCTGAGATCCTAATTTCGCAAATGATTTAATAAAATCTGTGATACAACACTCCCAATACTTGTTTAACTGCATAAGATATGTAAGGGGCTTTTCCTTCAGATATGTGATGTTAAAACTTACTTGACTTTATAAACACATACTCATTTTGAACATACAATCCTAACAGAACACAGACTCATTCAGTGAGCAATGGTTTTTACCCCCATCTAGACCTTTATTAACCCAACCAGTAAAGGCAATAATTCATTGAACACCCAAAAGATGTTTGAACACCACCTTTTGGGTAATCTGTATTTGCAGTGCCTTTGTAAGGCTCACCAAATGAAACCTGCTCACTGATGACATTAAACATATCATTCTGCTAGGTGGAGGCTGTGACATTCTCCGAGATCCTCAGCCCAGGTTAATGGTAAGAAATAAGGAGGCTATTTTGATTGCTGGTTTCTTGATTACTAATACAAAAGCAAATCAGCATTGAAAGCAGAGTCTATTTGCTGTCAAGCAGAGAACCTGGTTAAGGGAAAATACCTAGCCAATTCCGCCTACCGGAAATGACTGCCTTGAATATCTTTCTCTGGGTTGCATCAACTAACCCAAAGAGAAAACCACTTGACTCTGTGAACAAGTATGATACTCATGTTGGAAATTTAGACTTTAGGGACCTATATAAAACTTTTATTGTTGTTTGCCTTCTCTTCATTCTCAAGGGAATTTATGAATACATTGAAATTCTAAAGAGATCTTATAAGAACCATAGTACACAATTAAGTTGCATATTTGTTTTCTTCAAACTGGGTACTAGAAGGAAAGAATGTGTTCACTTCATTATTGCTTACACTGGAAAGAGGCTGTTTTGCCATTTAATCAGCAACAGGTGAAATCAGTGTATGTTCCTCCTATGATATTCATATAAAAAAGCCACAGTTTTAGGTAAAACACTCACTCCAATAAGCCAGAGAATAACACTAATTATATGGTACTCTGCCATGGACAAAGAGATCTCCCAGTTAAGACTGGCCAAATAATGCAACCCCAAACTGAACACTGAACACATCAGCAATCATCATAAGGTAGATGTATCCAGGGAGTCTGGAGTGTCTCTCTTCTGGTGATAGACATGGCTCTCCATCAAACTGGTTTTGTAACTTTGGTCTACGTAAGAAAAATCTTGAAGTTGGTGAAATGTATAGATTCTTTTTGGGAGATACTTTCAGGTAGAGTTAAGATAAGTTTAAGATAAATAACTGTAGCCTGACCAGGCAGTGGCACAGTGGATAGAGCATTGGACTGGGATGCAGAGGACCCAGGTTCGAGACCCTGAGGTCGCCAGCTTGAGCGCGGGCTCATCTGGTTTGAGCAAGAGCCCACCAGCTTGAACCCAAGGTCGCTGGCTCCAGCAAGGGGTTATTCAGTCTGCTGAAGGCTCACAGTCAAGGCACGTATGAGAAAGCAATCAATGAACAACTAAGGTGTTGCAACGCACAATAAAAAACTAATGATTGATGTTTCTCATCTCTCTCCGTTCCTGTCTGTCTGTCCCTGTCTATCCCTCTCACTGACTTACTCTCTGTCTCTGTAAAAAATAAATAAAATTTTAAAAAAATAACTGTAGCCTTTAGACAAAATACTGAATGTATGTGTACATATATCTTTAAAATATTTATGCTTTCTGGATAATATGGCTATGCTTTATTTAGTATTACTAACCCTGTATATCCAACTTATTATATTTGGGGAGGCATTCTTGCCAGTAGAATGTATTTTTATGGCTTTGGGGTTATTCTCAGATATTTCAAATTGTCCAATTCAAATTGTACTCCATTCTTTAAATAGTCACTTGGTGGGAATGTGTGAGTTTTAAAGCCAGGAATGCCCCAAACACTGTGGTTAGATAATCTTCAGATGAGAAGATGTGGAGTATAATTGTGTGACTACACTGAGGAGAAGCAGAGCCTTTAAGGTAGAAATGTCATCTTTGTAATGATTCCTCAATATTCATTTTAACAGGGTCTACTCCATAGACTCTTACATTCTTTACAGATTTTCATAGACTAAAGTGCACAGATTCTTACATCTGCATTATAGTTACCCTAGAGATGCTGCTGCAATTAATCTAAGTAACACTAGCTCAGGATAATGCCAGGTTGACTTTGATGGGTTCCACTGATTCCACCGCATAATCCTTGACCTTGGGCATGTGATTTAACTTCTCTGAGTGTAGGACTCCTTGTTGATAAAATAACATCACAATATTGTTGTAAGTACTACATAAGCATCTTTTTAAAGTGACTAATATGTTTTGTACCCAATGGATATTCAAGAAAAGTTACTATTATTGATTTGTATATTAATAATTAATATTAATACATCATTACTAAATTAACATAATATTAATGTAATGATTCATGGTTTATAGTAAAATAATTTATATTTATTAAATGCTTGTTATATAACAATCACTATTCTTGTAATAAAATGGTTAGAAATTATTTTCGTGTTAAAAAGCCTACTTAAGCCTGACCAGGCAGTGGTGCAGTGGATAGAGCATCAGTCTGAGATGCTGAGGACGCGGGTTCAAAACCCCAAGGTTGCAAGCTTGAGAGGCAGGCTCATCTAGCTTGAGCGTGAGCTCACCAGCTTGAGCACAGGGTCACTGGCTTGAGCATAGGATCATAAATATGACTTCATGGTCGCTGGTTTGAGCCCAACGGTCACTGGCTTGAATCTCAAGGTTGCTGGCTTGAGCAAGGGGTCACTTGCTCTACTGGCAACCCCTGGTCAAGGCACATATGAGAAAGCAATCAATGAACAACTAAGGTGCTGCAATAAAGAACTGGTGATTGATGCTTCTCATCTCTCTCCGTTCCTGTCTGTCCCTCTCTCACTCTCACTACCAGTGAAGCCTGTTACATTGAGAGAAATAAACAGGTTAAATGGTGGTTGAGAAGTGTTTGTTAAGTAGCAGGCAGTGGTATATAAGGACCAAGATATGCATTGCCTTTAGCAAAATTAGAGAAGTGACATATTTGTTTTACTGAAAATGTTCCAAGGCAACTTGGAACTGTAAATGCTGATGTTTTAATTGATGTGATCATATAACGTTTTTCTGTTAAATTGGGGACTATGTTTATCAGAAGTACTCTTCTGAATGAGTGAATTTAGTAAATTAATGGAAAACATTTAACTTAGGTTTTCTGAGACAGTTTTTAAGAAACCAAGAATGATGAATAGACCTCAGCTTCCTCATGAAATAATTCTTTCCTACAGAGGCAAAAAATATTTGAACTGGAATGTCATAGACTTATTTTCTGTTACTTCTAGTTCTCAAATCCCTTTTATTCTTTTGTTCTACCTATCTGTTCTTAGAATAGTCTTAAAAATACTTCTGTTCTGCAATTTAGATGCTGCTTTATGCAAATTTTCATTGCCTTTATTACTACTTTGGAAAAAGGGAATTTTAAAAACATCATGATTGTATCCCCTAAGACACTTCATATTCTCATTCAGTAATTTCAAGAAATTTATCAGTTAGAGATATACTTGAATATGATCAATTTTTAAATGGATATTTTAAACTCAGATCTCACTCCTGAGCTTCAGAAAGATGTATTCAAATGATATTGTATACACTTGTCTGTTTTTTTATTCAATACCTCATATATATCATGTCTGAAATTGAACTCATTATCACCTTGACAACTGCATTTTTTAACTTGCTTCTTAAAAACAGTGATGTTGCCTGACCAGGTGGTGCAGTGGATAGACCGTCGGACTGAGATGTGAAGGACCCAGGTTCGAGACCCCGAGGTCTCCAGCTTGAGTTCGGGCTCATCTGGTTTGAGCAAAGCTCGCCAACTTGGACCCAAGGTCGCTGGCTCAAGCAAGGGTTCACTCGGTCTGCTGAAGGCCCACGGTCAAGGCACATATGAGAAAACAATCAATGAACAACTAAAATGTTGCCACGGAAAACTAATGATTGATGTTTCTCACTTTCTCCATTCCTGTCCGTCTGTCCTTATCTATCCCTCTCTCTGACTTTCTGTCTGTCTCTGTAAAAAAAAAAAAAGTGATATTAATGCTCTGCAGTCCGGATATCAACTCTATTACACATCTTTCTGCTTTCAACTCTTATTTTCCACATGTCATCTGTGTCATTTTTTACTTTTCTGCCTTAATTTAGAACTTATAACTCTTAACTGAACTCTAATGACAGGCCCCAAATTTCTTTCTTCCTCCTCACAGCATTTCCTCTCAAATGTATCCTCTGAGACTTTTTTCTGGGTTGCTCTACTGTATAAAACCTTTTAATAGCTTCTTGACTGAGACTGAAAATGTCCTTCAAACACTTCCTCTGGCCCCTTCATTCCCAAGGTGCCTCTTAGTCACTGTCTAATTTTTGTTTTTTCCTACAACAATATATATATTTTGGTTGTTGGGTATGTTTTTAAATTTTGTTCTCCACATCCTATTTTGTTTCCCCTCTTGGTCTGGAGGAGCTTTCTATCATATTTCATGTCTCCAGTGTCTTCTTTTGACCGACTCCTACTAATTTTTTCAGCAATGGGATGTCAGAATCGTCTTCCAGGGGGGTTTTCCTTAGCCCGGTAGTCATAGGAAGGATGTACCTTTCCTCATGTTTCTGGGTGCATAACTCTTCCCCTGTGTTCACCATAATGCTCAGTCATTATCCAAATTGACAGAATGGGCTTTGCTGCTGAATTCGTTTTAGAATGACTTGGTCAAGAGATGTTATGACTCCGTATACTCTTCTTCCAAAGGGTAATGGTAAAAATAATCACTGAAAATGATATGGTTATGTTGAGGAGGAAAATTTGCTAATTTGGCCATATATCATAAAGTCTGGCTTATATTAAAGAATCAATAAATGCTTTGGCATGAATATATGATGAATGGATGAATTCTGAGTGAGTCTGTTCACCATTCTTCATTATTGGGCTAAATTCCTGCCCAGGTCTTCTTTTCTGGTGATTAAGAAACCTATTGTGTTCCTGTCCCCCAGAGAATCAGTTCCACTTATTCATTAATCATGGTGTAAATCCCAGAATAGTGTTTACAAATTAGCTCTATATGCTTTACTAGTGACACATGATGCAGGGAAAGTGCCTCTTCCCAGCATTCATTAGCTACTTCCAACCAGAAGTCATCACCATGGGAACAATGGCTTGAGTTCTTTATTCAATTATTTGGCATTTATATGTTTTGGGTACTATTGATGTATTTTAGACACATTATCCCTTTTAGTTCTCACAGCCATCATGTGTTATGTATTTATGGACAAAACATTAAAATAAGTTTAGAGACAGATAATGCTTTTTATAAGACCACTCAGTCAGAGGGAGAAGGTGATTTGAACCCAGCTGGAATGCTTTTTGTTCTTCCTTTCCTATTTCCCACTCAGGGAAGTTTTGAAAATGTTATGGGGAATATGGCTGGATGTTTTGATAAAAAGTCACCAGGTGATTGAAATAGTGCCTGAAAACATCCCTCCAACCCCTTGAGACCGTAGTGAGCAATATTGGAGGGGATTACTTAATTCTAGTTAAAGAAAAAAAAAGATTTTCTTTATCCTATTAGAAGTTGGGTGGATGAGGCATTCAGTTTGTTTCTCTCCCACATAAATAGTTGTTAATGGATTATTCAAATAAGGCTCAAAATGAGCAAACCTGAAGTGTTCCCTCTTCCTGTTGCTAGGGCTTATATGATATAAATGACAGAGAACTGGTCAACCAGTCTCTCTAAGCCAAATACAATGCTTAGTGGAGTCTATGTCACTGAGACTTCTTTTGTATACAACTCTTTGCCATAAACTGTAAACAAGCATACAATTCCTGCAAAGAATGAAGTTCTCTATTTAAAAGCTACCTTTGTTGGTAATGCTCAACCAGATGGTGATATGTATCAACTTCTAAGCTATGAAAAACTTAGAAGTGGCTATTAGCTATCTATTGATCATCTATCTATCTATCTATCTATCTATCTATCATCTATCTATCTATCACCTGCCTAACTGTTCCATCTATCTTAGATGTGTCTCTATATATCTTTGGAAAAATAATATGCATATGTACTTCAAAATGCTTTTAGAATTTATTTCACTTTAGAAACCTATAAACAATATCAGTAAAATTATCACCCCTCTGCCATATGTACTTTAGATGGACAGAGGGACAAAATGATTTATGACAAAATTATAATCCTGAAGTCATGCAGCTGTGGGTTGATTGATAAGTGGCTGACGACAAGCAAAATTTACAAGCAATAGGATTAGATATTCAGTTACAGCACTCTCGTTTCCTTTTCTCGTTCATTATGCGGTTTTGCAGAGAAGCTTCTTCCATTTATAAAGAAAGTATTGGCATGCCATATCCAGACCCAATTACATTAAAAGTAATAGAATGGGATTCCTTGAACCATTATTTTCAATGGGATCATTCATACGTGATAAATAGTTATACCACTCTTGATAGTTTCGGCTACATATTAAAAAAATAATTTACTGTACTTAGAGCAGAAATATATGATGCATGTGGTAAGAGACATGCTTCTTCATCCCTACTTTACAAGTTTAGATCTACAGCTTTTATTTATTTCCTCCGTGCTGTTTCAAACGGGAAGGCAGCAACTCTGTTTACCACAGATAAAGTTTTTTTACATGACTATTTGAAGATATTTCTTACTGTATTATTGAGCCATGACATTTTATTCTCCTTATGCTCTGTAGTGATTTCTTCTGATAGGCTATGTTCTCCTTCCAGCTGACCTTTGAAGGCAGGCTGTCAAAATGTGATAGTCTTGCCTGTGCTCTGAGCTCTCCTTGAGTGTGCAGAGGGGTCGGACCTAAGAGTTGCACACTGACTGCCATCTAGTGGTTGAATTTTATATATCTCCGGTGTATTTCAATTGGTATTATTTTTTTTTTCATTTTTTTCCAACGTTCTAATAAATCTGAACTTAGATGTCACGTATACTAATATAAGAAAAAATATAAAACCTCAGAGGATAAAATTCCATCAATGCTATGGAGTTGAACCCAGATTATATCTGCTCTTATTATATATCCTTCTCCAGTGTTTCCCCTGCTTATCTTCTGGTTTGAATAATTGTGTCATTGTTTACTTAGCCATTTGATTTCAGAAGATTTAGCATGGAACTTTTCCATATTGCCATTCTACATATTGTCCAGGAAATTATGAGAATTTTTACCTATTAAGCAACCACCCTAATCACAAGATTTTATTACGTTTATCTATTGAAAATAACTTCAGCAAATATTTATAATATGCATTTTATTTAAAAAGATTCATTACAGTGGCAACAATGACACTATGGTGATCGGTGATCCTCATCACTACTTAAAAGTCTTCAGCTATTAGTCCAATATTATTTTAATTTATTTGAGGCATAAATTAGTTTTGCAATTTTTTACTGCCACCTAAAAAAAAAAACAAAAACCTGATTGAAATGTATAGTTTGCAGCAGACATCCTTAATAACATATAAAAAATAAAATAAGCATGTCTAAAACTTACTCAGTTTATGTGTAAAAGAATATTGGCTATCGGTGCAAAATCAAATCATACTGTTTAGAAGAATAAATGTAATATTTTAAAAAATCATTCTCTTTCAGAACGTCATAAACACATCTACTCTTGTTCACAAGTACTTCTCAAGTGTCTCAACTTTTTTCATCTCTTTCCATATACTTGAAGATACATCTGATAAAATAATACCTCTAATAAAAATGTCTACCCATACAATTTATCTAATTGTTCATCTCCAGCCTTTATCACCTAATGACTGTGCTTAGTCTGGGAGTGCATACAGGACTGAGTGTTGAAAGTTATATTATAGCCGATTCTCTAGAAAAATATTTGATATGATAATTTACTTTAAAAATGACTAGGTGAGTGTGAATATTTAGAAGATAGATTTTTGTTTAAGCAGTGTTTATATATTAAGCATACATGTAGCATGCTTATTTAGAAAGCAAAATACAATAGTAGTGTTAAGATGATTACATGAATATTCTGGATATTGAAGATCACAAAGACATTCAATTCCCTTCCAGTTGCACATCTTACCTTACCGAGATAATTGTAGCATATTCTTTGACTTCACTTCTGAACACTCAGCCTTAGTCAAAGATGTCTCCAAAACCAAATAATTGGTACATTTTTTAAAGGATATAAATGTATTGTTACAAGTATGAAAGGCAATATGCTCTGGTTTTTTGTTCTGTTATTTTGCAAAATAAGTTTTATCTCAAGAAAAGCATCAGGCTATGTAGGCCAGCTGATCCATGAAAGCACCAGGAACTCCTATCTGATGACCACTGATGCACATCAGTGTGAGGTTTAAGTTTTTTTAAAAACATACAAAAATACTAGACATAGGACTGGGATTTAAAAAATATTTACTTATGCTATAAATATAAATAAATATATTAGTATATATTATGGAAAATAGTATATATATATATATATATATTGTATATTATAAGCATATGAACTATATACTTAGAGAATGTGCATAATTTAATGCTGTAGGCCACCCTAAAATTTCATCAGGGTCAGATTTTAATATATTCAACACTACTATGACAGATTTCGAATTTAATTATTTGACTTGTGCTTAGTGTAAATCATCTGAAAACAAGTGTCTATTGCTTTTTTTACCTAATTATTTTCTTTTATTTCCCAATTATTTTCTATTTCAGAGGATCACTTTCATTTAATTTTCATAGTTGCTGACCGGAATATATTTTTTAGAGGGTGGGGGAGTGATTGGGATTACTTTAGCTGGTCCTGTGATGGGAAATATGAAAGCTCATTGTCATCAAACATTTCAGTACGTGGTGGGAAAAATAGTGGGCAGCCCTAAGTTGTCCATGCGTTAACCTCCAGAACCTCTGAATATGTTAAGTTTAAAAGGAAAAGAGAACTCAGGTAGTAGATGGAGTTAAGGTTATAAATGGCTGACCTTAAAATAGAGACGTTGTTTTTAATGATGTGGGAACCTACTCTTTTTAAGTGGAAGAAGGGGCAGAACAGAAGGAAATGACAGTGTGAAAAGGACAGAATTTTGAAGATGGAAGAAAGTGGCCAGCAGCTAAGGAAAGAAGACGCTGTTTTATGGACAATTTGGAAAAAAATATCATTGGCATTACCCATAGATTAAAAATTTAAGCTTGTATTGTGAAATTCATTTGTAATAGTGTTCTTATAAAGATTCACCTCTTCAAACTTACCTAGAATCACCAATATTACAATTGTTAATTTTATTATATAGAGAAAAATAGTGTTTCTTATGCTATTTTTTCATATATTGATATTATAATTATCTACCCTTTTTAAAAAAAATGTCTATGTCTATCACATAGTTATCTAAATATAGAAAGGAACTAATTTTATTTTTTTTTAAAACCCACTGTATCATAATAGTTGCTGATAGCCTTTTCCTTGAGTATATTTTCTGAGCCCAAATAGCAGAACACTCTTTCAGTCATCAACAAATATGTCTAGTAACATGCATATTTCCCCAAAATATTCACTATGTAATTAGTGTTCAGGTCATGTAGAAAATAAGTCATTTCATTTCTGTGACTATTAAGCATGAAAACATTGATAAGATGATATTTACAGCTATAAATCACATAATTTTCTTTAGAAGAAAAGAGGAAGCTGAACATATTAAAATGTAACTCATATAATTTTTATAACTCTTGAATTCCATTAATAAAATTGAAAATATCCCTATAATAGGAAGTTAATTACTGTACATTTATCTGTTGCTTACTAAAAGTGATATTGAAAATATAAAATCTTTGCCTAGCGTGCGGAGGACCCGGGTTCGATTCCCAGCCAGAGCACATAGGAGAAGCGCCCATTTGCTTCTCCACACCTCCGCCGCGCCTTCCTCTCTGTCTCTCTCTTCCCCTCCCGCAGCCAAGGCTCCATTGGAGCAAAGATGGCCCGGGCGCTGGGGATGGCTCTGTGGCCTCTGCCTCAGGCACTAGAGTGGCTCTGGTCGTAACATGGCGACACCCAGGATGGGCAGAGCATCGCCCCCTGGTGGGCAGAGCGTCGCCCCATGGTGGGCGTGCAGGGTGGATCCCGGTCGGGTGCATGCGGGAGTCTGTCTGACTGTCTCTCCCTGTTTCCAGCTTCAGAAAAATGCAAATAATAATAATAATAATAATAAAATAAAAAATATATATATAAAATCGTTGCCAGTTTGAAATTCCAAACAAATATGTTAACAGTTTGAGCATTCCTGACCTAAGTAGTATAAGGGCCAATTCATAAAAATGAGACTATGTTTGGGATTGGGCAGTCCACTCAGTGACCACTGGCATTCTGTTCTCTGGGAAGCTGTGGGGATTAATCATCTACTTGATGACTGGTACTTTATGTCATGATATGAAGACATTTACAAAAAAATTTTAGGGAATCCCAGGTGTGCTCAGTGTGTACATGACCATTCATTACTTTATGATAAGATTTACAAAGTCCTTCTCTCTCATAACAACGTCAGATGGTTGTTTCCTAGCTCAGCACCATGTAACTGAGAGTCCCATTGATACTGACTCTTCTGTTGGATGAGTGCGTTAGAAGCCCGACTGGAAATGTCATATACTTTGATAGGGGGATTGCTATAAAATTAAATTGGCATCTTTAAAAAGCACACTAGAGTCCTAAACAAATGTAAACCTGGATTAAGTAAACAAGAAAAAAAAACAGTTAATAAAAACTAACAAAGAGTTTGAAAATTATTAAAGGAATAAACAATAGAACCTCTTGTTGATTTAGAAACCTCGTGCTACTTGGAAGGTGACACTGGTAAACAAAAACATCAGTTCTATCTCTTGTGCCCAACTTTTACAGGGACTCATTTTTGTCTCTGGTCCATATCATGGAAATGACTCAAACATAATGAGGTAAACTAGAGATTATTAAAATGAATAATGTACAATACTTTTGCTAATAATCATCCATCTTTTAAGATAATGAAAATAGCCTTGTGTATTTCCTCTAGCTTTTTAATCATTGCTAAGTTTTCTATTTTAATTAATGGTTATCATGGCAGAATTGAGGAAATAAAGTCCCTTATCCATTGTACAACTTTACATTAGGTTTCATCTCTTGACTCCCAAATGAATGTTCTCAAGTTTTGCTCTCTCAAAGTCCACTCTTTCAGTAATTATGTGTAAATAATTCAGTAACTTTAGTGAAGCAAACACCTTTCCTAAAATTTTTAAAGATAGTATCTGGCTAATAAACGTAAACTAGATTATCCCAGAGATGAGTAGGAACCTTAATTTAAACTGGTGTTGGGTCACAGTTAGTTTTTATGAATATATATTTATTGCTTTGTGTGTCAGCTTCCAAAATAATAACAAAATTATTTGCATTATGTACCTCTCATAAGTGCTTTTGTTGTAAATCTGGCATTATTGTAAGAGACCTAATATCAGTTCTGATTTTAAAAAGTATATTTTATTTTTTGTCTAAACCCTTCTTTCTTCCATCAGAAGTCCCTGTCATCGCAGACGAAGCACTTGTCTTCACTGTCTCACTGATTTTAAATGATGTGTTGTCTCTGAGGTAGTTAGCTGATGATTGCCTCAGCTCTATAATCTAGGACGCATGGTGTTCAAAATTATTGCATACTTTGTAAGGAAATAAAAGAGTTGTCACTGAAATTTTAAAGTGAAAATATATATGCAGATTTATTTTTATTTTTGTGTGTGAGAAGGAAAAATGATGCTGAGCGTTCCTCACAAGAGGGCTCTGATGCAGCCTCAGTTCTTTCTGCCTTACATCTATGGTATTTCCATTGCTGTTTTTTTCCCTCCTGAAGTTACCTAAACTCCACATTTGTGTCCCATTGATTCCTGGGTGCATTTACTCGATGGACTAGAGGGGAGGTGTTCAAACTTGAACATGACATGAGCTGCAAATAAACACACTGGTTGTGCGACTGAATAGGAGCCTTGAAGATGACAGAGGTTCCCCTTGATATATGTACTTGATGGTGTACATGCTCTGTCCAGGTGCACTCCAACTTGCTGCTGGCCCCTTCCCCTACCTGCTGTCGGCGGTGACTGCCAGTGCCTCACACGGCTCTCCCCTGCTCTCAATAATTGAAAGCATTTATGATTGTTTCTATTCTTATATATATATATGAGAGAGAGATAGCATGAAAGATTGTTATGGGTAATTCTTGCCTTTCAAGAAATTGATCCATCTCATCTTAACTATTAAGTGTATAGGCATTGATTTTTTTTAAATACTATTTTGTTAATCTTTTAATGTTCATGGGATTTGTAAGGATAATTCTTCTTTCTGATTTTGGTAATTTCTAAAAACTTTCATGGTTGATCTGGTTAGCATTGAATCAATTTATTGATATGTTCAATGAATTAGTTTTTATTCCTGTCATTTTTCTCTATTGCTTCTCTGTATTTTTTTCAAGAGTAGAAACTAATTTTATTTCAAGCTTTGTTGAATCATAATTCACTGCTAAAGTTGTATTACTTTCCGAAGTTTGGCATGTACAACGTGATGACTTGATACACAGATACACCTGAAATGTAATGAACACAGCCATCGCCTCACATAGTCACCTTGGTGCATTTGTATGACAATGCTGGCAATCTAGTCTCTTAGCAAATTCAAGTATGGCACCCATGCTAGCTGTATGTTAGATGCTCAGGACTTAATCCTCCTATAACTGAAAATCTGTATCCTCTGGCCACCATCCCTCCATTTTCCCCACTGCTCAGCCCCTGGCAATTACCTGTTTCTATAAACATGAGCTTCTGTTTTCTTAGTTTCCACAATATGTGATACCATACACTAGATGTCTTTCTCTGCCTGCCTTATTTCTGATATCTGCTCTAAGCTTTCTTGCTTCCTCTTTTATGCTTACTTTCTATCTAACTGTTTTTCCTTCTCTTGTTTCATAAGCTGGAAGCTTAGCTTATGGCTCTGTTTTTTCTTCATTTCTCACGGTGCATTCAATGCTGTCTTCTCCCCAGCACTGCCTTACCAGCGTACCGCTCTTCTGACAAGTTGCATTTTTATTTTAGTTACATTCCCTTTGGTAAATTGCCATTGTAGAAATGTATTCTTTTCAAGTGTGTTGCTTAATTTCCAAATATATGAGGTTTTCTTTTTCCCCTCATTATCTTTTTGTTATTGATGTCTAAAGTAGTTCCACTGCGGTATAAGAACATACTTCTTATGTTAAAAAGAATTTTAAGATGTATTTTATGGTCCAGAATATGTTCTATCTTCATGAATGTTCCATGTGTACCTGAGAATAATGTGTTTTATGCTATTGTTGGATGATGTGTGATATAAATGTCAATTTCTGTGTGTGTGTGTGTGTGTGTGTGTGTGTGTGTTTGTTTGACATTTGCTCTGCTTAATGTTCTCAGAGCTTTCTAAATGCATATACTTTAGTAGATTTTGGACTATTCTTGGCCATTATACACTTTAAATATTCCCCCTCTCTCCTCCTTTTAATATTCCTTATTATTATTTCATATTCCTTGTATGTGTGTTATGACTTTTGAAATCTCCCAGGATTTGAACATTCCGCTCTTCTCTCCTCTGGCATCTTAGCAGAGAATACAGACAGGTCTGTAGGCTCCCCGATCCTTTGCTTGGTCATGTCCTGTCTACTGATGAGCATGTTGAAGACGGCCTTTGTTTCAGTTAGCAGGCCTTTGACTCCTAGTAGTTCCTTTTGATGTATTTTCTCCTGAGTGTCCATCTTCCTGCATATTATCACCTACATGTTTTTGTATGTTGTTTTTAGAGTATTTTGTGTACTCTGTCAGATCATTCTAAGATCTGTGTCATATCCGAGTCTGGTTCTGAGGATTACTTTTGTGTCCTCACACTAATTGTTCCCCTTGTCTTTTGTAATGCCTTGTAATTTTTTGCTAAAGATGGGACATGTCACATCAGATAATAGAAACTGAATAAATAGGACTTGAGTGGCAGGATTTAGGAGTTGGATTGTGTTTCCCGTTTGCCATAGGCTCCAAGTTCCTCTGATGTTCCAATCTATGACCACTCTAATCCAGGGCTTCCCTCTGTAGCGCTTCCAGGTGGGAGTCTGTGTCACTGTTTTCCCTGTAATCCACTGCTGTTACGCTGGAGATGTGTCATGGCATCACAGGGCTGGGAGTTACAGTATTCTAGATATCTAAATAACCCTCAGTCTAGTGGGTGCATGTCTCCATTCTGAGGAATTGCATTTTTCTGCCCTTTCTTCACTCATGTAGGTTTCTGTCTCTGCCTTGTGCTCTTTCAGCCATCTGCAGTATTCCTCCTCTACCTTCTTGGAGACTCATGCCCCACTGAATATGTGCCCATTGTTTTGCCGTCCCGTCCCCGCCCTTTACTTAAGGAAACAGGAAGCCTGGAAGAGACTGGAGCAGGGAGGCATTCCTTTCACCACCTGGGATGAGATTTCAGGAGTATGTTTTGGTTAATTTGGAGAATTCTCTTCCCTTAAAGTATATACACCTCTCTCTCTCTCTCTCTCTCTCTCTCTCTCTCTCTTTGGAAAAGGGTCTGTCATGTTTCATAATTATGAATTCCTCAAGAGGAATTCCTCTTCCCCTTAAGGCCACTAAAATAATTTTCTCAGATCATTACTGTGAGAACCTGATGGGGTCTGTAAAGTGCAAACCCAGGAAAATGTGTGAGCACCCTGTAAGATTGGCCTGTAGGAGTTTCTCACATTCCTACCAGTGGCTTCCAGTCCAGATAAACAGATTTCAGGGGCTGGGTTTCTGGATGGCAGCTGGCCTTGCAAACTCATTTCTCTGGTGGGTATAAGAAAAGTCATGAATTTTTTCAGTTTGTCCCACCATTTCCTGTTGTAACAATGGGAAGGACAACTTCCTAGCTCTTTTCCTGTGTCTAAAACCAAAAGTCTCCAACTCTTTTTCAAACAGAAGAGTTCTCACTTTGGAAGACATGGACATTCTTCAGCAGGGGTCAGGAACCTATGGCTCGCGAGCCAGATGTAGCTCTTTTGATGGCCGCAGACAAATCTTTAATAAAAAAATAATAACGTTAAAAATATAAAACATTTTATGTATTACAATCCATTCATTTCCTGCCACTCATGTTCATGGTTGCGGGTGGAGCCAATCACAGCTGTCCTCCGAAACAACACCAAATTTTTATCGGATAATGCGTTATGTACTTACACGGGTTGTTGTGAGGTCGGGAAGTAAACTTCCCTCCTTCTAATCAAGTAGTCAGTTAGCTAATTGCAGAAACCTTTTTGATGGAGAAGATGGCTAAGAGAAAAAAAGATGAGGAGTATCATACTTTTCAGCAGAAATGGACAGAAGAATTTGCCTTTGTGGAGAGAGCAGGTTCTGCAGTGTGTCTAATATGCAATGATAAAATTGCATCAATGAAACGTTCAAATATAAAGCGGCACATCAACACACAGCATACTACATTTGCATCGAAATATCCAGTGGGGGACAACAGGAAGAAAGCATGTCAAGAGCTACTGTGCTGCAAGCTAGTCAGCAGCAACTCCGTGTTTGGACCCAACAAGGTGACTGGAATTCGGCTAGTGTTGTTGGTGCTTTAGCAATTGTGAGAAATGGAAAGCCATTTACAGATGGGGAGTGTGCCAAAACATTCATGCTTGATGTTGCCAATGAACTTTTTGATGACTTTTTGGATAAAGACAAGATAATCGAATAAAAGACATGCCTCTGTCGGCAAGAACTTTTCACGATTGTACCATCATGATGGCAAATCAAATTGAAGCAACACAAGTGAAGGACATAAATGCAGCACCATTCTTTTCTCTCACTTTGGATGAGTCAACAGACATAAGCCATTTATCCCAGTTCAGCGTGATTGCAAGGTATGCTGTTGGTGACACACTACGTGAGGAAAGTCTTACTGTTATGCCAATGAAAGAGACAACAAGAGGGGAGGATTTATTCAAGTCTTTCACTGAGTTCACTAAAGAAAAAAATCTACCGAGGGATAAACTTATTTCGGTGTGTACTGATGGTGTTCTGTGCATGGAGGGGAGAAACAGAAGATTCATAGCACTTCTGCGTGAACATGAAAAGAGACCCATCCTAAGTTTTCACTGCATCCTATATCAGGAGGCACTTTGTGCTCAGATGTGTGGCGAGCAGCTTGGTGAGGTGATGTCGCTAGTCATTCAGGTGGTCAACTTTATTGTTGCCTGAGCTTAAAATGATCGCCAGTTTAAAACACTACTGGAAGAAGTTAGGAATAATTATCCTGGTCTGCTTCTGCACAGCAATGTGTGTTGGTTGTCAAGGGAGAAGGTGCTCAGCCATTTCGCGGCTTGTCTGAGCGAAATCTGGATTTTCTTGAAATGAAAAATGTCGAGCATCCTGAGTTAGCTAACACGGAGTGGCTCCTGAAATTCTACTATCTCATGGACATGACTGAATATCTGAACCAGCTCAATGTGAAAATGTAAAGCATTGGAAATACAGTCTTATCCCTTCAACAAGCAGTGTTTGCATTTGAAAAAAAGCTGAAACTCTTCATCGCTGACATTGAAACAAGTCATTTACTACACTTTGAAAAACTGGGAGAGTTTAAAGATGTATGCACAGCAAGTGACCCTGCTCAACATCTTGATCTCCAGCAGCTAGTGGGCTTCACATCTAATCTCCTGCAGTCATTCAAAGCGCACTTTGGAGAATTTTGTGAGCACACTCGTCTTTCTAAGTTCATCACCCATCCACATGCATGTGCAGTGGACAACACTGACCTGAGTTATATCCCCAGTGTCTCAGTCAGAGATTTTGAGCTACAAGCTGTTGACCTGAAGGCCTCATACATGTGGGTGAATAAGTTCAAGTTACTGAATGAAGATTTGGAAAGACTTGCATGACAGCAAGCAGAGTTGGCGAGCAAACACAAGTGGGGAGAAATGAAAAAACTTCAACCTGCAGACCAGCTGATTGTCAAAACTTGGAACGCACTTCCCATCACATACCACACACTGCAGCATGTGAGTATTGCTGTACTGACAATGTTTGGCTCTACATATGCATGTGAGCAGTCTTTCTCACATCTAAAGAATGTTAAGACCAACCTATGATCACGTTTAACAGATGGAAGTCTCAACCCCTGCATGAAGCTTAACCTCACTATGTACCAACCAGACTACAAAGTCATCAGCAAAACCATGCAGCACCAGACGTCACATTAATGGTAAGAAGTACTTTATTTATATCATTGGTTAGCAACAACATAACAATGAATTCTTTATTAAAAAGAATTCAGAGACTTATTGTATTTTAAAAGTGTTGGTCTTACATAAAATGCACACATTTACTTGTATTTAGTGTTAAACATATTGTATGGCTCTCATGGAATTACATTTTAAAATATGTGGTGTTCATGGCTCTCTCTGCCAAAAAGGTTCCCAACCGCTGTTCTACAGGATCCTGGGGAGTCTGTGTTGATGCTCTACCTGGGAGTTTCTGGAGCCTCCATACAGCAGATGCCTCTAGCATCCTTCTGTGCCCCGGACCACATGCCTGGGAGTAGTGTAGCTGGGCCCACTGCCTGGAGCTGGTGTATTGCTTTTCTTTCCCCCAGAAGGTGTTTGAAATGGGCAGTTTCCTGGGCCTGTAAATAGTGGGTCAGACTGTACTACCAAGGTCATATGTATTGCCTCCGAAATATAGAAAGTGCCACCAAACTCTGCGTTGTTATCATTGTGGAGGGTGTGAGGTCCAGCACTTCAACTTTTCTGTAGAAGCAATGAGACACTGGAAGCCTATAAACTTCACCAAAATATGGGTCTTACCTCCAACCCTGTGGCACTTGTGTCTTGCTTGCCCTTTCCTGTCCACCAGATCTTGTTAGCTCATCATCATCAGTATATTAACTAGCGTAATGTTCTTTGGAAGAACCACATTATTAGACTCCCTTTGTACAGTATTATTACAGGAAAATAGGACAATTAAAATGCCCCCACATCTCAGACAGCAAAGATATTCTTTTTGGACATGTAATGGCAGCCTGCTTTTGATCTGTCCTCTGCTGTATCCTGAGTAGGTAAAAGTTTAACAAAAACTGTCTGCTAGCTGTCTGAAGCCCTGCCTATCTGTTCTGATGAGCATAAATCATCCAGGGTGCATCTGTGATTGAGATTATGACCCATTTATGTTCATCATTGCCCATAGCTGTTGACCATGACCCCTCTGTTTCTGCTGTGTCCAGAGGGGTAAATTAAACAAGGCTCTGATAGAAACCTCTGTCACTGCATTTTTAAGATATTTGAAGGTGTGCTAATTTCTGTGACATTATTATTTGCTTTACTATCACTGGTGTACCCGTGTGTGCTTTTTGAGGTTGGGGGCCAATGGCATAGGCTTTCACTCGATGTTCTGTAAGATAGTGGTCCTTATTCTATAGGCCAGGGAGTTGTGCTGAAGCTTTTGTAACTGCTGAGTGTGTCTCTTACATTATACCCAGAAAACGGAAGACCTGCATGGTTGTCCCACGAGTCCGTGAGTGTCTTATTGCTGCTGCCACTTAAATGGTGGCTGAAAGCAAGACAAAGTCTCAACATTTCTGGAGGTTAGAAATTCAGAATGAGTCTTACCAGGCGAGACAGTTGGTGCTGATATCATGGTGTATTCCCTTTGAGGCATGAGGGGGAAATCATTTCCCTTGCCTTTCCACTTCTAGAAGCTTCTTTCCTTCCTTGACCTCCCTGTGGTCCTGTATCAGTTTACTTCTGCATTCCTGTCACATCTCCTTCTCTGACTCTGAGTCTCCTCCACCTTTCACTTGTAAGGACCCCTGAGTCCACAGTGATAATCCAGGGTAATCTCTCATGTCAAACTCTTCAGTCCAATTGAATAAACCTCTTTAGCCACACAGGGTAACATATACCCAGGTTCCAGAGCTTAGGACACAGATTTGGGGAAGGAGGATGTGGATTTAGGGAGGCGGCATTATTCTGCCTACCACAGTTGTCATTAAACTCATCGGATTCACAGACTTGTGCCCAAACTCTCCTTGTCAGCTGCCCTTCATTTGTAGTCATTATAAAACTATGTGGGATTTTGGGTCTTTCAGTATCTGCTTTATATCAGTCTTTTAGTCTACAGAACTTCAGACCCTCAGGGGTGTTTACCTTGGTGAGCAGATTCCGAATCTCTTACGGAAAGAATATGTACTGAACATATTTGCACTGGATTTGCAACATCTCACATCAAACTGACTCGGCCTTTTCTTTATTCCGGATCAGTGAACTGATTCAGTCTGGAGCATGCATAAGTGGTCATCATTTTTCATTGTGGTGACTGACTCATTAACCTTCTGTCTCCCAACTTTCATTTTTTGTTTTCTTATATAAATCAAGCAACCGTGTTATTAGCTATTTATTTGTCTCAACACCAGTGACTTGAAGATCTATTAGCTACGACCATAAATGGTTGCAGATCAAGAAATCCTGCTTCCCACTCAGGCCCCGCTGGTCATTTTGAAATTATGTTTATGTTGGCCCTTATGTGACATGTTGCAATTTCCCCCATCATTCTGGGACAGTGGTAGATGGCATCTTTCCCATTATTATTTGAGAACCTACCTCTGGGGCAGAATGTCTGTCCTACAAAACCAGGTCATTCTTGACCTTCTCAGAAACCCCAGTGCATCCTCAATAATGTGTGTGTGTGTGTGTGTGTGTGTCCATAATAAAAACAGATTCCCTGGACCATCCATTCCCACTTCCTCGAGTTCTATGCACCTTTATTCAATACTGATGTAAGGGAGCCCAGGTTTCTCCATTCAGTTTAAGAAGGACCTTTATTGAGCACTGTGTTAAGTAGCCACTCAGCAAACATTGATATGAGCTGCAGCAGTCTTTGCCGAAACATGAGTAAGTGGCTTTATTTACTTATTTATTTTTCGTTGTTGTTTTTTCAATAGTGTATTCCTTATACAGTCCTTATTGTCTTCATTCTAAATGTGCTCTCCCACCTGTGTTCCCCAGATCCTTGCTGTTTATACCAGATAGATCTGGGAATTTCTTTGGTGACTTGATCATTTCTTCCCAAAGCAGAATATATTTTTTTCTGCTCAGGCTAAACCAGGGTACAAATGTTTTCTTGTAGCAGCAAGGGAAGGAATGTGATGAAATTTAAGGAGAAAAAAAGGTCTTTTACAAGGTACCGACTTCAAGTGTGATTGTTATGTGGTGCATTGGAAGGGAGGAACTATATTCACTGACAAGAGTAAAGGGAATATTTCAGGGAAATTTTGGAATTCAGTGTTTTCAGGCATCAAAGTGTCTTGTAGGCAAACAGAAAATCACCAAAACAGAAAAATCAACTCTTTGTTTATTGCAAGATCTATCATTTAGTGGAACAAGTATTGGTTAATATACTTTGAAGTAGATCCTGTTGGATGACATGTCACACCTTAATATCTTAACTAGGACCAGTAGTGATTACATGTCATATGGAATCTGGAAAGGCAGAATTAGGGTAATAACTGGTATTTGGAATAATTTCTTGCCGTAAAGGAAATTAGTTAAGTCTTAATTCCCATAGCTTGACTTAATAGTGTAAGAATCCAAAAATTGACACTATGATAGATGAAGGAAGCTGATATCATCTTTTATTTTTCACTATATGTGCTTGCTACCTACTTAGTTTTATTAGTATTTCTGAAGTGATTTGCATATTCACACACACACACACACACACACACACAAACCCTATTTTTTAACAAAAATTCTGGTGAATAAGGTATTAGATATACCACATCTGCCCCAAATAATTACCTGGAATATATATGTATAAATACAGATACATCATAAGGATTCAGTGATTATTTGCTGAATAAAAAAAGACAAAAAACAGTACCTGGTTGACTATGGTTTCTGTATTCAGTTAAAAAACAAATATGGACTGATCTAATGATTTTCATACTATTTTGAGTCAATTCTAAATAGTTTTATAGGATTAAAAATGGGTTTATTTGCATGAATTATAAGGACTTCTTTTGTAAAGCAAGTCTCAGGTCAAAAAACAACTATTTTATTGACTCTGAATATAATAAAAAAGCTCATCAAAAATATGGTCCTGGCCATGTGTCTCAGGGAATAGAGCATTGTCCCTGTCCAGTAAGGTCATTGTTTCCAATCCCTGGTCAGGGCACATAAGCATAGCAATCAATGAATGCACAACTATATGGAACAACTAAGTAGAACAAGTTGACGCTTATCTCTCTCTCTCTCTCTTTCTGTCTCTTCCTTCCCCCCTTCCTTCTTCTCCCAATCAATAGAGTAAAACTAAAAAAATAAAAATAAAATAAAAAAAGATAAATTACTCATCTAAGTGAGTGATAAATATTATGAAAATATACCCACTATAAAGTCACAGGTATAACTCTAAAAAGCACGTTCATTTTTTTTTTTAAATCAGTGGCGCAAGAAGTTAAAAATCATGACTTAAATAATAATGATTATATGTTCCACAAACATACAGCCCAAGAGGATGTATTTATACTTAAACATGCACAACAGTTGATGTAAAAGTAGAATCAAATGAAAATGTCCAGTAATATACCGTAAAGTATTATTTGAAAATAATGATCTGTAAAAGTCATGTTCTTAAGAATAATTTTATGAGTTCCACCTATAATAATACATCTAGGACACAATAATCAGTTCTTTTATTAAACATAATGACTATTCATGCAGGAAGTGTATAATAGGGTCTGAGAGCATTGTGTATGACAATACTCTGGAACTTGAAGGCAGACTCAACTAGTTGTTATAATTAGATGTTTTATAAAAAACAAATAAACAAAATTTGTGCTCAATAATATTGATACATACTAGCAAGAATGCCAGTAAATAAATGATCAAATTTGATATAATAGCTGAGAGAACCATCCATAAATCTTCCTTAAGTTACCCTTTATAGATATGGTCCAGTTAATCATTTTTAAATAATGTATATTGGTGTCCAGTCAGAAAAGCACATACTTAATCTCTTTCCCTTGATCTCCCAGATTTATAATCCCACTTCCTTCTAAATGGAGCCAAAAATTAAATCTTCACATAGTCACTATATTTTATACAGCTAGAATCCAATTTAGTCTTAATACTCATTAAAAATTAATATGGGACTAATTTATACAACTGTACACAATCCCAGATAATGACATTCTTTATTAAAATTTTATGTGTAGTTTAAAATCCTTTTGGTAAAGTTTTCCGATTTCATTGCCTCTTCATGTTATAGTCAATAAAGCAATGCCGTTTGTGGTAAATATTTTATGATGCTATAGAAAGGGCTCTGTTTCGTTAGATTGCTGGGACATCAAGTGTAGGATTTTAGTGAAAGCTTCTCCACATTTATTGAAATGACCATGCCATTTTTTCCTTTATCCAATAATGCAGAATATTGATTTAGTAGGTATTTTAATGTTTCATCCCTTTGGATTTCCTCAGGCTAAATACTTGTCCAATATATTCATTTCCTAAAAAAAAGAGAAAACTGTAAAGAATTTTCTATACATTTTTAAGTGAAATGAGTACACATACAATATGCATATATGTCTCTTAAATGCATGTCATGTGCATAGCTGTGTAATTTTTAATGTATATATGCATGAGATTGAGACTTCTTCTTTTTTTCTATAAGAACAAAAGGTCTGTTTGAATAAGGCATCTTTTCTAACAACGTAATTATTGATCATCAGTATTATTTTAAATCCTTTTACCTGAAGCTCTCCCTAGCCAATACTCTGATTCTATGTATTTAGTAAAATGAAACACAGTATCTCTACAATCAATAAATGAATTTCTCTAGAATAAAAGAATCAGGCAAATTGCTCAGCTTAGTGGCTGTAAAAGAACATAGGGTTTTATGCTCTTAAAACGAGAGAACAGAAAGTCTTAGTCAAGGCAGCAACAATCATAAACAACATTCAGAAACACATTTTAGAGAATAATTATGATTGCATGAAAGAAAATCTAAATAGCTCTTATCCTCTAACCTTTATTATAATTTAAAATAAAAATACAGCCTGCTATGTTGGTAGCATTTGTATAAATATGTAAAAAGTAACTTTGGGTTATTTTTACTACCCAATGTAAAGGAGAAAGGAGAAATTCTATGGTGATGCACTAGGTAGCGTGTGCTTGCTTGGCTTATGGATAAAACAATTTTCCAAAGAGATCTTGACAATTTACAATTTCATGAGCTGTATATCCATGCCAAAATTTGGCAATTTTTAATGTCTTAAAAATAGCCATTGTGATGGGTATAAAATAAAATACTATCACATTGTGGTTATGTAATTTCTCTGGTAGCTAAGGAAGTTGAGCACATTTTCATATGTTCATAGAAAAGACAATGAGTTCCTGCTGCTCCAAAACGAAGCTGTGGGTTTCCTAAAACTGGGAAATATTTATTTATTTTTAATGACCAGGACCTACTGAAGGGCTGGTTCAGAACTTATATGGAATAAAAATTATGTGGCTCAATGCTCAGAGAGGACGAAAAATGATTTGTGTCATAGTAAGCAATCTATATACAGTGTGTCGGTAAAGTCATGGAGCACTTTTGACCAGCCACAGGAAAGCAACAAAAGATGATAGAAATGTGAAATCTGCATCAAATAAAAGGAAAACTCTCCCAGTTTCATACCTATTCAGCGCAGTTCGATGTGGGCTCACGCAGATTTTTTAGGGCTCCTTAGGTAGCTATCCCGTATAGTCTCTCCAGACTCGTCACTGACTGATGGCCTACCAGAATGGGGTTTCTCCACCAAACTGCCGGTTTCCTTCAACTGCTTATCCCACCGAGTAATGTTATTCCTATGTGGTGGCGCTTCGTTATAAATGCGCCGATATTCACGTTGTACTTTGGTCACAGATTCGAATTTAGCGAGCCACAGAACACACTGAACTTTCCTCTGCACCGTCCACATCTTGACTGGCATGGCCGTGGGCTGCTCTGCTGTATACACGGTGTTAGGTCATCATCTGCACATGCGCACATGCTGCCACATCATCCTACAGAAACTGGGAGGGTTTTCCTTTTATTTGGTGCAGATTTCACATTTCTATCTTCTTTTGTTGCTTTCCTGTGACCGGTCAAAAGTGACCATGACTTTATGGACACTCTGTAGATGCCGGGGAAGTGAGATGTCTACATATCTTTTAAACAGTACTTCTAAAATTGGACTATTTGTCTTATATCGAAGATACCTTTTTTAGCTTCATCATGTTAAGATGAATGCTTTGCACTGCGATTGGTAGCCCTACATTTTTATCTACAATGGCTTTGTGCATCATATCTTGGCAAGAAAATTGTTTATCTGAAGATTTCCTGTTGATAATACCAGTATATTCCCTTATTTATCATTTTGGTGACTATACTGATTTTGGAAATTACTATCCTCAATACAAAATATGATTATTCATCTCTGAGTCTGCTTCACAAAAAAATGCCATCAACTTTCATGAAAAAAGTAAGTCACTTAGTATGTTTACTATAACTAATTAAAGTCACCTCTGTAGTATGAATATCAAAGCTACCACTTTGACCTCCAATATTAAGATGTCAGTACTTCCCACCGTTAACAATAGATTTAATGCAATCCCAATAAAAATCCCAGCATTTTTGTCAATATTAAAAAATTGATTCTAAAGTTTATATGGGGAGGCAAAAGACCCAGAATGTCCGACATAACATTGAAGAAGGACAGACAAGTTGGAGGACTGATGCTGCCTGGTTTCAAGAATCACTAAGCCTAGAGTAAGCAAGGCAGTGTTGTTTTGGGCAGAGAACAGACAAATGCATAGATCAATGGAACAGAACAGAGAATGCAGGAAAGCCAACATCATTTATTTAAAATATGAGGAAATTGTATATATGCTCCAATTCAATAGTATTTTTTCATTAAGAAAAGGGCATGATCAGATATCCAAAGTTAGACAGCCTTCAGAAAGTATCTAATCTAGTGATTAAATTATGATGCTGTGATCTTTTTAGATAACCTTCTGCTTTTGGTTGGTTGGTTGGTCAGCTTCACCTCTAAGCTCCTTGTTGTCTAGTCCTCATATTCAGACCTCCTATCCACATATGACAATGACTGACAGGGGAAGAATTTTATTCTTATGACCTTTCTTAAGAGAAGCAAAGAAAACTCTTCCATAAACTCTCATGTATACCCTCCCTTGATCTACATAGGATCATGTCTGTTCCTGAGGTAATAGTACAGTAGCCAAAAACTTAGCCTGGCATCCTGGTCCAAAGAAATATAGAGATTCATGATATGTTTAGGGAAAATAAGGTCCACTGTTTGAAAGGGGATAGAAGGGAGGTATATATACACATATATATAAATACTTACATATTTGTAAACTTAATTGTATATATCTATATCATCCACTCTTACACACTTTTCAGACTGGTTCTTCATATGCAATAAGGGATATGTAGTAACATTTAAAATATATTTTCAAAATTGTTAGGAAGTAAAATGAGTCTTAATTATCTTCTGCTGCTTTTGCAAAACCAGGAGAAAACATTAACATGTAAATAAACAGTGGAAAATTCATTTCAATGGTAAGGTTGACATGTTCAGATAGATTTTAGAAAAAGAAAGTTAATCTAATTTTATCTTTAATTACTTGAGTATATGATACAGAACTGGGAACCACTGTTGACCAAGTTAAATTAATGAAACTTTTTAATCTATATTTTTCATCATCAGAACCAATATTGGACTGCCATTTAATATACTATCTACCAAGAAAAGTATTTTATCTCGTATCTCCTGTCGGACACATTTAGATGCAATCAACAGAAAGAGACTCAGCTTAAAACCTGTAACCTTTCAGTTTTCAAAAGATCTTTATATTTATCTCAAGTTTTAACAACTCCAAAAATAGTGTAATGTAAGCCATAAAAGCATCTTCTTCTACCCACCAGAGATCGAAGATTCATGAAGTAAGTTGTTTATATAATCTAACAAACTGTTATGTCTTTTTTTAAATTGAATTTATTAGGGTGACACAGGTCAACCAAATTATACTGGTTTCAGGTGCCCAATGTTACAATACATCTCTGGACACCATATTGTATTCACACACACCCTAACTCAAGTCTCATCTGTCACCATGTATCCCCTATACCCTTCTCCACCTCCCCTTCCCCCAGGAATCACCACATTTGGTCCATGTCCATTCTTTTTTATTTTTAACTTACATCAAAACCAAACTGGAATAGAATGAAATGGCTGTGTATTGATGATAATGTTCCCCTTAATAATAAGGAATAACAATATAATTGAGCCAATAAACACAAGCTAGAGAAGCATACAAAAAAGAGATGTTATATTTACATATCCATGACTATTTTAGAAAACCAAACATCCTAAATGTTGTTAGAAAATATATTTTAATATTAGCAACAAGAAAACCAATAAATAAACTGACATATACATGTTTTTTTTCTAAAGTTTACCCTGGTTTTTTGAGAGTACAGCTTAACTGTCCTTGAACTTAGAGCTGTCTCTATGAAAATGCATTTGTGCCTGCACTGATTTATGAGTCATTGATCAGAGCTATGCACTGTAACGTACAACATCAAGATAATAACTTTATGCGCATTTAATCCACATAGGAACTTTGATACATAACATATGAACTTTAGATCCAACAGCAGGAAAGGCATTAAGGTCAAACAGGAGTCCTGTAGACTCATTTTCTAGTGTCTGTCTCATCCTGAACACCACTATTGTTCCCTAGGAAGAATTTATACATAATTGATATCTCTTGATTTTCATTGTCATAGATTTACTTTATTTCTTCCTTACTTCTAATAATAGCTAAAATGTTCATCAAATTTTCATGTTTCTCACCTCTTGCTAGTGTTCTAATGGTCATTTTAGAAGGACTAGACACTCTCTGCAACTCTTTCTTTTTAATGGTATTGATTATCTTTAGTAATTAAAAATACCTTCTTGATTCAAAGAGCTTCTTATGGATCCAAAATTTCTAAATGCCTTCCAGCTCCCTAGCACTTTAAACTTTAGCAAATACCACCCCCCACAGTATGATTATATAAGATGAATATATTTCTTTTAAAATATGAATTTAATGTTGCACAGTTATGTTTATTACTATTTTACCTTTTTCAAAGAAATGCAGCTTTTCTATTAACCTTGGCATCGTGATTTCATTTTGATTTTTAGGATGCAATTTTCAGAGACTGGTTTTCATAATATGAAAGAGCTTAGATTTCTCTGGGCTCTGCTAGGATGTGTTTTGGTTCTAGGAACAATGTGATGTGTTGGGGTAGGACTTGAGAACAATTAATATCCCCATGGATGTCAACTCCCAAAAGTCATCAAAATGTATTTGTTCCCCCCACCCCGAAAATGATAGCTTCCTAACTTTGGAGGAAGGCTGGCTTTGGCAGACACTAATTTGGTATTTAAGATTCTATTTGTTTCCTTTATTAAAAAATAAACTCCCAAATGTTAGGGTCTTATTAAATTCTATCAAATGTCCAGATGTAACAATTCAAGGAGCCAGACCTTTAGGTCCTGGACCCAATCATTTATCGAGATATGTCAGGTCAGAGCACGCGCGCGCGCGCGCGCACACACACACACACACACACACACACACACACACACACACACACAGCTATTTTTCTGCAGTGCTTCGAGTTAAGCGGCCAAGTCTTTGTGCGCATGCGTGCTTGTGTTCCTTTTCCTTTTCAAGATCGCTTGGTCCTCGAGTGCCCTTCCTTCCAGCTCCCTAGTAACGTTCTATGCCACTACCCAGGCAAATGTAGGTGATGCCGCTGGCAATATTTGATGCAGATTACTAAGGTCACATTTCCTTCAGAAAGTCCTCCGTGTGCTCATAAAATTTATGAGCAACCCAATCCATTATAGAAACCTCCATATAGCATTTGTTTCTTATACTATACTTGCCCAGTTTTAAAATCGGGATTATGTGAGCCAAGAGAAAAAAAAAAAAAGAGTGTTGTCTCTTTTTCCATTCACTGGAGAAGTTTGCATAAAATTGGTACTATTTTCTCATTAAATGCATCTTAGTGCTTCCACAGTGCAGCCATCTTGGACTGGGGGTTGTCTGTGGGATGGTGTTTATTAATAGATCCACGTTCTTCATAGATTATATAATGTAGTTGACTGTATCATGCCATTTTTAGTTGTATGGGTTTCCGACAAAAATATAACAGTGAACAATTGCATTCTTTGTATGGTTATACTTTCCAACAAGCAACATATATATTCAGTTTTATCCCAGATCTGAAGTCCATCAACCATTTCATTTCAAAACTCCACTATTTGTGATTTTTAAGTTCCTCTTTATTTTTCAACTGACTGGATTACATCTTGAAGGACTTCATCAAAAAGATGTTCTCAGTCTTAAATTTCTATATTATGTACATAATTGAAATTCTTCTATCTTGACATGTGAATAATGTCTGGCATATTATTCAGTTGTCTTCTGTCACTAAATATTACTGAGATTTCTGAACTCAATATGAAATATTTTACTTTATTTTTTTCTATGAAACTGGCCTACTTCCTATGTTTGGTTGCTGCAAGTTTAAAAATATTGCTCATCGGGGCATTTCAATCTTGATTATTTCTAGTTGTTTTTCCTTGAAAACATTAAGTTGCTTGTATTTATGAATTCAGGAGTCTATTTATAATGTACTTATTTTGTGTTTTATTTTTCTATTTTATTTTCTTTACTGCTTCTTCAGAAATATAAATTATTCTGACCCATCACTTGTATTGTGGCAGACAGTCTCATTCTTCTGCTCGTCTGCTCAAAGATTTTGCTCCTTCCCCACATCTGCACACTCCCGGTGCTCCCATGGACTGGAGGAAGCCAGTGTCTGCACCTGCTCTTTAGAGCAGTGGTCCACAACCCCCGGGCTGTGGACTGGTACCGGTCTGTGGGCCATTTGGTACCGGTCCACAGAGAAAGAATAAATAAGATTATTTCCGTTTTATTTATATTTAAGTCTGAATAATGTTTTATTTTTAAAAAATGACCAGATTCCCTTTGTTACATCTGTCTAAGACTCACTCTTGACACTTGTGATACATTTATTCGTCCCACCCTAAAGGCCGGTCTGTGAAAATATTTTCTGACATTAAACCAGTCTGTGGCCCAAAAAAGATTGGGGACCACTGCTTTAGAGGACTGCCTTGGGCCCCCAGCGCCATGGGATCAGCACGCACAGCACAGAGAACTGGTATACAGCTAGTGCTCAACTTACGACCACAATTAGTTCCGACATACCAGTTGTAACACAATTTGGTCGTTAAGTTGAGTAGGCTATATGTACAGTACTGTGAAATGATGTTATAAAAATCTTTAAGTCATATTTTATCATAATTTTCTTTCATTATTGTTATATATCATAATTTTCTTTTTTCATTTCATGCCATTTGTATCATCTCTACACCATTTTGTTTCTTATTTTTACATTCATCAGGTTTAAGTAAAACACTGCATTAGCAGTACAACTGGTTTAATATTTGCAAAGACAATTTCCTCTTGGTAGACATCTTGGGAGGGGTTTGATGAAAAATATCCAAGACACAAAACACAAATTGCTGTACCTAGTCTGGGGTAACAGTTGAAATGGTGCATGTGGAGATGGTGGTGCTGCCGGAAGCTACTCCGCACTGTCCTACGCCCAGCTGGGCAACGCTTGCGCTGCCAGACACGGAGCAGTCGTGGCTAGCAATTGTGGTCATAAAGTCGAATGGTCGTAAGTTGCATAGGTCGTAAGTCGATAAATATTTGTACCTAAGTGTCTATATCTCAGCCCCACCGCATAGCAATTAAGCAGTCCCCACACTGTCCGAAATAAATGGAAACCATTCCATGTCATTTACACTCTCAACTCTTCTGTGCGATCAAGTTCATGACTGCCTTCTGTAGGACATTTTCTTAACATCCTGTCTGGGCTTGGCTTCCTTCCCTCTCCTGTGTCTGGTTCTAACACTGCATCCTTCAGAAGTCATTTGCACACAGAACCTACTCTTAATATATGCTTTGGGAAGCCCCAGTAACACTAATATTTTCTTCCTTCTATACATTTGTCCTCTTCTGTGTTTTCTCGTCATTATTCCATGCCCTTTTCTCTGGCCAGTCCTCCACCGTAAGGGATGCATTTCAGCTCTTTCAATTACACTTTGTGCTGTTTCTAGTGGAGATTTCTGTTCTACGATGTTTAACACCACTTATTCCATTAGGAGTGCCACCTCTATTTTAATGCCCTTCCATTATTTATCATCTCTTCTTTGATTTATTCACCAGCGCTTCTTTGTCAAACTCTTGTTTAAAAGTTTTATTTTTAACTTAATATAGCAATTGAGAGTGTATTTTCTCTGAAAAGTATGTCATGTTTGCAAGAGTATTTAATATCATATGAATTCCTTACTCTTTTATTTTCTTCTATTTTCAGTTCTGTGGGGTGTATTTTCCTCTTCTCAAGTTTTTTTCTGGTTATTATTTACTTTTGATATGGAGTGCTTCTTTTAGGACTGGTATTTACTCACAGAAAAGAAATGTGTGGATGGATTCTCTTACATGAATCCCATTCTCTTCACCTCATTTGTGAGGAAGGAACTCCTGCTGTAGAGTTGCAGGATGTCCGGAATACAAAGCACCCAACACTGGAAAGACACATCAATGGTAGTGTGCTGTCCTTGTACCTTCAGTCTGGGGGTGGAGGGGACACCTCAGGTTGCTCTCGAGAACAGCTGAAGAAGCAGGGAGGTAGGCTTGGTCATAGCAAGTGGATGAGGGGACCCCTGGTTCGCATGGGGAGATGTGTACAGTTTGTTTGAATAATCTCCAAGCAGGCGGGTAACTGAAATGCAAAACTTTGGGATAAAAATAATGAGGTTGGTTGGGTTCAGTAACTTCATCCCTCACAGCAGAGGAAGGAGGGTAGCTATAAAGGGTTTCTACCAGTTTCAGCAGATGGCAAGGCAGCAAGCATATAATCAGGTCTTAATCTTAGGTCTCACACTTCCGAGATGCTTTCCTATTTCCCTGTTCAATGAATTGTTAATACATCCCTGGGTAATGAATGTTCCATTGGCAGCCACCAAACAGTGCGAGCATTCACAGTTTCCTAACTCCTCCCTGAGCATTGCCAGAGGAGTGTTTGGAGCAAGTTTGTGTTGTCCTCAGGTAGGAAAGGAAGTCTGGGTCGGTAATAAACTTTACTCCCAGTTCTTCTTTGAATCTGAAAGACAGTTCTATAAGATAGTCTTACCTTTAGATTCTGAGTTTAGGGTCTTGCCTTTCACCTCTCCACTAAGTGCCCTTATGTAAGTGTGCACCCAGGCCCACATTTACTAATCTTTGTCCACTCTTCAGTCATCTTATCATGGCTTTAAAAATCATTGATACATTAAGACTTTTAGTCAAAAGATCTTGCACTATTTTCCTCCAATCAGTAACCTCTCATGAACTACAGACTCATTTGTGTAATGCATATACATGTAACTCCATATGGTACCTCATAGACACTTCACACCCAGCACAACCAAAATAAATAGAATCTGGCACACAGCTCCTTCTGTAGTATTGAGTCTTGATACATGGTCATGGCATTCTTCTCTTAGTTCATCTGTGTGACAAGGGGGACTTAGCATTATTACTACCAAATCCTTGGCAAGTCCTCGAGTCCTATTGGCTCTACCTTTAAATTCTACTCAGAATTTAGTCATTTCTTACTGCCTCCTTCATTATCACACTAACCAAGACCCCTCAATTATTTATCTCTTTCATTTTAGTCATCTTCTGAATGTTCACTCTGCTGTATACAGTCTATCCACATAGTAGTTGGGGAGACCATTTTAACGTGCATGTCTGATCTTATAGTTCTTCCGCACAAAACTTTCATCTTACTCAGAATAAAGCAAAGTTCTTACTGTGTTCTACAAGGACCTAAACTGTCTAGGTGGCTGTGTATCCAACCTACTTTCCCCAGCTCAAGCCATTGGAACCATATCATCTTCCTTGCTCTTCTTCAAATACTCCCCCAATGATCCATTTCAATAGTAAAGACATTGCTTTCCTTCTGCCTAAGAATCCCATCCCCTGGCTAACTTTCACACTTTATACTAGTCTCTGAATAAATGTCAACTCATAAGAAAGTCATTTCCATCCCATCCTTTTAAAATAACAGCCATCTCTTATCACTTCCAGTTTAAGTTCTCTGTCTTATTTTTATTCATTGACTTTATCTCCATCTGACACATTTTACATTTCTTTGTTATATTTAATAACTAATAGTAAAGTGAAATGTAAGTTCTAAGCGAGTCAAAGAATCTGATTTCTTTGATCACATATTTTGTTCACCAATAATAGTGACTCAATTTGTTTGTTAAATGAATGAATGAATGACTGGATGAAAAAATAAATGTATAATTACAACTAACTGGCCTAATTGAATTTTAACTGATGCTTCTAGTGGCTATAGATGCATTAATTTAAAAAAAAAAACGAACTTGAGGACACATCACATTTCATTTTTATGCCTTTGCTTAAGCAAATGGTTTTTAAATACAGAATACACTCAGAAAATTCATCTAAAGCATACTTTGAATCACCAGAATTTCTAGGTTAACAAAGGTCAGAATGTTGAGATGCTCTCAATTTCATTCCATGCCTGCTCATTCTTGTTTGCTTTAGTCGACTTTTTGCCTTAAACAGTTATTTACTGTCAAATACTAAGCAGGTACCTCTGGATGACTTGAGAGAAGGAAAACCAGTACCAGCCCTGTGATCACATGCTTGGCATTAACGTTTTCAGTGTTCATATGATTCAATCTCCTTTAAACAAATAAGCCACTTTGCTCAACATTGGTCTACTTTGCTTTTTATAAATTTTTATTATATTAAAATTTTACATTAAATTGTAGATCAGAATTCACTGTCTTTTCAAAATAAAATAATCTGTTTCACATCTATACCATTCCTCAGAATAGGTTTTTATACAATACTTACAGTTTCTCTTTGATATTATACAAAAGTCCTCTTTATGTTACTTAAATTATCAACAGTTCTGATATTAACAGGGCTCCACCTTCTCCTCTAATATTTTGAAAGTAGATTTAAAGCATGCTGCAGCCTTGACCCGGTTTAATTATTCACTTTACATACTTTGTTGAAGTTATTGTCCAAAACACAAGGACACACATTATTTGGGAAAATAAAAAGGTATGACACTTTAAAACATGGCTTTCTGAGCACTCCTAGGGAGTGTTCTCTTCTGCCCAGCTGGTGATGTAGAATGTTGACAAATAAATACAGTTTTTTAATTAATGTTTCAACTTTTAACAGTTTGTTTTCCGAATGTGTAAAGAGAAATATTCCTGTTGTTAATAGAGATCATCTTTGAATTTCACACCTCCTCACACAAAACAATGTCTCCTTACCCAAAACAACATAAAACTTTCATATCTCATTTCTTAGAACTTACATACACAAAGCGAACAAAAATTTCTGAGCAGCAACAAAGAACTTCCAAGTACTTTTTTTCTTTCCAGCATTCCTTCACAATTTTATAAACATTTGTTATACAATGCACAGCGTTGCTCTGTGCCCAGAACACACACACTCTCACACTCACACGTGCACATAAACATGCCCAAATGCATGCACCACACTCTCACACATGCATACAATCATGACACATGCATGCATACACACACACTCTCTCTCTCTCTCTCTCTCTCTCTCACACACACACACACACACATGCACACATGCACTTCCCCTACTTTTAATCTGTAAAAACAGCAAAGATGTCTATCCTGAAAATGGATTAACTTATTAAAACCTAACAAAAATACCTATTGTAATTTTTCTTGTTTCATGATTGGGGAAACTGAGGAAAAGAGAAGCTAAATTTTCCAGTTCATGACCTTTGCTCTGATGGCTTCCTGGGTCCTGTTTCAAATGCTTGAAACAGCTCCTCTAGAATAAATAACATCAGTGCAGTCTTAATGTTCCATCCAACTAGAAACGCATTTAAGAATTAATCAGGCCTGACCTGTAGTGTTGCAGTGGATCAAGCGTCGACCTGGAATGCTGAGGTTGCTGGTTCAAAACCCTGGGCTTGCCCAGTCAAGGCACATATGGGAGTTGATGCTTCCTGCTCCTCCCCTCCTTCTCTCTCTCTGTCTCCTCTAAAATGAATAAATAAATAAATAAATAAATAAATAAATAAATAAATAACATTTTAAAAAGCTTTAAAATAATTAATCAAAATTAGGGAAAATAAGACATGGAAAATAACCAGTTTATTTTTCTTTTCTTCCCCAAGAATTTGAATTCTTTAATATATGTCATGACCCATATCAGACTTTATTTTAAAGTCAGTACTGAGACAGGAGCGCTAGAGAGCAAATGGATTAATTAATATAAATATTCAACTTTCATAACAAGGTTAGGAAAATATAGTTCTTAAACCAAACATTTGCCTAACGAGTTTGCACTGAGCTATGGGCACTAATTGATGATAGGTGCTGGTGAGGGTGTAGAGAAAGGGGAACCCTCCTGCACTGCTGGTGTGAATGCAGACTGGTGCAGCCTCTGTGGAAAACAGTATGAAGATTCCTCAAAAAATTATAAATGGAACTGGCTTTTGACCCAGCCATTCCACTTTTAGGAATCTACCCCAAGAACACCATATCACTGACTCAAAAACAGAAATGCACCCCCATGTTTATGGCAGCATTGTTCACAATAGCAAAGATCTGGAAACAGCCCAAGTGTCTGTCAGTGGACGAGTGGATTAAAAAGCAGTGGTACATATATACAATGGAATACTATGGGGCCATGAAAAAGAAGGAAATATTACCTTTTGCAACAACATGGATGGACCTGGAAACTATTACGTTGAGTGAAATAAGCCAGGCAGAGAAAGAAAAATATCATATGACCTCACTCATTTGAGGAATCCAAGAAACAATGTGAACTGAGGAACAGAATTGAGACAGAGGAGGATCAAAGGGACCAGAGTAAAAGAGGACAGAGGGAAAGGGGATGATGGGATGGGATAAACCTGAAGGGAAGGGGGGAGGGAGATGTTGAGGGGAATACGGGGGAGGGGTGATGCATTCAGGCGACACTAGAATCTGTGTAAACACAATAAATTAAAAAAGAAAAAGAAAAAAATTTTCTTTTTTTTTTTTTTTAAATTTTTTATTTTATTTATTCATTTTAGAGAGGAGAGAGAGACAGAGAGAGAGAAGGGGGAGGAGCTGGAAGCATCAACTCCCATATGTGTCTCGGCCAGGCAAGCCCAGGGTTTCGAACCGGCGACCTCAGCATTTCCAGGTTGACGCTTTATCCACTGTGCCACCACAGGTCAGGCAGAAAAAAATTTTCAATTGACCATTCTCACATGTAGAGCATGCCTTCCTCGTTCCCAGGGTTCCCAGAGTGTCAGTGCTTTCATTTGCAATGTTATGAAGGTTGATAGAATAATATGTATGTAATGCCTTGAGTTCCTAGGAAGAAATTTGAAAAGAAAGTAGTAGTATTAGTTGTTATATAGCTGCGCATTTTGCCTCCTTTTTAGACAGAGATAGATGCAGAAAGCTAAAAGGAAGTAAATTTAAATATGAGCTGCTTCGTTAACAGTTCTCAGGCTATGTTGTAGCCCTCCCAAATCCTTTCTAGTTCAGGGCTCTCACGAGTGCAGAGCGCCCCAGATTTTTAGTGATATTTTCCCCTCCCTTTAGAGCAGTGGTTCTCAACCTTTCTAATGCCATGACCCTGCAATACAGTTCCTCATGTTGCGGTGACCCCAAACCAAAAAATAATTTTGGTGGCTACTTCATAACTGTAATTTTGCTACAGTTATGATTCAGAATGTAAATACCTGATATGCATTATGTATTTTCCGATGGCTTTAGGCGACCCTGCCAGGGTCGCAACCCACAGGTTGAGAACCACTGCTTTAGAGGAAACAGGAGATACCCTAAATATGAAGAAATCTACTCATTCATAGAGAATTTTGAGTTGTGGTTCAGTTTTCCTCTTCACTTCTTGCTTTTTAAAATGTATCTGCTTTTCTCATTAATCTAGTCCAAGATGCCATTATTTGTGACCTGTCTCTAGCACATGCATACACACACACACACACACACACACACACACACACACACCTGTTTCCTCACTTTTATTATAGAGTAGGAACATCTCTTCACTTCATCCATGCCAGCCCTTTTGTCTTGACACTTTCTTTCCTATAGTAACTCTGTACATTATTTTATATATCAATTCAATCATCTCTTCCTCAGGAACTGTTCTCTTACTGGGTTTTAGAAATGTATTGTGTTATCTCATAAACCATGTAGTTCTCCTTCACAGAATATACCTCAGTGAAAGCTATTAATATATGTACATGAGAATTAATGTCAACCTTATGGACCATATGACTGTAAGATGTGTAAAAAAAAAAAGAAGTCATTATTTTGAAATAATGTCATCTCCATAAATTACTTCCGGTGTTATAATTAAAAATTAGAACCTGTTGGTTGACAATTTTGTTGAGATTTTTTGCATTGCTTGATGGTTTTTTATCTCTATACTATCAACTGTCTAATAAATTTTACCAATTGTTGAGAAAAATGCTAAGAAATTCACAAATTATAATAGTGGAATTTTATATTTCTTCTATTGTATCTAGAAGCATGTTCCTGCACATCACAGTTCTATTGTGTGATGCATATGCATTTAGGATTATTGTCTCCTCACTAGATTTTTTCAGAATTTTATTTAAAAAACTACATTTAAAGGGGCAACATTGTTCAACAAGAGTGCGCAGGTTTCAGGTGAACATCTCCATAGCATTTGAACTGTTGATTAGTTTGTGTAGCCATCACCCAAAGTCAGATCGTTTTCTGCCACTGTATATTTGGGTAATGTTTCACTTTGTCCTAATTTTCTTTACTCTGAAATTTATTTGATATTAATGTAGCTACCTCTGCTTTTTTTGATCAATATATACATGTCAAATATTCAACACTTTTACTCAATCTAACACTATTGTGATATTTGAAGTGTGTTTCTTGTAGACAGTATTTAATAGTGGCAGGTTTTTCTTTGCTCTGCTAATCTCTGTCTCATAAAAAGTATATTTAGATTATGAATATTCAGTGTTACTAATGATATATTAAGACTTACATCTATCATCCCTGGCCGGTTAGCTCTGTGGCAGAGCGTCGGCCTGGCGTGCAGGAGTCCCGGGTTCGATTCCCGGCCAGGGCACACAGGAGAAGCGCCCATCTGCTTCTCCACCCCTCCCCCTCTCCTTCCTCTCTGTCTTTCTCTTCCCCTCCCGCAGCCGAGGCTCCATTGGAGCAAAAGTTTGCCGGGGGCTGAGGGTGGCTCTGTGGCCTCTGTCCCAGGCACTAGAATGGCTCTGGATGCAACAGAGCAACGCCCCAGATGGGCAGAGCATCGTCCCCTGGTGGGCATGCTGGGTGGATTCCAGTCAGGCGCATGCGGGAGTCTGTCTGACTGCCTCCCCGTTTCCAACTTCAAAAAAATGAAAAAAAAAAAAAAAAAGAGACTTACATCTATCTAGCCTTTTATTTCTGGTTGTCGTTTGTATCATCTTTATTTTTTATGGTTTTTTTGCTTATGCTTAGTCTTCTCTGCCTCCGGGTAGCCTACTGAACACTTTTCGAGTTCCATTTAGAAGTGGGAGGAGAGGTTTCCTGTTGGTGTTGGATGTGGTCCTCAGATACCTCAGACACTCTTCAGGAATGTGATATGTGGGGAGGGGGCTTGATACCGCTGGGCAGGGGAGAAGTTTCTAGCCCCCACTGACTTGTCTGACACCACCAGAATGAGGCATGCCTCTACCGCTGGGGCGGGGGCGGAAGTCCGGGTTTCTACCTCAGCCTTTGCTGGCATCTAGTCTCATGGTCTGGCACAAGGAAGGCAGTTATTGTCTAAAGGTTTTCTGCCTTATTAGACTTCCTCTTTCCTGATCCTTTGCATGGGGGAGTAGGCTTTTATTTATTTTTAATCTTAATAGTTTTTTGTCTGCACTCAATGGCAGTTCTGAGTTGCGGGCTTCTTTCGGGTCCAAGTCCAGGATGTCCGAGGCATGCAGAGAGCCTGGAGGACTGCCCTGCTGGGTTTGGGTTGCCAATTTTTCAATTCAGGATGACTTTTTCTTTTCCATATTTTGGGGTGTTTTATGTTTCTATGTTATAGTGTATGTGTGTGTGTGTGTGTGTGTGTGTGTGTGTGTGTGTGTGTGTGTGTGTAGTATAGTATAATATGCAGCATTTTTACCTGTACTTAGCAAGAAGGGTAGGAAGAAATATACCTAATGTCTATTTTTTTTCATGGAACCAGAAACAGCAATTTAATTTTGTTGTTTTCACAGAGTTAATTCTTTTGATGTGTTTATTGAACACTTGTATCTTTTGGCTCCAGTTTGTATCTACTTGAAATAATTTTGAATCAGTATTTAAAATATATTCCTTCTTTTCATCTGTCTCATTCTGGAATTACAGATACACATATGCTAGACTGTTTGATATTGCTCACAAATCCTGAGGCATTATTTTTTATAGTTATCTCTTATTGATAGAACAGTGAGCATTTTTGTGTTATTTTTTACTTCTCACATGGATATTTATTTACAGAAAAGGCACGTGGCTGAAATGAGCATGTTCTATATACAAAAATTTGGCATATAAATAGTAAGGAAAGTGGGGAGGAAAAAGGGTAAGTACTTTTAATCCAAAAATATGGTAAAATATATAAGCCTATTTCTGTGAATTTAAATAGTAAACAATCAATAAAATATGATAGCTCAGACAAAATATCTTTATTTTGAAAATACATAAATTTAGTAGTAGAAATGATTCAATAAAATTATTGTTCATTTAATTGAATTAAATTAATCTATTGGTTATTTAGGAAAAGCATATAAAGATTAACTTTTGCTTCAGAGCTAACACACTTTTGGTATAAATAATTTACAACATGAATGTGAACATGGAATAAACAATTGAGGACATACTTATAAGGTCTAGATGAATTATCAGTAATTTTTCTAAATAAAAAATTAAAGTTTTCTTATGTTAAAAACATGCCAAAATAAAATTTATATTGAAAGGAATTCTAAGATTAAATGCCTACAGCAAGCATAGCAGGGAAAAATTAGGAATGTCTTTATAGTATAAGTAACTCCTAGAAGTCCTAAAAAATAGCCAAACACGTGGTAGATAGTAAATCAATAAGTAGTAACTTTTTTCTCTAAAGCAAGTATAAAAATATACAGTTGAATTAAAATTTATTAAATTTCAAAATTTTTAAAATATTTTTAACTTTTATTTTATTGGTTACACAAATGTACAGTTCTACAATCTCTTTGGAACCTACTTCAGCAATTTTTGTATTTCATGACCTAGTTAGACAACTTTATTCAAAATATGTTGTAGGATAGTTATTGAGAAAACTAGCTTTAGATAGAGATGCCATGATCTAGCTATGTGACATTGTGTAAGTTATTTTTCTGGTTTTGTCATCTATAAAGTAGACATAATAACTGTACCAATATTGTTGAGTTGTGTAGAGTATTACAATGTTATACTACAAAAATAGAGCATTTATTTAAATACATTTCAAACACTATATGATACGATTTAGCAAACATTTGACAGAATACAACTCTGTATTTATTAAGTTCCACATTGATGATAAATATATCCAAATTAGTTCTCTCTAATGCACAGACACAGACACATGCATGTACTCACAATCTATTCAATATTGTATGGTTAGAGGCCATTTTAATTTTCTCTTTTGTGTCTACTATATTTCCAAGAATTCCAAATATATCCATGTTCTAAAATATGCCATATGAGCATGTATTACTTATTGAGTCAAGAGCAATCAATTAAATTTCCAAAAATGCCTCTTTGTTCTTGTTTGTGTTTGCTGTTTAACAATTATATAGCATGCCCAAACTAAAATTGCCTGCTGTGTTGTTTTTTTGTCATGGGGAGTCCATATTTATTTCTGCCATCTGGAAATGTGGTTTACCTACACCATTAAGAGTAGCAGAACATGATACAATGAGCTACCATATGTGACAGAATTCAATTTTGTTCCAAAATGTTGTATAGTAAAAACTTGATTGTATGCCGTATTATACCATCTGCATGGTGACAAAGAGGCATTTCCTTAGGTTTTTCAACAATGAAACTGTTCATTCTTTTTTTTTTTCTTTTTCCATGGATGCTAACACTGTTGTTCCTATGTTCTCTGGGTAATTGAACCACATGCACTAAAATTAATTTAAGATAATTACTCCTCCCACTTCATACACAAAGGAACAATGTTATGACATGCCATAGATATTGTTGTGTTCCTTAAAGCAATGCAATTCACTTCAGATTCAACTTTCTAGTCAATGCTCTATCACTGGAGGAAATAGAAACATTTAGGGATGTGTGCACATTTATCAGATTCAGATTTGGAAAGTTTATTGGGAAAAATGATCACACTCTTTATTTGTCAAAAATTTCAAGTTTATTACATTGAATTTAGAAAACCTTAATGCCCACTTTCTCTTTTGCTTTGACCATTAAAATATGTGTCTTTCTTTTAGGGTGGATGATAAGCTAAAAACCTTTTTTTTCTTCTGAGAATAGAGAGTAAAGGATCCCAGCCCTTCCACAGCAGAAGTAATCTTCTCTCTTATACCACTTTTATCTTTTCTGATGTGAGTGTGTCAGCTTCTTATCACCTCCACCAGGCTAGTAGAAGGCATGGTCAAAGAATACTTTAAGCAGACAAAGAAGAAAACTTCTTCAACCCTCCATCATGGCTGTAAGTGAGGGGAACTTACCCCAACGCTGACACCAAAAAGTTTTAAACGAAAACCCAAGGCTTGGAAAACAGGCATTAGATTAGGTGTTGGAATTTCCAGAAGACCAGGTATTGCTTTTATTTTAAGTCTAAGTGCATTGTTATGTGCCCCTCTGGTAGACAAGAGGAAATCTTTGATAAACCTGCAGTATTTAAAGCATATCATCCACACACCTGTATTGTTACATTGCCTATATTTTACATTGATTATTAGCAGTTTCAGGGGAAAAAAAAAACAATAGTAAAAGCAATCTCAAACCCAGACCCATCTTTAGCACTGAGATGTCAGTAACTACAGCCATTGTTATTTATTCATAACCAAACTTTGCTTACATTTGGGGTATTTTTTGGTTTGTTTAGCTTGCTCTATTTTCTTGTTTAGGTCACTCAGTTTGTATCATGCGTTGGTTTCAAAGGTCTATCATGAACTAATCATATCTCTTGAGTATGTTTTAATTCTTCAAGGGGGACAGAAAAATCATCATAACCACACACAAATTTTGGCTTTCTGGGTCTTCTCAGATCCACGTCTTTTCCAGACAATGTTTAGCCAGACTTTTCATCACTTTTTAACCAACAATGCTTTCTAAATATTTTCTAACTCGTTTATAACTGATTTTAAGCCTCAGAGAGCAAGTAGACCCCTTATGCTAGGAAAAGCATCAAATAATTAACATCAAAGGTAGATCCTATCCCAATTGGCAACCAATTGCACTGTTTTGGTTTTGTTTTGTTTTATTTTGTTTTTTTGTAATATGCCTATTTTGTGTATGTTATCTGTTATTTTTGTGGGATATTTTAAGTCAATGTAAAAAACATAACTTCACTTTTTACTTTTCCTCCCTGTATGAAGAATAAGTTCTCATATCTAGTATCTTATAGCTTTTATCATTTTGAATTACAATTGAGGGCCATATTCTTTCCTTGGCATTCACCTGAAACACTTAGTGAATTGCCTTATCATTCTGAAATCCACGTAAATTATTTGACTCATTTCCAATGAGGTTGGCCTTTCAGATGGAGCAAGTGAGAAATTTCCATGGGAAAATTATGTTGATCTATGCGTGAATTTCAGAAATAAACACAGACTTATGTGGCCAATTGATTTTTGATCAAGGTGTCAAGAAAACTAAATGGATGAAATACAATTTTCTTCAACAAATGGTTCTGGAGTATCTGGAAAAATTTTTGAAAAAAATAAATAAAACAACCTTCACAGCCAGACCAGGCAGTGGGGCAGTGGATAGAGTGTTAGCCTGGGATACTGAGGACCCAGGTTCAAAATCCCGAGGTGACTGGTTGGAGCCTGAGCTCATCCAGCTTGAGCACGGGCTAAGATTGAGGGTAGGGTCACCAGCTTGAGTCACAGACATTGATTTAGTCACAATCTTAGCTCATATTCCAAGAAAAAAATATTTGGTATTTTAATTTTTAACTGAATTTATTGGGGTGAAATTGGTTAACATAATTATATGAGCTTCAAGTGCCGAAGTCTACATCACATCTCTGTACACTATATTGTGTGTTCACTGTCCCAGGTCAGTTCTTCATCCATCACCATTTATCCCCTAAACCTTCTTCTACCTCCCTTTTTCCCAGCAATCACCACACTATTGTCTGTATCCATGAGTTTTTCTTTTTTTTTCTGTCCTTTTAGCTCAATCCCTCTACCCCCTCACCCAGCCCCCACCCTGAGAGCCATTTGAACATCTTTTATAATCTGAGAATGCTACATGCCTTATATTATTCTAAATACTTAATATTATATATTTTAAAATACTTATATAGTAGCTAAAGTTACATTGGTAATCATATTGCAGTAGTCAAGTCAGCACATTTTGCATCTTAAATGTACACTGTTATATATCATCTATATCATAATAAAAATAAATTTAAAAAAAGATAATATTACAGTGCTGAAAATGGCCTATAACGTGTACTTCCAGGATGTTCCCATAGTTGTCTCATTTGTCTAGTCATGATGGTCATAAACTTTGCCCTGTAGTCTCCCTTGGCCAGCTCCTTGCTTTTTCTCTATGAAAATTATAACATTAAGCTGAAGAGGGATCATGCTAAATACTGCTATGAGTGACAAATGAAGCATTATAATATTAATATTTCTCCCCAGTGAAAAATTTATCTTAAAATTTGACCCTATCACATTTTATTTTTACAGAGACAGAGAGAGAGTCAGAAAGAGGGATAGATAGGGACAGACAGAGAGGAATAGAGAGATGAGAAGCATCAATCATTAGTTTTTCATTGCTACACTTTAGTTGTTCATTGATTGCTTTCTCATATGTGCCTTGACTGCAGGCCTTCAGCAGACCAAGTGACACCTTGCTGGAGCCAGTGACCTTGGATCCAAGCTGGTGAGCTTTGCTCAAAACAGATGAGCCCGCGCTCAAGCTGGCAACCTCGTGGTCTCAAACCTGGGTCCTCTGCATCCCAGTCCGACACTCTATCCACTGCACCACCACCTGGTCAGGCTTGACCCTACCACATTTTTACTTCTAAAGGTGGTAAGGTATAAAATCCTCCTGCCAATACCACTACATACATTTAACACAATACAGTTGACCAAGAACATGGAGTCCACCTGCCTTTTGTACCGAGAGCACCTGTGAAGTAAGGAGTAGCTCTGTGCAAATGGGGGAAACACCTCAACAACTTAAAGGGTTCAGTGCTGTTTTACAGAGTAAATAAGAGGCCAATCTTAGGTATATAGTTAATAAAGATTTGGCATTTAAAGTGAATGGGAACAGCTCATGGGAGAGTGATTAGTAAGGGTCATCCTGATGCATATAAACACAAGGCAAAAACCAGTCAGGACGTGTAGGAGCAAATTAGCCACTAATTCTCCGGATAGGCAGATGAAGTCACGCTACACAAAAACAAAGACTTTTGCCACATATGGCTAAGTATTTCTTGCCAGTTGCTCAGCTTTGAATGGATGTGACTCTTATGTATTTGCCAAGATTCTGTTACAGAATCCACTCTATCTAGTTTAAGCAGAAAGGGTCTTATTATACGCTATTTGTTGCCTGACAGTTTTTGGAAGGACCAGAAAATCAAATTTTGTAATACACAGTCATGATTTACTTTTGTCCGAATTTAGTGGAGTGTGTGTGTGTGTGTGTGTGTTTTCTTAACAAAAATAATCTGATCCACTGCATACCCCTAGATACTCAAAAAGCCTGGGGCCGGATACCAGACAACCTGCATCTCTGCCAAAGAAAGAGTCATACCCTCTGCAATGATTATGGCCAAGAAAGCCGATAGCAGTCTGTCTTCACTCCAACTTCCAAATCTTTGAAAGTGGATGCTACTGTTTAGTCTGTTCTTGTGGCAAGGCATATCACTCTTTGGTTCTATCTAGGGAATCCATGATATAAATGTAGAGAAATATCAAAATGAAGATTTAGGTGGGCACATTTAACAGATGGTAATTATAACAGAATTTCTCATTTGTTGCATTTGATTATGCCAAACCTAGTGTTGGAAATAAATAAATATTGTTCTCATTCTTTTTTTTTTTTTTTTGTATTTTTCTGAAGCTGGAAACAGGGAGGCAGTCAGACAGACTCCTGTATGTGCCTGACCATAATCCACCCAGCATGACCACTAAGAGGCAATGCTCTGCCCATCTGGGGCATTGCTCCGCTGCAACTGGAGCCATTCTAGCACCTGAGGCCAAGGCCATGGAGTCATCCTCAGTGCTCAGGCCAACTTTGCTCCAATGGAGCCTTGACTGCAGGAGGGGAAGAGAGAGACAGAGAGAATGGAGAGAGGGAAGGGTGGAGAAGCAGATGGGCACTTCTCCTGTGTGCCCTGGCTGGGAATTGAACCCAGGACTTCCACATGCTAGGCCAATGCTCTACCTCTGAGCCAACTGTCCAGGGAAAGACTTCTTTTCCTAATTTAAATGTAATCTTCATGAAATCCTAAATTCTTGGCAATTACCATGTAAATAAATAGACTTGGTATGCATAACCTTAATTTTGTCTTCCAACTCAATCATACTGACTGAGAAAAACAAAATAATAGTGTCTGTCAGAGAAGGTACATCTAACTAGGTCATTTCTTTCTAGATGAGCTAACCTTCACGGTAGTACAATTTCATCTGATGAAATTTCAAAAGGAGATCTTCCACCTGAAACTAGAAACCAGCATGTCTTGGGGAGTAAATTCTACCGTGTTGTAACTAAAACACCAGCATATATTAGGCGGAAAGATATATATGTTTTATATGAAAGAAATATAAATGAAATTTTTGGTTTAGTGATATGAAAATGAAGAATTGTAGTCATCAGAGATTTATCTCATGAAATAACAGCTTTCCCTCCAACGTGAATGCCACTATACACGCACTTTATTGTGCTCTATTTTTGGAACTTCTCTATTTTTTTGGAAGACCCACACAATGAAAGTGTAACTACTATTTGAGGTTCTTTGCCATTTTTTATTGAAGATGGACATAATTATTATAGAATCTCAGATATCCAGGATGTGTGAAAAGCAAGTAAACAAAGGAAATTAGTTGCAGATTATTTATTGCTTGATGTTTTCTCATCTTCTCCACTGATATATGTATCTCCTTTCCCTTCTACTCACCTTGCAAATCCCCACGTCCTGTTGAATCCAATACATTCTCTACTGTGCACATGAATAAGAGTAGCTGAAAGTGAATACTACTGCACATGCTTCCTTGTTCTGCCAGGAAACCTTATCATGACTCCCTCTGGTGTCATTGCTTCAAATATCATCTTGATGCTGATTATTCCAGGGAGAAAAGAGTCAGCAGCAGGTCTTCAGGGCATGCAAGAGGCCATGCTGATCTCAACAATATCTACTTGTAAACATCCCAGTGGGATGTTTAGCAGCAAGATATCTGAGGAAATTCTTACCTGAGACTGTCTTTTTAGAGCAGGATTTCCCGTTTGTTCACCATGCTTATTAAAAAATAAACCTATAATGCACAAATTTATAGGACAAAGCTAACTGAAGAATGAAAGTTAGCTCCATAGATGATCCTTTTGACTAATTAAGTATAAAAAACTAAGAAACCTCAGACTAAAGCAGCTTCCTCTGAGCTGTGCTATCCTATTTACATAATGGGTAGGGTTGGTCTTTTTCTCCAAAATCAAAACTCATCCGAGGATGAGAAATGTCTCTGGTGGTGTTTTATTTTCCTTGGCTTTCTGTTTTATTTCTTCTTGGAAGCTGCACCTATTGCTTTAATGGTGATCTAAGAGACTAATATTGTGAGATTGAAATTGTCTCTACTTTTTACTTACATCTCTCACTAATCATTTGGGAAGTTTAATGCTTATTAGATCTGTTATCCATGTGTATCTGCTTTGACAATCTAGCTATCTGTGGTACCACATCTACCCAACAGCGCTACCCCAGACCTCGTCCCTAAATTCTAGCATTTATATACAATTTATCACCACTACATGGATGTATTAGAGGCCTCTAAAACTCAAATTCATAAAATCTAACACGTTTACACACATTTCAGTATGTTTCTCCCCAAACTTTTCTATCTCAAGAGCTGTCAATAGCCCTCAGTCCAACTATCAAAGGCGAAAGTCTGGAGACATTCTTGACACTTATTTCTCCAGATCCAAATAATTTGCAAAGGGTTGACTATACTGCAGAACTATACCCAGTACCCACAGTGTTAGCTCCATGTCCTACCTGACAATCCTAGTCCATCCAAGCCATCATTATTATTGAATAGATTATGGCAATCACCTCTTAATGTGTCTCCTAATTAAATAACAGCCATAAAAATCTCTTTTAAGAAAATCAGAGCCCTGGCCGGTTGGCTCAGCGGTAGAGCGTCAGCCTAGCGTGCGGAGGACCCGGGTTCGATTCTGGCCAGGGCACACAGGAGAAGCGCCCATTTGCTTCTCCACCCCTTCGCCGCGTTTTCCTCTCTGTCTCTCTCTTCCCCTCCCGCAGCCAAGGTTCCATTGGAGCAAAGATGGCCCGGGCACTGGAGATGGCTCTGTGGTCTCTGCCTCAGGCTCTAGAGTGGCTCTGGTCGCAACATAGCATCGCCCCCTGGTGGGCAGAGCGTCGCCCCATGGTGGGCGTGCCGGGTGGATCCCGGTTGGGTGCATGCGGGAGTCTGACTGTCTCTCCCTGTTTCCAGCTTAAGAAAAATGAAAAAAAAAAAAAAATCAGAGTATGATATTTTTATTTAATAATTCAGTGATACTTGGGAGAAACTGAAGCATGCATTCCTTCTCCTTTTATTTACTCAATAAAATATTTTAAAATTAGTAAAAATCCCCATATTGCATGAAAATAGTATTTACAAGTTCAGTATGACAAAGTCCCAGTATTACAATTCACGACTCAGATATATGTTGGGGACATTATGTTAGGCTCAAAGTCTGATTGCTCTAAGATGGTATTTTAAGTGGATAGCTTTTCTGATTTATTTTATTTTTGAGTTGCCTTTGATGATGTTTAATAAGCTGAAAGAATTTAAGTAGGTCATTTGAGTTTCATTTTGCTGTCTAGGCTTATTACAGCACAAAGAATGGACATATTTTTTAAGTCTGAATGACAAATATAGTCACTAAAGTACCTGATATGTTTTAATACAGATTTAAATATACACTAAAATATTAAGAAATCCTCTGATAAGCAGTGAAATTAAAATTTGATGAATAAGACCCTGGCCAGCTGGCTCAGTGCTAGAGCATCACGTGTGGAAGTCTCAAGTTCGATTCCCAGCCAGGGCATACAAAAGAAGCGCCCATCTGCTTCTGCACCCTACCCCTTCTCCTTCCTCTCTGTCTCTTTCTTCCCCTCTTGCAGCCAAGGCTCCATTGGAGCAAAGTTGGCCCTGGGCGCTGAGGATGGCTCCAGTTGCAAGAACAATGGCCCAGGTGGGCAGAGCATCACCCCCTGGTGGACATGCCAGGTGGGTGCTGGTCAGGCGCATGCAGGAGTCTGTCTGACTGCCTCCCGCTTCTAACTTCAGGAAAAAAAAAGAAATTGGATAAATAATGTATTTATCCATACCTTAAAAAAACACATTTAACAATAAAATAGTGAGCTGTTAGAGGTGGATAATGATGCAATTTTTAAACAAACACACAAACAAAAGTGAATGATTCTATTTTCTCCATGATTTTGTATCATTTTTAATGAAATTTATGGGACGGTAATCATGGCATTATTTTATCTTCTTATTTTCAAATATTTATATGAATAAATTCTTATAAATAGCTTCCATATTTTACAAACATGACAATCTGGAGGTATTGATTAAAATATCAATATTTTCAGAATTACAAAGTGAATAAGTTGAGTAAATATTAGAATAAAAATACAAATATTTTCTGTATCCATGATGGGTAAAGGCCAACTCATAGCCAACAATTAACAAAATTATATATTTACGTAAATACAAATATAAGACACATTGTCTTTGACTTAAAATGTTATAACTTGCTAATATAACATCATAAGTATGTTTACATGAGTAGTGTTTAAGTGGTATATGACTGCTATTTATGTAGGCTAATAAGAAATGAAAGCTTACATCTGATTGTAACATTCTTCTCAGGGAAGAGAACCATGGAACATGTTTGAGTTTATCAGACATGAGCAATAAGGACAGAAAGCTGGGATTTAACCTGACTGTGGCTTCACTGCATGCCCAATTCTGATCTTTAGATTCATTATCTGAATAATGGAGATGACTGAAATACTTAGGAAAGCAGTCATTACATTTTGTCCATTAGTCCTTGTCACTTTCTAGTAGCAGAACACAAATTTGAATATTAGAAGTTGACCAAAGGATGGCAATTTTAATGTTATGAGATGCACAAAAAAAAGCATATATTATATTTTTCTTTTTACTTTTTAGAAAGAGAGAGAGAGGGACAGACAGACAGGAAGGAAAGAGATGAGAAGCATCAATTCATAGTTGTGGCACCTTAGTTGTTAATTGATTGCTTTCTCATATGTGCCTTGAACCAGGGGGCTCCAGCTGAGCCAGTGACTTCTTGCTCAAGTTAGCAACTTTGGGCTCAAGCCAGTGGCCCTGGGCTTTCAGCCAGCAACTTCTGGGCTCAAGCCAGCAACCATGGGGTCATGTCTATGACACCAAGATCAAGCCAGCAATCCCGTGCTCAACCCAGAGAAGCCTGTGCTCAAGCTGGTGACCTCGAGGTTTCAAACCTGGGTCCTCAGCATCCCAGACTGCCACTATATCCACTGTACCACTGCTTGTCAGGCATACCATATTTCTCAAATTGGGACACAATTCAGATTACCGGCAAAAATTAATAAGGAAAAAACTTCTATTTTTAGTATGAACCATGTCATCACTACTGACTGTATGATTAATAAAAAATGCTGTACTTTAACTAATACTACAACTTTTAAGGAAAAATAATATAGTTTAGGGATGGCCTTTGGCTTAAGGTTTGAACAGTGGGTATAGCTTCCCCTCCCCCTGTCTCTGTCGATTGTCTTTGTTTGTCAATAGAGAATTTAGTTTGATTAATTTATGAGTTTATGGTAGAGGTTTACCTTGTTTTGGAATAATCGGGAAATAAATACCTGCTTCACACCTTAAAAAATTACATATTTCAGAGGCCTTGACTATCTTAGGTAAAGAATTTATTTGAAGCTTTGAATACAATGAACTCAAACTTTCAAACGGAAACACTTATATCACCCTTCTGTGTGATATGCTTCAAGTATTTATAACCAACCCCAGTTATTGATGTTGCAAATTGGTTCTTAAAGTACCTCTTCACTCTTTCAAATTGATGAAGCACTCAAGCCCAGGTTCTTGAAAATCATTTGAAGAAAAACTCTGCTCTCATCCATTTTGTCTGCAGGATGAATTAAGGCGGCGTTTCCTTTATGTCTTGATTGAAAAATCCTATTTGTAGGCTTGTGCTAGCACGTCTTTGTGAAAAGATTTCATAGGAGTGAGGTAGAAATTCCTTTGATTTACTTTTCAAGGATAACTTCTAGAAAAGTACCTTGGGAAAATTTCTCCATTTCTAGCTCTGAAGGCATAGCACTTCCCAAAGCTAGGGGCTCAGCTATGCCTTATTTTCTACGTTATTGTATTGACCAGGTGATAACAAGCAACTTGGCCATGAAGGTTGTCATCAAATAGCCAAAGTCAACAAATAGTGATAATTAAATATGTTTCAACTTAGAAACATCTCTTACTTGTACTGAATTTCCACGGAGATATTTAATTTCCTTGAAAATTTAAATAGCATAAAGGAGATAACTTACAGAAAATATCCCTCATTTAGCTTTTAAACAGGAAAAATTCAGTCACAAAATTTATATTAGTAATGACATTTTGTGCTCAGTATTGAGAGGTCTCGCAAAGCAGTTTTTGTCTGAATTTACATTACATCTCCCATTCCTGGCTCAGTTCTTGCTGCTTGCCTTCTAATTATCCACTTTCCTTTTCTTACATTTTGATTTCTCTTCAGTTCCATTTCTTTTTAATTTCCTCTATAGTCACCTAACATTTTCTATTATCCTTCACATTCATTCACTGGCCCTTTAATTGGCATTCCTTATATAAGCCTGTCAGGAAGTTGAGGAAACTAGTAATTTTATGACCTAAAAACTTTTGGACTTATTGAGTTACATCTGAGATAAATTTTTTCTTGTTATATGAATGAATATAACTTATCTTTTGTGTTGAAATTACATTTCTTAAGAAGAGATTAGTTTTACCTCGATGCAAACTCACATTTTGAACGTGAATTATTTTCCTACTCTATTCTGAAATTTGGAATATGTGAATAAAATATAATAAAAAAATAGAGAATATATATTTTTTCCTATTTATATATGATAAATATTTTATATGTACATTTTTAGGGGTATATAAACAAAGTGCTCACACTGTTGTAAGCTTTTCTTTACACATAGTATTCCTTAGTAGGCTTATGATTAGTTTGCAGCCTTTATATTGTGATCTGTTCAGAAAAATGAGAAATATTTATGAATTGCTAATGAAATAATGAAGAACTCAATTCACAAGAGAAACAAATATCTAGAAAAATATATCTAGATAGTTATATATCTACATATCTACACATTTATATGGCAATATCTAGGTATATATGATGTGTAAGTCTATGCATCTATATATTTATATCTCTGTATAAATGTATATATTTAATTCAGCATTTAAGTATTAGCTCTGTTATTATTTTTGTAACAGGTACCAAATATGCAGGCCTCTGAAAGTTGCAAAATCTTCAAACAGTCAATAAAGCAAATAGTCAGTAAAGTAGTCTTAGTAGCATGATAATGGAGATTATGTGAATAATCTATAAATAGCTAAGTACAGTGAACGGTCTATACCAATAGTTGTTTTAAGACTACTTTTGCGCTTAGGCATCTGCAGGTTTGGCTTCTGCGAAGGCCTTCCTTCTTGCCCTGCAGATGACTTCCTTCTCACTATGTCCTCACAGGTCCTGTGTGTTCTCTATGTCCTAATCTCTTCTGCTTATAAGGACACTATTGACTTTGAATGAGGTCTGCAACATATGAGACCCAACACTGAATGAGTTTGGTGAAGAAGGGATCCAATTATGCCAAAATCTACATTCATAAGTACAAACAAGGATTGACAGATTTTGGCTTGTAAGATTTTAAATATGTATTAATTGTTCAAATCTGTGAGTGTTTTCTGGTAGTGAAAAATGTATTATCTTAATATTAGTAATCATCTCTTGAGGACATACATTGATTTTTTTTCCCCCGTAAATTGTCCCTGACATTTTCCAGTTTCTCTGACATATAAAAGTGGTCAATAAATGATGGTATGGTTGAACATATGTCTGCATGTTAGACTACATGGATGGATGGATGAATGCATGATCACATAAGGAAATAGATGAAAAATATGGAAAGTATACTAATTTCATAGTGCTATTACAATAAATGTACTGATAAATATACTAATATGTGTATTAATAAATCTACCAGGATGTGTAAGAGTATTTAACTTTTCAACCAATTAAAACCTGGTTTACATTTACTCCCTCCAGGGCTCTACATAGTCCTGCTCTGATTATTCTGTTCTCACTGTACTTGTGAATTGAGCTTAAATCTATGCACATCTGCTGGTCTGCTACTTAAAGAAAATGTTGAACCTTAGATATAAACATGTTTTGTCTGTGCAAATGAATCTGGATGGCCATCAAGGCCAGAGGCAACCCTTTTTATTTCCCCCATATAACACCTAAATAGGTTTTCTGTACACAGTGCTAACACAATAAATTCTGTGCTAACTAATGCATCACCCATTCATGGGCCCCCTGTTGATATTTTTGTCTTTCTCTCCCTGTGCATTGAAGTATACATTTCAATTAGAGTTCTACTTATGGAAATGACAAATTTGTCACCGAAACCAGAGTAAACAATTTGTCATGTTGTTTTCATGGAGCCATAAAATAGTGTTTCTGACTCAAAATGATATTTGGGGATTACTGCGCCATATTCTGAAATTCATAAAATGCAATATACGTATGCATAACGGATGAAGTGCATTTCAAAAATGAAAATGATTGCAGTCCACAGAGTTCGTAAATCAATTTGTGAATCGCTTCAAGACGAAAGGAAGTATACGATAAATAGAGGTTGTAGAAGGAGGCATACTTGTTGTGTAAATACAATCTCCTCTGCCTAGGAGGTTTTAATCCCATAACAATCTCCAAGACAAACTGTAAACCTTTTTTGGATGTTGTTTGAACTCATGTTTGATAGGCAATGATTCTTAATATGACAGACGCTGATTTCCTAACTGTTGTTATTGGTTTCTCCTCACGTATCCATGACTTGACCGAACTATGTTCCTTACCTTCAGAATTTCTTCTTACCAAGGACCAGTTCTTATTTCATGACTCGTAATTTAGATCCCCATGCGGGTTAGTAAAAACTACCTTTCTTCAACAAGTAGTTTTCATTATCCCTGTTTTACTCACAAGGAAGTTAAATAGAATTGTACATTCATGTACACACATGTACATATATGTCAAAATCTAAAAGTTAAAAGTAATGTATGTTTATTATTGACACCACAATATACTTCTTTTGGTTAGGGGTAATTCATACAAGTGACAGGAGCTCTGAGAATTATCTTTTCATCACAAAAATGCTTCTTCTTTATCAGAACTCTAAGTCATTGTAACAATATCTACCGACATCTAAGTCCAACAACATCAAAGCTGGAAAAGCAAAAGAATGTGAATGAGAAATACTAAACCCAAGTTCCCATTTCTAATCTTCCTAAATCTGCATGTGATGATTTTAAGGACAAAATTAATGTGCCAATGCGTAGATGAAGAAGGTATGTGAGATGCCTTAGGAATGTCTAACGGGAGTCGTTACTTCTTTCTGAAGTAATTATGGAAATAGCAAGAATGAGGCAGCACTTAAAATAGCTCATGGAAAATTAGTAACACTGTTATCCACAGAAAGGGAAGTGAAGAAAGCAATCTCCAGGGGAGGAACCAAGATCCAGAGTGGGATGGAGTAGAAGGTATGGGCTTTGTACCGTAGACATCCCGTTTTGAGTGTAAACTGTTTAGGGAGAGAATACAGTTATGCCTGGTTATGGACCAGGCTGAAGAGTCCTGGTTGTCGTGCCCTGTTGTGATTGTTCTGGAAAACACATATGTCAGCTGCGTGAGTCAGGACCCACAGGGTGTGGGGGAGCCGAGGGAGACATTTGCAAAGGGGCAGGGAGAGTTGTCAGACAGTCACTGCACATTCCTGCCTGAAGCATCAGCGAGGTGGGGAAGCTGGAGAGTACAAAAGAGCCAGAGAATGTGGGCCCCTCTAGCAACCCAACGGGGACAGCACGGGGAAACCTGGGGCGGTCTGTGGAAGCCAGCTTGATTCCGTGTGACAATAACTCACAGGCCGGTGAAGCGACAGCACCGTGTTTGAGTGACGACACCCCTGTGCGGTTGCCAGGGTGGGTCAGAAATCTTTCGCACTTCTATCTTGCCAGCGGCACGTGAGCTTCTCTTGTTGGCAAACTCCAGAAATACGAGATTTTGGAAAATATCTTTACCAGACGTGGACATGAGTGCTAGTGCTAGATCCACGTTGAGAAGGTCAGGAGGCACTGGACACGTGCCTGGACTCGAGTCCTCCAGCCAGTCGCGGAGTGCAGGCGACACTGTTGAGTGTTCCGTGCAGAGCAGCGAGGAGACAAGCAGAGCCCAAGGGCAGTTCCCGTGGCAGCCTCTTTGCAGCATTATTTGGAATGTGGAGGACATAGAAATAGTTTCAGTTTTAAAAGATGAAATGAGGAAAAGGCAGCTAAAATAGCCAAACTGGAACGGCGTTTTTAAAGACCAGCACTAGAAAGCACTGAAAATGTACCTTACTCATATGTTCTCTTTCACACATGTTGTAGTAATATAAGGTTATAGTAATTAAATATATAGAAATATAAAAATATGGAAGATATATAAAAGTAATTAAAATTATATTAAAAATAATTATTAAAATTAAGTAAAGTTATGCCAATCGGATAGGAATTAATATAGTGGCTTAGTGCCATAACTCTGTAATGTGATAAACAGACTGATTTACAAGCAGAGCCCAGTTAGTATGTGTGTGAAGTTATACATAGATAAGAAGTAACTTGGTGCCATAACTCTGTAATGTGATAAACAGACTCTGACTTTCAAGCAGAGCCCAGTTAGTATGTGTGTGTGAAGTTATACATAGATAAGAAGTGGCTTGGTGTTATTTACATTAACTTTGTAAATTAATGAAAATAAGAACATCTTAAAAAATGATTTAATGTAAACATTTTAGTAGGTTGACATAAAGGGGGTTCCCTGCGAGAAACTCCCAAAAAGGTGGGGCTACTGCAGGCTCTACAGGATCGGGGATATAGGGTCTCTTGGAAAAAAGCCCAGATTTGCCAGAAAACTGTCCGATATTTAGGAATGTAATCAGCCAAGGGACGCGGGCGTTAGCTGAGTCAAGGACTCAAGTCATCCAGGCCCTCCAGGTCCCTGCGAGCAAGCGACAGCTTCGGGAATTCCTGGGCACAGTGGGGTACTGCAGAATCTGGATTCTTGGTTTTGCCCACATAGTGAAACTCCTGTACAAAGCCATGAAAGGGGATGGGCCTCTCCGATGGACCCCGGAGTGTGCCCAGGCTTTCAAGGATCTGAAAACAGCTCTGGTTACCCCCCCCCCCCCCCGCTTTGTCACTGCCTGACTTAGAAAAGCCTTTCAATCTCTCTGTGACTGAAAAAGGAGGGTCCGCTGTTGGCCTGCTTGCCCAAAAGCTAGGACCCTGGAGGCATTCCGTAGCCTACCTCTCAAAAATGCTCGACCCAGTTGCAAGAGGCTGGCCAACCTGTTTGTGGCATCTAGCCGCGGCGGCAGCCCTGGCGCGAGAGGCGGACAAGTTAACCTTAGGGCAGAGCCTCACAATCATCACTTCCCATTCGCTGGCACCAATTCTCACCCAGGCGTCAGGGAAATGGCTCTCGAATTCCCGTCTCATTCATTATCAGGGCTTGCTCCTAGAAATGCCCCTGATCACCTTCGAGACTGTAGGAGGACTGAATCCGGCTACGTTGCTGCCAGAAGGAACCGTGAACCGATCGGAACATGACTGCATAGAGGTACTGAACGGGGCACAGGGAACCAGAGAGGACCTTAAGGATGAGGCTATCCCTGGGGGAAAGGACATTTATACGGACGGCAGCAGTTTTGTCCGGGAGGCCCATTGACTGGCAGGAGCGGCTGTGGTCTCGGGAGATGGGACAATCCTCTGGAGCTCAGCCCTACCCCAGGTACCTCAGCCCAGAAGGCAGAATTAATTGCCCTGACCAAGGCCTTAGAACTATCACGAGGCAAGGTAGCTAATATCTACATGGACAGCCGATATGCCTTTGCCACAGCCCACATCCACGGACAAATTTACCAGAACAGAGGGCTTCTCACCTCAGCAGGAAAAGAAATCAAGAATAAAGAGGAAATCCTCAACTTGTTAGAAGCCCTCTGGTTCCCGAAGCGAGTGGCAATCATCCATTGCTCCGGGCATCAAAAAGGGGACTCCCCTCAAGCTCGTGGAAACAGGTATGCAGACGCCGCCACCAGGGAGGTCGCCGCTCGAATTCTCCCCCTCGCCGTAGAACCCACCATCCAGGAAAAGCCAGCTTACTCCAAAGAAGAACAAGAGACATACCAACATGAGGGTTGGACTTTCTCAAGCGGATGGTGGAAGAACTCCCAAGGTAAGGTAGCCCTACCACAGCCCCTGGGTGAAAAGCTTCTCGAGGAAATCCACGGAGCAACGCACCTAAGTGGAAAGAAGCTGCAGACCCTGGTGTCACCCCGGTTCCAGATTCCACATGTACGCAGACTGGCCGAACAAGTTGCTCGCCGATGTCAGGCCTGCCTACAGGTCAATGCTGGCAGAGGCCCTGGGACGTCTGGAATCAGGTATCGGGGAACAACCCCGGGGGAACATTGGGAAGTGGACTTTTCTGAGATGAAGCCCGGCAAATACGGGTACCGCTACCTACTAGTGCTTATAGACACTTTTACAGGATGGCCAGAGCCTACCCAACTCGGAGAGACAATGCATCCACAGTAGCAAAGGCACTGCTACAGGAAATAATCCCCAGATTTGGCCTCCCCTTCTTCCTGGGGTCCGACAACGGCCCGGCCTTCACGGCCGAAATATCAAAAGTCCTTGCTAAGGTGTTAGGAATAGATTGAAAATTGCACTGTGCATATAGGCCTCAGAGTTCAGGACAGGTAGAGAGGTGTAATAGGACCATAAAGGAAATGGTCACAAAAATTCATCTGGAGACTGGCTTAGGTTGGGTGGAAGCATTTCCCTACGCCCTCCTGAGGGCTCGGTGTACCCCTGGGACACATGGGTTTTCTCCCTACCAAATCCTCTTTGGCAGGGACCCCCCAATTGTCCCTCATATAGGCCTAGAGCTAACTCCAGCACTCACTAAATCACAACTTATTTCTCACTTGAAGGCCTTTGAAGAAGCCCTACAGGAAATCCCTGACAAGGTGAGGCGAGCCCGCCCCCTAGGGGCCGCCTCCCCGAGCCCTTGTAATCCTGGGGATCTTGTCCTCATCCGCAGGTATGCAGCTTCGAGCCTTGAGCCTTGGTGGAAGGGCCCATTCCCGGTGGTCCTCAGTACCCCCACGGCTGTAAAGGTTGCTGGCCACGCAGCGTGGATTCATCAAGCTCACATCAAGCCAGTTCCTGATCAAACTGACACAGCTAAATGGAGGGCTCAACCGGACCCCAAAGATCCACTCAAGGTCAGATTTACTCGTGTCGCACCTACCACATCTGGGTCCTAGCCCTGCTGGTAGCAACAACAACAGGGAGCCCTCATCTCCCCGTCAGACGAGTATGGGAACTAGTAAATCCAGATACTAACCAGGTTGTGAGCTCTATCACCAAAGTGGCTCCTGCAATGGCCAACTGGCCCACTTTTGTTTTTGACTTTTGTTCTCTAGAAGGGGGCAGAATCAGCGGGAAGTTCCAATTTGTTGACTGTGCTGTTGGCTGGAGCTGCACACCTAACACTTGTGGGCAGAAGAGGCTACAGCGCCACTCCTTTTACATTTGCCCTGGGTATGGGTCCCCCTTCCGCAAGCTGGCCTGCAGAGGACCCGAGCAGAATCACTGTTATACTCCCAAATGCGCCACAATTGAGACTACCCCCTCCTCTGCCATAATTCATCAACCCGATGGCACAATGATCCGTCAGGGAGCCACCAACTCTGACTATAAGAATGGATGCAATTCCCTTACTCTTAGCATTTCTACAGAGGGGCAACAACTCTCGTGGGCCACACCAAAAACATGGGGTCTCTGAGTACGGCCTGAGAACACATGGAGAACCATGGGTGAGAAAGGGCATCATTACGGATTCACCTTTAGCATCCACATGACAGAAATGCCTTATGCGCCCCCATAGCAATTGGACCAAACTCTGGCTTGTACCCAGTGCAGCCAAAGTCCCACCCAAAAATAGAAACTCAACCTACTACAGGGCCATCAGCGGGGCCGAAAACAGCAATCCTTCCTTCCCCAGGACCCCTAGCTCCCCTGTCCATTGTCCACCTGGCATATGAGGCTCTTAATAACTCCCTGCCGAATCTCACCAGCGATTGTTGGCTATGCCTGTCTAGCAGGCCCCCATACTATGAAGGGGTAGGCCTCAATGCCTCCATCAGTACCAGCTCCATTGCAGACAGCTGCCAAGGGAACCCTTCCCGCCTCACCCTGCCTTTAGTCCAGGGACAGGGTACTTGCATCGGCTCTGAAACTGCCAAATTCTCGGAGACTCTTTGCGCCAGCCAGCACCCCCTCCAGGAAGATAACTCAACCTACTATCTAGCCCCTACAGGGGCCTGGTGGGCCTGCCCATCGGGTTTAACCTCCTGCTTGAACTTTCTCATCCTCAAAACCTTAAAGGAGGCTTGTGTTCTAGTCCATATCTTTCCCCAGTAACCTACCTATCAGAGGAGGACCTAGAGGCTCTCTATGACCAGTCACACTCTGACTCCCCTCACCAAAGAAAAAGGGCTATAGGCCCCGCGGCGGTAGCTTTGGCCAGCCTGTTAGGGGCTGCCTTACTAGGAACAGGTATCTCAGCCCTAGTTGTCCAGGACTCCGGTTTCAGGGCTCTTCGGGAACTCATTGACCAGGACATCGCCGCCCTTGAGAGCTCAATCCGAGTTCTCGAGAAATCCTCGGGCTCCCTGGCAGAAGTTGCACTGCAGAACCGAAGAGGACTCGACCTGCTGTTCCTGCCCAAGGAGGACTGTGTGCAGCTCTCCAAGAGCAATGCTGTTTCTTCGCCAACCATTCCGGAGTCATCCGCCAATCTCTGGACCTCCTCAGAGACCGCCTGGAGACACGCCGTTCAGACAGAGAAGCACATGGACTTTGGGTCCCCGGGTTTACCTGGCCCTCATGGGCCACTACATTGCTCTCCTCCCTTGCAGGTCCCATTCTGGTGCTCCTTGCTGTGCTCCTGATCGGCCCCTGTGTTCTACGCACGGTGGCCACCCTGATCAAATGCCAGCTAGGGGCCGGCAACCTCCTGGTCCTTCAACCCACGCTTCAGCCCACCCCTTGGTAGATACCGCATCTTATTCTCCCATTCAGAGGGGGGAATGAGGAGCCACTGAGCCACTTCATCTGCAGGTGTTGTAAGGTACCAAAAACTACAGAATTAATATTAATATTTTAAGAGGCTTGGAGAACATTTTATTAATTTGGGTTAAGGTGTGCAGAGAAATTGTGAGAGTAGTCTCTGTACTGTGTGATTGGCATAACCAGGATGGCCCTTGGCATTGTATTGTAAATGCAAAGGGGAGGAAAACATGGATTCCCAGACATTCCACCACACCTGTGGTGAAAAGGGTGAATGGCTAGCCAGGTACAGGGAGAGAAAAGCCAAAATAAACCTTTTCTTATAACAATGAGCCACTCGCGGGCATTTGTCCCCACCGAAACTACCTCTCCTATGTAAATACATGTGGTTAACACGTGTGACTCTGGACAGAGAGATGGCAGATAAACACTAGATAATATAGGAATGCCTTTAATATGTAAAAAGATATCTTTCTACCATTGTGTTGGCTTCTAAATTTTGTTTTCTCCAAAATATTGTATGACTTGCAAATTGAACATGGTCCTATCATGTTAAAGGACATATGACTATAACCAATAGTGGTAAAGGGCTCCTAATTATAATTTTTGCTTCTGTACTTCCCACTTACAAAACTATAAAAACTAGGTAGAACAAAGGGCCGGCGCGCTCTCCCTCAGATTTCTGTCAGAGCTGCCGCCGCTTGGCCAAACTAGACAATAAAGCTTTGATGTGTAAATGACGGACCTTGTTCCTGTCTTCCATGTTTTGGGTCCTTCCGAATTTGGCTTAACAGTCTCCAAGAGGCTGCCAGCCCCGCTAATAAGCTAATAAGCAGGAGTGTCCCACTGCACTGGGAAGTTGAATTAGGGACGCCTAATTGACGTAGAGCTTGGGCTCTACTGGGACAACACACTACTTCTTATGAGCTGTTTTATTTCTGCCTAGTTTATAAGAAATACACACACACACACAATGTGGCAAAAGTCGGTCTACAGATGTTCATATGGAAAAGAATACAATAATTAATAAATAATAATACAAGAATAAACTGCCCCGTGTGCTCACAACTGTACACCTACCTTTGCCACACCCTGTAGGTGTGGCTATTGAACTGTTCGTGCTGCCAATACAATGAAGTTTCTGCACGCGTTTGGAATAAAACCTGGTGCAGCGGTCATCAATACTGTTTGACAAATATTTACAGCTCTGTTTTTCCAGGCTAATTGAGAAATTGAACTCTGACACTCTCAGAGCTGGTGGGAATCATGGAAACTGCGTTGGTCAATGTCTCCTAAACAAAAGGTGCTCCTTCTATGCCAGAACCTGAAGGACTAGAGTGCCTTTGACCATATTCGCTGTCCACTGCAGTGGTGAGGCCCAAAATCTGTCGTTCTACTTAGCAGAGTCCTGTTAAGCCACAGGGGACACATCAGATGAGCAGGAGCTACATTTATTGCTTGCTGTATTACTGAGTTTGGCCAGTTCTTTTATTCTATAATAAAAGCCCATTTCAGTGAATGCAATGACTGTCGAAAGAACATCTTCTCTGAAACAAGGTAAACTTGTATTTTCTGAGTTTGCTCACTTTTAGTGTTAAAAACCAGCACTGGGCAGTGCCAGGTATGTGATCTGTGAAATTGCAAATTACCTTCCTGCTTGGGAAGGGCCATTGTCTTGCTAATGTTTGCTAGAGGAAAGGATTCATGCCAGAAAGTTTGGAGGAGAGGGAGAAAAGCCACTTTTGCAGATTGAGAGAAGAGAGAGTGCAGAGTGCTGAAGGAGAAGCCATGTTGGCAGGGAAAGAGAGCAAAGGGGTGCAGATGGGAACCAGAGCTGAGGGGTTTGCGAGCTCCGCTGAGACTGGTGGGGCCTGTGATTCTCGGAGAAACCAGAGAAGATTCTTCTGGTTGTGGAACCAGAGAATGTGTCAGTGGCTTTGGGAGCCCTGAGGGAGAGGGAAGTGTTTTCCCTGTGTGTTTGCTCATTGGCTGGTGTGAGACTTTAATAAAGGAATGGCCCACCAGTTTTTGGCTCCACTGTTTCTTTACCATCTGCCGGAATTCATTGAGAACCTGCATTTGAATGGCCATGATGGCCGGGGCTCCTGGCCATACAGTGTAATTACAGAAAATTGTGTATACTCTCTGAATTATTTTTTCTAGGAATAGTATTTAATTTTAGAGAAAATGCACACAGAACACCTGATAGCAGAAGGTATTAAATAAATAGTATCTATTGTTTGTAGAAATTGGTTATAGTATAGCACTGAAGTCCTCATTCAGTAAAACTGGCCAGCGTGTGGGACTGAAGACCCTGCTGGGAACAGAAGCACAGGTCTGTGAACAGTGAGATAGCCTTTAGAAATCTGAAACGGGTCTAAGGAAAAAAAAAGAACTATTGTTTCCCTGAAGATTTGATTTGTTTGATTTTTCCAAAACAAAGATTAGCATTCTCCTCATTCATATTCACTTTTCAAGTAAAGTAGGGAAATTAAATGAAGCAAAGTATAATAAGTGTTTTCTCCACTCGAATTGATATCTGTGTCCAGGGTGAGTGGCACCCCATGAATAAAACATTGATTCATTAGCATATCAAAGCAGCTTTCCTTTCTCTGAGCTTCACCAAAAGGCTGAGGCCTCTGATTCGCTCTGCAGACAGTGGGCCTGCTGCTCCTTCACAAAGGATTTGTTAGCTACTGCAGAGAAGTCACCTCCTATCAGGTGGGACAGCCCCTGTTAATTCTAGGACTTAGAAAACACGTCCCTAAGTGACTGCTGAGCGCCTTCTTCCACCCTTAAAATACGCAGTTCTATTAAAACCCACTTGACAAAGGGGGATTTTTTTTTGTCATAATTTCATGGCTAGATCTACATTTTGTTCAAAATTACATGGGAAATCAAGAAGGAAACACACATTCCTTGTAGAAAACTCTGCCAAAAACGTGTTTAATTCACTAATACCCAGGGAGCATTTATTTGTTCTCTTATTCAGCGGAAGCATATGCAGACAAGTAGGACACCCTTCCTTTTCTCGCAGTCTCTTAGAAATGCACTCAAGTAAGTAACGGATTACACCTCCATTTTAGGCAGGTGGTGTGGCACAGGGGTGTTCAGACAAAAGTGGCTGATTAAGTCGTCTAAAGATGGCTTCACAGCTAATTTAACATATTGGATCTTACATGTAGGCAGAGGAAAAAGAGGAGGGAAAGAGAGATGAGAGAAATTATATTTGGCCAAAGGAAAACCAAATAAAATGTAAACATATATAATGTACAAAAAATAGGATATGCTAAAAACTGAAAATTGTTTATTTAGTTGGGAAGTTAGGTGCATTTATTATACTAAGATTTGAAAAGATCAGAAGTCTGCCTCAGACTTTGCTCCAGACCAAAAATATCTTGGATACAATACTGTATAAGGAAAAAGAGCAGATTTTTTTCTGTGGTCAGTGAGTTGAGGTAACAATAAAAGTTTTTAAGTGTTAAAAATTAGATTAGTTAGGGTTTATAGAAAGATTATCTTGTATGAAAGCTAACAAGATTATATAACTATATGTGGCATTATGTAATAACAAATAACTAATATATTCTATGAAAAAGTACAAATAATTAAAACTTCTTAATTATTAAACACAAACATTTCTATCTTAAATAATTTCCTTATGTACTTATGAATGCATATTCACAACAAAGACCTTACAGTTGGTATATTTAAAATTTAACAGTGCCTATTTTCAACAAAAAGAACTTTTAAAACTGCTTTTCACATTTCTAGAATTTGAAAGGAAAAACATAACACCAAATGAGTAAGTGACTAATAATGGTTAAAATTAGGTTAAAATTAAATGAAAGTGTAATATGAAAAATTAATCTGGAATGTAAACTTTAGATAAATGTTCTAAATGATCAAGACATCATTAGAATTATTGGGTTGAAAACATATGCACATATTGTCATGCAATAATATGTTTATTTTAATACATCCACAATTTAAAATGTTTTTTTTTAATATAAGGAAAACATTTTTATATCTCAATTGTGTTAACATGGGTGTGAAACACAAATCTATCAATTTATATAGTTTACATTTAAATATTTTATTTTGTACAAGTCAGATGTTTAAAAAAATCCATCAAGAAAAAGTAAATTCAATGAAGCATGAAATAAAACAAAACACTTAAACAAATATGTTCAAGAATCTCATCTCTTGGTTCTGAAACACTCAAACTTTATAATCATTGTCTTTTTTACATTATATATGATAGATATGTGTATTCCAAACTGCCCTCTTGATGTTCTGCTTATCTGTCAGACCTCACCCTTACTGGACTATCGCCCCTGAGACAGAGAAATTCCAAAAAGCTGACAAATTGCCCCAAGAAGGGGCTCCAGACACACCAGGACTTTTGATTCAACACCCACGTGCTCAAAGCCCCCCAAAGAGGAGCATTCCGGACATACCAGGACTTTTGCCTCAGTATCCCCTCAGGCTCTCCCAAACACTATATAACTCGCCCCTAGTCTGTAACCAGTGTTCTTGTCCCCAAGAGAAGTGCCCGGCAGGTTTCCTTTCTTCCTTTCAATAAAGCCTGTTACTCTGGTCTTTTCGGACTCCCATGGATTTCAACATTTGGTGCCGAAACCGGAACAGGGTACTAACTGCCTTGATGATCCCTCTTTGCTGTCCAAACTTACAACCAGGGAAGCAATGGGCAGTGGCAACTCGTCCTGGGTTTACTCCCTGATTCTGTTTGGACGTGTAATTGTAGGTTGATTGGACAGCAGTCTAACCCTGTCCTGAACCCCTGCTGGACCAGAAGGTAAGGAGTTTCTCCCTCTCCTTCCCTGGTTGGCCTCCAAATTTCTCTCTAAAAACACCCCTTCCTGGTCGGACGGTTTTCTCTGACACCCTCACGTTTTGAGGGGTTTGACTTTCAGTCTCAGTGGACTGCACGGAAGACTAGGCGCCTAGCCAAACCTCTCCACTCTCTCAGACTTCTCGTCCTCAGAGCTCCCTGACAGGTGGTGACGACCTCTATCAGGGATGACTCCCCCACATGGAGATTCTCTCCTCTTGGGACAGTCACAAAAGGAAGAGACGCCCCCTCTTGCTCACCTGTCTCCACGGCTCTTCAGAGTCTAAGCCTTCTGACCAGACCCCTCTAGGATGTCTCATAAAAAACCTCACCAAACTTGGTCTCTCAGACCTCAAACCGAAGAAATTAATCATCTTCTGTAACACAGCATGGCCTCAGTACAGACTAGACAATGACTCCCATTGGCCTGAAAACGGGACATTCGATTACAATATCCCGAGATCTTGACAATTTCTGCCACCGGATAAGGAGGGCATTAGAAATTCCTTACGTGCAGGCTTTTCTTCTCCCTTCTCTCCTGTCCTTAATTTCTGTGCCTTCTGTTCTACATGCAGGCTGTTTGGGCCAAAGAAACCTCACCTAAAACCTCCGCTCCTAATCTTTCCTTCTCCACAGACTCCCAACTCTCTCCTCCTACCTGACCCCTGATGGTACCCCTCTCTCAGGACCCCTCTCTGGTCCTCTGCAAATTTTTTCCACTCAAGTCTCTCCCCTCCAGAAAGCCCCCTCCCTTCGCAGAAATCTGTTTTTTCATTCACCTACAATACCACACTCTCTCTTTCTCCTCCCCTGCTGGCCAGGGGCTTCTGCCTTCTCCACTGTGTTCTTCATCCCCTCCCCCCTCCTTAGAAGCTGTGGCTCTGGCTGTGGTGCCTGTCTCATCTCTGACCCCTCCTCCCTCCTTACAAACTGTGATTGTGCCTCTTTCCTCCTCACCCCCTCCCCTCTCCTCAGAGTCTCTTTTTTGACTCCTCTGACCACATGGCGCTTTAATCTCCTCCTCTTCTTGCAGATTCTGACCCTCCTTCTTTCCATCCAGCTGCTCACACTGTCCATCTGTCTGCTTTCTCTCTTCCTCCCCTCTATGCTGACAACTCTCTGCCATCTTGAAAAACTTAAAAAGAAACAGAATTGTATATTAAGCTATGTAAGTAATCTGTCTTGTCTCTTTGTCAGAAAATATCTCTAGTATAATTTTAATTGAAACAAGTAAAGCATGCTTATTTAAAGTTCTTAATTCATAATAGGTGAAGTCTTTGTTTAATGTGTAACTGTGTCTGTTTCTAAGGCCTTAAACCAATAATTACCCACCTCTTAAACCAGGCTTACACATCCCCATGGATTCTCCCTGCAATACCCCCATTCTTCCTGTTCAAAAACCTTCAGGAGCTTATTGCCTCATACAAGCCTTACATCTAATCAATGAGGCAGTAGTTCCCCTCCATCCAGTAATCCCTAATTTCTACAAGTTACTGTCACACATTCCCTCAAACACCACTCACTTCACAGTCCTAAACCTCAAGTATGCCTTCTTTACTATTCCTACACTCTGACTCTTACTTTCTGTTTGCATTTACCTTTATTTAAACTGACCCGGACACTAATGCAGCCCAGCAATTTACGTGGATTGTCTTACCCCAGGGGTTCAGAAACAGCCCACACCTGTTGGGGCAGGCACTAGCTCAGGATTTAACAGCATGCAATCTCAAAACTAGAACTCTCTTACAATATGTAAATAACCTACTCCTCTGCAGCCCCTCCCTGCCTGCCTCAAGGAGACACACCACCACCCTTCTTAACTTCTTTGCTATAAAGGGATATCATGTCTTCTCTGCTAAGGCTCAACTTTATTCTCAGTCCCTAGTCTATCTAGGCATCACCTTAACCCCCACCACCTGAAGTCTCACCCTAGATCAAACTCAGACCCTCCACAGTCTCCAACCACCTACCACCACAGATCAAATCTTTTCTTTCCTCGGTCTAATAGGCTTCTTTAAACATTGAATTCCCAATTTTGCTCTTAGTCAAACCCCTCAGTGAGATCTTCTGAGCATGGCTTTTAAGGTCTATAATGGCCAAAGGAAGTAACAGAAAAGGCAAATAAGGCCCAAAAGAAGTCAGGAAATACCAACTTTTGGCTCCAGCACCCTAAAGGGCTTCATAGAATTCCATCAGGGCCCTACCTCAAGAATAGAAAAAAGGTCATTGAACTGAAGCCTGCCAGGCTTCCCGGTCCCATCAAGGGACACACCTCTGCTGTGGAAAGAGGGACACGAGAAGGTAAGCTGCCCCCTTGCTCCATGGGGGGAGATTTCAGTCTCTTCTAGCCCTGTTCCAGCTACCTGTGACCTGACCTTGCCTAGCATGCTGGGAATTGCCACTGAAGGCCCAAGGACATCGTTCACAAGCCTAAGGTATTTCTTTCAAGTAGCAGATAAGCTAATCTCATTTCTTGAAAACACAAGGGCCATCTACTATGCCTTGCTTGAATATTTAAGTTTTATTTATCCCTCAAATATCTTACTGTCGGTATTTGACAGTTTGATTTTGTTACTTTATTTAATGTATAACATCTTTGTTCCTCTTGTCTCAATGCTCCATGACTATTATAGGCTGGGACCTGCTGCTAATTCCAGCTAGAAGCAGGGGTCACTAGGACTTAAACTCTAACTGCAAAGTGTAGAAATGTAACCACCCTTTCCCTAAGTACTTGCAGGATTTATAGGTTACTCAGCAAACTGTTCAAAGACTGTCCAAGAGGAGCTTCCACATTATATCACTGAAGGACTGACTTTCACATGGACAGGTCCACACACTGTGATACTGACAACTCCCACTGCTGCTAAAGTAGAAAAATGGCATGCCCTACTCCAACCACAAACCTGAAGCTGGTTGGTCTACATATGGCAAATATATGAAGAAACTAAGGACTCTTTTAATCAGGCTTTGGGAAAAGGGAAACTAGGATAAAAAGAAAGTCAGCTTGATTGTCACTAGAGGTTGAAAATTTTTAAATCAAGAGTTCTGACTAGAAAGGAATTGTATGGTTTTGATCATAGAAGGTATAAGGTATGGAAATACTTTTGAAAGAAAAAGGAAAAACAAGTTGTTATGAAGGTTTGTTATTTCTGGATAAGAAAGTGCATGAAAGCTGAAGATTTATGTAAGTTGTAGAAGGTTTGTGCAGGTTGTAGGAGATTTGTACTGAGAAAAAAGAATTTGTAAAGTCAGAAAACTGGTTTTCAAAGAATGTTTAATCAGTCACCCTAGCTAACACTCCTCTACTCTTCCCACTTATTGGGATGACTCTTTCCTCCACCCTGACCATCTGGAGCTCAGAAACAGAGAAATAAAACCGACCCCTTGTCCTTCTATTCTCTATTCACCTCTCAGCCTGCCTCACCCAATCAGGGGTTTTCTATTCGTGTGGGACCAACACCTATATCTGTCTCCCTACTAATTGAACAGAAACCTGTACCCTAATCTATCTCACCCTAAATATCAACCTAATCCCACCCCATGAGCCTCTTTCAATTTCTAGTACACTACCTGTCAATCTAAGAACCAAACGAGCTGTACAAGTAATCCCTCTTCTTATTGCTTTAGAAATCTCTATAAAAGTAGGTCTAGGGGCAGGGGGACTGGCCACTTCTCTGTCTTATTCCTACTCTCTCTCTCTCTCTGAAGCCTAGCGAATTTGTATACATGGAATCAGTGGTTTCACACAAACTGGGTATCTTGACTATTGCCTTTCATTAGTCCACTCATTCTCCTATTTATTTTTCTAACTTTTGGACCCTGCCTCTTCCATTTGTTTACTAGTTTCTTACAGAACTGCATGCAGACCTTCACCAATCAGAAAATTGGAAAAATCTACCTAACCCTATACACTAATGCTGAAACCTGCCCTCTCGAAACAGGAAAATCTGAAACCCTATATCAGCAAACCTCCTAAATCCTATCTTTCAACCCCTACAGGTCCCTTAGCCCTAAAGCTCTCCCGTATCCCTGAAGAACTAGGAGAATAAATAGCAATCACCTCTTAATGCTTCTCAGTCTTTTTACCCTTCACATAGTAAGGGGACAAGATCACTGGGTCTTCTTGGCTGAAGAAGAGCCTACAAATGGACATGAAACATTTAGCTCAAACTAACTGCTTTCTCCAGGGCTGCCAGGAAAGAATATCTCTAACTTTACCATGGAAGAACTTTCACCCCCCGTTATACAACCCTCCTTATCTCTGCATTCCTGATCTCCAAATACTTGCCCTCTTCTTTATCAAGTTCCTACAGGCCCAGATGAAAGAAATCTCTAGGATTACCTACAATCAAATGCTCCTACACTCCTATTCCCCATATACCCCAAGGAGAACTTCACGAGGGAAATATCAAATAGGTAGGAATGACAGCAGGAAGAAGCTTCCCCTCAGCCTGAGAAGTTCCCTCCTGAATGTTCTCCAAACCCTCTTCTTTTTAAACCACACATATTCAGTCCTTCTAAAACTTACACCAACAGGTTCCCTGTCTCTAAAAATCTCCACATATCCTCCCATTCGAGAGGAACCAGACCAGCATGTCTCATGAGGCTCAACCAGGAGACCATGTATCACCATGTCACTCTGTCCACTTGGCACTCATAGCAAGCAACTAACAATTATTACCTCACAAAATTTTTTTACTTCCTCACTCAGGTATTTGGAGATATCGCCTGGTTCAGACCTCACAGCATGGAAATTGATGACCTCCTTAACTGGATGAGGGACTTGGCTTGGCAAGGTTCCCTTCTTGAGTTCTCTCCAGAAGAAGCAATAATTTTCCAATTTTTTCTCCTCTTTCTCCTCATCACCCCTCACCATATATTACAAAATTAATAACTGCCTTTCTTTTATATGTAACTACAGAGTTGAGAAATGATAGATATGTGTATACCAAACTGCCCTCTTGATGTTCCGCTTATCTGTCAGACCTCACCCTTACTAGACTATCGCCCCTAAGACAGAGGAATTCCAAAAAGCTGACAAGCCACCCCAAGGAGGGGCTTTGGACATACCAGGACTTTTGATTCAACCCCCACATGCTCAAAGCCCCCCAAAGAGAAGCATTCCAGACATACCAGGACTTTTGCCTCAGTATCCCTTCAGGCTCTCCCAAACACTATGTAACTCGCCCCTAGTCTGTAACCGGCACTCTTCTCTCCCTGAGATGTGCCTGGCAGGGTTCCTTTCTTCCTTTCAATAAAGCTTGTTACACTGGCCTTTCAGACTCCCATGGATTCCAACAATATATATATATATATAATTATTTCCAGCTTATTTCAAATAAACTTTGTCTAAATACTTTTTCTTTCAGTATGTAAAAAATGTTGCAAAATATTATAAGAATACGAGAAAATTTCAGAGAGTACATTAGTAATTTATTACTTGTCCAAAAAAATTAGAAAACAAAACAAAAGAAAGAAAAGAAAAGAAAAGAATATAAGTAAGCAAAGATTGTGTCTTCTATATTGCATGGATAAAACTCTGCACTGGCACAACATGGAATATGGTTGAATGAAATAATGAATTAAAAGAAGAAATGTTAGCCTGACCTGTGGTGATGCAGTGGGATAAAGCGTGGACCTGGAATACTGAGGTCGCCGGTTCAAAACTCTGGGCTTGCCTGGTCAAGGCACATATGGGAGTTGATGCTTCCTGCTCCTTCCCCTTCTCTCTCTCTTTTGTTCTCTCTTCCCCTCTTTCTCTCTCTCCTCTCTGAAAATTGAATAAAGTCTTAAAAAAAAACTTAAAAAAAAGAAATTTTAAAGGAAAAAATATAACAAAAACCATGTGACTGAGATTGTCTTATCTGAGACAGAAATGAAAAAGAATGACATAGCTCAAGGTTGAAAGTAGAAAAGGTAAGAATGCAGCACTTAGTGATAGTGCAGTTAGGAATGATACAAAATAGCACAAAGCTAGGGAGGGAGGAGGGGAGCTCTTTCTTCCGTAATAAGAGGGCATCATGTAGGTATTTGACAAACAGAATATATGATGCTATTCAAACTTAATGAAACTAATTTAATGTAGGTGATTACACAGCCAATAAGAAATGGAAATTAAAATAGGATTGTTACATTTTTTATGACCATTAGCTAGGAGATAAGAAAGCGATACACACTATATCCATTTAATCCCATCCTGCACAGTAAACAGGAGATGGGTATAAACTAACAGAACCTTTTATTTTCCATTTATATAAGAGAATGAGGAGAAGATGAACTGCAGAGTAATGGAAATGAACATCATTGCAATGACGACAATAAAAGTGACCACTACGGTGAGCAGACACGTGCTGACTGTTTCTCCCTTCAGCACGCATGTGTCTCTGAGTTTTAGTGGGACTGAACCAATGAGGGGGGCAGATCGAGCAGATAAACTCCTAGCTTCCCATTCTGCAGATGGACAAGAGTAGGAGTTGAGTCTATGTTTCTCAGAGGTTATTTGGAGTTTTAACTCTCTTTGTTATGATGTTTCTATCGGTTGGTTCTCCTTTCTTCTTTCACTCTCCTTACCCCCTTATTCTTGTGTCCTGTGATCTCCTCCTAATAAAATTCTTTCCCCAAAAACCCTCTTTACAATCTTTTTGGAGGGACTCAAATTAAGATATAATTGCTATTCAATTTTATACATAAAGAACACAAGGTTCAGCCAGATTAAGAGATTAACCAAAATTTGCCCAGTTGAATAGTGGCAACCAGATATACCCTTGACTTATAGCATATGTAACCATATCTCAGGAAGACCAAGAAAAGGCATGGAACAATAGAGCCAGTAAATGCAAAAGGAGAGGACTTTGTTTCCATTGGCTTCTCACAGTGAGGAATGACTAATGTAAATATTTTTTTTATATCAAACTGAAGATCTCAGCCACCATAGACAGGAATGTACCATCTAGAAAACACCCTGGGACATTGTGTATAAACACTCCTCTCCAGTAGGTCCTCAGAAGAAAAAGTTTGCAGGGCCAGTATCTGAATCCAGATATTTTTGACAATAATGTCTTTTCTCAATTATTAAGCAACCTCATTCTCTCTACCGGCGTGACTATGACTTAATCTGTTCCATAAACTCTGTAAACTGTAGTCTATACAACTCTACAGTTTCTTCTCAGTGTATTGTTCTTAGCAAAGAGTTATATAGTTAAGTACAATATTTTGCATAACAGTGAAAGACAGTTGTTTTGAAAAATATATTTATGAACCATCAGGAAGCTCAAAATGTTTTACATAGGTGTGCTTCTTTGCCCTTGATGAACATGGTTTATTTGTGAGTATGTGTATGTTAGATGTTTCTATAGTAGTTACTGTTTTGTAACTAAATGCTGACAAAATAACTTTTATTATAGAGTTTACTCAGTACCAACACAATACACGGTCTGTGCTTAAGAGGGTCTTTAATTACATTATGAAATACTATGCAAGAGAAACCTTCTGAAACCAGCAGCTCCTGCTCAGTTAATTACAGTTCTGTTCATGTAATCACCTCAGTAGGGGATATGTTGCTTGGTGGGCAATATTTTCTTCACACCATGAGATGCACATTTACAGTGCTTGTCTCTATTCACTTAATTAAGAAATTACAATTAGAAAAAGAACCGTGCATGGAACGTTTGTTTGAACACACAGAGAAAGTCACAGGAAACAAGCATGTGTGATGAGAACCTATAATCTATGTAAACCATTCTGGATTATGAAATCAGTAGCTGATATTTTAGTTACTGTTCAAGGATTTTCTCCCTGTCTTTTGCATTCTGTGCACACAAGCAAAAGTCAATGCCCCAAATATTTTTAAAATATCTTTGCATAAATACACTGTCACTTTATGAATTTTAAAGAAATAGGAAATATACATAAAAATAAACTTTTCATGTTTCTTTGATCTTAGAGGAAGAGAAAGAGTAATGAATGAGTGACATCTACCTAATTCTATTGTGCCCTGATATTTTCTGTATTTTGGGGATAAAAATACGGTGCGTTCTTTCAGACAAGAACAGTTAGATTTATTCTCATATTAGCTATTCTGAAATATATCTCTGCAGGCAAATTTGCAATTGTATCTAGATGTTAGACAAACTGTACTGTAAAATATTCATGCTACACAAATGCATGAAATCAGAACAGGGAAATTATTCTTATTTTGATTTTTATGACAACTTTCAGAATAAAAGTAACTAATAGCTGGGGACAAAAAGAAATGAACTCACGCACTTAAAGAGGAGCTCCATTTGCATTCAGAGGACAGGTGGAGGCCACCATAGACCAGCCCCTCTGACTAATCACCCTGGGTCTGACCGTCCTCCCAACACACGGCTTCTTGCTGCTTGAGCTCTTTGGCCAGTCTCTACTTCTGCCCTCTGGTTTCTATCTTTCTTTATCCATTTCCCTCCCTTCTTAGTTTAAAAACTCACTACTGGTTTCTGAGGGTGTAGTCAGGAACCATCTCCTGAAGAAAGCTTCTCTGAGGCCCGGAAGCTGGACTGTTTCCATTCTCTGCTTCGAATGCAATCCTAGCTTGACTCCTATCAGGGGTCTTACAGTTTTAATGGCATTTTTAAAAAGCCTTATTTTTTCTATATTATGAGTTCCTGGAAGGCAAGGGTCAACTTTGTCAGCATTTTATATATTAGGTCTGATAAACTATGCTGAGCCTCAGGTATGTGGAAGGAAGGCAGACCTTGATTTGTAATAGCATAAAAAGCATTTTATATTTATACAAGGAAATTAGTCCAAGCTTGCATTGATTTCAGAAAATTTCCCAGCCCAGGATCGTACAGTCTCTACTTGAATGTTTTGAATGTTGGGAAGTTTAAGAGTACAAAGGGTTTTTTTAAATAAATATTTGTTTTGGAACCATATTAGATTTACAGAAAAAAGAATGGTGAAGCTAGTACCTAAACTTTCCTGTAAACCCTACATCTGGTTTTCCCCTTCATTAACATCAGTCATTAGTATGGTACGATGATTACTATTAATGAAGTGACAGTGGGACAGTATTATCTCATGAAGCCCGTAGTTGACTCAAACCTCCTTTGTTCCCACCCCTGTTGTCCTTTTCTGTCCTGGGATCCTGTGGAGAATACTGCACATTAGTTTCCATGTCTCCTTCCGCTCCTGTTGGCTGGACCGGTTTCTCAGACTTGCCGCCCCCCACCTTTTTATTTAATTAATTGTATTTACATAGATTCTAGTGTTGCCCCGAATGTATCCCCCTTCTTCCGTATTTCTTTCAACATTTCCCTTGCCCCCCTCCCAAAAGCACCCCCTCTTCCCTTCAGGTTTATCCCATCCTATCATCCCCTTTCCTCTGGTCCCTTCCATTCCTCCTCTGTCTCAATTCCATTCCTCAGTTCTCATTGTTCATTGGATTCCTCAAATGAGTGAGGTCATATGATATTTTTCTTTCTCTGCCTGGCTTATTTCACTGAACATAACAGACTTGCCCCTTTCTGATGGACTGGACAGTGTTGAGGAGCACTGGGGGGATGTTTTGTAAGAAGCCCCTCCCCTGAGATTGTCTTGACATTTTTATTAGAAAGGGATTATGTTTTTTTTTCTGTTAACTATCTAATCATTTTAAAATTCAATTTTAGATTTTAAAATACTTTAATTTATTATTTACTTTTTCTAACACAACATCAGGCCAACCAAGTAAACATAACCTCCTAGGTGACAAACTGTCCAAAAAGGGCATAGGTGTTTTGTCACAGCCCGTTTGTGCCACTGTGACAATATACGGAAGACAGGGAGTCATTGTTGCTTTCTGCTCACACAGATATGTATTATTATTACATCCAAAAAAAGCTACTGTTAGTTTTAGTTCAACGTTGGAAAAAAAGTGGCACGTCCTGACAAAGCCCCATGATTTGCATGTTTTTATGCATCGTTCCAAAGTCTCTCCCTGTTCACTAGATACCGTGTGCTCCTTGAATGGTGTGGATGGTGCACGAGAGTGTCACAGCGCAGCACACTGATGCAGAGATCATAGATCACAACCATGGAAGTCTGGCCTTGCTTTTAAATGACTTTTTAGACCCCATATTTTTGGCTTCTTGGTTTTCCCTGCTTTCATACCATCACTGGCCACATAATAAATGAGTAAGGCTGATGGAGTAATAAAGCATATTATCTTGCCTCCATGTATTAAAAAATATGGAGATTGAACTGGTGTCCTGTCTCTTCCTTTGTCTGTGCATCTGTGGTTCTTTGAAATTCATAGGAAATTGCACGACAGCCTTTGCCATCTCGTCCCAGTTCAGACATGCGTGGAGCACACAGTTGCTCTTTCCAAGTAGAAGGCATTCCGGCTCCAGGCCACCAGCGCTTGTGCCCTTGAATTCTGCAAATGACGTGTCACCAGTTTCTTTATTTATTTCTCTCTACCATCATTGTTTTATCTAGCACTGTTCTTTCCTGTTCTTTGCATCATTATTTGGTGCTGAAAATACTGCAGCTTATGGGTGGCAACATTTTTGCTACTGACACTAGGGACTGAGAACGGATGCTACCTGTGCTCATATTTGTCACTCGAGAGCCTTCCTGTGATCTGGCTCAGCAACACATGCCCTACTTTACTCCACTGAACTGACCGGAGTCCTTTTATTGTCTTAGTAGACACAGTTCTGTTGGACTGACAAATGGTTACATTACATGCTGGGCTTCAGATGTTATGGTGATTTGTTGCATCCCAGTCATTTTCCTAGTGTAACATGTATCACTGAAAATAATTGGTGTTGCTCCTTTTAGAATTGCCTAAATAAATTATGTTGGGAGCAGGTAAATAAAGTATTTAAAGAATTATGTAGCATTAGGAGTATAGATAATTGTTTGGCTGCTTACGTCCTGGTTGGAATATTAAATGATAGGGTACTGTGGGTCCACTAAACATAAAGAAAGAGCTGACTTCAGCTAATGACTCACTTTTGAGCATGGCTCTTTGACAGTTTTTATTGGTAATTGAAAAAAATTGCAAAGCAATTTTATGACTGAGCTTGGAGGAAAAAGCCCAGTCTATGACATGGAGTCAGCCAGCCAAGCAGTTTCACTATGATTACTCCAAACCTCAAAACAATAGAATGATGCATTTTTTAAAGTTTCCTTGTTACTTATTTATTTTTAAAATTCATTAGAAAACATCACAACCCAAAGAAAGAAAGATGCTTGTAACAAATCCATAACTGATCTTTCTCTTTTTTTGTTTTGTGACAGAGACAGAGAGAGAGAGACAGAGAAAGGGGCAGATAGGAACAGACAGACAGGAACAGAGAGAGATGAGAAGCATCAATTCTTTTTTGTGGCACCTTACTTATTCATTGATTGCTTTCTCACAATAATTTTTTTAACATAAGACATTATTTATTTTAAAGAACAGCAAGGGGACATTTAGAATAGGTTCAACTATTTGGTTTTTCCTGAAATAGGGTTAAGCTTTTGCTGAATAATGAACCACCCCTAACTTCAGTGGTTTAGGAGGGAAATACCATTTGTTATTGTGGGTAAAACTCTGATTGGTTAATGGCTTACTTGCCAGGGCTCAGCTGACAGCATTGACCCTTTGAGGTTTCTGGGATATCAGCATCCTTCTTCCAGGTATTAATTTTGTGCTTGCGCTCTTGGTGTAATAAACCTAGTCAAAATTCTGTGACTTTAAACATTTTGTTTATCACTTGTGAAGCTTTGTATTTGGCTGAGTGGGTGATCCAGGCTGAGTTCATTTTGGAGGCTCTGCTTCTAACTGTGCATCCATCTGGACCTTCCTCTCTGAGTGTGGGCTCAAGCCTATTCCAAATATGTATAATCTGGGGCTCACATGGGGGTCAGGAGGACATCTCTGAAGATACTCTTATGGCAAAGACAAAGATGTTAAGGAGAAAGTAGAAACACATGAGAGTTCTTCAAGTCTAGCTTCTTTAACTAGGTCATTTTCACCGTAAGCTAGCAGTGACCATCAACACTTTGGACATCTTATGTCAAGAGACCAGCATGATCTTGTGAGCGTTAACGGAAACTGAACACTAATTGTGCAGAGGACTGCTGTCACACATTGGAAGCTGAACATGTCTGGGACCCTTTGGGTTCACTTGGCCATTCTTGATTCTCAGTGGTCTAACTTTTATGGTAAATGACAAGCATTCCTGGCCTGGGAATGCCCAGGTGTGAGGTTCAGGGTCACACCACCAGTTAAGCCACTGGGATTCGGAGAGGACTTTGTTAACAGTATAAAAATTCTGGAATGGATAACAGAGATGAGGAGTAAATCTAAGAACATATATGAAGACCTAAACAAGACATGGTCTGTGGTAAATAAAATATGCTATTCAAATCTTTCTTGAATTACCGAACTAGATTTTAAAGCTTAGATTTCAATGGATTTGTTTCTATTTTTATCCTTTGGATGATTTTTCCATTTTATAGAACCTGGTTAGGTCCTATAAATCTGCAGATCATGAAGTTGTGGAAAGGGATGCATAGAGTACACCTTGTTCTCAGGAATGTGTTTTTTCACTGATTTTATGGCATCAAAATTCTGTTCATTCTCACTGGGCTAACATGTGCTAATTCTAGGCTTGATCAAAAGCAGATTTACTCAGAAACTAGACTATAGTAAAATAGGACCCTCTTGTATATTGACAGGAAGATCTTAAACAGTCTCTTGCATTTTCAATGCACCATAATTCATGAATTGTTATCTATCTGTCAAAGTTAAAGCCTATTCTATAAAAACTGCATTCATATATTTTATACATTCCATAACTTCAGCTACTATGGGACTTAAATACTTAATATAACTCTGGTTAAAATTTTAGAAACTGAGAATTCAGCCAATGCAACAGCATAATAAATCTGTCTCAGTGTAGAAATTAATTCTTAAATTAAAATTTTAACAATTTCCCTGGCAGGAGTCGCTGGTGCCAGCAGATGCGTTCAGCCACCAACTTCTAGGAGAAAATGGGCCTTCCTCATTCCATCTCTGGCACATACGGTCTATTTTTAAAAGTAGGACCATGTGTGCTCAGTTCCTTTGGAATAGTACCATGCCGAATCTTGGCGTGTAGAAAATGGAGACAGAAAACGACATCATTTTCTAAATATTTTTCTGTACATCTTCAAGAAATACGTTAAGTTAGCTTGCTTGTGAGTGTCCATTTGAAAAAAAAAGCAAATGCTTCTATAAATAAAAAAGGAAAAAAGAAAATGTGATCTGTGAATAAGACATTATTTTTAGATTCCTGTCTGAAATGTATACAAATGCACCATCTACCCAGTTTTGACACACAGGGTCAGATGTTCCTAAGCCTGTCTAATGAGTGCTCTGATAGAAAAAAGAAGCCTTTACTTTGAAGAACTAGTATTATCTCTGAGCCTGTTCTGGAATCCAGCATGAAACACCACAGAAGGAGTGAAGTTTAAGACTCTGTTTCACATTTGCTTCTTCTCAGAGTTACTGGATTATTTAAAATGTTGTTCTTTTTCCTCCTGGTCTATGGACTGAATGTCCCTCCCCCCTTTTTTATACTGATATATCTTTACCATATATTCAGTTTAGTTTAATAATTTTAAAATTTTCAAAGTAGTGTATTTGCTTAGAAGTCTTTAAATTTATTTATTTATTTATTTATTATTTATTTATTTATGAGGCTTCTGTTGTCCTGGGGATTCCATCTCCACTTTTTTTCTTTCTTTCTTTTTTTTTTTTTTTTTGTATTTTTCTGAAGCTGGAAACGGGGAGAGATAGACAGACTCCCGCATGCGCCTGACCGGGATCCACCCGGCACGCCCACCAGGGGCGACGCTCTGCCCACCAAGGGGCAATGCTCTGCCCCTCCGGGGCATCGCTCTGTCGTGACCAGAGCCACTCTAGCGCCTGGGGCAGAGGCCGAGGAGCCATGCCCAGTGCCCGGGCCATCTTTGCTCCAATGGAGCCTTGGCTGCGGGAGGGGAAGAGAGAGACAGAGAGGAAGGAGGGGGAGGGGTGGAGAAGCAGATGGGCACTTCTCCTGTGTGCCCTGGCCGGGAATCGAACCTGGGTCCCCCGCATGCCAGGCCGACGTTCTACCGCTGAGCCAACCGGCCAGGGCTATTCTTTCATTTTTAACTTAAACTTTTTTGTTTTCAATTACTTTTTACATTCAGTATTATTTCATATTAGCATCAGACGTACAGCAGTGGTTAGACAGTCATATACGTAGGAAGTGTTCCCCCTGGTTTTCCAGTGCCCACCTGGGACGGGGCACAGATATTACAATGTTACTGACTACATTTCCCATGCTGCACCTCGTACCCCATGACTTGTCTGTAACCACTGATCCATGCTTATCAACACCCTCCGCATCTTCATCTGTCCCATCATGTCTGATATTTCACAAATACTTTACTTTTTCTAGATTTTGTTGTATTGTGCTTTGCTTTGAAACCCCCCCCTTTTGAAAGTCCCTTAGTTTTTTGTAGTATTTTCCAGCTAACTTTTCAGATTATTTCCCTTTTATCTAAAGGTCAAATGTGAGCTGTGTTTGAGGACATGCTCCCGGAGACCTGAAGCTGCAACTTCAAATTGCAAAGTCGAACTTTGGTTACGCCTCTGAGAGGAGCAGGATGTGATTTTATTGTAAAATTAAAACAACAATATATTTTTAAATGTTTAGTTTTTTGGAAAATTATCATACCACACATATTTCTGACATATATGAGACATATATATTTGTATATAAAATGTTTTATATATATATTTTCCTATAATGAATTGAACAGGCAGTTCCTTACTCACAACTTGGAGGGTTGAAAGCTGATTACTGGTAGAGATAAACATATCAAAATTTAATATCTATTACACTACTATTTTTTCAGTCATTGAAATTTTACATTTTATTTTATTTTTTTTTTTGACAGAGACAGTGAAGTGAGAGTCAGAGAGAGGGACAGATAGGGACAGACAGACAGGAAGGGAGAAAGATGAGAATCATCAATTCTTTGTTGTGGCTCCTTAGTTGTTCATTGATTGCTTTCTCATCTGTTCCTTGACCAGGGGCTACAGCAGAGTGAGGGGCCCCTTGCTCAAGCCAGCAATCTTGGACTTCCAGCCAGTGAGATTTGGGCTCAAGCCAGCCACTGTGGGGTCATGTCTGTGATCCTATGTTCAAGCTGGTGAGCCTTGCTCAAGCTGGTGAGCCCACGCTCAAGCTGACGACCTTGAGTTTTCAAACCTGGGTCCTCTGAGTCTCAGTCTGACGCTCTATCCACTGCGCCACTGCCTCGTCAGGTAAAATTTTACATTAACAGTTTAACTATGAACTGGTGTTACTGTTTCTGGCTGTGATTGAAGTACCTTGCCACTCAGTGCACGTATGGCTCCGGTGCTCCTGTGTCATCCTCACGGTTGCAATAAATACTAGAAAGAAAGTATGCCTGCAGCCAGGCGGGGCAGTGAAAAACAGCAAGGCCCAAATATTATAATAGTCTATTAGTATAGTATAATAATCTATTTTACAAAATATACTAAAAGAATGTTTTCCCAGAAGTTTGTGTGCTTATTTCCAATTTGCTTCATAGCTAAACAACAGGTATTGTATACTATGAGACTTAATTTAAATCCACAAACACAAAAGCAAAAAAAAATTTTTAAAACCACTTTGAGTATATGTACTTTTAAATATCTTTATGAAATAAAAGAATCATGTTGCTGGATATTTTTTTTACTGTATTTTAATCAACATATTGTCATCAGTTTATGTATAATGAATATCTCTAATTGAAAATATAAGGAATTTACTGAAACTTTAAACTTTACTTTTAAACTCTTTTTAACTAACTTTGAAGCATATTCCCATTATTCCAATGAGGATAGATTCATATTAACATTCTAGCCCATTTGGGTCTCTATAATGAGCCCAAAATAGCTGCCAGCTTGCAGTGCTTGAATTAATGATAATTAAATGTAACACAAAATGTATTTCCATATTTTGTATTGCTCAAATGATTTCATCTCAGATGTAGTATGATTCTTTTTAGAGATGACTACTTCTATTTAATCTCTTTTTCAATTTGAATTTGAATTTCATATTGTTCCTGACTATTTAATGAATATTTTGGGAAATGGCCGTAGTGTTGTTAATTATACTGGAGACTGAGTATAATTAATTCTTTTGGACCCAAAGTCAGCTTGTTAATCGATTTCTGATGAAACTGTAGATTAAACACAGATAGTTAATCTCTTCTTCCATTCATTTTAATTCTTCTCTCTTTCAATTCAGTCAGATTACTTTGGGAAGTCATTGCTAGCAAATCAATTTTTGAAGCTGTTTTGGACATTATCCAGATGTTAATAGATGAGTGATCTTTTTTCTGTCAAGGTAGCTTGATATTGATTTCTGAAAATTAAGAATTTTTTGTTTTAGTTATTGAGAAGTAAAAGCTGCCATTACTATTTATAATTCATAATCAATGTAAAGTCTGTTAACTATGGGTTAATATAATCACACATACAAGAAGTTGTTGGCATGCCATTCCTAATAATTCTACGAAAGAAAAACATTTTCTACTGTACACTATTCCCAGTTACATTTGCTATCATATATTATTTCCAATAATTGAGTTAATTCCTGAGTTGGAATTATTACATAATACATAACATAGCATGTATTGCTGCTTATCATTTTGATTATATACATAGACATATTATATTTTGATACTATAAAGTGCCTTTAAAAGTTAAAAATAAAAATAATATGAGATAAAATAAGTTAACACCATTTCCTTTAGTCAAGGAATAAAATTTTAAGGATTTTCTTCACATTTTTTATGTTATGAGAGATAACTTTTAAATGTTTTTTGGAAAGTACATGCTGCAACATTTTAGCAGGGATATCCTCAAATAATATTGACTGCAGGTGCTGTTTATTACTTTACATTAAATCAAATCATCTTACTTAAGCTTGTTTCAGTAAGAGTTAAGATTCCTCCCAATATATTTTCCAAACATTGGCAAATAGATTTTTCTGAATACTTCTAGCTTTGCAATTTTTAGGTTGTGCCCAAAAATTCTAAGAGAACCCCAGTAATCTTATAATTTGACACTGATTGTGCAGATTCAATTCTCTATAATCTGACTAGACACCATCTTGGCAAGATAAGACTGCATTTATATTTTAAGAACCTATTTCATTATGTGTAGACACACCCATTGAATATTCACAGCTGCTTGTGAATGAGTAAAATCATCTCAGTACTCAGCACATGACACCAGGCAAGGAAGTCTTTTTATTTTCATAAGAAAGTGAAGTGTATTCTAGACATCAAAGAATTTGAAGAGGCATCAAAAAATGTGGTGGTAAATTTATTATTTTAAGTATATACTTACTTAAAAAGCAAAGCTACATGATGCTCCTTATTATACTGAAAAGGTTTTAAATAGGGTTTGATTTGCATAAGCACAATAACATGGTTTAATATGCAAGTCATTTCACTATTTTTCAACTAAAATGTAAAATACACTGTCTTCTTATGTGTCTATTATAATATAAATAAAATAGGTATAATTATATTCTTGCTTATTTTTTTCAAGTGATTATACTTTGACTTTCTGAGATAGTTTGTATTAATATATCAATTCATTTTATGCGACAAAACATTCAGAAGCTTCCCAGTAGCATTATATTTTACCCATTAACTTGCATTTGTCAGCGTACAGCACTGATTTTGCCAGGGATCTATTCATATATAGATAATATTTCCCAAGTACTTTCCAAAATCTATACTTTATTTGACAAAAATTAAGAGAAAGGAACATAATCTTTCCAGTTTGATCTCCAGTCAGAGCACATACATGCATCTACAAATGAGTGTATAAATAAGTGAAACAATATGTCTTTCTCTCTCTCAAATAAACAAGTAAATTTTTTAAAAATAAAAAAATAAAGAAAATAGTCTCTCTCGTAATTCTAAAAGCAGAAATAAGAAGTTTAGCCAGGAGAAAACAGATAAATTACATGAGTTTGAGCATATTTGATACATAGAGTGAAAACAAAGTGACCACTGACACTACAAGTCAGTCCATCTGAGGACACCCGTGATGACAGGAGAAAAGTTGGAAAATGTAAAGTAATAGACTCTAATATCATTCAAAGCTCCTTTTTAACCAAAGGTTTCTGTTTTTCTTGACATCAGGTGTCAGCCTTTTTCCTTCAGGTTACCTGTCAGTTGTGGACTCACAATGGCTCTGCCTTTGAACAAGTCTTTACTTACTTTCTTATGTACTTATTTATTTATTTATGTTTTGCAGAATTTTGAAAAAGTGGGTTACTGTTCTCAGGGAAGAGGAAAATAGGGCAGTTGGAAATAACAAATGGCATCCAAAGCTTCCATTTGGATACGATTGACATTGTTCCTGCTCACATCCATTGACCCGGAAGGTTCACTGGCTGTGGGCAAGAATCTATTCCATCTTCTCATGCAGAAAAGGGAGTGACTGGTGAGGAACAATAACAGTCACCCACAGTATTCTAACTGATCTCTTCGATTGATAGACGGGGAAGAAGTAATGTTTGCTCAGTAGGTACAGATCATTTCTAACTAACTAACTCAATACCACACTTCCAGAGAATAGGAACCCTGAGATTTTGGCTAAAAAAACATGCATTTGGATCACTATGCCATGCTTTTTTAAATGATAGACCGAGTTTCTAATCTCTCTGATTTGAAAGTGGCTACTCTGTACATTCTACAGGTAGCTTTCTATAAAATTCATTAATATTACATGATACTACGCAGCAGACCCAGCAGACCAATATCAAAACCATGTACATGCCAGTCTGTTGACTCAGACGAATGATATGGCATGTTCCATAGTCCGCAATGCCACTGGCAGTTTCCAAGGAACCTATCGTATTCGGGTTGAATTCATGACTTATAAGTCCTCTTCATCCCGAGGTCCTTGAAATATTTCTTTTTTAAGTGTTTTCTCTCAGTCATTTCCTCTGTGAAAACTTTCTAAATCTCTGCAAACTGACAAGGTTTCTTCTTCCTCTGTGATTCTCATAATATCATGAAAAATATCTCTATACAACTCATATCATATTGTATTATAATGATTAGTTTGTAACATGGTTAGTTTAGGATTTTATAAATTTCTTAAGGAAGTAAGACTGCTATATTCACCTTTATTTCCACTTTCCTACTATATTCCTGGTGAAATAGTTGAAATTAATTACATAGTTGTTGATTGAATAGACTCACCTTAGAAGAATATATAAAATAATTTTTAGTGTTTTATTTCATTAAACACATGCATTCTTGGTCTAATGATTCCATCTTTATGTGAGAAGTAATAACTTTAAAAAATAAATAAAAATTTACTGTATGTCTTGACAATGACAATAATCTGTAATTCTATCAAATTTGCATGTTTGCATAAAGGATCTATTTTCTAACTTATTTAGGGGTTGTTAACCTACCTTCCAGTAACTTGGGGTATATGTGACCACATTATGCATGAAACAGAATGCTTCCATTGGTTTAGGCTGCTCTTCTAGCCCGCTGTTTGTGGTAGCTCTTTTGTAAGAGTAGCAGGACCTAGCAATTTTAATGGAGGACATTACTAAGATTTATTGATCTACATGTGCTGTTGGAATTTAAAAGTAAAGAAACTACAACACTAACACAAAGATGTCAGCTTTATGGATTTGCTGCCAGACTTAGGGTCATTTTAAAAAGAGCCCCAATTCCCTAAAATGTTGAAGTATATTAGTCACATGAATAGTCCACCCCTCCCACCATTATAAGATAGTGATGTCTGATTTCACAGCGCTGTTTAATGAGTCTGAACCACACAATAGGATATGTTCTGAGTACAGTCAGACTTCTCTGGGACACATTCAAGGAAGAATTTTTATCATATTTACAGTTGATGTTTTACAAAAACCTCCCACCAATTAACTGTAGTCAACATCCATATTGAAGTAGACAGGTGCTTGTCTATGTTTAGACTAGTTGATGTCTGTGGTTAGTTAATTTTGCTAAGTGGTTAAACTGACATGACTCACACTGTTTTCAAAAAATAAAGTGGATTTGAACTTTTGTGAAAAATGTCAAGTAAGAAATGTGAGTTTAAGTATATTATAGAAGTTCTTTTATGAGTAAATAAGAAATCTATATAAGTTATGTGTCCATTTGAAATAATGCTATTTAGGAAGAAATCAGAGGTATATAGGACATCAAATATTTTTTTTGTTTGTTTTATTTCATTTTTTCCCCCTCTTGTTTCACATTGCTTTTTCTCTCTTAAGGACAAATCTTCACCATGCCTATACCTGAATCTGAATTCCCGTAAATTCTCAATTTATGCCATCTATCCCCAAATCCTGATATTTGAATGTTGCTTCATACTTATGGCAACACACACACACACACACACACACACACACACGGAATTAATATATTCTTTCAATAGGAACTTGTTCTAATGGAAAACACAAAGATGTGCAACATTTTGCAAAAGTGCCAAGTCCAGTCCATTAAGATTGGACATTGTTCAAACATCTTATTAATAGATACATAATTTCATTCAAGAACCATCTATTTTATATCAATATGTGTCAGGTATTTTAAAAAGAAGAAACAGTATTTATACTTAAGTAGTTCATAGTCCAGTGTAAAAAAAACTAAGCAATTATATAATATACCCTGTTAAGGTATTATGTATTTCTATTATGACTGGAAACATAAAGCAAACTAATAGATTTTAGGATATCTTCTTAACCTAATTCAGACCTGCAAGACAGAAATGAGATAGATTATAATTCAAAGATCACTTCAGTCAGCAAACATTTATTTATTGTCTGATCTTTGCCAAATTTCTTGGTATATATGAGGAATAGACAATGTGAAAAAGCATCCTTCAAATGCCAATCTCTATTAGATAGATATACTCATTAACTTAGGTTATTTATTTACTTTCTTTTATGCAGCAAGTTTTTACTAGCATTTAGCAACTCAGGTCTAAAGGAGTGTAGTGCAGGCATTTAGCCAACCCTACATAAGGGTTCAGGAAGGAGATACTCTCTGAATCAGAGCTTAAGGCAATATATTATCAGCTATGACACAGAGGACTTAAAATATTTTTAAAACTAAAGTAAGCTATGGCCTTTCGGATGTTAGAAGTTTTACTGTTCACTGGAAATACCTCCCAAGGTTCTATAGTTAGGACTTTTGAGCTAGAGCTTGAAAGTTCCAAGGATTCTAGTAAACAGGGCTGTCACTCACATATTAGGAGAGCTGTCATTTGATGTTAATCTTCAGAAGAATGGCACTTAAACACTTGACTAAGTGCAGAAAGAAATCATTACTTTCTAGAAAAAAAAAGCCATCATGTATAATGACCATTATATATATTAATTTGAGTTATATGATTCTGAAAAAATTTACAAGAACAATAAATGACAGAGTGTGAAATACACTAGGGTTATAAAACTGTTATTAAAAGACATCTGCCCTTTGCACTATAAATCATAATGTATTAGTAGATTTACTTTGTTTAATGTAAATCAAACAATCTTACTGATTAAGAATTAATGCACATGTATATGTGTTTGTGTGAGAGAGATCACATTATTTTTATGCTGAGGTATAATATCTTTTACTAGAATATGACATTTTATAAGCTAATGTGAATAAATTATATAAAAAAAGAAATGAGAATTTAAAAAATTGAAATAAAAAAGTAAAACAGCTCATATTTTTGGAACCATTTGTACTGAATATTTAAAAAGTATTATTATTTTTACAATTTTATTACATTTTCATGATAGATTTAAATGCAGGAAACAACCTGAGAAAATGCAAGGAGACAGACAACAAAAGTTCTGATCACAAAAACAATTGTAGAATATTGCATCTGAAGGACAGTTGCTATAGCTTTATAAAGAAATATGAGGCTGAAAAGTGACTGGACAATATCTGTAAAAATATACAAAAGAAAACATTTCCTAAAGTAATTAATGTTCATTATAACATAGATCAATTAAGTGGAATATGCATGAGGAAACTATTGCAATATACCAAATAATAGTGCAATAGAAATCAGTGTTGAGAATAGTAATAGAAAAATAACAAAAACACCCCATATTGCTCGCCTGACCAGGCAGTGGCGCAGTGGATAGAGCGTCGGACTGAGACGCAGAGGACCTGGATTCAAAACTCCGAGGTCGCCACTTTGAGTGCAGGCTCATCTGATTTGAGCAAGGGTCACCAGCTTGATCACAAGGTTGCTGGCTTGAGCAGCTCGCTCTGCTGTAGCCCCCTGTCAAGGCACATGAACAACTAAGGTGCCGCAATGAAGAACTGATTCTTCTCATCTCTCTCCCTTCCTGTCTGTCTGTCCCTTTCTCTGTCTCTTTCATAAAAAACAAACAAATAAAAACACCCCATATTGCTAAGTTAAACTTCTTGATTTAACATGAGTTACTTTGGCTCAGTAGTTCAGGGACTCTTTTCATTGTGATAGTGTGAGAGTATCAGTGTATGTAATACCTCACCTAACTCCTATTGGGTACTCAGTATGTTTTTGAATGGATGAAATAGTTATTAAGAAATTGTTGTGTACAAAAATAAGCCAGTGGATACCTTGACAAATGACCTAATGTGAGGTACATCAAAAAATTGAAGAAAGAAACTATGATGCTCGTTAAAACATGCAAGGATAAAAGGAAGAAAGAAAGATGAAATAATTTCCAGAAGAAAGCCTACACTACTGGAAGAAGGTGAATCAGTGAACAGACTGAGATGTTGATGCTTTTGAAACAATATCTTTGCTAAGTCTATCACTCTGGTATACTCAGACACCGAATGAGAAATTTAAGTGTTAAGTTGATAAAATGTACATTAAAGGCCAAAGTGAAGGTGAATTCTTATAATATTCTACAACATGGTCCTGGTAGATCTTCTCAAAATCAGATTATCTTTGTTTCTAGTATCTGTCTAAAGATCAGTATGTTTAAGAGGGGAGAGAAGATGGCAATGGAGTAGGCAGACATACCAACTCCTAGCTCCCAGAACCAAAGTGAATTACAAACTAATTTTAAGAACCATCATCTAGAAAAACCAACTTTGGACTAAACTAAGAGAGACTCTTCAACCAAGGAACACTGAATAAGACACACCAAGACTGGTAGAAAAAGCAGAAATGCGGAGAAGGCTGCCCAGCTCCCCGGAGCGAATGGCAGCCGGGAGAAACTCGCGTGGCAGGAAGTGAGTTTAGCAGAGAAGGGAGGGTCCTGAGTCCCAGAAACAAAACCCCAGCCTGCAGCCCCAGAGCCCAGAAGAGGTGTATGGACAGTATTTAGCTGGAAACAAGACAGGATACTGTTTGTGAGAAAGAGTCTGATTTCTCAGATCCAGGATTCTTCTTAAATGGACAGCGCAGAAAACCTCTCTCACAACCACTCACCCGGGGCTCCGGGAGACAAGGAGAGAGGGGAGGACTGGAGTAGCAGGAAGAAAGTGTAATCTAGGAGGCACAGGGAGAAACATTTTGAGAGACAGCCATCCTAACCCCTGGCACAAGTCACTCCCCAAATCTGAAGTGAATATTTCCCCTGGAAATAGCAATACCAGCAAAGGGAAGTGAGATACCAGCCAAACAAGCTCTCCCGCGGCACTCAGAGCAGAGTCGCTTAGAAGGAGGGAGCTATCGGGACTACAGTAGTGAGTGTTAGGGTCTGAGCTGCAGTGCCTGCACCCACACGGCTGAGGGCTCACTGGAGGGCAGGCGGCGGTGAGACATGGAAGCGCGGTTTTGTCAGCAAGGGCGGAAGCCAGCTGGCCGCCATTGAGGCCCAAGTGTGAGATCAGTCTTGCCCGGCTGAGGAGGAGAAGGCGTGCAAAAGTGGTCAAGCCCAGCTGCCGGCCACCTGCAATCCAGCCTGCGAGAGAAGGGAGGGAACCCCGAAAGGGGTGGAGACTGGCCCTTGAGCAAGAGCGCAGGAGCACAGCTTTGCCCCACCCATGGAACCGAGGCTTGTGGCCTGACTTGGGAGCCGGCTCCTCCCACGAGGATGGAGCCAAAAGCCCAGAACAGGTGGAGTCCCGCTACTGAGCATGGGCACGCAGTACCGCAGGGCCTGTGGAGCCAAGGCCTTTAGCCGTCCCACGAGCAGGCTCCTTCTGCAGGACGAGGCAGAAGCCCGGAAACAGGTGGAGAACCACAGCTGAGCAAAGGTGCTCGCCACTGCCCTCAGGGCCGAGCATAATGCCAGCCATGGGGGCGGGGCAAAGGCCAAGGCCACCAAGACTTATATACCCGAGCATGTGATCACAGCCACTCCTGTGAAGGAGAGGTGGAAACCACAGCAACAGCCCCAGTGGGCAGGCACCGGCAATACCTATACCCGAATGACCTAGGCAGCAACAGCAGAGGGGGTGGCGGGCCTGCAGACAGACCATACCTAGGGAACAGAGGCCACACCCAGTGGACTCCAGTGGGCAAGACCTTCTTTTACACAGAGAAGATGAGAAGGCAGAGAAATGCAACACAAATGAATCAAGAGAAATCCCCAGAAAAGGACCTGAATGAATCAGATATAACCAAATTACCAGATGCAGAGTTTAAAATAATGATTGTTAGGATGCTCAAAGATATTAGAACAACAATAGATGGTCATTACGAACACCTAAATAAAGAGATAGCAAATATAAAAAAGGACATTGAAATAATAAAAAAGAATCAGTCAGAAATGACAAATATAATATCAGAAATGAAGAACACAATGGAAGGAATTAATAAGAGCAGGATGGATGAAGCTGAGAATCAAATCAGTGAGTTAGAGGACATGATAAATAAAGGCATGGAAGCAGAGCAGAAAAAAGAAAAGAGACTCAAAAAGTCTGAGGACACTCTAAGAGAGCTCTGTGACAACATGAAGAGAAATCACATCCGCATCATAGGGGTTCCTGAAGAAGAAGAGAAGAACAAGGGATAGAGACTTTGTTCAAGCATATCATAGCTGAAAACTTCCCTCAATTAAGGCAGAAAAACATCTCACATGTTCAGGAAGCCCAGAGAACTCCATTAAAGAGAAGCCAAAAGAAATCAACACAGAGACACATCATAATTAAAATACCAAAGCTAAGTGATAAAGAGAAAATATTAAAAGCTGCTAGAGAAAAAAAGACTATCACCTCAAAGGACCCCCCATAAGGATGACTTCCGACTTCTCAACAGAAACATATGAGGCCAGAGGGAATGGCAAGAAATATTCAAAGTAATGCAGAACAGGAGCCTATAATCAAGACGACTTTTTCCAGCAAGGCTATCGTTTAAAATTGAAGGAGAAATAAAAAGCTTTCCAGACAAAAAAAAAAAAAACCTCAAGGAATTCACTACAACCAAACCAAGGCTGCAAGAAATGCTAAGGGGCCTGTTGTAAATAGATCAAAGAAGAAAAAGAATATAGCAAAATAAGAATACAATTTTAAAGAATAAAATGGCAATAAACAACTACATATCAATAATAACCTTAAATGTAAATGGATTAAATGATCTGATCAAAAGACGTAGGGTAGCTGCGTGGATAAGAAAACTGGACCCATACATATGCTGTCTACAAGAGACACACCTTAAAACAAAAGATGCACATAGAATTAAGATAAATGGATGGAAAAAATATTTCATGCAAATGGAAATGAAAAAAAAAAAAGCTGTGGTAGCAATACTTATATCAGACAAAATGGACTTTAAAACAAAGACTATAGTAAGAGATAAAGAAGGTCACTACATAATAATAAAGGGAGTAATCCAACAGGAAGATATAACCATTATAAATATCTACACACCTGATATAGGAGCACCTAAATATATAAGCAAACTTTCATGGATTTAAAGGGTGAGATCAACAGCAATAATATAATAGTAGGGGATTTCAATACCCCACTAACATCACTAGATAAATCCTCAAGAAAGAAAATTAACAAAGAAACAGCAGACTTAAAGGACATACTAGATCAACTCGAGTTAATAGATATCTTCAGAACCTTTCACCCTAAAGTAGCAAAATATACATTCTTTTCAAGTGCTCATGGTAAATTCTCTAGAATAGACCACATGTTAGGGCAAAAAAGCAGTCTCAACAAATTTAAGAAGATTGAAATCATATCGAGCACTTTCTCTGATCACAATGGCATGAAACTAAAAATCATTCACAACAGAAAAACTGAAAAATAATCAAACACTTGGAAACTAAATAGCACATTATTAAATAAGGAATGGGTAAACAATGAGATCAAAGAAGAAATAAAAAAATTCCTAGAAACAAACGATAATGAGCATACATCAACTCAAAATTTATGGGACACAGCAAAAGCAGTCATAGCATTACAGGCATACCTCAAGAAGCTAGAAAAAGCCCAGATAAACAACTTGACCCTACATCTAAAAGAACTAGAAAAAGAACAGCAAGTAAAGCTCAGAGCTAGTAGAAGGAAGAAAATAATAAAGATCAGAGCAGAAATAAATGACATAGAGGCTAAAGAAACAATACAGAGGATCAATGAAACCAGGAGCTGGTTCTTTGAAAAGGTAAACAAGATCGATGAACCTTTAACCAGACTCACCAAGAAAAAAGAGGACTCAAATAAATAAAATTAGAAATGAGAGTGGAGAAATAACAACTCACATAACAGAAATACAAAATATTGTAAGAAAATACTACAAAGAACTGTACACCAAAAGACTAGACAACCTAGATGAGATGGACAAATTCCTTGAAACATATAATCTTCCAAAAATTAATCTGGAAGAATCAGAAAGCTTAAACAGACCCAATTACAACAAATGAGATTGAAACAATTATCAAAAAACTCCCAAAAAAGAAAAGTCCTGGGCCTGATGGCTTCACAAGTGAATTCTCCCAAATATTCAAAGAAGAACTAATTCCTATCCTTTTCAAGCTATTTCAAAAAATTCAAGAGGAAGGAAGACTTCCAAGCTCCTTTTATGAGGTGAGCATAATTCTGATTCTAAAACCAGGGAAAGACAACACAAAGAAAGAAAATTATAGGCCAATATCCCTGATGAATTTATAATTTTTTTTCTTTTTTGTTTTCTGAAGTTGGAAACAGAGGCACTCAGACAGACTCCTGCATGCACCCAACCTTGATCCACCTGGCATGCCCACCACGGGGTGATGCTCTGCCCATTTGGGGCGTCGCTCTGCCGCAATCAGAGCCATTCTAGCACCTGCGGCAGAGGCCACAGAGCCATCCTCAGCACCCAGGCCAACTTTTGCTCCAGTGGAGCCTTGGCTGCGGTAGGGGAAGAGAAAGACAGAGAGGAAGGAGAGGAGAAGGGGTGGAGAAGCAGATGGGTGCTTCTCCTGTGTGCCCTGGCCGGGAATCGAACCCGGGACTCCTGCATGCCAGGCCAACGCTCTACCACTGAGCCAACTGGCCAGGGCTCCCTGATGAATTTAGATGCTAAAATCCTCAACAAAATATTAGAAAACCGGATCCAGCAATATATGAAAAAAATCATACACCATGATCAAGTGGGATTTATCCTTGGTAGGCAAGGCTGGTATTCGCAAATCAATCAATGTGATTCATCACATAAACAAAAGAAAGGAGAAAAACCACATGATAATTTCAATAGATGCAGAAAAAGCATTTGATAAAATTCAGCACCCATTCATGATCAAAAACTTCAGCAAGGTGGGAATACAGGGAACATACTTCAACATGATAAAGGCCATCTATGACAAACCCACAGCCAACATCATACTCAATGGGCAAAAATTAAAAGCAATCCCCTTAAGATCAGGAACAAGGCAGGGATACCTCCTTTCACCCCTCTTATTCAACATAGTTCTGGAAGTCCTAGGCACAGCAATCAGACAAGAAAAAGAAATAAAAGGCATCCAAATTGGAAAAGAAGAAGTAAAACTATCATTATTCACAGACGATATGATATTATATATAGAAAACCCTAGAGTCACAGTAAAAAAACTACTAGACCTGATAAATGAATTCAGCAAGGTGGCAGGATATAAAATTAATACTCAGAAATCAGAGGCATTTTTATACACTAACAATGACCTGTCAGAAAGAGAATTTAAGTATCAATCCCCTTTACCATTGCAACCAAAAAAATAAAGTACCTAGGAATAAATTTAACCAGGGAGATTAAAGATTTGTACTCAGAAAATTATAAAACATTGATAAAAGAAATCAGGAAAGATACAAACAAGTGGAAGCATATACCGTGCTCATAGTTAGGAAGAATAAACATCATTAAAATATCCATATTACCAAAAGCATTTTATAAATTCAATGCAATACCTATTAAAATACCAATGACTTACTTCAAAGATATAGAACACATATTCCAAAAATTCATATGGAACCAAAAGAGAACACAGATGGCCTCAGCAATCTTGAAAAGGAAGAATAAAGTGGGAGGTATCACACTTCCGGATATCAAGTTATACTATAAAGCCACTGTACTCAAAACAGCCTGGTACTGGCATAAGAATCAGCATATAGATCAATGGAACAGAACTGAGAACCCAGAAATAAACCCACACCTTTATGGACAACTGATATTTGACAAAGGTGGTAAGAGCATACACTGGAGTAAAGACAGCCTCTTCAACAAATGGTGTTGGGAAAATTGGACAGCTACCTGCAAAAAAATGAAACTTGACCACGAACTTACACCATTCACAAAAATGAACTCAAAATGGATAAAAGACTTAAATGTAAGCTGTGAAACCATAAGCATCTTAGAAGAAAACATAGGCAGTAAGCTCTCTGACATTTCTTGCAACAAGATATTTGCCAATTTGTCCCCACAGGCAAGTGAAATAAAAGACAGTATAAACAAATGGGACTATATCAAACTAAAAAGCTTCTGCATAGCTAAAGACAATAAGAACAGAATAAATAGACAAACTACACAATGGGAGAATATATTTGACAATGCATCTGATAAGGGGTTAATAACCAAAATTTATAAAGAACTTGTAAAACTTAATACCAGGAAGACAAACAATCCAATCCAAAAATGGGCAAAAGAAATGAATAGACACTTCTCCAAAGAGGACATACAGATGGCCAATAGGCATATGAAAAAATGCTCAAAATCACTAATCATTAGAGAAATGCAAATTAAAACCACAATGAGATATCACCTCACACCAGCCAGAATGGCTCTCATCAACAAAACAACACAGAATAAGTGCTGGCGAGGATGTGGAGAAAAGGGAACCCTCCTGCACTGCTGGTGGGAATGCAAACTTGTGCAGCCACTGTGGAAAACAGTACAGAGATTCCTCAAGAAATTAAAAATTGAACTGCCTTTGGACCCAGCTATACCACTGTTAGGAATATACCCCAAGAACACCATAGCACTATTTGAAGAGAAGAAATGCACCCCCATGTTTATGGCAGCATTGTTCACAATAGCAAAGATCTGGAAACAGCCCAAGTGTCCATCAGAGGACGAATGGATTAAAAGGCTTTTGTACATATATACTATGGAATACTACTCAGCCATAAGAAATGATGACATCAGATCATTTACAATAACATGGATGGACCTTGATAACATTATACTGAGCGAAATAAGTAAATCAGAAAAAACTAAGAACTATATTTTTCCATACATAGATGGAACATAAAATTGAGACTCAGAGACATGAACAAGAGTGTGGGGGTTATGGGGTGGGGGGGAAGAGAGGGAGGGGGTTGGGGAGGGGAGGGGCACATAGAAAACCAGTTAGAAGGTGACAAAAGACAATTGGACTTTGGGTGATGGGAATGCAGCATAAGCAAATGTCAAAATAACCTAGAGCTGTTTTCTCTGAACACATGTACCCTGATTTATCAATGTCATCCCATTAAAATTCATCAAAAAAAAGGATCAGTACGTTTAAGGGCCCATCTTTCCTTTATTATTACATGTAAATAAACTTCACTGTTTACTCCAAACATAAGTGACTTTCCTCCCCCTTCAAATTCCATGATGTGTCATTTTTGTAATAGTCAACCCTGCCAGGTTCTGCTTGGCAGAAGCTCTCCGTATCCCTAAATCCTTCTTACAAAAAGCCTGTCTACATAACTCCGATTCCCTTAAAGACCTTATGATTATACTTGATTCCTATGGTACAACATTTAAGGAACAATTTTAGCAAGTGCTTCTTGTAAAAACTTTACAGGAGATGAGATTAACCACAGGAGGGAGGTATCTGTCATCTTTTATTTGATTTCATTTGTATTTTAAGTAGAGAAACCATCAAATCACACAGACGTAAAGAGGAGGACAAAGCTGTGACTCTTCACTTCTGGCACCTGCAGTTCGGACCTTGCTTCTTCCTGACAGCAGTCGCCATTCCTAAACAAAACAACCCTTTTACTTTGAAGTTCTAATATCTTGTGGAAAGTAATCTCTAGCTCCGTTTTGTTTCTAAATGTTTTCATCAAAACTAAGATGTGATTTGTGTTATTTTCTCTCTATCTTTTTCTCCTGTCTTTATACTTCTTTTCCATTCTTTTAAATAACCAGTGTATGTACTGTCATAGTTGTGCAAAAAATGAAAATCGGTTTCAACAAGCAATGTAATGGCGTGGAAGGCATCTTGATGTTGGCTCAGCAGCTTGTCTCCATTCTCATTGTGAAGGCATGTTTTCTCATGTATTTGATGAACATTTCATTACTTTGTGTTTTTACACATAGTGCTTCCACCTGCTTTCAATAAACTAAATAGTTGTATAACAGTCATTCTTGACCTTGTCGATAAACTTTCCTAAAATAAGATTTAACCAGGGAACTATTTATTACATTATCATAATTAACACCAATATGACATTTCCTTACCCTTTCTTTCTTCTCCATTCTGGTATTTTTTAGTGTATGTGCAAAAAGGATGTGTTCAAATATAGATCTATAATGAAAATGGTGCACAAAGAAACTTTAAAATAGGCATATTAAAAAGTATTAAATGTGTAATCAAGCTAAGTGATGTGGCTTATATCAAAGTTTAATTGGTCACATTGGTAAGTATTCAAATTACTTTTTCTACTAGCTTATTTCAAGAGTGCAAGTCCTATTGTCCTTTGCCAGATAATATGAACATTGATGAAAGAAAAGTTAAAGATTTTACAGCAGCCTAATCAGGTGGTGGCACAGTGAATAGAGCGTTGGACTGGGATGTGGAGGACCCAGGTTCAAGACCCTGAGGTCGCTGGCTTGAGCATATGCTCACCAGCTTGAGCACGGGGTCACCAGCTTGAGTGTGGGATTATAGACATGACACTTTGGTCAGTGACTTGAGCCTAAAGGTTGCTGGCTTAAAGCCCAAGATCACTGGCTAGAGCCCAAGGTCACTGGCTTGAGCAAGAGGTCCCTCGGTCTGCTATAGCTCCTTGGTCAAGGCACATATGAGAAAGCAGTCAATGAACAACTAAGGAGCTGCAATGAAAAATTGATGCTTCTCATCTCTCTCCCTTCCTGTCTGTCTGTCCTTGTCTGCCCTTCTCTCTGACTCTCTCACTGTCTCCGTCAAAAAAAAAAAAAAAAGGATTTTACAGCAAATTAATTTCAAAAATCTAAAGACTATAGTTTTACTCTGGTGTTACTATATTATACAGAAACAGATATTACTAATATACAAAATTATAACTGAAAAAAATGAACATAATCAAAATTTAATTTTACAAACTAACTTCGAAAAATTTATAAGTGCTTTAACATTTTAAATATGTTCCATGAAAATTTTATATAAAATAGTAGCTACTGTCCTTGCCTCCTTAAATCCCCAAATATTTGTATAATTTCACTGTGTGTAGCTGTGAGTCTAACACATTCCCTGCAATAAAATGTTTCCCCCAAAACATTCACAGTGCACTGAGTCCTAGTGTTTATGTATTATTACATTTTAAATCATGCAACTATAAGTACATTTATCAAGTTTGAAGTATGTCTTCTGTGAATACAAATGCCATGAGAACAATAATTTGGTTTCTTGAAACTAGGAATTTTATTCCAGAAGAATAAGTGGATACAAAAATATAGTCTTGTTATTTTGATTTGTGGCCAGCTCTACTGACTGTACAAGCAAATGTAATATTATAATAAAAAGGGTCTCAAAATTGAATTATTTAGCATTGAAAAATTAGTCCAAATCCTGTTTTGATAAATCTAGGTAAAATATAATAATGTTTAGTTGGCATGATGTATGCATAATACCCAGGGCTTATGCAAAATATGAAGATTTAAACCCAAGTTGTACATGCAGAGGTATGATGATATTAAAATGACACAGAATAAAAAATGATTAAGATCTAGCTTTTTAGTAAGACACGAGTATACTGAAATATCACACCATAGCCTTTAAAATTAAGGATTAACCTTCCATGAGAACTGCTGTTTAGAAAGAAAGAATATAATAAAAATTTCAGATGCAAGCAATGCTGCTAGAAGTCTTGTTTTAATTCACATTATCAGGATCTAAGCAGTCCTTCCTCTCACGGTGAATGCCTTCTGTATTTCATCCGACTGGACAAGGAGTGTAATTTATCGAACAAGAACTCAATACTTCACACCCTATTGAAATAGTACAGTCGTTCACTCATAGAAACATCACCATGATCATTATACATTATGACATTTTAGACAACGAAAAATGCTGCTTTTGTCTCTCCAGGTGAGAAGTGCTTTCACTGCAGTAAAGCACATCTGTAGAAGGATGCTTTGTCAACACGTAAGTTGTTGCTTTGCTGCAGTACCAGTTATGATTACAGCGGAAAGATAAAAAGCACTTGCTTACCTTTTCTAGGTTACAACGGAGTGCCGTCCAAAAAAAGATTGGGAAATAGAAGCCTTTTCCAGTTTTGTTCTGATGACTCTTTTGATTCAAGTAATAAGAAAATACCAAAGAAACAGTACCATTCTGACCCCCTTTAGATGGTGGCTGAGGAAAATGTGTGCTTCTTAAAAAGAAAATATTTGAAAATCCATGTGTTGTAGATATTTGCTTCTACATCATAACTGTCAGTAGAGTATAGAGAAAAATATTATCCTCAATTGAAGTTGTTTTTATTCATTTTAACAAGTTTCATTGTTATATATTTTTCATGCTACCCTAAATTTTTCTTCCAACTGTAAGTCTTGAAACTGACCACACTCTTCTGTTGATTTAGATGGTAATCTTTTTTTAGTAACCGAGGACTTCTGGGAGAATTGTATCATTTTAATTCATCTAAAAATATGCCAGATGCTTATTCTATGAAAACCCACTCTCAGAGTGGCGACTAATAATGGTTAATAGAATAGAATATATAATGTTCAATGTTTTCCAATCTGGGCTTGAGTGGAGTTGCTCCATCTCTCAAGTAAAGGCTAGCTAGACCTGACTGGAGTGGAGTACTTCCCTTTACCCAGGACGGTTAAGCTCACGATAACCGAACACGGAAGGCTCTGATGAACTTTTTCCCCTGAGGGCAGGCCTTGTAAAAAGAACACAGTTCTCTGGGACATTTTGCAGAAGGGTGTGGTTTCCCCCTCCTCCTGCTGGAAGGCACAGGGGATTTTTCTCGGATATTTCCCACGGGAACCTGGGTGAACTCCTAGAGGCTCATCTCCCAGTATTGCGGTGACGTCACTGTGACTGCCCCCTCGGAAGCTTTCACTCTCAGACTTGTCCATACTGATCCCCTGATGATGGGTGGCCTCTTGGTCATTCGGCTAAGGTCAGGTGTGGTATCTGTTCTTATCAGTTTGTGCTCCAATGGTTTGTCGATACCGTTCAGGTTCTCCTGTCCGGCCCTGGTGCCCAGGGTGGTATCTGCCCCCAAGTGCGCAATGCGCCGCTGTGATCTCTGTGTCTGCCTCTCAACCCAGACGAGTTATTGGTTTCTCAGTCTGTTCAGCTTTACACTTGTTGTTAGGACCTAGTGGTGACTTCCAGCTCCTTACACGGGGAATCGGACACCAAAAGTCTTTTTTTTTTTTTTTTGTATTTTTCCGAAGTTGGAAACAGGGATGCAGTCAGACTCCCACATGCGCCAGACCAGGGTCCACCCAGCACGCCCACCAGGGGTGATGCTCTGCCCATCTGGGGCATCGCTCTGTTGCAACCAGAGCCATTCTAATGCCTGAGGCAGAGGCCATGGAGCCATCCTCAGCGCCTGGGCCAACTTTGCTCCAGTGGAGCCTTGGCTGTGGGAGGGGAAGAGAGAGACAGAGAGGAAGGAGGGGGGTGGGTGGAGAAGCAGATGGGCGCTTCTCCTGTGTGCCCTGGCCGGGAATCGAACCCCAGACTCCTGCAAGACAGGCCGACACTCTACCCCTGAGCCAACCAGCCAGGGCTGACACCAAAAGTCTTGACTGTACTTGTAATCATATTTCTATCTCTACCTTTCAGCCTCCCTTGACCGTTTCCTGTGAAATGTATAGAGAAACGTGGGGAGGGGGGGTTGGGAAGAGTTGGACAGATGCTGAGGACTTTTTTTTGCCACTTTGAAGCAGTCCATTTCTAAGAATTTTTGATTGTGAATTATGCTAATGAAATTGCCGTACACCAAATTCCCGCTCACATTTGTAAGGTTGAGTTGATATGAGAGTTAAGAAATATGTTAACTCTGTTCTTATAAACATTAGAAGTTTATTTCTGTCAGCTTGAGAGGCTGGGAAATCTAAGATCAAGGCATCTGGTGAGATCTCACTGGGTCCACACACGGCAGAAGGCCAGCAGCCCTCTGGGTCTCTTTTATAAAAGATCCTATTCACCATGGCTCCACTCTCATGACCTAATAACCTCCCAAAGTCCCCACGTCTTAATACCGTCATGTCGGGGAAAAGAAAACTCAGTCCATTACACTATAACTGAGACCACTAATGTTTTTATGGCTTAAAAATATAGCATTTTAAATACTAAATTCAGTTACTTTTAAAACACAAAAAGTATGTTTTTTTTTAAGTCTGTATTTTGGGCAAGTATGGGATTTCAACTTATAAAACTCTTTTCTCAAGCCTGTGAAAGTCCAAGGCCATCGAGGGAAGTGTGCAATATGAAACCTACATGAACAGAGTGGGAGTGAGGGGCTGTTGTGAATTATGATTTTCCTATTGATGTTTAATCTATAATAAAATAATGAAAATAAAATTTTAAGTGAGATAACATTTGACTGAGGCAAGAAATATCTCTTAAAAATATGTTTAGAAAAATTGCTGCCTGCCTAATTCTCACAAGTTATTAAAATAATTTTCTTTATGAATTTTCTATGCAATATACTGAAAGGATAACATGATAAAGGGAACACGGGTGTTCAACAAAATTTAATAACAAGAATTAAACTTAAATTGTTATAAGCATGATACACAAATCTCAATATAACAATAGAAGAGTTAGCAACGGTAATAATTACCTTACATGACAGTAACACCATACATTTAGTGTATACTTCTTGTCTACTAGGCAATGTTCTGAGGAATTTAAAAATACCCACAGACACACACAAAACACACAAGCATATTTGTTTAATCCTCACAACAATCCATGAGAGTTTTGTCTTTATCTCACTAGTTACTTCCTTTTGATATTAACCCTTTAAGTAGTGAGTTTATTTCATGCTCACAGATCCCACGGAGTGAGTTTTTGCTTTGTTTTATTTTTTAAATGAAATTAGTTCCAGTTACAGTTTTATTAACTTAAAATCATGTTTGTTTGATAAAGTTCCAGTTCATTTTATTAACTTAAAATTAAGTTTGTTTGATAAGTAATTTATAGAAACAAGAAGAATATACATTTGCCTTTTTTTAATGTTGCCTTACACATATATACGATCATACTCTGGATGGTCAGGAGCCGTGAGGACGTACATGAACATTCATATTACTCAAAGAGTTTAGTGATTATTATAATAGATAATCAAACAGCACGGTATTGACAAAGATATAGACACAGATTAATAGAACAGAATAGATACCCCAGAAAAAGACCTACATATATATGATCAACTGATTTTTTACTAACTCTATACATGACAAAATTTTATTTTATTTTTTTTTCAAAATTTATTTTATTTTATTTATTCATTTTAGAGAGGAGAGAGAGAGAGAGAGAGAGAGAGAGAGAAAGAGGGAGACAGGGGGGAGGAGCTGGAAGCATCAACTCCCATATGTGCCTTGACCAGGCAAGCCCAGGGTTTCAAACCAGCGACCTCAGCATTTCTAGGTCGATGCTTTATCCACTGCGCCACCACAGGTCAGGCCATGACAAAATTTTAGATGTGGAGAACAGTTTCATGGTTGCCAGGGTTCAGGGCCAAGGAGGGTTGAGTGAGTGTAATTATAAAAGAGAAACTCTATGGAACGTTGTGGTGATGTTATTTCTTGTATCTTGACTGTGATGATAGATACAAAAACCTACTTGTGACAAAATTGTGTAGAACTAATCTTAATACCCCCATAGGTACAAGTAAACTGGGGTACTCTTTCTAAGACCAAAGGTTCATATCAATGTCAATATCCTGGTTGTGATCATTTTGAAATTGTCAACTTGGGAAAAATTGCATAACAGGTTCATGGGATTTCTCTGTATAGGTTTATAAACCTGCAGGTGAGACTACAATTATATTAATAATATTTTCAACTTCTAAAAGCCATACAGAAAAAAAAAGCCATGAATTCAGTATCTGTTTCTTGAAACATTTTTGGACTTCTTTACTGGTGAAAGTTTGATGAACTTTGATAATACCAAATCACTGGTTTTATTTTTTTTTAATAATTTTTATTGATTCTAGAAAGAGGGGGAGAGACTGAGACAGGAACATCAGTCTGTTCCTGTAATAAATGTTAAAAATGAATACCTAAGGCCCTGGCCATTTGGCTCAGTGGTAGAGCGTCGGCCTGGAGTGCAGGAGTCCCCAGTTCAATTCCCAGCCAGGGCACACAGGAGAAGCACCCATCTGCTTCTCCACACCTCCCCCTCTCTTTCTTCTCTGTCTCTCTCTTCCCCTCCCGCAGCCAAGGCTCCATTGGAGCAAAGTTGGCCAGGGCGCTGAGGATGGCTCCATGGCCTCTGCCTCAGGCACTAGAATGGCTCTGGTTGCAACAGAGCAACGCCCCCGATGGGCAGAGCATCGCCCCCTGGTGGGCGTGCTGGGTGGATCCTGGTTGGGCGCATGTGGGAGTCTGTCTGACTGCCTCTCCGTTTCCAACTTCAGAAAAGAAAATGAATACCTAAGCTTGCTGAAATTGCTTTAAAATAAGTTCTTCTATTCCCACCAACAGACCTCTGTGAGATCAATTACTCTCTGTTATAAAAACAAAACACAAGTATTTTAATCACATTGTTTTCTCTTGGAATAGTTGTCATCAATCCAGATTAATAAGGAAAGAGCTAGCAAAATTTAAAACTTTAAAAACTGATATACATTGTTTTTATTAATGTATATGAGGCACTAAACATAGAAATATCTCCATTTACAGAAAGTTACAAGGGTAAAACTAATTATCTGTAATAGCTCTTTAGACGTGTAAATTCAATACAAACACATGCATTATAGAGAACTTGCACTGTGTTATTGTTTTAATTATATTTACTGAAATATGATTTTATTTCTGTTGGATCTCAAAGGCTTCCAATAGAGTATAGAATTAAGAAACACTGTAAAAGGCTGATGAATAATCACTAATATTCCATGAACAATTATGTAAGCTCTGATTTCATTTTCCTGGCAACCCTCTCTCTCTCTCTCTCCAATTATTCCTTCTCTGTTTCCTCCAGACCACCTACCCCACTCCCCACGACTGCTACTCAGGGAGAGAAATGTGTTGTTACAGGTGCATATTGGGAAAACTGTGCTGGAAACAATGAGAAAAAAAGGTCTGTCTGATAAGAGTTTCTTGCAGTGTTCACAAAACAAGTTAGGCACATAATTTTGCAGTTGTTAGAAAAGCAAAGAACTAGACATATTTATTGTGATCTTCAGGATTACATTCTAAAAATAAAACCTGTAGTTATGATTTTATCATTTTTAAGGTGCATCATGGTGACGTTGGTAACTGGTTAGGACTTGATTACCAATAAAATCTAGAAAAGAAGTTTTAGTAGAAAAATGGACTCTATTATGGAATTTTACTCCAGTCCACATAATTGCAACCAAAATTAATTCTTTTTATGTTTATGGTGGAAAAAATATCACTGAATTATAGACTTTCTTTTATCTAGTTCTTTACATATGCTTAATACCACACTTATTAATCAAAAAAGATAAGCAAAGTAGTGACTTGGGACCTTTAACCACGACATCTATGTGCAGAATCCTGAAATACATTACAAAAGAAAATAACTTGATACACAGCTCACTACCTGTCTTATGGTTCACCCATGCTATAACTACCTAAAGCTCTGGGTCCAGGTGGATTTTCTTTTTCTTTATTAAAATGTCTTTTTAATTCTAAAGTGTACTTTTTAAAATCTTTATTAAGTGTTCAAGAGTTATAGTATCTTTTAATAATTTGGTTCCTCTGTCTTTAGTACTTAAGGAAATTTATGAAAGTTTCTTGTTTTTTGGAGTATCTTTTCTTCTTTTTCTCTTTTAATTTAATATTTGATTCTTAGTTTTTTTATTGGAATTTATTGGAAATGGAGAAATAAATGCATAACTCCATATCATCATCTTGAAATTGTGTGGCCCATGTTTTGTTTATATTCTGTTGAGTAGATGAGTTTACCTAATAATAATTTTAATAATTATTATCATTTATTTAATACTTATTAATGTCAAACATCATGGTAAAAATTCTGCAAGTTATGGAATTTAGTTCTCACAAGGGTTCCATCATATAGCTAACACTTTCCTTATTTTATATATAAAAAATGAAAGCACAAAAATGATATATGACAAAGTTAACAGAGCAGTAAGTTGTAGAACTAAGACATAAAACTATCCAAAATTACTTCAGAGTACAAATCTTAACTGCTGTACTCTAGTGTATCTCTATATGCATGTCATATATGGCTTTATTAACATTATAAATTGTAATTATAAACCATTAATATTATTATGACTGTATGAAAATCTGAATAAGTTACAAAATGTATCATAGCTGAAACATCACAGTAGGTTCCCTGTGACAATAATTTTAATTGTTCTCTCTGTTTACTTGCCATTGAGGTTCAGTAAATCTATAGAGCAAAGAATAATGGGCTAATTATAATGTAAATAACTATGATAGGGAAAGTCTTTTAATTATTTATAATAAATTACTTTTTTGTTGTCAGTTTTAAATTAACAACTATGTTTAATAACTGGGTGTTATTTATGCCACAGTCTAAATTCATGCACACAGGACAGGCTTTTTTCAGCAAGCTTAATGTCCTAGTTATTTCTCTTAACAGTGTTAATTTTCCCATTTCTTCATCTTCTATCTAATCTTTTCCATTATCTTGGTTTGCGTTATCTTGTTGATCTAAACTCTGGGCTACTGCCCGAAATTCTGAAAGTCATTTTACAGATGATCTAAGAAATCAAAGAATTGATATATTTTGAAATATTAGTGTAATCAACTCTAGTCCTTAGATTGAGAGGCAGTATTTATGACTCTGTGTTCATTTAGCCATTTATTTATTTAACCACATTAATGGAGCACCAATTCTACAATGTAAGACAAAGTTCTAATTATTGTGCTAAATGAAAACGGGAATATGAAGCAGTCTTTATAGTGATATATTGTTTAATGGAGATGAAACCTTTATAAGCAAGTAACTATAACACCATGTAAAATGGAAGATATCTATTTTTATGCTATAACAGACAATATACAATGCAACATATTCATTTTCATTGGAGAAAATATAAAACCTCAACAGAACTGTCAAATTCATATGAAAAGACACCTCCCAGTTGGAGGGAGGGTGTATATTTTTGAAAGCAATACAAAAAATGTAAAACAGACTTATAGATCAATAGAAGAAAATAGAGAGACCACATCTTTATGGTCAATTAATTTATGGCAAATAAGACAAGAACATGCAATGGAGTAAAGACAGTCTATTCAATAAATGGTGTTGGGAAAAATGAATAGATACATGCAAAAAAAAATGAAACTAAACCACCTTCTAATGCCAAACACAAGAGTAAACTTTTTAGTACAGGGGGACAAACTGTAGTCCAGCTTCATTCTTTTGCATGTGGCTTTCCAGTTTTCCCAGCACCATTTGTTGAAGAGGCTTTCTTTTCTCCATTGTGTGTTGTTGGCCCCTTTATCAAAAATTATTTGACTATATATATGTGGTTTTATTTCTGGGCTTTCTATTCTGTTCCATTGGTCTGAGTGTCTATTTTTCTGCCAATACCATGCTGTTTTGATTGTCGTGGCCCTATAATAGAGTTTGAAGTCAGGTATTGTAATGCCCCCAGCTTCATTCCTTTTCTTTAGGATTGCTTTGGCTATTCGGGGCTTTTTATAGTTCCATATAAATCTGATTATTTTTTGCTCCATTTCTTTAAAAAATGTCATTGGAATTTTGATGGGACAGTGGCCAGGACATGGAAACAACCAAAAAGCCCATCAATAGATGGCTGGATAAAGAAGATGTGGCACATATACACTATGGAATACTACTCGGGCATAAGAAATGATGACATCGGATCATTTATAGCAAAATGGTGGGATCTTGACAACATTATATGGAGTGAAATAAGTAAATCAGAAAAAAACAGGAACTGCATTATTCCATACGTAGATGGGACATAAAAGTGAGACCAAGAGACATTGATAAGAGTGTGGTGGTTACGGGGGGAGGGGGGAGAGGGAGAGGGAAGGGGGAGAGGGAGGGGCACAAAGAGAACTAGATAGAGAGTGACAGGACAATCTGACTTTGGGTGATGGGTATACAACATAATTGAACGACAAGATAACTTGGACATGTTATCTTTGAATATATGTATCTTGATTTACTGATGTCACCCCATTAAAAATAAATTAAAAAAAAAAGAGTAAACTGAAACTGCATTGAAGACTTAAATGTAAGACTCGAAACCATAGAAATTCTAGAAGAAAAAACATAGGCAGTAAAATCTCAGAGGTTTCTCATAGCAAGAATTTTTCCTGAGGTATCTCCTCGGTCAAGAGAAACAAAAGAAACACAAAAGGGTTTATATCAAACTAAAACATTTTTGCACAGCAAAGCAAACTATCAACAAAAAGAAAACACAACCCACTAAATAGGGAAACATTTGCCTATGATAGATCTGATAAGGGCTAGTATCCAAAATTTATAAAGAACTCAAACAATTCAACACCCAAAAAAAAACCAAGCAAACAAACAAACAAAAATGAGCAAAGGAACTGAATAGATACTTCTTCAAAGAGGACATACCAATAGCTAAGTGATATATTAAAACATGCTTAACATCACTAATCATTAGATATATGCAAATTAAAAGTACAATGAGATATTATTTCACACATGTCAGAATGGCTACCATCAATAAATCCACAAGCAATTATTGGTGAGAATGTGGAAAGAAGGGACCCCTATGCACTGTTGGTAGGAGGTAGGAATGTGGATTGGTGCAGCCGCTAGGAAAACAGTATGGAGTTTCCTTTAAAAATTAAAAATAGAACTACCTTATGACCCAGTGATTTCACCTCTGGGTATATACCTGAAGAAACCTGAAACACTGATTCAAAAGAATATGCATCTCTATGTTTATTGCAGTGTTATTTACAATACTCAAGATTTGGAAGCAGTCCAAGCACCCATCAGTAGATAATGGATAAAAAAACCCTGTGATATATTTACACAAAGAAATCCCACTGAGTCATAAAATAGAAGGAGAAAGTCCCTGTGAGGAGTTAGCTCCTCTCAGTGTCTAGAAATTGTACTTGCTTTCTCTCTGCTGATTCTGTCAAAGAAGAGAAGGAGTAAGATGACTTAAGAAAATGGGGAGTGAAAACTAAGAGGACTCTTCAACCAAGGAACACTGAAGAAGCCACACTGAGACTGGTAGGAAAAGCGGAAACGTGGAAACACACAGAGGGCTGCCCAGCTCCTCGGAGAGAACGGCAGCAGGAAGAGACTCGCGTAGCGGGAAGTGAGTTTAGCAGAGGGGAAAGGGTCCTGAGCCCCAGGAACAAAGCCCCAGCCTGCAGCCCCAGAGCCCAGAAGAGGCCTAAGGACAGTATTTAGCTGGAAACAAGTCAGGATATTGTTTGTGAGAGAGTCTGATTTCTCAGACCCAGGATCCTTCTTAAAGGGACCGCGCAGAACATCTCTCTCAAAAATAATCACCTGGGGCTCCTGGGGATGGGGGGAGAGAGGAGAGGACCACAGTAACAGGAAGAGAGTGTAATCTAGGAGGCATAGGGAGAAACATTTTGGGAGATAGCCACCCTAACCCCTGGGACGAGTCACTCCCCAAAACTGAAGTGAATATTTCCCCTGGAAACAGCAATACCAGCAAAGGGAAGCAGGAGAGCAGCCAAACAAGCTCCCCCGCGGCATTCAGAGCAGAGTCGCATAGAAGGAGGGAGCTTTCGGGTCTACAGTAGTGAGTCTTAGGGTCCAAGCTGCAACGCCCCCACCCACACGGCTGAGGGCGCACCGGGGAGCGGGCAGCAGCGGGAGACAAAAGCGCGGTTCTGCTGGCAGGGGCAGAAGCCGGCTTGCCACCACTGGGCTCAGGTGTGAGCTCAATCTTGCCCCGCTGAAGAGAAGGGGGCGTGCAAAAGCTGTCAAGCTCAGCTGCCGGCAGCCTCCGGGGGAAGGGCGGGAACCCCAAAAAGGGTGGAGACCAGCCCCTGAGCAAGGGCAGAGGAGCACAGCCCTGCCCCGCCCATGCAACCCAGGCTTGTGGTCTGACTTGGGCCACCTCCTACCGTGGGGGTGGAGCCAAAAGCCCAGAAGAGGCGGAGTTCCGCTACGGAGCTGAGCCTGGGCACGCAGCCCTGCCCGGCGGTAGAGCCAAGGCTAGCGGCTGTTCCTTGAGTGGGATCCTCCTGCAAGGGTAGGGCGAAAGCTCGGAAACAAGCAGAGACACGCAGCTGAGCTAAGGTGCTCTCCAGTGCCCTCAGGACCAAGCATAACGTCACACATGGGGGCGGGGCAAAGGCCAAGGCCACCAAACCTTGTGCACCCGAGCACGTGATCACAGCCACTCCTGTGAAGAGAAAATGCGGAGGCAGAGAAATACAACACAAATAAACCAAGAGAAATTCCCAGAAAAGGACCTAAGTGAATCAGATATAATCAAATTACCAGATGCAGAGTTTAAAATAACCATTGTTAGATTGCTCAAAATGGCCATTACGAAAAACTAAATAAAGAGATAACAAATATAAAAAAGGACATTGAAATAATAAAAAAGAATCAGTCAGAAATGACAAATATAATATCTGAAATAAAGAATACAATGGAAGGAATTAAAAGCAGGATGGATGAAGCAGAGAATCGAATCAGTGAGTTAGAGGACACAATAAATAAAGGCACGGAAGCAGAGCAGAAAAAAGAAAAGAGACTCAAAAAGTCTGAGGAAACTCTAAGAGAGCTCTGTGACAACATGAAGAGAAATAACATCCGCATCATAGGGGTTCCTGAAGAAGAAGAGAAAGAACAAGGGATAGAGACTTTTTTCAAACATATTATAGCGGAAAACTTCCCCCAATTAAGGCATGAAAACATTTCACATGTTCAGGAAGCACAGAGAACTCCATTAAGGAGAAACCCAAAGAAACCAAGACCAAGACACATCATAATTAAATTACCAAAGCTAAATGATAAAGAAAAAATATTAAAAGCTGCTAGAGAAAAAAAGACTATCACCTACAAAGGAGCCCCCATAAGGATGAATTCTGACTTCTCAACAGAAACACTTGAGGCCAGAAGGGAATGGCAAGAAATATTCAAAGTAATGCAGAACAAGAACCTACAACCAAGACTACTTTATCCAGCAAGGCTATCATTTAAAATTGAAGGAGAAATAAAAAGCTTTACAGACAAAAAAAACCTCAAGGATTTCACTGCAACCAAACCAAGACTGCAAGAAATGCTAAGGGACCTGTTGTAAACAGATCAAAGGAAAAAAAGAATATAGAAAAAGAGAAAAACAGTTTTAAAGAAAAAAAATGGCAATAAACAATTACATATCAGTAATAACTTTAAATGTTAATGGATTAAATGATCCGATCAAGAGACATAGGGTAGCTGCGTGGATAAGAAAACTGGACCCATACATATGCTGTCTACAAGAGACACACCTTAAATCAAAAGATGTACACAGACTGAAAATAAAAGGATGGAAAAAAATATTTCACGCAAATAGAAATGAAAAAAAAGCTGGGGTAGCAATACTTATATCAGACAAAATGGACTTTAAAACAAAGACCATAGTTAGAGATAAAGAAGGTCACTACATAATGATAAAGGGAGCAATCCAACAGGAAGATATAACCATTAAAAATATCTACGCACTTAATATAGGAGCACCTAAATATATAAAGCAGACTTTGATGGACTTAAAGGGTGAGATCAACAGCAATACAATAATAGTAGAGGATTTCAATACCCCATTAACATCATTAGATAGATCCGCAAGAAAGAAAATTAACAAAGAAACAGCAGACTTAAAGGACATATTAGATCAACTCGATTTAATAGATATCTTCAGAACCTTTCACCCTAAAACAGCATAATATACATTTTTTTCAAGCGCTCATGGTACATTCTCTAGAATAGACCACATGTTAGGGCACAAAAGCGGGCTCAACAAATTTAAGAAGATTGAAATCATATCGAGCACTTTCTCTGATCAGAATGGCATTAAACTAGAAATCAACCACAATAGAAAAATTGAAAAACATTCAAACACTTGGAAACTAAATAGCACGTTATTAAACAATGAATGGGTTAACATTGAGATCAAAGAAGATATTAAAAAATTCCTAGAAACAAATGATAATGAGCATACATCAACTCAAAATTTATGTGACACAGCAAAAGCAGTCCTGAGAGGGAAGTTTATAGCATTACAGGCATACCTCAAAAAGCTAGAAAAAGCTCAAATAAACAACTTAATCCTGCATCTAAAAGAACTAGAAAAAGAATAGCAAGTAAAGCCCAGAGCTAGTAGAAGGAAGGAAGTCATAAAGATCAGAGCAGAAATAAATGACATAGAGGCTAAAGAAAAATACAGAGGATCAATGAAACCAGGAGCTGGTTCTTTGAAAAGGTAAACAAGATCGATGAACCTTTAACCAGACTCACCAAGAAAAAAAGAGAGAGGAATCAAATAAATAAAATTAGAAACGAGGATGGAGAATTAACAACTGACACAACAGAAATACAAAATATTGTAAGAAAATACTATGAAGAACTGTATGCCAAAAAACTAGACAACCTAGTGAAATGGACAAATTCCTTGAATCATATAATCTTCCAAAAATCAATCTGGAAGAATCAGAAAACCTAAACAGACCAATTACAACAAATGAGATTGAAACAGCTATCAAAAAACTCCCGAAAAAGAAAAGTCCTGGGCCAGATGTCTTTTCAACTGAATTCTACCAAATATTCAAAGAAGAACTAACTCCTATCCTTCTCAAGCTATTTCAAAAAATTCAAGAGGAAGGAAGACTTCCAAGCTCCTTTTATGAGGCGAGCATAATTCTGATTCCAAAACCAGGCAAAGATAACACAAAGAAAGAAAATTATAGGCCAATATCTCTGATGAATATAGATGCTAAAATCCTCAACAAAATATTAGCAAACCAGATCCAACAATATATGGGAAAAATCATACACCATGATCAAGTGGGATTTATTCTGGGGAGGCAAGGCTGGTACAATATTTGCAAATCAATCAATGTGATTCATCACATAAACAAAAGAAAGGAGAAAAATCACATGATAATTTCAATAGATGCAGAAAAAGCATTTGATAAAGTCTAGCACCCATTCATGATCAAAACTCTCAGCAAAGTGGAAATACAGGGAACATACCTCAACATGATAAAGGCCATCTATGACAAACCCACAGCCAACATCATACTCAATGGGCAAAAATTAAAAGCAATCCCCTTAAGATCAGGAACAAGGCAGGGGTGCCCCCTTTCACCACTCTTATTCAACATAGTTCTGGAAGTCCTAGCCACAGAAATCAGACAAGAAAAAGAAATAAAAGGCATCCAAATTGGAAAAGAAGAAGTAAAACTATCATTATTTGCAAATGACATGATATTGTATATAGAAAACCCTAAAGTCTCAGTCAAAAAACTACTAGACATGATAAATGAATTTGGCAAGGTGGCAGGATATATAATCAATACTCAGAAATCAGAGGCATTTTTATACACTAATAATGAACTGTCAGAAAGTGAAATCAAGGAATCAATCCCCTTTACCATTGCAACCAAAAAAATAAAGTACCTAGGAATAAATCTAACCAAGGAGATTAAAGACTTGTACTCAGAAAATTATAAAACATTGATAAAAGAAATCAGGGAAGATACAAATAAGTGGAGGCATATACCGTGCTCATGGTTAGGAAGAATAAACATCATTAAAATGTCTATATTACCCAAAGCAATTTATAAATTCAATGCAATACCGATTAAAATACCAATGACTTACTTCAAAGACATAGAACACATATTCCAAAAATTTATATGGAACCAAAAAAGAACACGAATAGCCTCAGCAATCTTGAAAAGGAAGAAAAAAGCGGGAGGTATCACACTTCCAGATATCAAGTTATACTATAAGGCCATTGTACTCAAAACAGCATGGTACTGGCATAAGAATAGGCACATAGATCAATGGAACAGAACAGAGAACCCAGAAATAAACCCACAGCTCTATGGACAACTGATAGTTGACAAAGGAGGTAAGACAATACAATGTAGTAAAGACAGCCTCTTCAACAAATGGTGTTGGGAAAACTGGACAGCTACCTGCAAAAAAATGAAACTAGACCACCAACTTACACCACTCACAAAAATAAACTCAAAATGGATAAAAGACTTAAATGTAAGCCGTGAAACCATAAGCATCTTAGAAGAAAACATAGGCAGTAAGCTCTCTGACATCTCTCGCAGCGATATATTTGCTGATTTGTCTCCACAGGCAAGTGAAATAAAAGACAGGATAAACAAATGGGACTATATCAAACTAAAAAGTTTCTGCACAGCTAAAGACAATAAGAACAGAATAAAAAGACAAACTACACAATGGGAGAATATATTTGACAATGCATCTGATAAGGGGTTAATAACCAAAATTTATAAAGAACTTGTAAAACTTAATACCAGGAAGACAAACAATCCAATCCAAAAATGGGCAAAAGAAATGAATAGACACTTCTCCAAAGAGGACACACAGATGGCCAACAGGCATATGAAAAAATGTTCAACATCACTAATGATTAGAGAAATGCAAATTAAAACCACAATGAGATATCACCTCACACCAGTCAGAATGGTGCTCATCAATAAAACAACACAGAATAAGTGCTGGCGAAGATGTGGACAAAAGGGAACCCTCCTGCACTGCTGGTGGGAATGCAGACTGGTGCAGCCACTGTGGAAAACAGTATGGAGATTCCTCAAGAAATTAAAAATTGAACTGCCTTTTGACCCAGCTATACCACTGTTAGGAATATACCCCAAGAACACCATAGCACTGTTTGAAAAGAAGAAATGCACCCCCATGTTTATGGCAGAATTGTTCACAATAGCAAAGATTTGGAAACAGCCCAAGTGTCCATCAGAGGACGAGTGGATTAAAAAGCTTTGGTATATATATACTATGGAATACTGCTCAGCCATAAGAAATGATGACATAGGATCTTTTACAACAACATGGATGGGCCTTGATAACATTATACTGAGCGAAAGAAGTAAATCAGAAAAAACTAAGAACTATATGATTCCATACATAGGTGGGACATAAAGATGAGACTCAGAGACATGAACAACAGTGTTGGGGTTACAAAGTGGGGGAGGGGAGGGAGGGGGTTGGGGGAGGGGAGGGGCACAAAGATCATGGCTTTTCAGCATTTGCCATATTCCCCCCTTAATCTATAGACAGACAGCAAATATTTACGTATGGTGTTCCCACTATAAAGACTGCTGTCTTAGGGACAAATGATGATAAACTATTTCAGCAATTCCTCCTTCTTCAAAGACTTATATGTCAACATAGAGCTCCATGTGTCATAGGACATACTCAAGTTCACTCCATGTTCCCTGGAGCTTTAGCATAAGGGAATGCCCCCTTTTTCTTTTTTTTTTGTATTATTTTTTCTTTTATTTATTTGTTTTTTGTATTTTTCTGAGGATGGAGATGGGGAGGCAGTTAGACAGACTCCCGCATGCGCCTGACTGGGATCCACCTGGCATGCCTACCAGGGGGGAATGCTCTGCCCATCTGGGGTGTTGCTCTGTTACAACCGGAGCCATTCTAGTGACTGGGGCAGAGGCCATGGGACCATCCTTAGTGCCCGGGGTGGCTTTGCTCCGGTGGAGCCTTGGCTGCGGGCGGGAGGAGAGAGACGAAGAGGAAGAAGAGGGGGAGGGGTGGAGAGGTAGATGGGCGCTTCTCCTCTACGCTCTGGCCAGGAATCGAACCTGGGAATCCTGCACACCAGGCCAATGATTCCAACAGGTCTACCATATCATGCTTTTTACTTAAAAAAAAAATTACATTTTTTTTGAATGCTGATGAACAGGAGACACCAAATCTTTTTCACCTGCAAACTACTACCTTCTTTATTTGATCCAGCTAATAACACTGTTTTACCTTTTTCCAAAGAGCTCCAGATATATGGAAAAGATTTATTTAGGCGGATGGGGATCCTCAAACCCCTCAGCGAGATCTTCTGAGAATGGCTTTTAAGATACCTAGAGGCAGAAAAAGCCCAATAGAGATCAGGGGAACTACCAACTTTTAGGATACACCCTTAAAGGCTCCAACGCCCCAAAGGGGTCTCATAGGATGCCATCTGGGTCCTGCTTCAATAGTGGAAAGGAAGGTCATTGAGCTAAAGCCTTCCAGGCTTACACGCCTCTGCTGTGTGGAAACAGGGACACTGGAAGGTGGGCTTCCCCCTCGCTCCTCTAAGGGAGGGTTCAGTCTCTTCCAGCCCTGCTCCAGCCACCTATGACCTAACCTTGCCCAGAAAGCTGGGGTTTGCCACTGAAGGCTGAAGGTGCCCAGGGCTGTCGGCCCCATCTATGACACTGTGGACGAGCGTAGGGTATTTCTTCCAAGAAGCAGGTAAACTGATCTCATTTGCACAAGGGCCACTTAACTATGTTTTGCCTGAAGAGTCAGGTTTTTTATTCTTCCCTCAAAGATCTCTGTTGTGGGTGTTGATAGTCCTATTTTCTGCTGCTTTGCTTAATATATAGTGTTTCCTTTATCCCTCCTACCTCAATGCCCCACTCATATTTCAAGCTGGGTCCTACTCCTAATTTAGAGCTCTCTTTCTTCCTTTTGCCAACTTGTATTATGAATTTACCTTTGCCACCCAGCTTAGTGTATCCCAAGGTTCTCTTTACCATGCCACAGTCACAGAGCTCCAGGGAAAAGCAACCTGGTCTCAACTCTCCAGGCAGAGGAGAACAGAAGCTCCATATCCACGCATGCTGCAAATGGCTTTTTCCAGTCTACCTGAATCATTACCAGCTAGAAGCAGCGGTCATTGGGACTTGGACATGAGCTGCAAAGTATAGAATGGTGACAACAATTCCAGTGCCATGTGGACTTTTCCTGTGGGGAACTTTCCTGGACTCCTGCTCCCTGTGACAGCTCCTAACAGACTGAACTGTGGTTGGGTTGCATTTTTCAGGGATTTGGCATGGTGATGGGGCCAACTTGGACTTGGTGAACATGTTAAGGACACTACTCTTTTATGGATTCTTGCTGTATTGGCCAAGAGTTTGCTTAAAGGCTTTTAATCACTGTAAAAAAAATAGAGGACTGGATGAAGAAGATGGGGCACATATACACCATGGTATACTATTCAGCTAGGAGAAATGATGACATCGGATCACTTACAGCGGAATGGTGGAGTCTTGGTAGCATTGTGCGGGGTGAAATAAGCGAATCAGAAAAAAAAGAGGAATTGCAGGATTCCATACATTGGTGGGACATAAAAGCGAGACTAAGAGGCATGGAAAGGAGTGTGGTGGTTACGGGGGGTGGGGGGAGGGTAGGAGGGAGAGGGGGAGGGGGAGGGGTACAGAGAGAACTGAATGGAGGGTGGCGGAGGTCGATCTCTCTTCAGGTGATGGGTATGCAACAGAACTAAATGACAAGATAACCTGGAAATGTTTTCTTTGAATGTATGTACCCTGATTTATTGATGTCACTCCATTAAAATAAAAAATTATTTATAAAAAAATAAAATAAAATAAAATAGAAGGAAATGTTACTGTTAGAAACAGCATAAATGGATCTAAAGGGTCTTATGCTGAGTGAAATAAGCCAGTCAGAGAAAGACAAATATTATATTATTTCACTTATATGTGGAGCCTAATGAACAAAATAAACAAAATAGAAACAGACTTAGATACAGAGAACAGACTGACAGCTGCTGGGGTGGTGGGTTGGGGAACTGGATGCAAACAGTGAAGGGATTAAGCAGAAGAAAAACAAAACTCATAGACACTGACAACAGTATGACGATTACCAGAGGGACGGTGGTGGGAGCAGGTGGAAGAGGGTGGAGGGGTGATAAATAGCGATGGAAGGAGACTTGATAGGGGTGGTGAGCACACACTACTAACACAGATGATGTATTATAAAACTGAACACTTGAAACCTATTTAATTAACCAAGGTAACCCCAATATATTCAATAAAAATATGAGCAAAAAACATAGAATGCATTGACTGGGAAAGTGTGTCATGTTGACTTCAATTGGAAGACTATGTAAGGAACTATATATTTAAAATCAATTATATAATATTTGTATCCATATTTTTATTTATTTATTTATTTATTTATTTATTTATTTTTTTACAGAGATAGAGGGATAGACAGGGATAGACAGACAGGAATGGAGAGATGAGAAGCATCAATCATAAGTTTTTCGTTGTGACACCTTAGTTGTTCATTGATTGCTCTCTCATATGTGCCTTGACCATGGGCCTTCAGCAGACCGAGTAACCCCTCGCTTGAGCCAGCAACCTTGGGTCCAAGCTGGTGAATTTTTGCTCAAACTAGATGAGCCCACGCTCAAGCTGGCAACCTCAGGGTCTCGAACCTGGGTCCTTCCACATCCCAGTCTGACGCTCTATCCACTGCGCCACCACCTGGTCAGGCTGTATCCATATTTTTAAAAGACTTAAATCTCCCGCTGAAGTTTGGCATTTGGAGAACTACAATAACTTTGCGAATGAACCAGTTCTAGTCTGAAGTGCAGTATTAGTCACAGGAACTTGCGGGTGGGTTATTTATGGACAGCAGTCAGTTGGAACAAACCTTTTGAATTGAGAAATATTTAAGTTGGAAAAAGAAATGTGAAAAGGAAGGTATATACCTTTTTTGAGATTTGGGCATATATAGTCCCATGTAAAAGAATTATTCTGTCTGTCGGGTTTCACTTACTTAGCACTCCAGTGAGACAGGTACAGCTAGCTCTCCACGCTTTCTAGCTACTAACTCAGGCTGCTCAGAACTGCGCTATGAGGGCAGCAGAGGAAACTAAGGGCAGAAAGGGTAAATAATTCCCTGGATACATACTAAAAAATGATAGGACCCGTTTACAACTCCAAGAAATCTGGCCGTAGAATTTGTGCTCTATGCCCTGTGCTAGTCTATGTCACTAAAGAACAAAAGGAAAATAAATAAGCAAACAAAGCAAAAGATTTCTGATTTATTTTACCATTCTGTGTATTAATTAAACAACAGGAACTGTAGTAATTATCATCTTTATTAGATGAAATTAGAACCCATAGATGAACTGTAAATCAAAGTAGCTTTGTGCTAATACAAAGGTAGATTGCTTCCAATTTTTTTTATTAATTTTAATGGGGCGACACTGATAAATCAGGGTACATATATTCAGAGAAAACATCTCCAGATTATTTTGACATTTGATGATGTTGCATACC